>NC_054378.1:28209402-28823569 GCF_017654675.1 Xenopus laevis | reverse complement strand
CCCTAAAGCTTGAGGTATTAAATAAAGAGATGAAATCAACTTATTGAAAAAGTCTAATCATGCTCCCAACCACGATTCTGCAAAAAGCTAAATGTCTACACGAGAACAAAATATTTATTGCCCAGAAGTAAAGAATCTGCACTGAAAGCTGATGAGTTTTCAGTTCAATCAAGTGCCCTGTTTCTCTCCAACCATCTCAACCATGCTTTCAGTACAGTACTAACTACTATTCATAATAAAGACAAAGACTACAATTAGCATTTTGAAATGCAAACTGTTCCCATCCATCAGCAAACCATAACTTCTTTGCCAACTGCAAACAAAAAGTCAGAACAGGCAAAGATCACTTTACAAAAGAAAGCCGAAGCCCATACTAATTTAAATTATAGGGAGACCTAACACAATGTTGCCCAAAATACCGATATACTGATCAACCGCACTAAGAGGGGAGCTTATGTGGTGTCTGTAAAAAAATGTTTTGTGGCATGACATCATCAGCAGGCAAGATGAAATTATCACGCACTACACATTTTTTGTCCTTCTCCTAACACCTCACTTGGCTACATGCCTAATGCTACCTCTAAGCACAGGAACAGTTTAAGTAAAATAAAATACCAAATTAACCACAACATAAAATGCTAGGAGTGCCCTGAATATAAATTTTGCACAAAGCAGGATGCCAACTCTTATAATAAAGTCAATCAGTACACAACAATCTACAACATTTTCAGTAGTGCAGCTGAGTATGGTATATTTCAAAACATGTCTAATATAAGTAATAATAAAACAACTGGACTTGCTGAGTAATTATTGAGGACATGTCACTACTCATCCGATCAGCTTCTTCAGTTCAACTTCCACTAATCCAATCACAATGGCACATTGTAACTCTTCAGAGAGGTGACATCTGAAATTTACAGAGGTGTTGATTCTGTGTAGTTACTGTGATAGGATTACCAATGTATCACGCAACTCCTAGAAACAGGTGTTAAGTGTGATAGTTGCATGAATGGATGTGTGAAGTGTTCTGAAACTGCTGGGGTACAGATGTGAGAACAGCATTGTACAGTGTATATAGCAGACAGGTGGTGTTGAAGGCCCCTGTCTATGTTCAGGGATGGTTTCTCCACCTTCACATAAATCGCCTTTCTCTCTCGTTCTAACAAGCGGTCTTCTTTATCCAAGATTTGGACCTTGCCATCTTCTAATGAGTGTCCCTTGTCTTTTAAGTGTAGAAAGACAGCCGATTCTTGCCCTCCTATGCTGAGCCATTCGCTTGATGAACAGTTGTTTTGTCTCCCCAATGTATAGATCTATGCACTCCTCACTACTCTGGACTCCATATAGCACATTGCTTTGTTTTTCTTTTGGTATGTGTACCAGTTTTTTCTCAGTGTTACATGGTTAGTTACATAGTTAAATTGGGTTGAAAAAAGACAAAGTCCATCAAGTTCAACCCCTCCAAATGAAAACCCAGCATCCATACACACACCCCTCCTTACTTTTAATTAAAATTCTATATACCCATACCTATACTAACTATAGAGTTTAGTATCACAATAGCCTTTGATATTATGTCTGTCCAAAAAATCATCCAAGCCATTCTTAAAGGCATTAACTGAATCAGCCATCACAACATCACCCGGCAGTGCATTCCACAACCTCACTGTCCTGACTGTGAAGAACCCTCTACGTTGCTTCAAATGAAAGTTCTTTTCTTCTAGTCTAAAGGGGTGGCCTCTGGTACGGTGATCCTCTTTATGGGTAAAAATGTCCCCTGCCATTTGTCTATAATGTCCTCTAATGTACTTGTAAAGTGTAATCATGTCCCCTCGCAAGCGCCTTTTTTCCAGAGAAAACAACCCCAACCTTGACAGTCTACCCTCAGTGTGTTGCTAGGTTTGAAAAACACAGGGACATGGTGTTTGTTGAAAATCCTCCTGAGTTTCTCTGACACTCCAGGTACATATGGGATGACTATGTTTCACCTATTATGTGTCTCTGGGTGGTTATTTCTGTTGGTGTTCCTATTGGCTTTGGTTGCTGCTGTTTTGACAAAGGCCCGGTCTGGGTAGCCACACGCTTTCAAAGCTCCTCTGAGATGTTTATCCTCCTTGCCCTTGGACTCTGTATCATTTGCCACACATTCCGCCCTGTGGTGCAGAGTTCTAATGACACCCAGTTTGTGTTCCAGCGGATGGTGGGAACCGAACAACAGATATTGATCCATATGAGTGGGTTTCCTGTATAGTTCAGTTTCCAAGTTACCCCCCCCCCTTGGATGCATATCAAGCAGTCCAAAAAGGCAAGTTTATTCTTGTGGACATCTTCCCTTGTGAACTTGATGTTATTGTCCACTGAGTTAATGTGTTCTGTAAAGGCCACCACTTCATTGGATGTGATTTTAACCCAAGTGTCATCCACATACCTAAACTAGTGACTCTGTGTAGTTCCCTGGAATTTAAGTAAGGCCCTCCTTTCCACTTCCTCCATGTACATGTTAGCTACAATGGGAGAGATTGGAGAACCCATTGAACAGCTATGTTTCTGTCTATAAAAAAGGTCCTTGTAATCAATAATTACTCAGCAAATCCAGTTGTTTTATAATTACTTATATCAGATATATCATGGCCTGGATGAATGAAAATCTTCATAGTGATTTCAAAACATGGTTTGAAATATAACCCGAGCTTGCAAAGGCACTTAGTACAGTGTATCTCATCTGATGCCCCTTTTGCGGCACACCTTGCAGGCTTTTCGGCTCTTGGTTTTCCAGAAATTGGTGGAAGCGTGTCTATAAAATGCTTCCCTACCAATCTGGCCACATTGTCACAGGCACGCATCTCAGGCACTGCCTCCTCTACACCACCAAACAACAGGGCAGGGAATATATGCAACTGGTATTTACAATATGAAAATGTGGGGCCTGGTACTGCTGCCTTATAGACAGCATAGAAATTTCAAAGGGCCTTTGAATAAGGTATATGCCAACTTTCTTATACCAGGCCTTTGTGTTTCGGTTGTCATCGTAATAATGTTGGAGTTGGTCTGTTCTGTCAACCCTTCACCACCCATGCACTTACTGTACTCCTTGCTACAGAGAGGCTTAGATTTTGGGGTCCTACCAGCTTTCTGTTCTTCAAATACTGATGTGTCATTGTGGATTGTCGTCAGCATAAAAACACTTTTTCTATCAAAACATTTGATGGCAAGGAGCTTATCATTTCTTATGGAATACATTTCTAGATGTTCAGTTTTTTGTTGAGGAGCTCCCTGGGAAAATCTTTTCAGTTATGATTGATGGTGCCACAGGCTGGGATGTCTAAACAATGTAGGGTTTTGAATAAGAGGATGCTGGTGCAAAAGTTATCCACGTATAAGTGGTAACTTCAGCCCAGTAGTGGATTGGTTAGCTTTCACACAATTTTGCCTCTGACAGTCAAGTCAAGGGGACAACCAGGGGGGTCTAATTGTGAGTCCTTTCCTTTGTAAATCAAAAAGTGGTTGGTGTACCCCGAGCTGCTTTTGCAAAGTTTATAAAATTTTATCCCAAAGTGGGCACGATTGGGATGTACTGTTGGAAGTGTAGGCACACTTTGAAGAGGAGAAGGGTCTCATCAATACAAATGTCTTGGGAGGGGGTGTACACTTCTGCAAAGCACTTAGATAGACCGTGCAATTTATGCAGCCTGTCATGGGAAGGATCATATGGGGTACAACCCTATAATTGTCATTGAAATGCAGAAACTGGAGCAGTAGCTGATACCTGTTTCTCGGCATGGTGGCAGAAAAGATTGGAATAGTTAGCACAGTAGTGGTATCCCAGTAGGACTCCAGGGAATTTGCTTTTATGAGACCCACAGCTAAAGTCAGTCCCACAAACCTCTTCATGCTATGCCTGAGCTCGAGCATATCTAGGGAGGAGATTTTGTGTATACACATTTGTGTACTGGACTATATCCTGTAGGATGGCCTCAGTCAAAAATAAATGCAAAAAAAGTATTGGCTGAAAATTACTGGTGTCCACCTTAATGCCAGAGACTGCAGTAAAAGGGGGGATTTCAGGGGTAAAATTACCAGGAGGCCCCCACGCAGGCTCTCTTCCAGTTGCAGCATCAGCCCTATCACCTTCTTCCTGATCCTCAACCTCCTCTTCTACATCCTGCTCCAACTACATGGGTTCCTCAAGGGCGCAGTAACCGTGCTACTACTACCCGGTGACTCATCAATAGAAGAGTCACTTTCTGATTGTAAGAATACGTGTGCGGCGGGGTCGTCCGCCGCGCAATCGGTGGGGACGCCTGCCGCGCCAGCGTGTTTTCGCTGGCGCCGGCTGCTCTATAGGGCGCGCGCGGCGCGCCTCCATCTATTTAAAGGCGCAGGCGCGCTGACAGCGCGCAAAGGCGCGAAATTCAAAAAGTATTTAAGCCCATTTCAGTGCACAGTACATTGCCCGTGATAGAACTTTTTCTAAATGGTTTTCCTGAGCTTTGTGCATTTGCCTTGGAAATTCTGATCTGATTATCTGTGTTAGACCCTGCCTGTTCTTGACTACTCTCCAATCTGTATCCTGACCCTTGCCTGCCTACGACAACTCTCCTGCTTAACCCCTCGATTGACAACTCGGTTTGACCCTTGCATGCCTGACGATTCTCTCGCCTGTTCCATTTGTACCGTGACCTTCGGCCCAAAAGACTCTGCTACCTGCCATGCCCCTCTGCTAGCCAGAACATCTTGCCTTGTACCCCTCGTTAAGTCCAGGTGGCACCCAAGTAAGCTGAGGGCTCCTCCCGAAGCCCAATGGTGGTCACACTACTGGTGAAGTCGAGCCGAGACCAGGGTACTTGGCACCTGTTCTGGTATTGGGTGCCGGCCGTGACACTGATTCAGGGGGTACATATTCAGAATTGGAGTCACTAAACTCCTCTAAACTAGAGGCCATGCATAGGGCAGCCGCCTCTTCAACAGTAAAATACATTTTTGCCATGTTGCCAACAAAGAAAGATCTCCTAATCCAAAAACAATCAGGGACAGTGACAAACAGAAAATCAAGTAATAAGTGAAAAAAAAACTCAAGATAAAATAAACAAAACAGGTCAAGAAAAAAAAACTGAAGATAAGAAACAAATCAGACAAAGAAAAAAAAAAAAAAACAACAACTATAAGTCCAACCCCCTGAACTCTCAAACTCCCTGGAACTTTCTAGAACAAAAAGCCTAACCCTCTGAACTCTCAAACACCCTGGAACTTTCTAGAACAAAATGCCTAACCTTCTGGACTCTCAAACTCCCTGAAACAAAAACCCTGTCTCACAATCAAAAGACTCAATACCAAGTGAAAACAACTACTAGTAACCAAAATATCTGATCACTAGTGACCCAACAAAAAGAGAAGGTATTGAATAACTATTGAACAAATAAATGGAAAACTAAATGAACAACTATTTAACAGCAACAACTGAAATTCAATAAAATGAAGTGAAAAATGATCACTAATCACACAATAATAAAGAAAACACAAAAAACTGATCAGCTATACAAAACTAAAAATGACAGTACAAGCAAAAACAAGGTAGAACCAGTAAACAGCAAAGTAGAAATGGAGATGCAATAAGAGAACTGAAAATCAAGAAGGAAAAGTAAAGAGCATGCAAAACACCAACACAAACCAGCTAGAACAATAACCAACATTAAAGCAACACTGAAATGGAATAAAACACTGAAAATCAATAAAGAACAATAAGCAACACAAGACTAAAAATGCAAAGTACCAGCAAAAACAAGCTAGAACAATAAATCAACAGCAAAGCAACATTGAAATGCAATAAATCACTGAAAATCAATAAAGAACAGTAATTAGCAGCAACACAAAGAGAAAAAAACAATAAAAATCACTGAAAATTAAATAACAAGCCAATAAAAGAAAAATACAAAAATTTAATGAACAACAATACAAATGTAGGGTTGTGTGTATGCAAAAGTAAGTGAAGGTAAGTGAAAACTAGAATAAGAAAGACAGATTAGATAAAGGTGTGTAAGTCTGTAAGTAAGTGTAATTATGTAAGTGAGTGGGACAATGTGTTACCTGGGGCAGGCACAGAAGATCTCACATGCAAGGATCACAGGAGGACTGCAGTAGGCAGCAGGAGGGCTCCAAATGACATCCACGACCAAGCAGAGAAGAGGAGGAGGCACTTGGGGTGATCGTATATACCCCAGCAGCTGATGACATTGGTGCTGTGTTGGGGGTCACTGTGGGGAGTCACATGTAAGAAGAATCCAGCCCACTGCTCATTGCCTAAGATCTATCCCGGAAGGGAAGGGGAGCAGAAGAGGTCACCCACCATTGACCCCACCTCCAGCTGATGTTCCTGCTTCTTTGGGTCACTGTGGGGGTCATTGGGTACCTGGCTGGATGATCCATCCCCACTACTGGTTGACTGGTGGGGGTGGCTGCTGATCTGCAGCTTTCTGCAGCCCGCAGCAGCCACAGCAGAAAATGAGGCGCCCATCGATGTCCCCCATGGCCTGCTGATGTTCCTGTAGCTTTGGGGTCATCGTGGGGGCAATCGGGCACCCAGGAGGAAAATCCAGCCCCACTGTTCATTGCCTAGGGGTGTTGGCTGCTGTTTTGCGGTGTTCCACCCTCAGCCCCAGCAGTGAAGAAAGCTTGCCCACCAGCAAAAACATACAGCGTATGTTGCCGGCGGTTAGAGCCCTGACCCTCCATACATACAGCGTAGGTGCTTGGTAGGTAAAGGGTTAAAACATTCAGAAACCAAAAAATATTTATGTAAAAAAGTTTACAACAAATCATTGAGCTATAAACACTGTTCTACTTTGTTTAAAAATGTAAGATCTGAGATCTCTAAATTGTTTTTTGAATACATGCAATTTATATTTCAAAACCCTTCAGTAAGTAAATGTGGAACTTTATTTTGGCAACACATTAATAAGACTATACCATTTGTACTTTTGATTGGTGGTCCATATTAAAACATACCCTGCTGTGTGAAAAATTAGCTCTTGAAATTTTTTCTGCTTTTGATAAATAGTGTTTGAGGTTTTTTTTAACCTTGAATTCTAATAGCTAACCTGCATGAATATCCTTGAAGTATCTTCTACAAGATAACACACAGTGACATTGAAAGAGTAATGAAATTGATTGCAGCTACTTACAATGCAAGAAAGAAAATGAAAAATTTTTTATGTTTATCTCAACAAATTGAGCTACAAACGGGTCTGCTCTTCAGCAAGTTTTATACGCATATTAAGACATGCATGGTGAGATGTAATAAAAAAACATAAACAGAATTAAAATAAGAAAAAATGGAAAAACAAGATTAAAAATATGCATTTCACAATATACTAATGCTCCCCACACATTTTATTTTTTAACTGAACATTGTGGATTTTTAATATTTGCTCAAAAGTGGCAAGAATATTTTGGCACAATTTAACTGCTTTTTAAATTAGAAATTGTATTACATTTACTCTGTGTAGTATTTTGGATATTTCACAGTAAGCCCCATGCACACAATTGGTAAATATATATGTGCCTTTCCATCACATGGCAACTGTGTAGGTGCAAGCCTGGAAAAGGGGACCATTTTCCGAAGGGGGGAAGAAAGGGATAGGGAAAGGTGCAATGGAGGGGAGAGTAAAGTGCCTAACTAACCAAGTATTTACAAATGCTCCTTATATACAGTACATGGTGGAGACCAAACCAAGCATACTACCCATTTCCCAGGATAGTCACACCCAAATGACAGTCTGAGCTAATTAGGTTGATGTCAGCTGTTTTCGGAGATAATTCATCTCTTCTCAGACAGATGTAACTCAATTTGAACTAGATCTGAGCATGACCACTTTATAATAGATGATAAATATTGTTATTCATAATGTTTTGTATATTAATTATATGTATGTTTCTTTTTAAGTCCAAATAGAAGAGGGGGTTGGTGGTTAGCACAGCTTTTCCAAATGGTATGCGTCCAATTCCTTAATAGTTGCTCTGTGCTGCAACTGCTGCAAATGATCCAAGTATAAGAGGAGGAAGAGGAACTCCAGCAGTATTACTGCAAACAACGTTTTATTCCATGCAGTGGTAAACATAACATGTTTCGGGTTCAATACCCTTTATCAAGTGAATAAAAAGTTCCTCTTCCTTCTCTTATACTTGGATCATATGTTTCTTTTTAGAGTACCTGAAGAAGAATAACTATCCATGTCATATTTTAAGGCAAATTTATAATATTATTTTGGTTTTCAGCAGGTTATTCATTTTTTTTCTGCCAAGCACATAGATACTACATGCTGACAAGAAAATGCTCTTACTGCCAAGCACATAGTACCTACATGCTGCACAGTAAAGGGTTCTCTCACTGCACTGGTGGCTTTTGCCACCATGCAAGCAAGACTGATATGCCCCCAACCCCCTAGCCAGGGGGGCTGCCACCAAAGCCCTGTGATGTGACCATCACAAGACCTGACTTTTTACCTTACCCAATACAGGACCTTCGCAGGACATCATAGGGCACAATCCAGCGCCAACCACTCACTTCCTGCTGCACAAAGAAAAAAGTGACCTTTATTTACACATTTATACACTTTTTAGAGCTGTACACACATGCATACACAAGCACACACTTAAGAGTTCTAAAGAAATAGAATTAGAAATAGACAATTGAGAGGGGCATGGATAGCCAGCATGCAGCATAGACGTGACCTTCAGGCGCTCCCAGGGTCCCCAGTGAAGAACACTAATATCCCCCATATGTAGCAGGCTTACAACAAAACTGTAGCTACCTGGAGCCCCGGGGGGTCACCGGCTCCTGTCCGGACTGGAACCATTGCCCCAGCATCTTCTGAGCAGCAAAGCAAAGTGTGGCCTAGTACCACACCTAAAACTGTGGCCTCCGGACGCCCCCAAACCGGAAACCCAATCCCGCCGAACAGGGCCAGAGATAACGGCGCGAGACCCTACTGAATATGAAAAGGAGGGGTGAGTGCCTGACAGACACTGGGGGTGCCCCAAAACAGCGCCCATTTGACCAAATCCAAATTCCCTCTCCTGTTAACCCTACGGGCATAGGACTGTGATACCTGGCCTAGTTAGGGCCTCTGCCTGAGGCCCTAACTAGGCCAGACCCAGGGCAAATTAATGTGTGGGGCGCATTCAAGGGCTCTCTGACACAAGAAGAAGCAGCTTCAAAAGGTGTCATCCACAAGGCGGCAGGAAGGCTCCAGGTTAAGTGAAGGGAGAGCACCTGAGAGGCCCCAGATACTCCCATACTTCTGAACCCTCCAGAGCACTTCAAAACTGCAGCCCACCACCTTATAACTAAACATTGCAGACTAAGACGTACATCACAACCTCTACCCCCTGACAATAGAAGAAGGGCAACATTGCCCATGTACACACATTGCCCAGAAAAGCATAGATATAACCTTCCCACCTCAGAGCAGAAAGGGACTGAAACTTTAAAAAAGTCATAATTGTTGAATGGTTACTATAGGCTATTCTTGATTATACTTCTGAGCTGTTAGTGCCACTCTTGATACTCTATCAGTGGAATACTCAACTCACTCACTCAATGACAGGAGCTCACACTTTGCTCAATGACTGTATTCCAATGCTACATTTGGACATATAACAGCCAAACTGCTGAGGGATAATCCCCTGATTCAGAAGGAAAATAATCTACTATGCTGAGTTACATTTGAACCCCCCCCCCTCTTTTTTTTGTTGGGGGGAAACCTACACACTGAGGTTTACACTGTGTGGGTGTTATTATAAGATGTGCACACTAACTATACTGCACCAGCGCCTAATGTATCTGGCTATCTCCTCCAATATCACCTGATACCACCATTTCTTGGTGAACACAGGCCCCATGGAGCCACTCTGGCCCCAATGGATCATAATATGTCCTAAAAATGATTATGGCTCCTCAAAGCCTTAAAGTACTATCCTGGAATGTGCGTGGAATTAACGATAAAATTAAAAGAGCAGCGGTATTAGATATGGCCAAGAAATCTGTGGCCAATGTTATACTAATCCAGGAGACTCATCTAGTTGGACAGAGAGTTTGTGCACTTAAACGGAACTGGGTCTCAGTGGCATATCATGCAGACTTCTCAACATACTCCAGAGGAGTTACTATTCTTGTTAGGAAGTCACTAAATTATCATTTTCACGCACTGACCTCGGATAGGGGAGGAAGATATTTAATCCTAAAAGTCCAAATTGCTGGCACCACTTATATAATAGTCAATGTATACCTACCTCCTCCCGCAGATATTCAAATACAAAATGAAATTCTACAAAAAGTGGCTGAAATGGGAAATCATCGTATGCTGTGGGCAGGTGACTAATCTGGTTCCAGACCCGGTCCTAGATAGATTACACCCTTCTGCCCATGACACAAAACATTTTGCCCATTGGGAAGAAACTACAGGCCTGTTGGATATTTGGAGATGGCGGCACCCCCAGCTTAAACAGTATTTGTGTTACTCTGTATAGATTTATGTATAGGAACAATTGAAATATTACCGTATGTTGACTCTATAGAGTATTTGACAAGGATGTGTTCAGACCATGCCCCCCTATTACTGTCTCTAGGGGGAACTATTCAAGGTTGAGGTAATAAGTGGAGATTATCCCCCAAATGGATAGCTAACCCTAAGCATCTCCTCCCTTTGCTGACACAATACTGGGAAATAAACCAAGACACCGCAGCAGACCATACAGTATGGGATGCTGGTAAGGCATATATAAGGGGTACATATATCTTCCTTAAATTAAATCAGCTCGTAGAGAGGGAGAGTGGGCCCTCTCTATTGCCCGAAACACTCTAGCTAGAGCAGAATCAGACCTGACACAAAATGAGTCTGACGAAACGAAAAGGCTATGCAATCAGCTCAGAGAGATCTCGACTTACTACTAGTGGACAAATACTCGCAACAGGAGCTTTACAGAGTGCCTGCCAGGTATGACAAGCGAGACAATAATGGGAAGCTGCTGGCTCTACTGGCTAGGGGGGATATACCTAAGACTATGATAAGGGGCATTACTAGTGGGAATGATCTGATCACAGACCCAGCACAAATGACAATTTCAGAAGTATTTTCATTCCACATATCAATCTCCACCTGATACCTCACCTGATAGACTTAGAGAATTCCTAAATACAATAGATTTCCCAGTGGTTTCCCCAGATCTAGCCACACAATTAGACCAAGACATCACTTTGGATGAAATTAAGGATGCAATTAATGGGTTCCCTATGGGAAAAACACTTGGCCCAGATGGGATCCCGATAGAATGATACAAGAAGTATGTAGAATTTCTAGCCCCTAAACTCCTAACTCTCTTGGAATTAATACAACAGGGGGTTTGCCTGACTCGTGCTATGGTGCCTATATTACTCTAATACACAAGGAAGGCAAACCCCCTGATAGATGTGAGTCATATCGGCCTATATCCCTCCTTAGTTGTGACATAAAGATATTTGCCAAGATCATAGCCAACAGACTCAAACTGGTAGCACCTGAACTAATACATACGGACCAGACAGGCTTTATGCCCTCAAAGGCCATGGATATTAATGTGAGACGCCTTTTTACTAACCTGCCAGATCAACATGATATCGTGGGGAATATAATTGTATTGTCCCTAGGCACAGCAAAGGCCTTTGACACAGTGCAATGGCAATACTTATGGGAGGTATTAACCCGTTATAAGTTGGGCCCTAAACTCCGGAAGTGGATTCAAACACTGTATGCGCATCCAAGGGCTAAGGTGTTGGTCAATGGGCAAATATCGGAATGCATATCATTGGGAAGGGTCACCCGTCAGGAGTGCCCTCTTTCGCCATTGCTTTGTGCCCTGGCCATAGAACCCCTGGCAATCAGAGTGCGGTCAAATGAAGAAATACAGGGCTTACACATAGGAAACCAGTCTGAAAAAAATATCACTCTACGCTGATGATAACCTCCTGACAACTGTCTCTGAATTTGGCCAATACATAGTAACATAGTAACATAGTAACATAGTAAGTAAGGTTGAAAAAAGACACATGTCCATCGAGTTCAACCTTTTTTTTTTTTTTTGTTTATTAACTACCTATCTGCCAGTTGATCCAGAGGAAGGCAAAAAACCCATCTGAAGCCTCTCCAATTTGCCTTAGAGGGGGAAAAATTCCTTCCTGACTCCAAAATGGCAATCGGATTAATCCCTGGATCAACTTGGACTATGAGCTATTTCCCATAACCCTGTATTCCCTTACTTGCTAAAAAGCCATCCAACCCCTTCTTAAAGCTATCTAATGTATCAGCCTGTACCACTGATTCAGGGAGAGAATTCCACATCTTTACAGCTCTCACTGTAAAAAACCCCTTCCGAATATTTAGGCGGAACCTCTTTTCTTCTAATCGGAATGGGTGACCTCGTGTCAGCTGGAAAGACCTACTGGTAAATAAAGCATTAGAGAGATTGTTATATGATCCCCTTATATATTTATACATAGTCATCATATCACCCCTTAAGCGCCTCTTCTCCAGCGTGAACATCCCCAATTTTGCCAGTCTTTCCTCATAGCTAAGATTTTCAATACCTTTTACCAGCTTAGTTGCCCTTCTCTGTACCCTCTCTAATACAATAATGTCCTGTTTGAGTGATGGAGACCAAAACTGTACGGCATATTCTAGATGGGGCCTTACAAGTGCTCTATACAGTGGAAGAATGACCCCCTCCTCCCGTGACTCTATGCCCCTTTTAATACAGCTCAAGACCTTATTTGCCCTTGATGCTGCTGACTGGCATTGCTTGCTACAGCCAAGTTTATCATCTACAAGGACTCCAAGGTCCTTTTCCATAATGGATTTGCCTAGTGCAGTCCCATTAAGGGTATAAGTGGCTTGGATATTTTTACATCCCAGGTGCATGACTTTACATTTATCAACATTGAATCTCATTTGCCACTTAGCTGCCCAGATTGCCAGTTTGTCAAGATCCTGTTGCAAGGATGCCACATCCTGGATGGAATTAATTGGGCTGGATAATTTTGTGTCATCTGCAAACACTGATACATTACTTACAACACCCTCCCCTAAGTCATTAATGAACAAGTTAAATAAAAGTGGACCCAATACTGAGCCCTGGGGGACCCCACTAAGAACCTTACTCCAAGTAGAGAATGTCCCATTAACAACCACCCTCTGTACCCGATCCTGTAGCCAGTTTCCTATCCATGTGCAAACGACTTCATTAAGCCCAACAGATCTTAGTTTAGAAAGCAGTCGTTTGTGGGGCACAGTATCAAACGCTTTGGCAAAATCCAAATAGATCACATCTACTGCCCCCCCACTATCCAGAATCTTACTTACCACATCATAAAATGCAATCAAATTCGTCTGACATGACCTATCCTTCATAAAGCCATGCTGATTGTTGCTCATAATGCCATTCATTAGGACAAAATTTTGTATGTGATCCCTTAACAAGCCTTCAAATAATTTGCCCACCACAGATGTCAAGCTTACTGGCCTATAATTGCCAGGCTGAGATCGTAATCCCTTTTTAAATATTGGAATAACATCAGCTTTTCTCCAATCCATAGGCACTATACCAGATGACAGTGAATCTGAGAAAATCAGAAATAAGGGCTGGTCTAAAACTGAACTAAGCTCTCTTAGAACCCGGGGGTGTATGCCATCAGGCCCTGGAGCCTTGTTTACATTAATTTGTATTAAAGCTTTTTGAATCATATCCTGAGTCAGCCACTGACTAGATTGAGCTGAACCATTCGTGCAGTTATTAAGTGAGCCTGTGAACCCAGACTCCTCTATTGTATACACTGAAGAAAAGAACTGATTTAACACATTTGCCTTATCTGTATCTGTTACAACCATACTGGTACCATTATTTAATGGAGCAACACTCTCAACCTGCATCTTTTTACTATTAATATATTTAAAAAACTTTTTAGGGTTAGTTTTCACCTCCACCGCAATTAACTCTTCATTTCTTTTCTTAGCCTTCCGGATTGCTGATTTACAACATTTATTACAGTGTTTATATTCATTAAATGCAGCTTCTGTCCCTACAGATTTGTAGTTTTTAAATGCCTTTCTCTTCTTTCCCATTAACATCTTTACCTCTGTATTAAGCCACACAGGATGATTCTTAGAGCTTCTACGTTTAGTCCTTAAGGGAATAAATTGAGAACAGTAATGATTTAATATCATTTTAAAGGACAACCATTTCTGTTCTGTGTTTTTAGCTGAAAACCTAATGCCCCAATCAATGCTCTGTAGGGCAGCCCTCAAGGCACTAAAATTAGCTTTGGCAAAATTCATGGTTTTTGTTGCCCCAGTATATTTTTGTTTTTTGCACCAGACATTAAAAGATATAACATTATGGTCACTATTACCCAGGGGTTCAATGACTTGCACATTTGCTATAAGTTCTGGGTCATTTGAGATCACTAAATCAAGAATAGCATTTTTTCTGGTAGGCTCCTCAACAACCTGTGCTAAAAAATTGTCGTGCAATAAGTTTATAAACTTGCTCCCATTAACTGATCTAGCAGTACCATTGCTCCAGTCAATATCTGGGTAATTAAAATCCCCCATTATCATTACTTTACCTAAACTAGCAGCCTTTTCTATTTGCATTAGGAGCTTTGTCTCTTCCTCCTCACTTACATTAGGGGGTCTATAGCATACTCCTACAATTAATTTGCTGGATTCTTTACAATTGGTGAAGAACTCCACCCATACGACTTCTGGCCCCTCATTTTCTAACATAACCTCCTCCTTTATATGAGCTTTTAAATCCTGCCTAACATACAGACATACCCCTCCTCCTTTTCTATTGCCTCTGTCCCTCCGAAACAAAGTATAGCCACTGATATTTACTGCCCAGTCATGCGACTCATTCAGCCATGTTTCGGCCACACCAATCACATCATATTTTCCTTCCATCACCAGCAGCTCCAGCTCTCCCATTTTACCAGTCAGACTTCTTGCATTTGTAAACATACATTTAATACTGGCACCATATTGAACATATGACATGTGGTCCTCCCTATCCTTAACAGTATCCCCAGCCAAATCTCCTCCCCCATTTTCCCTTTCTTTGCCCACTATCTCATCTAACCTGTCTACCACTGAATCTTTTACTGAACCCTCCCCCCCCCACACCTAGTTTAAAATCTCCTCCAACCCTCTAGCCATCTTCTCTCCCAAAACAGCTGCCCCATCATCATTGAGGTGCAGCCCATCCCTAGCAAAGAGCCTGTAGCCGACTGAAAAATCAGCCCAGTTCTCCAAAAACCCAAAACCCTCCTCCCTACACCAATCTTTTAGCCACGCATTAATCTCCCTACGCTCCCGCTGTCTCCTTAGCGTTGCTCGTGGCTCAGGTAATATCTCTGAGAAAATTACCTTGGAAGTCCTCGCCCTCAGCTTTGAACCTAGTTTTTTAAAATCATTTTTGAGGACTTCACCACCTCCTCTAACTTTGTCATTGGTACCTATGTGTACCAAGACCGCTGGGTCTTCCCCAGCCCCTCCCAATAATCTGTCAACTCGTTCCACCACATGCCGAACCCTAGCACCAGGCAAGCAGCAGACTGTTCGGCATGTAGGGGCCTTGCGACAGATTACCCTATCCACCTTTCTAATAATTGAATCCCCTATAACTAGAACCTGCCTTTCCTTCCTTGCACTCCCCCCACCACCCGTATTAGAGCCACTGCCTCCCGGGGTGCTCCGAGAGTCAGCCTGCTCCATACACGCCAGTTCGGAGTTTTCCTCAGGTCTGAAAATCAACCTCACTAAATCTGTGGTGTTTCCCATAGATCCCCTGCCCCAGGAAACACCGGACACCTTACTACAGCTCAAAGTAGCAAACTCATTTAAATACCTGGGTATAGTGATCCATAAAGACGTTAACAGATATGAACAACTCAATCTGGATCCAGTAGTACAGACCCTGATTAACAAAGTTTCTGTATGGCAAGACCTACCTCTTTCTCTACCAGGCAAAATCAATATGTTTAAAATTATCTTTCTACCCAAATTTCTATATGTTCTCGATAATTATCCCATAACCCCTCGAGCCCAATGATTCACTAAAATAGACAAAATAATTAGAAGTTTCTTGTGGGCAGGAGAACACCCACGATTAAACTTTAGGGTGCTACAGACGCCTGCATCTGGAAGAGGACTAGCACTACCCAATCTTAAACTGTATTTCTTTGCGGCACAATTGGTATATGCCCACTGGTGGTTTGTAGAACAAAAATAATGAAGACGCCATGCCAATGCGGGTGGTGTACTTAAAGTATCTCCAAGGCTTTAATGTGCGGAATATAACCAAACGTTTCAGGAGCCTCGTGCTCCCTTCCTCACCCAGATATGCTATTTTGTTATTTGCAGCTACGCCATGCTTTCAATGTACAATTTCCAACAAGACCTGTAAATTTAGAGCTGACAACCCTTGAGACCTATTTACACAGAACAGACCTAACAAAGACCCTATCCTGGTTGTATACCATACTATCTACCGCCGGCCCCTCTCCCCTTGAGAGAGTTAAAGGGATACTGTCATGGGAAAAAAATTTTTTTTCAAAATGAATCAGTTAATAGTGCTGCTCCAGCAGAATTCTGCACTGATTTCTCAAAAGAGCAAACAGATTTTTTTATATTCAATTTTGAAATCTGACATGGGGCTAGACATATTGTCAATTTCCCAGCTGCCCCAAGTCATGTGACTTGTGCTCTGATAAACTTCAATCACTCTTTACTGCTGTACTGCAAGTTAGAGTGATATCACCCCCCTCCCTTTCCCCACCCAGCAGCCAAACAAAAGAACAATGGGAAGGTAACCAGATAACAGCTCCCTAACACAAGATAACAGCTGCCTGGTAGATCTAAGAACAACACTCAATAGTTAAAACCCATGTCCCACTGGTTAGGCAAAAGAGTCGCACACGCACACCTGGCCTCTCCCAATAATTACGTACGGTGCCTGGGGTATAGGAGGACGGCCCCTCCAACATTAATGAACATAAAGTAACTCCAGCACACGTAGCATGCTCAAGGGATTGCTCCCGTGTTTAATGTCAATCCAACAATACAACGTTTCGGGGGCGTGCTTCTTCGTCAGGTCCCACTGGGACACATTCAGTTACATTGAGAAGGAAAAACAGCAGCCTGCCAGAAAGCATTTCTCTCCTGAAGTGCAGGCACAAGTCACATGACCAAGGCAGCTGGGAAATTGACAAAATGTCTAGCCCCATGTCAGATTTCAAAATTTAATATAAAAAAATCTGTTTGCTTTTTTGAGAAATGGATTTCAGTGCAGAATTCTACTGATTATTAACTGATTAATTGTAAAAAAAAAAATGTTTTTTCCCATGACAGTATCCCTTTAAGGGCAAATGGCAAGGAGATATCCCTGACCTGAACGAAGAAACATGGAAGGACGCACTCAAACTTGTCACAGAGCTATCTACCTCTATGAGGGAGAGGCTTATACAAATAACATTTTTAAACAGAGTTTACTTAACCCCCTACCGCCTGGCAAAAATCGATGAAAATGTATCAGATCTATGTCCCAAGTGCAGAGTAGAACCTGGTACCATGTTCCATATATTCTGGTCCTGTCCGGTAACCCAGAGATTTTGGAGTGCTGTACTCCAATACTTGAATGAGAAGCTCGCACTACCAAGTATTCGTTCACCAGAAACCTGTTTGTTGGGGATAACAGGGGACTTCCAGCTACATTCCTATTCTAGAGTGTGTTTCCTACAGCTCCTATATTATGCCAAAAAAGCCATTGGAAATCACTCAACCCTCCTACAATACAATATTGGAAAAAACTGATAAATGACTCTCTCTCAAACCAGAAACAGACTTTATATGTCAAGGGCTGCCCTGAAAAATTTGAGGCTATATGGGGTACCTGGATAAATGTGCAAACTGGTTAACTGCATAAATTATAATATAATGGATATGACAATTTATAACTTACCTCCCCTCCCTCCTTCTCTCTCAACTTTCTTTCTTCTACTAAACCTTCTATTGATCTTGTAAATGGTTAATGTTTTAAAATTTAAAATAAAAACTTAAAAAAAAAAAAAGAAATAGACAATTGAAAATTGTCTTAAAATATCAGTCTCTAAAGAATAGGTTAATTTAAGGATGACTGCAACACAGCAAGCTCTCACATACTCTTGCCTCCCCTGAATAGAGATGCCTGGTGATCAAAGGTACGGGCTCGGACAAGGCACACAGAACTGCTGCTAGTAAGGTAAACCTTGCACGTTTAAGGATGAACCACATTTTACCTGTTTATAATCTTGGGAATTGCATGGTGTGTACATTAGGGGCAGATTTAGAGTTTTTTATGGTTTTTGCACTAAGGCGTTTTTAGTAAAACTCTACTTTTTCTTACTCTGTTTTAAAAATTATCAGACCAAACCTCCAAACCTGAATGCCGTTAATTTACCAATAATTTTTCTCAAAAAAATCAGTGCAAAAAATGTTGCACCAAAATTGAGAGTCAATTCACTTCATGGAACTTTTTTGAATTGTCGCTCCAAAAATGTAACTAATGTGGATTATCAAACAAAAACCAGCACAAACAGTCCAAAACCTTTGAGAATCCTGAAGGTAAAAAACATGTTCCAATTGTTAAAGGGACCATCTGCCATTGACTTCTTTGTGATTTTAGATTCCCCTTTAAAAACTCAACCAGAAAAAATTGAGGTGTATAATAAATAGGCCCCTTAGAGTTTTAGAGAAATAAAAAACAGGAAACCTTAGAGAAAAAAATTCTTTAAAGAAAACTTGAAATCTGAATGTTAAAAAATAGGCCCCAAAGACTATAAAGTCTTTCAGTTTTTATCAGTGTGAATTCCAAAATAACACATTGTTTTAAAAGTGAATTTGTGCTTAAGGTTGCTACAGTATCTGTTGTGTTCATAAAGGAAATAAAACAGCAGGGTTTTGTCTTTATATTAAGTAGAATTTAAAACCTAAAGGAAGATGTCAGCAGTGTAGGACTGGCCATCTGGGGCACCAGGAGTTTTCTTGGTTGGCCCTGGCCTGTGTGGCTGCTATTCTGGAGCAATGAGCATTAACTCTTCTCTGCTTTTAACCTGAGCAGTGTCTGCCTGTTTCCACTGCATTGTTCTGTCCTCTTACACAGCTTCTACTAGCAATAATGCAACAAGCAAAACACACAGAAGAATACAGCTGCCAACATAGAATTAATACTGGATATGTCTTATTAAGAGCTGCCACACTGGTTTGTGACATCTAAAAATTCCATAGGAATGACAAGAAAGCGGGTGAGTTTTTTGTAGTAAATTTTTTTCTGGTTCGAATTTAAAACAATTTTTTAGTGGAAAAAAGATCTAATTTTTCAAGATTTATTTAACCCAGAGGCTGCTAAAAGTCAGACTAAAACAATACTCTATATCAAACCTGCTGAGGTTATGTAGAAGTTAATCCCAGATGTACCTTTTACAATTGGAAGATATTTTCTGCACTGGGTCTTGTGCAATAATCCAAATAATTTCTGTTTTTTTGGGCTATAATACCAAATAAAATCACACAATTTGGATTTTTTGTGATTTTGTCAAGTCTTTTCTCGCAGCAGATTTTTCTGATTTATTTTATTGATAAATAAGGTTAAATAATGGATGGGAGTTTGGTCAAAGTTGTTTCAATTAATTTATTTAAAAATTAAATTTTTAAGTTTGGTTAAATTTAAATTTAAGTCAGAATCCAGAAGAGTGGTTAATAACAGGCAAGAGTCAGACCATGTACAGGCAAAGGACAGGAATAGGAAATAAGACATAAATCACACCCTGGAGCTATAAGGAAAAATAAATAAATCAGAAAATAGACCTACATTGAGAAATTAGTCAGTGCAGTGTAGGGGGTTTTATAGGCAGCTTAATAGCTTACACTTATTACCTGTGGCCAGATTGGTAACAGGTGAAACAATCCATGCCTTCTTGCAATTACTAGGAAAGCAATAGGAGTGAACCAGGGACTTTGCTGCCTGCTCACATAGCACAGCAGACAGCACAGAAACACCAGGTCCCTGGTTCAGCAGCTCCAAGCAGGTTGTTACAGTGTAAATTTAGAACTCACCACAGAAAAACTAACTTTTTATTCATTCCTATAAAAAAAAAGTATATTTAACAAATGGCAAACTCCATTGATAAATACTATTCTAAAAATCCCATAGGAATGAATAAAACGTGGTATGAACCTGTTGGTAGCAGCCATCACATTCTTATTTGACTGGGAACACTTCAGAAACTACCTTCGCTGATGATATTTCTGCATATGTGAATAGAATTTAGTTCCAGAGTTAGTCATGCCCTATGGTCTTAAAGGGATACTGTCATTGGAAAACATTTTTTTTTCAAAACGCAGTTTAATAATTTAGTTAATAGTGCTACTCCAGCAGAATTCTGCACTGAAATCCATTTTGTGATTTTTCTTTTATTCGATTTTGAAATCTGACATGGGGCTAGACATTTTGTCAATTTCCCAGCTGCCCCTAGTCATGGGACTTGTGCCTGCACTTTAGGAGAGAAATGCTTTCTGGCAGGCTTTCCTTCTCAATGTAAATGAATGTGCCTCATTGAGACATGGGTTTTTACTATGGAGTGTTGTTCTTAGATCTACCAGGCAGTTGTTATCTTGTGCTATGGAGCTGTTATCTGGTTACCTTCCCATTGTTCTTTTGTTTGGCTGCTGGGGGGAAAAAGGCAGCAGTAAAGAGTGATTAAAGTTTATCAGAGCACAAGTCACATGACTTGGGGCAGCTGGGAAATTGACAATAAGTCTAGCCCCATATCAGATTTCAAAATTGAATAAAAAAAATCTGTTTGCTCTTTTGAGAAATGGATTTCAGTGCAGAATTCTGCTGGAGTAGCACTATTAACTGATTCATTTTGAAAAAAAAAAAGTTTTTCCCATGACAGTATCCCTTTAAATAGCAAAGGCTACAAGATGAAATAGTGATGAAAGTCAAACTTGCAATTGAGAACAATGATGCAGCACCAGGTGTTCCTATTGCATACCTGCAATATCTTCAAGAATTCTCTGATGTCGATGGTTCTAAATTTTAAATTAATTTAATCAAGGCTTCATAAAGGGCATGTCGAGAAAATTAAGAGGAGAGAATGCACATGCCTTTACTGGCCAACCATGAATTAAGATATTGCACAATTTATCAGTTGGTGTCAGGCTTGCCAAAAGTATCACAATAAACAACCAAACGAAGCTTAAAAAATGGTATTGATATTTTCATTTTTAGGGGATAACACAATCTAGCAGTTATGTGCTACTTCTCAAACTATCCTGAACTGGCAAAGCTACAAGATTTGCAAACTGAAGAGGTAGTCAAGCATGCTAAGCCAATTCTAGCTAGACATGGCATACCTAGAGTGGTTGTCACTGATAATGACCCTCAATTCGCCTGCAGAGTATTCAAGGATTTTGCATCCACCTATGAATTCATACATCAGAACTCAGATCCAGAGCATCCTGAGGGAAATGGCATGGCAGAAGCATTAGTATGCATACTGTGACATGCCACTGGCCTGCACATGCCCTTTTTGGGGGAATTAGCATTTGGTAGGCAGGTAGCATAGGATTTTGGAGCTTCGAGACACCAAGAGGGACACCAAGGTTTAGGACAAAAACACAGGTTTATTAAGCACTGGACATTCCCAACAAAAAGGCAACAGAAAAATGTTCAGGTTACAGTTCAACTTCACTGTAGAACATGCAGGGTACAGTTCAGTAAATACACTGCAAAACATTCAGGGTCCCCCCCCCCCTGGTCGCTCACCATCAAGGGAAACTCTCACCCTCTTGCACCTTGAAGTATTTGGGCTTCACACTCAGCTCTGCTGGCTTACCCTCCTGGGACTCAGACTCACTAGCCTCTGCCAGTCCTTTCCTCTTTCTTTCCCCATAAGGGATTTAGGCTCCAAGCTCTGGAACTCTCTTGCTGGCAGAAAAGCTCCTTCTGCCCAGCTCTGTCTCTCACAGCACCTCACTTCCCTGGAGAGCTCTGAGTTGTGCTCACACAGCCCTTTTACATTGCCAGCTAGATCCTCTCTCAGCTGCCACTTAATTACCTGGCTGAGAGGGAATAGTAACCCTACCTGAGCCAAGTATCCCTCTGCAACACCTATCATGCAGTTTAAATGTACTCTTTTCCATGTACTTTCCTGCAAGACAGTGGTGTTTTCCAAACACCCTGTCACAATACTAAAAAATATACTCATAAAAGCATGGGAACCAAAGGAAGATCCCTGTTTGGCATTGATCGCATACCACAAAGCTGTGGAAAATGTCTAGCAGAACTGTTTGTGCATTAGATTATCACTAGGGTTCCGACCGCACAGTACAGTTGTGTACAAAAACTTTAATTTTAGAACCAAAAGAAACGAAGAGCATGCCAAATATTCAGGAGAACTTCCACCTTTGAGTCACAATAGTAGAGTATGCATTCAAAGTTCCCAATCTTGGGAAGTGTCCAAAATGTAATTCACAGAGTCCAAGGTCATATATGGTTTGCACAGATACAGGGCAGACTCTGCTTGGGAATCAGATACATCTTTTAAACTTCCAGAGGAACAAGTACCTTCTGCCCCAGTTAGTGAAACGAAGGATATCAGGTGCAACACAAGAGCCCCCTCATTCTAGGGAAATGCCTGCCACAGGAAGTCAGGCTACAATAGCCAAGAGCGAGACAGACATGAAGTAACGTCATCTGGATGAGTTATTTGCAAACCATTTCGTTCTAATTTTACACTCTGATTCTCTGAGATTTCCAGTCACACTGTAAAAATTTGTATGCATATTATAATTGTTATGGGGTTATTTACAAAACTCCAAAAATGTCTCATTATTTTATTAAAACCACTTCAACCAAACACCATCCACATTTTTACCTTAATTATCAATAAATTAACTTGAAAAAATCTGGTGCAGAAAAAGACTCGATAAAATTGTAAAAAATCATATGATTTTTTGGGATTTGACTCAAAAAAATGTTTTGAATTATCATCTGAAAACCACAAATTCTTCAGATTATTGTACAAAACCCAGTGCAGATCAGGATATCTTACAATTGTGAAAGGGTCATCTGCCATTGACTTCTACATGACCTCTACAGATTTGAGATGGAGTACTTTTTCAGACTTTTAGCAGTATTAGGGTTTAAAAAAATCATGAAAACTTTTTGTTTTTCCCTCCAAAAAAATAGTGTTTTCCTCTTTAAAACTCTGACTAAGTGAGTACTCAAAGAAAGGATGTGATAACATGTCAATAATATTATTAATGAAAAGGACACTACAGCAGTAGCTGAAACACTATACTGACTGCTGTAACAGGTAACTCATTTATTTTTCAATATTATTTATTAGAAGAAAGGGGAAAAAAAAGGGGACACCCAAGAAGTTATAACCACACTTAAAAGAGTAGAAAAGAATAAAAGAACCTTGTTTGTAACTGTAATTTTATACAATTATGAAATAGTTCTCCAATTTCTTACACCCACTATGTTTATTTCTCAATAGAAATAGCGAGGGGACATGATTACACTTTACAAGTACATTAGAGGACATTATAGACAAATAGCAGGGGAACTTTTTGGGTGCTATGTGCTCCGATTTCACGTCTGGGCCACCATTTGTATTATATAAAAGATTTTCTGGTTTAAAAAAAGACAAGTGCCAAGTGCTTATTTTCCACAACTGTGCAATTATAGGTTCACCAGTATTTGGTTTAATTAAAGTGGCAAGTGCTTATTTCCACGCTATATAACCTGTTATCTCCACATGTGCTGCGGGATTGCCACTTAACAATCAACACTTGATCTATAGAATTTCACCATTTCAATCAATACTTTGATAAATATAATTAGTTTCGCTCTGTGACGTTGGATCTAGATTCCAACTAGATTCAATCAATCAGTGCTTACGTGAATTAAACGTTTTTTAAGGAAATCCTTCCAACCCCCTTAGTTCATTAAATATAAAGTGACCAGTGCAATAAAATGATTCCAATTGATTTAATGTTGTTATCAAGTAATCTCCTAAATTAAAGATAAGAAAATGGAAAATGATAGTAGGTGGAGATGCTCCCATAGAATCTAGCTAGAATTTTTTCTATTCCATGGGAGCACCACAAAGTTGGAGAATGGCAGAGACTGGAGGACTGCAGTCTCATTTGTTACCTTCCCTATTCTGTAAAGGAGAAGCTATATTTCCTAAAAAAAACGCAAACCCAACAGCTCTTGGAGTGAAAATAGATTGAGTAAAGAGTCAAGGAGAAATTGTTAAAATATAAGAAATTCACCAAGTATATATCCAATACTAATTATAAAACCAGTTAGAGCGAGTCTTGAGAACTATTTTATAATAGAATAAAATTACAGCCACAAACAAGGTTCTTTTCTTCTTTTCTACTCTTCTACCTCAATATCAGACAACATGGGATTTAATGTTTCTATACTTGAATTTTGAAATAGATTTTTATAGCTATACTCATAATTCTAATCTACTTACATATATTTCTCTGTGTGTACATCTTGTATAAATATTTGTATTTACCATTTTTTTCTTGTTAATGCCAACACTTGGGGACCTATTTAAGAATCCTCGATTTTTTCTGGTCAAGGGAGGGAAATTTTTTTTCTATTTATTATGCGCCAAAGTTGCTAAAAATCCAAATCTGAAAACACTCCAGCTAAAACCTGTCTAAATCATGTAAAAGTAAATGGCAGATTCCCTTTAACAATTTGAAGAAGTTTCTTGCCTTTATGATTTTCAAGGATTTTGTTATGGTTTTTGTTCGATGATCTGAAAAAGTTTTGATTTCACGTATGATTTTGTCATGACCTTTAACGTACATGCTTTTTCATTCATTGGCAATGAATGTTATTATAATTTATTGGTAAATTAAGGGAATTTGGGTTTGGGAGTTTGGTTGAATTACATTTTTTATATAGTGAGAAAAAGTTGAGTTTTAGTAAATACATGGTACACAGTACGTAAGTAAGTAAGGTTTAAAAAAGACACATGTCCATCAAGTTAAATTTTTTAAGTCTATATATAACCTGACTTACTGCTAGTTGATTCAGATGAAGGCAAGAAAATAACATTTGAAGCCTATCCAATTAACCTCAGAGGGGGGGAAATTCCCTTCTGACATCAAAGATGGCAATCGGACTAGTCCCTGGATCAACCTTTCATAACCCTGTATCCCCTTCCTTGCTAAAAAGCCATCCAACCCCTTCTTAAAACTATCTAATGTATTAGCTTGTACAACTGATCCAGGGAGAGACTTCCACATCTTCACAGCTCTGACTGTAAAAAATATCTCTCTTAGTCTTGTGCAATTTGAGTGGATATTTTGTTAGACTCAGAGGGGGTTATTTACTAAATTCCAAAAATGTCTCACTATTTTCTTAAACCACTTTGAACAAACTTCCATGCACTTTTTTACCGTATTTATAAATAAATATATTCAAACAAATCTGGTGCAGTAAAAGACTAGATAAAAACGGGACATCTACCATTAACTTCTACATGACCTTGGCAGATTTGAGATGGAGTACTTTCTTATACAGACTTTTAACAGCATCAGAGTTTAATAAATTGTGACAAAAAGTTTTATTTTCGACAAAAAAAAATTTAGTGCGAAATTCGCGTAACGGCGCAGTTTTTGACGCCGGCGTCCCTTTTTTAAAAAAAAAAATTGACGCCGAATTTTCGCGGGCGTTTTGCGAATTTATTTGCTGGCAGCGAATCGCGCGAATTCGCACCTGGCAAATAAATTTGCCCATCACTACCCAGGAGGTGCACAAAACACATTAGGCTTTTTTTTTTTACCACATATAAAATGTAATACTTGTCGTTGCACGTTTGTGCGTACCTTTACACTACATGATTGTGTTATTACTCCCTTTAGCTGAATGTATGGGGCATGTGCACCTGGACCAATCATTATCTGTTATGGTGACATGCCTCCCAACTGTCCTATTTTTCTTGAGACAGTCCCAATTTTGACAGCTCAACCCGCAGTCCCAGATTAATACTGAAATGACTTTCTCTTTGATCTCCTGCACTGAAAAACAAGAAAAATATACAAAGTTTCTAAAACTGAGGCTTTTGGCAGAGCCCAGAATGGCAGGTGCACTTAGATACATTTGTAACAATTTAAGCTAAGCAAAGAAACAATTGTAACTATTTAAGATATCTCTTGGGAAAACGATAAATTGCAGCTTAAAGGGCAATTCACCTTCATTAGCAGGCCAGATAGTACCCTATGCATTAGGGATGATGCAGCCACATGGAGCGGAGCTGGCAACTTTTCACCTTGCTTGTTATATGGCAATATGTGTGGTTCTTATCAGTTCAGTAATGAGACTGACAGTATCACAGAATGGATAGCTTATCTGTTTTGTGAAACTGAGTTTTCATTTTGTTGATAGAATAAATCATGCTTTCAATCACAAGCACCTATTGTGTCATTAAAATCTAGCTTGGCATGCACTAGTTAGATACACAATTATATATTCTGTTCAATATATATTCACGTTTTTTCTTTGATATAATTAATTATTTAAGGAAATTTAATGCTCGTCACTTGTCTGTTCCTCCCCCAGTGTTTGTTGAAGGTCAGTCTGAATATGAGATCCAAGAGTTCCTCGACTCCCATCTTGTGCGTGGTAAGCTAGTAATACATTACTAGGTGGAAGGGCTTTGGTCCTGAGGAGAACTCTTGGGTCTCAGTTGAAGACATCAAAGCTGACCGCCCCAGGAAGCAATTCCACTCCAAATTTCCTGGTAAACCTGGGGGTCCAGTGGCCCCCCCTAGAGAGGGGGGTAACGTAACAAAGTCTCACCCTGGTGGTCTAGTGGGGGGACGGCAGGGACGCCTGCCGCCCTCTCGGCGGGGATGCCCGCCGCGCTGCTCCTCTTCTTGCGCCGGCTCTTTCCTAGTGCGGGCGCGCATGCGCACTTCCGGATTTAAAGGCACATGCGCGCTGGCGTAATGACGTCAGCGCACAATGGCGCCAAATTTAAAAGTATTAAAGGGGCATTCCCACTTTTTGTTATTGCCCGTGATAGGATTGAATTTCCTGGTGCTCCTGAGCCTTGTGCTAATTCTGAACCTGTTTTGACCCCTGCCTGGCTATTTTGACTATTCTTACTTCTGGATCCTGACCTTTGCCTGCTTTCGACAATGCTTCTGTTTAACCCCTTGTTTGATTACCCGGTTTCGTCCCTTTGCCTGTTTGTTGATCCTTGCTATCCGCCTGCCTCGACCCAGCCTGCCTGACTACGATTCTCCCTAATCCTTTGTAACGTGACCTTCGACCCAAAAAGACTCTGCTAACAGCCGTGCCCCACGGCTTATCACTCTCTAGATAATGTATTACAACTGGTGAAGCAATGGTTTACGTGTTAACTGGAATAAGTCCAGCATCTTTCCTATAGACCCTAACCCATGCCCCAGAATAGATCTACCCCTGAAATGGGTTACTGAAATGAAGTATCTTGGTATAACTGTCTCCCTAGACAACTCTAGCTATACTAGATACTAGGTAGATCAAAGTGTCGTCAGCATAAGGGGATATTTTTTCTTCTCTATTGCCCACACGGAGCCCTTGTACCCAGGGGTCATTCCGAATCATGGCTGCAAGGGGTTCAACTGCCATCGTGAACAGTAAGGGGGATAGGGGGCACCCCTGTCTAGTGCCTCTAGTCAGACGAAAGGGTTTGGATAGTAGCCCATTTGCCAGCACCGAGGCCTGGGGAGAATCATAAATTATTTTAATCCAGGAGATAAAGTTAGCACCCAAACCAAAGTTTGATAACACCTCAAAAAGATATGTCCACTCCACAGTATCAAAAGCCTTTTCTGTGTCCAGAGAGGCTATCGCCCTCAAGTTTGTATTATCATGTTTAATGGACAGATTATGGTAGAGGCGTCTAACATTAGTATAGGTGGACCTATTGGGGATAAATCCCACTTGGTCTGGGTGTATTAGGTGACTGATTACCCGCTTAAGGCAGTTGGCTAACAATTTAGTGAGTATTTTCGCATCCATGTTAAGAAGTGATATGGGCCTATAGGAGCTACACTGTGATGGGTCCTTATCCTGTTTAAGAATTAGCGTTATTGTTGCCTGGTAGAATGAAGGTGGAAGAGCCTTTGATTGTGAGGCTGATTGGAACAGATCCAGTATTTTAGGGGCTAACACAGGGGTCAGCAACCTTTACTATCAAAAGAGCCCTTTTGCCCCCTCTTCCACTAAAGAAAAATAGTCTGGAGCCGCAAAACATAAAACAGATTATAAACTTTTAAAAGTTTTAACGTTTTTTCAATTTTAACAATTACAACAACAGAATACAACAAACAGAAGTGCAGTGTGTATGTGTAGGCCTACTTAGAAATAAATGAAACACTAAATAGCCCTATTAAATGCTAGTGTTCTAATCTGTTTAATGTAAATTCTGTTTCTGAAGTTCAATGCTTATCTTCCCTCTATTGTCTTGAGTGTGTGACCGTGGTAAGGACCATGATAAATCCTCTTGCTGTGCCTCGGTCTTACCTGTCACTCCTGGGACGTCTATACACCCCTTGCATCTGCTGGCGGCTTCCTGAGTATGCGACTGCGGTAAGCTGACCGTTAAATTACCCCAGTCACACAATCAAGCAGCCACCAGCAGGTGCGAGGGCTGTATAGCCGACCTGATAGGCAAAGCCGCAAGACCGAGCCGCAGCAAGCAGGATGAAGAGCCGCATGAGGCTCCGGAGCCTCAGGTTGCCTACCCCTCGGCTAACAGTTTAACATGAGTTTTGTACCATTCTGCAGGCAGTCCGTCGGGGCTAGGGGCTTTCATATTTGGAAATGAGGTGATGACATCCTCTATTTCCTCTAGAGTAAAGTCAGCATTAAGTTCCATATGTTGGTCATTGTCTAAATTGGGGAGTGTAACTAGGTGTAAGTATTGTCTGATCTCAGCCTCAGATTTATTGAGTTTGGAGGAGTACAGTTGAGTATAGTACTCTGCAAGTAGGGCAGTTATTGCAGATGGGTCAGTAAGATCCGAGCCATCTGCCGCTGTTAATTGTGGGATGGAAGTAGATGGACGTAACTCTTTAGATAGGAAGGCTATGTGTCGTGCGTTGTTATCTCCATGTTCATATAGTTGATGTGCTCTGTTATTTAGATATCTTTTAGTGGCATCTACAAGTAGAAGCTTGAGGTCACATTGTGTTGAGTCTAAGTGAGCTTGTGTATCTGGTGTGGGGCTGTTAGCATGAGCCTGTTCCGCTTGGGCTAGTTCTGTCTCCGCTATCCCTATATTATGCCTATACCTAGTCCGGTATGTCTTGATCATTGATATGTATGCGCCTCTAGTGTATGCGTTGTATGCATCCCATGTTATGTTCGTGTTACATTCAGTTGTGTTATGAAGCCAAAATTCAGAATGATGTATGGGAAATTCTGTCTGTAAATCTGGAAGTGCAACCCATCGCCATCCCAATCTCCATTGACTCTGTGAGGTAGGTCGGCCCATCTGTAGTGTAATCTGTAGAGGCGAGTGGTCTGAGCAGGGCCGTGGGAGAAAATCTGCCCCCACGACCCTGCTCAGAAGATCAGCAGTGGAGTATATAAGATCAATCCGGGACATAGCTGATTTAGCTGGGGTATAACAAGAGTATTGTGAGACTCTAGGATGCTTCCACCGCCATAGGTCTGTCAGACCCAGAGCCTCAGACCATGCCTGTAGCCCAGAGGCCCGTCTCTTTTCAGGGGGGTGGCAATCAAGTCGTGTGTCGGGCACAGCATTCAAGTCGCATGCCAGGATGATAGGTCTAGGGTCAGGGCTCTGTACCTTGGCTGCAATTTGATTGAGTAGACCTATGTCAAATGGAGGTGGGTTATAAACACATACTATAGTAATTGGACAGTATGCTAAAATACAATGCAGCATAAGATAGCGACCCTTCCGGTCTGACTGCACTGCTTCAAACGTAAACAGGATTCCCTTTCGTATTAGAATAGCTACACCAGATGAATAGGAGGAGTAGTGCGCATGATAATGATGTGCCACCCATGGTTTTCTGAGGGACATAATTTTGCTACCTGTGAGGTGGGTCTCTTGCAACAGAGCTATGTCAGTATTGTGATCTTTGAGATATTTAAGTATAACTGTCCTCTTAATTCTGTCATTGAGACCCCTCACATTCCACAATGTTTGCTTAAGTCGCTCTTCCATGCTAATTTGGGGGAGCGGTTAACACCAGGGAACCTATTGGAGAGGTATGGGGGACAGGAGTGCATCCAAGTCTCAGTCACCAGTGATATCACAATCCATCTCGTCAAACACCGACATATGGAAGCTATGGCATTTAGAGTACAATTGGCAATTACATTCAATAAAAAAACATAGTAAAACAAGAATAAGAAGGCAGCAAAAGGGAACAGGGATGAAATGGGTCAGTCACAGACTACATCCACGAACCCGGCAGGGGATAATTCCTCCTCTTTTTTAGGGCCACCCAGATCAGGAGCCCCTATGCAGGGAAGGCTCAGGGACAGACAAAGGTGGGGGCATCGTCGGTATCGTTACTACAAAATGATACGTTTCAGGTGTTCAATCTATCGAATACAGTAATTGACACCTATCAGATGAGCGCACTGCGAAAAGGGTTATCATTCGCTCCCACTAGTTCATTTAACATTTTTAACTGGATCAAAGACTTAAATCTGTTTGGGAGAAAACTGCTGTTACATAAACATTTTCTGAAAGATTCAGTACACAACTCTCTATCAAGGGAGGAACAACAGGCATTGAAAGATCTTTACTGTTTACTAGAGGATAATGAATATCAAAGGGATACTATTAAGGGCCCATTTACCTCATTAAGCCCTAAAAGCAAATTCACACCTCCAAACTCTCTATGCCCGAGAGTGGAGATTTTTATAGAAAGTTGTACCAAAGATCTGAAAGATCAACTAGAAAAGGTCAGAGGTAGATCGAATAAAACACAGAACCTGACATGGAAGGAAAGAAATGGTTTAAAAGAACTAGAAACAAATAATGAGATCATTATCAAACCAAGTGATAAGGGTGGGAACATCGTAATTCAGGACAGGAATGCATATGTACAAGAGTGTCTACGGCAATTAATGGATAAAACCTGCTATGCAAAATAAAGTGGGGACCCCACTAAGACCTTTCAAGTAGAACTGTGGGACATACTGAAAAAAGGCGTAAGTGAGGAACTGATCAATAGTGAGGAACTGGCCTTTTTGAAGGTGAGGTTTCTGGTTATTCCTACATTTTACACCATTCCAAAGGTACACAAAAACCCAACAACCCCTCCAGGTCGACCAATAGTATCTGGAATAGGTAGTCTAACTGAACCAGCAAGTATATACATCGATACGGTTCTAAAACCTTTTGTGGTAAACTTACCATCTTTTGTGCAAGACACGATGGATGCCCTACGACATTTACAGGGCATAACCTTAAATCATAATGAGTTTTTGGCCTGCCTAGATGTGGAGTCACTATACACAAGCATTTTGCATGATGTAGGCATAGAAGCAGTAAAAGATACTCTTAGACAGAGGGGACCATTGTTTGAGAAACATAACAACTTTGTGGTAGAATTATTGGATTTCACTTTACGACATAACTATTTCACATTTAACTCATATTACTACCATCAGATAAGGGGGACCGCCATGGGAAGTGCCTGCGCCCCAAGTTATGCAAATATATACTTGGGATGGTGGGAGAGGAATATGGTGTTCGGGGAAGATCTCATTGAATACACACAAGCTATCCCGATGTGGCTTCGCTATATAGATGATATAGTGCTTATATGGTCCGGAACGGAAGATAAGTTCTTTGAATTTATTAATAAACTGAACACCAACAATATCAACCTTAAGATCACGGCGGACATTAATAGAGATAGGGTTACATTTCTGGATATCAATATCTTTCGAGGGGTTGACAATAGTGTCCAAACTACACTATTTAGGAAACAGACAGCCACTAACAGCTTACTACATGCTGACAGCCAACATCCTGTGAACACGATTAAAGGGATACCAACCGGGCAATATTTAAGGCTGAGGAGACTATGTAGTACAGTCGAAGACTTCAAAGTAGAAGCAGACAAATTGTATAACAGATTTAAACAGAGAGGGTACAGCCACAATTCTCTCAAACGGGCATACAGTAAAGCATTACAAGCAGATAGAAATTCCTTATTAATCCGACAAAAACTAAATAATAAAAGGGACGTACAACGAGACTCTAATGTAATCAGAATTATAGGTGACTACTGTGCTGAACATAAGGAGATAAAACACATTCTTAACAAACACTGTGTAACGTTCGGTATCCCACAACCCAGAGTAAACCCCAATGTCCCGGGCTCGGCTCACGCTTCGGCCTATAACCGCCGCCTTTCACGTCGGGTGGAGCCCTCCGCTACTCGGATGCCGCCAGGACTTAATAGTGAGGAGACTGAGGGAAGAACTCTGGGCGAGCAAGGGAACTAAACGTAAGTTTAACAAAGTCCAGGAACGGGCCGAGTCGAAACCAATTGGAAATGCGGTACAAAATCGGTAAACAGCAGAGTGGTCGAGGTCACAGGCCAGGTCAGCAACTAACAGGGTCGAAGTACAAAAACGGAATCCAAAGAGTAGTCAGGAACAAGCCAAAGGATCAGGGCAGGCGGAAGTCAAACAGTAGTCAGGGATAGCAAAAGGTCACAACAAGTATCTTAGAATAATAACACCCAGGAACAATAAACAGAACCTACGTTGGGCAAGGCACAAAAGGACTGCTGGCCATTTAAGGATTTGAATTTGGCGCCATTGGACGCTGGCGAATCAGCGCCAGCGTGACTGGCCCTTTAATTGCTGCGCATGCGCGCGGAGCGCTCCATAGGAGCCGGCGCCTGAGGCCTAGCCGCATCGGCGGCGGAGGAGAGAGACGGGCGTCCCCGTCGAGGGGGCGACAGGCGTCCCTGTCGTCCCCTCGGTAAGTATTTGACATTACCCCCCCCTCCAGAGGGGGCCACTGGACCCTTAGGTTTGTTGGGAAATTTAGAATGAAACTGTCTCACCAACCTATCCGCCTTAAGATCGGAAGAAAAAACCCAGGATCTCTCCTCAGGACCATAACCCTTCCAATGAACCAGATATTGGAGTTTACCCCTAGAAATACGAGAGTCAATCAACCTGTGAACCAAAAATTCAGATTGGCCCTCAACAGAAATAGGGGGAGGAGGAGAATTCTGACGTACCACTCTAGCAGGTCTCAACAGAGATACATGGAAGGAATTAAAAATCTTGAGTTCGGGGGGAAGATTTAACCTGACAGTACATGGGTTGATAACATCAGATATAGAGAACGGACCAATAAATTTGGGAACCAGTTTGGCTGAAGGGACTTTCAAAGAAATGTTTTTGGAGGACAGCCAAACCTTGTCACCAACCTGATACACAGGAGAATCCCTCCGATGTTTGTCCGAAGCCCTCTTCTGAGCAGCTACTGCAGAAGATAAGGACTTCTGAACCTCCTGCCAAGTCTTAGAAAAATCTTCCACAAAGGAATTAACAGCAGGAAGATCACAAGAACCTGAAAATGAAAAAACTCTGGGATGAAGACCAAACACTGTGAAAAAAGGAGATTTGCCAGTGGAGGAATGAATGGCATTGTTATAGGCAAATTCAGCCCACGGAAGAAAATTAACCCAAAGTGCCTGATTGCAGGAGACATAACATCTAAGATATTGTTCCAGAGTCTGATTTGTCCTCTAAGTCTGACCATTGGTCTGGGGATGATATGCGGAAGAGAAAGACAAATCAGTACCCATTAATGAACAAAAAGCCCGCCAGAATTTGGACACGAATTGAACCCCCCTATCCGACACAATATTGAGAGGAGCCCCGTGAAACTTAAATATATGGACAATGAAAAGTTCAGCTAGAGTCTTGGCAGAGGGAAGGGCAGAAAGAGGAATAAAATGAGACATTTTACTAAAACGATCCACCACTACCCAGATAACAGTATGCCCTTTCGATGGAGGTAATTCTACAATGAAATCCATGGATATATGAGTCCAAGGTCTCTCAGGAATAGGAAGTGACTGCAGCAACCCTTGAGGTAAAGATCTAGATGGCTTAGATCGTTGGCAGACTGGGCATGACTCAATATATTTGGCAACGTCTTGTCTTAAAGTCGGCCACCAGAGAGTACGAGACAACAAATTGCAAGTCTTCGCACAACCCGGATGACCAGCCACTTTAGAATCATGAGTCTCGTGAAAGACTGCTTCACGTAAATCGCTAGGAACAAACAACTTGCCCACAGGAATATCAGGAGGGGAATCTACCTGGGCATTCGACAAGGAGGTAGAGAGATCCGGACTCAAGGCTGCCACAATCACCTCCTTAGGAACAATAGAAACTGGTTCCAAATCCTCCCTAGGCTTGGAGACAAAACTTCTAGAAAGGGCATCTGCTTTCAGATTCCTTTCTGCAGGTCTGTAGGTGATGAGAAAATTAAAACGTGAGAAAAACAATGACCACCTGGCTTGACGAGGATTTAACCGTTTAGCAGATTCAATGTACAACAAATTTTTATGATCTGTGAACACAGAAACTGTATGCTTGGCACCCTCAAGGAGATGTCTCCATTCCTCAAATGCCAATTTAATGGCCAATAATTCCCTATTGCCAATATCGTAATTGACCTCAGCAGAGGTGAATTTTACCAGAGACGGGATGTCGTTGAGATAATACTGCTCCGGCACCAATCTCAGACGCATCCACCTCAACAATAAAAGGCAAAGATGAGTCTGGATGCCGGAGAACTGGAGCAGAAATGAAAGCCTCTTTTAAGAGGCTAAAGGCCTCAACAGCCTCAGCAGACCAAATACTAGGGTCAACCCCTTTCTTAGTTAAAGCAGTAATTGGGGCCACCAACTTGGAAAAATTCAGAATAAATTGCCTATAGTAATTAGCGAACCCTAAAAATCTCTGGATCGCTTTCAAAGAAAGGGGTTGTGCCCACTGCTGAATTGCTTGGACTTTAGTGGGCTCCATCTCAAGACCAGTTTGGGAAATAATATATCCAAGGAAAGGTACAGCAGAGACTTCGAAGAGACATTTCTCAAGCTTAGCATACAGATGATTCTGCCTTAACCTGGATAGAACCTCCCGAACATGAGCACGATGGGAAAACAAATTTGAAGAAAAAATTAGAATGTCGTCTAAGTATACAACGACAAACCGACCCAAAAGATCACGGAAGATATCGTTAACCAGTTCTTGAAAAACAGCGGGGGCGTTACACAGACCAAATGGCATTACCAAGTATTCATAATGCCCATCTCGGGTATTAAAAGCGGTCTTCCACTCATCCCCCTCCTTTATCCTGATTAGATTATAGGCACCCCTTAAATCCAATTTGGAAAAAATAACAGCCCCCTTTACTCTATCAAAGAGTTCAGAGATTAAAGGGAGGGGGTAACGATTCTTGACCATGATCTTATTTAACCCTCTATAATCGATACAGGGTCTAAGAGTCCCATCCTTCTTTTGACAAAAAAAAACCCCAGCCCCCGCAGGGGAAGAAGAAGGTCTAATGAACCCCCGCTCCAAATTCTCTTTAATATATTCCTCCATGGCTAAAGACTCGGGGAGGGAAAGAGGATATGTCCTTCCCTTGGGAGGAGAAGACCCAGACAATAATTCAATAGCACAGTCATAGGGTCTATGGGGGGGTAAGGATTCAGCTGCTTTTTTACAAAAAACATCAGAAAAAGCGGCATAACAAGGAGGAAGACTCTTTAAAGAAGTAGCGGCCAGGGTCTGGACAGACTTAACACAAGAATACGTACATGCAGAACTCCATTTCAAAATTTTACCAGAGGGCCAATCAACCTGGGGATTATGACCTTGTAACCAGGGGAGGCCTAGAATGACTGGAGTCTGTGGGCACTCAGTAATGAAAAATGAAAGAGATTCAAAATGATCAGAAACGGACATGTGAATAACCTTAGATCGGGTAGATACTAGTCCGGAACCCAAAGATCTACCATCAATGGCGGATAATCTGAAAGATGGAACCTGTGGTTCCCAAGGAATACCATGTTTTTGAATAAACCCAAAATCCAAAAAATTACCCGCTGCCCCAGAATCCAAAAAAGCAGAGCTCTGCACACAACCACTGCCCCAACTCAAAAGAACCGGAATTAAAATTTGAGAAGATTGGGGAGTAGAAACGACATCACCCAAGCAAGACTCCCCAGACCTGCTTAGGTTCTGTCGTTTCCCGGCCTTTTGGGACAGGTGTTGCGAAAGTGCCCCTTATCCCCACAATACAGACATAACCCATTATTCCTCCTACGAACCCTCTCCTCGGAAGAGAGACGAGTAGAACCAATCTGCATAGGTTCTTCTAAAGATCTAGGAAAGACTTGAGGGGTGTTAAAGACATTTACGGGAGGAGGTGTAACATAAGAAACCTGCTCTTCCTGGAGTCTCTCTCTATGCCTTCGATCAATCTGGATAGCCAGATGCATGAGAGAATCCAGAGAAGACTGTGCGGGAAAATTTACAAGGCTATCTTTAATAGTCGGAGCCAAACCAACCCTGAATTGACTCATAAGAGCCGTATCATTCCAGCCCGTCTCTACCGCCCAACGGTGGAATTCAGTACAATAATCCTCTGCCCGCCGTTTGCCTTGTTTAAGGGCACGTATGGCAGCGTCAGCAGAGGCGGCACGATCAGGATCATTGTAAATAATAGCCATGGCTTTAAAGAAAGCCTCTAAGGAGAGACGGGCTGGATCCCTTTGAGACAAACTAAATGCCCAGAGCTGGGCATCACCCTGTAACAGCGTAACTACAAAATTCACCCTAGACTCCTCAGTAGGGAAGGAATAGGGTAAAAAACTGAAATGCAGTTTACAGGCCTCTTGGAAAGTAAAAAACTTACTTCGATCCCCAGCAAACTTCTCAGGGAAAGGAACCTTGGGCTCATGGAAGGTACTACCAGCAAGTGGAGAAGTACTTGCCTGAGGAGTAGTATTACTCGGACCAGGAACAGGCTGTTGCTGCATCATGTCAAGTCTGGAAGAAAGACCGTGAAGACATTGCACAATGTAGTCTTGCTTGTCCTCCTGTTCACCAAGTCTCTGTAGAAGATTTGCCAGAATCGCTTCCGAAGGAGTGGTGGAAGCAGTAGCTTCAGCTGGCTCCATCTTCTTAGTTATTGGCCCAACGTAATGTAACGTTCGGTATCCCACAACCCAGAGTAAACCCCAATGTCCCGGGCTCGGCTCACGCTTCGGCCTATAACCGCCGCCTTTCACGTCGGGTGGAGCCCTCCGCTACTCGGATGCCGCCAGGACTTAATAGTGAGGAGACTGAGGGAAGAACTCTGGGCGAGCAAGGGAACTAAACGTAAGTTTAACAAAGTCCAGGAACGGGCCGAGTCGAAACCAATCGGAAATGCGGTACAAAATCGGTAAACAGCAGAGTGGTCGAGGTCACAGGCCAGGTCAGCAACTAACAGGGTCGAAGTACAAAAACGGAATCCAAAGAGTAGTCAGGAACAAGCCAAAGGATCAGGGCAGGCGGAAGTCAAACAGTAGTCAGGGATAGCAAAAGGTCACAACAAGTATCTTAGAATAATAACACCCAGGAACAATAAACAGAACCTACGTTGGGCAAGGCACAAAAGGACTGCTGGCCATTTAAGGATTTGAATTTGGCGCCATTGGACGCTGGCGAATCAGCGCCAGCGCCTGCGCAATCGCGCCAGCGTGACTGGCCCTTTAATTGCTGCGCATGCGGCGCGCTCCATAGGAGCCGGCGCCTGAGGCCTAGCCGCATCGGCGGCGGAGGAGAGAGACGGGAGTCCCCGTCGAGGGGGCGACAGGCGTCCCTGTCGTCCCCTCGGTAAGTATTTGACACACTGGTACATTTTGGAACAAGACATGGATTTAAAAAAAGTCTTAAGAGAAACACCTATAATCACATATAGGCGGAGTAGAAATCTGAAAGATAGATTGACTCGCAGTCACTACATCAGTCCCCAAAAAACGATGTGGCTAGCCAACCGTACTAAAGGCTGCTATAAATGTGGGTCTTGCAAAGCATGTCCCTGGGTAAATAAAGCAATAAAAATAAGTGGGAGATCAGACATCAAGGAATACATGATCAAGGACTTTATTAACTGTAAAACTACTGGAGTAATTTATGTTATGAACTGCATTTGTGGGATGAGATATGTGGGGAAAACAAAAAGAGAATGGAGACGTCGGATCCTCGAACATGTGGGGGATGTGGTACATAAAAGAAATACATCGGTGGCCAATCACATAAATGAATGTCACGATGGCAATACTGCAGTCATGAAATTCACAGGAGTAGAACACTTTCAATCTACTATGAGAATAGGGGACATCGATAGAAAACTATTACAGAGTGAAGCACAATGGATATACTGGCTTCACAGTAAGTCCCCCAATGGACTAAATGAGGGATTTACCTTTTCCCCCTTTTTGTGACCAGGATACAATCTAATAAACATTTATTCAGGGATTATATCTGTCATTATGACAGTAGTAGTACTGGAAACTAAGGCAACTTACTTAATTTAATTACAGTGTGAATTTATGCATGACTTCATTTTAGATTGAATAGGCAGTTGATTCTTCCGCTCCATCCGTTTTTTGAAGTTGGCGACTTGTGTATCGTATAACTAAGCGCAATACTTCCCTTACCCAAAGACTATAAGGTCCCCTAAATGTCAGTGACGTATATTGGGACCCAACATACTGCAAATTTTTACTGACATAGTGAGTATCAGCGATGATAAATTACTGGCAAAGCATCAATGATTCCCTATTAGGTGAAGCAATAGTATGGGCACTTCCGCCCTAAACAGGAAGTGACGTCGCGCAACTAGTGTGAGTTTTTCAGACAGTGACTATTTAAAGGATGGAAAGGAGCGGGTCCGACACTTATGCCCCTGACGAAGCTGCCAAGCAGTGAAACGCGTTGGGTGGTGTAGGTGGAAGGTGGTGAGGCTAGTTCTCACTCTTCCCAACGTAGCTAGGCAGAAACTATAGCATTGGGAGGGAATGGTGGGGGGTTCAAAGGTGGCTCATTGGAAGGTGTGGAATACATTTAAGAGCGCTACTGGCACTAACGCTGTGTGAACAGTGAAGTGCATTTAAACATTTGGTTACCACTAGCCTACCTAATCCGCCTACACATTCAGTTTTTAATATGTGTTATTTTTAAGGACATTGTCCTGCACAGCTGTGATTGGAACAATGCTGCGTGTGTTTATGTCGGTTTGAGCCTATTTGGTTTTTATTAAGCATAGTTACTATTAAAGGTTAAGTTTTAATATACTGTTGCGATCATAACCTGAACTGGCTGGCTTGCTACATAGTTGCTGGATGGGTGTCTAACATTCAATTCAGAGCTTGTGTGCAGTAATTTGTGTTCATAGTAAAACATCCTAACAAAACATCCCATAAGTATCTGTCACGGTCGGCACCCTAAACCAGAACTAATGCCAAGCTCCCTGGTCTCGGCTCGGCTTCACCAGTAGTGTGACCGCCTTTGGCTTCGGGAGGAGCCCTCAGCGTACTCAGATGCCACCTGGACTTTTCGAAGGAGCAAGGCGAGGAGTTCTGGCAAGCAAAGGGGCACAACTGTTGTTAAAGTCAGTTATGCCGAAGGTCGTGGAACAATAACGTAAGACAAGTTCGTGGTCAGACAGGCCGGGTCGAGGCAGGCAGATAGCTAGAGTCGTCAGGCAGTCAAGGGTCAAACCGGGTAATCAATCAGATGGGCTGAGGCAGAATCGGAGTCAAATAACAGGCAGAGGTCAAACCAGAACGTCAAACAGGAGGGTTAAGCAGAGTCAAGGTCGGTTTCAGGCAAGGGTCAGGTTCCAGAGATCAGAGTAGTCAAACAGGCAGGCAAGGGTCAAAACAGATAATCAGGATCAGATTCAAACAGAATAGCAACAGCTAATAGCACCAGGAACAAATCCTATCACGGGCAATGACATAAAAGAAAATGTCTCTTTAAATCCATTTGAATTTCGCGCCATTGCATGCGCCTATAAAAACCGGAAGTGCGCACGCATTAGGAAGCCAGCAGTGAAGGAGGACGGTGTGGCGGGCGTTCCCGCCGATGGCGCGTCGGGCGTCCCCGCCGCACCACCACTAGAACACCAGGGTAAATATTCCTTATAGTATCCCATTCCCACCCGGTATCATCATTTTAGAGATACTACCCTTAACTTTAACCTCATATATTTCCCTCAATATATATCCGATTGGCAGGCCAAACCTTCCCTAGGGGAACAGACATGTCCTGGCTCCTTCCTGGATATCCTCCTGGGCTGAACGAAACCAAAGTCGAACAAGAGAAGGCAACTGAGCGGTTACTGTATGGGGTAAAAAAAACCCTCTCTGAGCAAGCTTGATGCGTTACATACCGCGGCATTAATATTATGAGGCTGGCACCCCTACTTCAGACCTTTTCCATCCATCCAGTCATTTATTTCTTGAAAAAGAGGTTTTTCCCATCTGCCTGTATCCTCAGCTTGGCAGGGTAAAGCATTGCATATGGAACATTATTATCTCTGAGTCGCTTCTTGGCGCCAACAAAGGTGGCCCTCTTTTTCTGTATTCCAGTACAAAAGTCTGGGTAAAGTGAGATTTTTTTGCCTTGGTATTGTATGTCACCAATGCGCCTCGCTGCCGACAAGGCTGCATCGCGATCCTTATAGTTCAATAATTTAGCCAGGAATGGACGCCGGGGGGGCCCCCGGTTGTACCGGCTTAGATGGGACCCTGTGGGCTCTTTCAACCACCAGAAAAGAGGAGAAGGTGGAGTCACCCAAGTGCTGTTTCAGCCACTCCGTAAAGAAGGCCTCAGGGTCTTGACCCTCTACTCCTTCCGGTAGGCCCACCACTCTCACGTTGTTGCACCTGTGCCGATTCTCCAGGTCTTCCATATGTGAGATTGCTTGTTTAATTTGGGTGCGAAGTTGTGAGACTTCCTCCCGTAGTGGGACACAGGAGTCCTCTAGAATGCTGATGCGGGATTCTGCTGCCGCTGTTCGTTCTCTTATGTTTTGGGTGTCTTGACGCAGTATGGAGAACTCTGTGCGCAACTCGTCTATCTTATTAGTAAATGTGGTCATCAGGGTTGCTTGGCATTCCGCTATCGCTGTGAGTACCTGGTTAATCGGCAAATCTGGCACAGGTTACTGTGGAGCTTGTAATTGGGCTTTGGGTGTGGTAGGCCGCACAGACTCTTCACCGCCATCTTGCTTCTGCTCTCTGGCGTACGCACTAAGTTTTTGTGAGATTTCGGTCTTATTGCGTGAACCACTTTTGCCTCCCATCAGCTCTGGTGGTTCAGCTCGGCAATGCCGACAATATTGCAGGTGATAATTAACCCAGTTGAGGATATCAGGGTGATACCAGGATGAGTTACAAGCGGAGCTCTACCTGCACACGTCTGCTCTCTTAGGCTGCCATGCCACGCCCCCCCTGAGGGGGTTATTTACTAAATTTTTAATTATTATTTTAAAGGGGAAAATAAGATTTTTCGGTATTAAAAAAAAAACTTAAATTTTTCGGGATTTATTAAAGTCTTATGGTGGTAAAAATTTGATGAGAAAAGTACTCCAACCTTTCAAGAACATGTAAAAGTCAAAAATAACAGTTAACAGTTGGAAAATTTTCTGAGTTGCGCTGTGTTTCCAAATCATAGCTTTTGGATGCTTGTATGAAAAAATTGTAGGTTTCAAGCGCAAAATCTTGAAAACAACCCTAGGATTTGTGTCAAAGCAGTCTTAGGACCTTGCTAGAGTACTGCACTGGAAAGAGGGAGAAAGGAGGTTCTCTCCTGTGATCGCATGGTGGGTTCATTGATACAGACGCTACTACTGCTTGTGCTAGATGACAGGCTGCTTGGATTTCCTATCATTGAGACACAGCAAATTCAGCGCCACCAGCAGGGCTACTGAACTCTCATGGTGGGAGATGCAACTCCTGCTGGTAGCAGATTTGGGGCCATTCTCTCTGTAGGTAGAGGCAGCCTAATGCTCAGTGGTGGATATAATGACATAGTGCTGGTCTCAAGTCTTCATTGAGGAATGGCTGCAAGGTATTATTCATGTTAATTGAATGTCAAATGCTTGATCCAATCACTATTGGGTCAGGAAGTAATATTTTCCCTCTTGAGGCATAATTGGCACTGGATTCAGGCTTGATTTTTTGCCTTCCTCTGGATCAAAACTGTAGATATATGATAATGTATTTCAAGTTTTATTTTTCAAAGCAGTCTTAGGACCTTGCTAGAGTACTGCACTGGAAATTTTAGAAGAGGGAGAAAGGAGGTTCTCTCCTGTGATCGCATGGTGGGTTGATTGATACAGACGCTACTACTGCTTGTGCTAGATGACAGCCTGCTTGGATTTCCTATCATTGAGACACAGCAAATTCAGCGCCACCAGCAGGGCTACTGAACTCTCATGGTGGGAGATGCAACTCCTGCTGGTAGAAGATTTGGGGCCATTCTCTCTGTAGGTAGAGGCAGCCTAATGCTCAGTGGTGGATATAATGACATAGTGCTGGTCTCAAGTCTTCATTGAGGAATGGCAGCGCATAGTAGCAATCTTTTATGGAATTCTGGCTTTAAATATTACCTTGGGGCAGGGATCCCCAACCAGTAGCTCGTAAGTAACATGTTGCTCTCCAACCACTTGGATGTTGCTCACAGTGGCCTCAAAGCAGGTGTTTATTTTTAATTCCAGGCTTGGAGGCAAGTTTTGGCTGCATTACAACCAGGTGTACTGCCAAACAGAGCCTCAATGTAGGTTGACAATGCACATAGGGGCTACTAAATGGCCAATCACAGCCTGTATTTGGCACTCCAAGAACATTTTTCATGCTAGTGTTGCTCCCCATCTCCTTTTACTTCTGAATGTTGCTCACGGGTTCTAAAGGTTGGGGATCCCTGCCTTGGGGGGAGGCTGACAAGGTCCTGTTTATTTAATAAAATGTGAATAAATGCTCTGGCCATTTTACCCCATTTCTGGATCCTGGTATTTCATTAAGGTGTGTAACAATGGGGTTCAGTGGGATGGCTGAAAGTGAAGGGTCAATTGAGGAATCCCCTTGTCAAAAGTTATATATTCCTTACACTTACAAGGCTTGTATTGATATTCCAGAAAAAGAGTACAGTATTTCATATCCATTAAGAAAATAAATTATATTTTTAAGATATTAATGATTAGCACCAAATGAGAAAACATCAGCGTTTATTAGAAATCCTAGTAGAATATTTTCTTCTCGTGCTACAAAATAAATAAACTATGGATAAAAGAGCAATTTATAGAAATAATTGTTGTGGTTTGAAAAACTTTCATGAGCATGTTCATGATGTTTGCATTAACTTGCATGCAGGAGAAATCGATCTTAACTTCATCTTAGAGAAGAGTTTACAAATTAGGTTTATTTACTTTTCCACCTGTCTACATTTTTCATTGCTAAGGGGAAAAAAAAGCTGAAGAGGATTCTCAGGGCGCTGAAATTTCATAACCACAAATTAATGCTGTAAAATGCTGTAAAAGGTACAGATCAATCAAGACTATCCCATAAGACCAAAAATGATTTTTTTCTTTATTGCAAAAGACAAATCAAAATGTAATATTGTTTGCACCTGGCCTGGAATAGATACATATGTACTGCACTGCACTGCTGTCTATAATACAAGCAGTCTAACGGGATCTTATTTATTGAACTAAAATAATATGATGTAAAAAAAAAAAAAGAGAAATAATTTGTATACCTGAACTCTTTACATATCAGATGTACAAGTATTAAAATTGGTGTTGAGGTGCATTATATTAAGATTGGGTAAAGTAATGTAAAATTGAGCACTAGTAATCAAAGCATGCAATTTAATTGTCTGCTGCACATTAACATTATTTATTTTTGGCTCCATCCTTTGGCAGTAACCCATGGAAACCAATTATTACATTCATTGTTATAACTACTGTGATAAAACTGGGGGGTGGGGTAGTTCTATCCACCAGGTGTACCAAGGGGACTATAAAAATACTAATACTCCCAGACTAACCCAAAGAGGCTTACTCTAGCTTCACCTCTGCAGCAGGCACAACTCGAAATCAGCCTGAATGCACCCAGGTCCTCTGACCCCATGGATGGTGCTTCACTGGATCTCCCTGAGTTGCCCCAAAACTTTAGAAAGCATCACAGCACTTGGGTAGCATGTGACCACCTGGTGATTACAGTGCCCACTCACTTACACCCCAAATCCTATCTGTCTGGGCCCACTGAGCTTCCATAAACCTGTAGGTCTCAGAAGTACCAGACAACCCAGGGCCCCACTACAAATTAACAGTGTAAGCAAAATTACTATGAAAACCCCAAAAATGATAAAATTGTAGGTACTTTTGAATAAGTATTTAAAAACACCTAAAAATAGTCTGTGAATCATGTATAAGCCCCTCTGCACTAAAGAGAAATCCCTCTTTCCAATTTGTTCACAGTGAGACTACAACTCTCAACTTGTAATGTAAATCCCCATATCTATATCCCCCAGGGTATGACAGTTCCCAGTACAATGGAGGATATTATAAAGCAACTGGTGGTGGCAAATGCTACTCAGCAACAAACAAATGCCAGTTTGCAGGAGGCAATCCGACAACAGCAGGAAGCAAACCGGTTGCTATCTGCACAGCTGACTGCGTTGACAGAGGCCACCAATGCAGACCGAAAAGCCCTAACTGAGGTTGTGCAACAGTTGGCAATGAGGCATTTTGAACAACCTACGGTAGCTGCTTCTGGGGTGACCTCTGTGCGAGCAAGTTACTTTCTGCAAAAATTTACCCCAAACGACTATGTGGAGGCATACCTGACTGCCTTTGTAAGAACAGCAGAGAGAGAGAGATGGCCAAAGGAACAATGGGCAGGACTAGTGGCCCCATTTCTGTCTGGAGAGCAAAAAGCATATTTCGATCTGGATTCCCCAGATGCTGGGGACTACAATAAGTTGAAGGCTGAAATCCTCGCCCGGTTGGGGGTGACCCTTTCCGTCCGGGCCCAACGCATGCACCGCTGGACCTACCAAGTGGAAAAGCCTCTACGCTCCCAAATGCATAATCTTATACACCTAACTACTGGACCCCAAAATGTGGAGCGGGTAGTGGTGGATCGTTACCTAAAAGCTCTCCCTGTTACTCTGCGGATGTGAGTCATGCGGATCCCAAAACGGCTGACCAACTGATTGAGATGGTGGAGAGGTATACTGCAGCAGAGGAGCTGATAAATCCAGCACCTTGCCAGCGTCCCATAGCCCAGAAGGCCAGAATTGCAGCTGCACCTGGTAAGACTGTTCCAGGGGAAAGGGGGGCTGGAAAGTATCAAGGGATAAGGGTACCAAAGGATACGGCCCTGTTGGCTGCTTTTGATGTGTGCAGTTTGTACACATCAATACCCCACAATCTAGGGTTAACAGCAGTGCGTACAACACTAGAGTATTCACATTATGATACCCCACAAATTTATTTTTTCATGAAGTTATTAACATTGGTGTTACAATGCAACTATTTCCTTTTCAGGACACCTTCTTTCTCCAATTACAGGGGACATCAATGGGATCCAACGTCGCCCCCACTGATGCCAACATATTAATGAATCAATTCGAGAATGAATATGTATAAACACAGGATCTATATAAAAAATATTGCATAAAATGGTGGCGCTATTTCGATGATCTATTGGTCATTTGGGGGGGCGACGTGGCATCCCTCTTAACATTTAAAGATTATCTGGATGGTTGTGTCACTTCTATTAAATTTACACTAACCTATAGTGAGGAATGTGTGACATTTTTGGACACTAAGGTATTTCGGAAGGGAGGTCACTTACTCACAGATCTTTTTGTCAAACCGACAGATCGTAACAATCTATTGAGATTCGAGAGTACACACCCTCAAGATAATATCTCTTCTCTTCCTAGGTCACAATTTCTACGTGTGAAAAGGATAGTTACTGAAAGTGAACCGTTACCCATACGATTGACAGAAATGGCATCCAAATTCACAGAGAGGGGGTACCCTAGCGATATGTTACAGCATGAAATGACACAGGTACAGGATTTAGATCAGGAAACTATAATCCAGGAGAGGTCACAAGGTACACACAAAAAGAATCATATACCGTTCACACATACATATCATCCATGTGTATGTAAATTACACCGTGTTACATACAAACACTGGCCCTTATTAAGGCGTGCTTATCCTGATATTCCGGAGTTTTTAGAACCTCCACTTCTGTATTATAAACATCTTCATAACTTGAGAGACAGGTTGGTCAAAGCAGACCTGGGTACCACAAAAAAGAGTACACAGAGGCAACGAGTACCCCTACGTAATGGCATGTACCCTTGTGGTAGATGCAATCAATGTGAGAGTGCGATTCGCACTGATACATTCACACATCCGAAAAATCGAATCGAAAAATTTCGATACAGGGACACTATACGTGTGACTCAGAATTTGTGGTCTATATGCTGAAATGCCCTTGTGGCTTGGCCTATATAGGAGAGACCATACAACCTATTCGAGACAGGATAAGCCAACACAAATCCAATATAAGAAAGAGGTACTTAAATTGCCGGTTCTGTCACATTTCCACTCAGCACGACATTCAGCAGCAGCTTTGAGATTTCTTGTCATAGAGTCTGTTGCCCCCCCACGTCGGGGGGGGGCAACAGACTCTTACAACTCCAGAGAAGGGAGAAATTTTGGATTCAAAATTTACAAACATTACATCCCAAGGGACTTAACAGGGAATATGACCTATATGCCTTTATATAAAGTTGATACCAAGGGGTGTGGTTTGGGACAATATTGACTTTAACACACATTGTAACTAGATTTAACTTGTTGATGGTTTCACCAGTGGTTTTGATATTGTTAAATGCTAAAAATTGACATATGCTGTAATATGACAGAAGCTGTAACATGAAACGTGATGTGCAAAAGCTGTAACATGAAATGAGATGTATAAAATATGGGTGAAACCTGGTTTACATATTCATAGAATCCTGATTGGATTAGCTTTCATTTGTTTCACATGTCAGGTGTGTTAATGCATAGCCTTTATATAGGATGTGACGTCATCTTGATGTATACTGCTTGAGAAAGAAGCGGGAGCTTCGAAAAGTTGCAGATTTTCAAATAAAGCAAATTTTCTTTTTTGCATTAAATTGGTCTGGACTTTTTTGTTTTGATATATATTTTGTCCAGGATATGGACTAAGTCCTAAGTATTGATTGAAGTACAGCACCTCAAATTTTTTCTTAGATAAAAATGCCTTTATTGGAACACTGGCAGGACCTGGATAAGCGACGTTTCAGGCTACACAGAGCCTTTTTTCAAGCTTGAAAAAAGGCTCTGTGTAGCCTGAAACGTCGCTTATATATATCAATATGGATCTACTGCACCTGCGCCGAATGTCACAAAGTGAAATCGGAAAACTTTGTGACATTCGGCACATGCGCAGTAGATCCGTATCGGTAAATGTTCCTACTGCGTATGCGCCAGAAGACGCCGGTCAAAGCAGGAAGAAGACATGCGTGGGAGAAGATGGCGACTGTGAACTCCGTGGACAGGACCTGCGCAGAGGGGTAAGTAACAAGTTAGGTGCATTTGCCCAGGGGGACAGGTAGGCCAGGGGGGAGGAGGGAGGGGGGGGCAACACAGGGGAGGGGGAGGGGGTTGGGCACCTAGGGGGTTTCCTTCTCCTTTAAAACATACACAAAAGAAATTTTTAATTGTGACAGATGGCTGAAACAAGCCAAACATTGATTGGTCACCATGGGTTACTTCCTACTGTAGGTGTGAATTTACCAGTGTTGAGTCCCAATCACGTGTGTATGCAATTTGCTATGGGTTACTGCTAGAGTTGCTTATTACACACTTTTTTAGCTCCTTGTTTTATTGATTTTTTTTAGCCATAATCAAAGAAAGACAAAAGAAAAGGAAATAAAAAATAGTGAAATGGTCCAAAGCCAAACAAAATCACATAACAAATCACATTGTGCATGAGTCATAAGGTTAGGTTACAAAAGTAATTAATTATCAGTTTGGTCATATTTGAAGGATACAGCATGGTCAAACATGAGATTTGCATATGCTACAGTGGGGGGGGTCAGGAAACAGAATCCTGGTACAGCCTGTATGAATGTATAACTCCCCAGAAACAGCGCCGATTCGGACCTATGCGCCGCCTGAGGCGGCTCCTGCAATGCCGCCCCCCTCGCCGACTTACTTGTCGGGAGGGGAGGCAGGAACACTAATGCGGAGAGCGCAATTGCGCTCTCTCGCATTAGTAAAGCCGAATTTCCGGTTTAAAAACCGGAAATTCGGCTCTTAAAGGTGCAGGAGCGGCTTTTTGCCGCCCCTGGAAACCGCTTCGGCGTTGCCGCCTGAGGCGAGCGTCTCAGCTCGCCTCATTGGCGGCGCGCCCCTGCCCAGAAAGGTACTTAATGCATTAATAGTATCTATGGGGGGGGGGGCTCAATCCCCACGGGGCTTTGCTGTTCAAGTGGGATTAGTAGGGAAGTGGTATAACCAATTTGCCCATACATCATCAAATTTAGACATTTTGTTAGCATGAGAGGTAGACATACTGTATACTCCATTCTTTAAAGCTCCTCCACTTTATCATGAACTTTATCATTCTAATGTTTCCATTGAGCCAAATTATTGTAAAATATATTTGTCTATAAATGATAAACTTACACAATGATATCATACCCCCATGAAGTTAAGCAGAATGTTCTCCAATATTAATGGTAAATTATGTTTCATAAAACATATTAGAGGCTTCTTGATTACACTTCATTATAATGTGTCTACAAAACAAGTTTTCTCTAATCATCTTACATTACATATGATCCAAGTACCCAAGGCGTTGGTCCCCAAAAAATAGAATAGTCCAACCCTTTCCAACATTCATAGAATGGTTAGTGAAAGAGAGAGAGAAATTTGAATGAGAACAATTGAACAACAGTCATTTAAAGGGCCAGTAACACATTTTATTAAACTAACCTCAATTACAAGGAGTTGGTCCCCAAAAAATAGAATAGTCCAACCCCTTCCAACATTCATAGAATGGTTAATGGAAGAGATAGAGAAATTTGAATGAGAACAATTGAACAACAGTCATTTAAAGGGCCAGTAACACATTTTATTAAACCAACCTCAATTAGCCAACTTACTTTAGTACATTTAATAATGTTCCTGGATTCTGATTATTCTGAAGGCTAAAGAAGATAAATAAACTGTCTAATTGATCCATACCATAATTCTGGAGCATATTGAACATATGGATCAATTTCCACATACGTAATGGCTAACACCAATGGCAAAACAACACCTTCCTCTTTAAGCCATTAAGCTAACCGGAGACAGTTCCATACAAAATACCCCATGCTTTTTACCTGTTGTATATACATTTAAATGTAAGAAAACCTATGCTTTTTACATATATTCTTCAATCACAATAACCTTATGCAAAATTAATAATGCACATTATTATTGCACAGCAGGTAACAAAGGATAATTATATACATATTCAAAACCGGTCAAGTGCTAGCATTGCCCTGCACCTCTTTATGGAACCATTAAAGATAATTCTACAGACACAAAACCTTTTCATAACTTTTTTAATGGCATAACCAGTTGGTGTCAGGCCTCCCACAGAACATTCTCTCCCACTCCACACTCTTGTTGCCCACCTGTGTCCTCTACTTCACGCTTGCAGGCAAGACAGGGAGTATTTATTTATAACTATAGAGGAAACAGACCCTTGCTTCTGCTATAGTTACACTAGTGGTCCCACAGGAAATGTATAAAGGAAATACATGGAATCATCATGAGCTATGTTGTTCTAATGCAGAATATTCTGTAGCTGGAGTTCAGTTTCAGTATTAAGCTCCCCGTAGACGCAACGATTCTTCTTGCAGAACGACCAATTTTAAGCAAAGTCCGACCAATCCTTCGAAATTATCGTGCGGTTAGTGGGATTCGAACGATCGTACATCTTACGATTTTTTTTCAGCCGACATCTGTCAGGAAATTGATCGGTCAGGTTAAAAAATCTTTGTCGGTCCCAGTGCAATCTATTTATGTTTGCAGGGCCAAACAGGCAGCTCCCCTTTGTTTTCCTGGCAAATTGGTCTTTTTAGTTGATGGTTTCACGATGAGAAAATTGTGGTCTCACGATCTCAACATCTATAGCCAGCTTTAGAATAGCACTGCATCCATCTAGTTGTAGCAGACAGTTAGTGGCGGCTTTATAAAAATGTGAGTTTAGAGCTTAATATGTAAAAACTCAGCCACTTTCTTTTCATTCCTATGGGATTTTTTGAACCGTGTTAATCAAATGGTGAGTTCTAACATTCATCCATTGATAAATACAATTCTAAAAATCCCATGTAGAAAATGTAGAACATGGATGAGCTTTTATATACTAAGGGGCAGATTTGTAAAGGGTTGAATTGATAAATCTAATTTTTAAATTTGAATTTTGAGGTAATTTTAGTGTATTTCGACTAGGGAGTAGTCCAAATTTGAATTGAATTTGAAAAAAATTGGAATATCGAAATTCATCATGTATTGTCTCTTTAAAAATTTGAGTTTGACTATTCACCATCTAAAACCTGCCAAACTGCTGGTTTATCCTATTATGGAACACCTAGAACCAATTTGGAGTCATTTGGTGGACTTTGGAAAAATCAAATTTGATCGAATAAGATCCGAATAAGATTCAAATTCAATTTGAACGATCGAATACAGCCTATTCACCCGCAGTTAAAAATTTTTTTATTTTTTTTAATACATTTCGGTTGGTCTTTTTTTTTATTCGAATTTTGAGATGATGGGAGTTTAAATTAACTCCCATCAACTCGAAATTTAACCATTGATAAACCTGTCTCTAAAAGTTATCTGTCTCTTGTGGGCTTATTTATAAAAATTCTAATTTGTGAGTTTTGTGAGTTTTTTTCTACTTCAAAAACGTTTTAAAAATGTTATAGGGGGGGGCGTGGCCAACGCTGAAAGGGAATGGTCGCATAGAGCTGAGCTCCGCTCTTCCATCGGCCCACTGACTGCTTCTTACTGCGTGACTATGGGGAAATTGCAAGGGAATAAGGCACATAAGGACGGTGGTAAGACCCCGAAAAACTCCGGGCACCATAAAGACATTCCGGCAATTTTTTACAAGAAAAGCCGTGAGGCAGCTCAAGCCAAGATGGCGCCCGCAATGGCTGAAGAACCCGATGACGCAGTGTCACAGGCGCCTGATTCCTCGGACGGGGACAGTGATGCGGACAGCTCAATAGATGTCCAAACTTACCTGAAAAGGTTGCCTTCCAAAAGAGATATTAAAGAGATGCTCCACACGATGACTGACGAGATCCGCACCGAGCTTCATGGTATCCGCCAGGAACTGGAGAGCGTGGGAGTCAGGACTGACTCGCTAGAAAGGAGCCAAACGAAACTGGTGAGCAATCACAAACTACACCGAGCAGTCCTATTCAAACAGGCAAAAGAAATTGAGGATTTGCATAGACAAGTGGAAGATTTACAAAATCGGAGTCGGAGGAACAATATTAGGGTAAGAGGTGTGCCTGAATCTGTACAGAAAGAAGCTATATTACCCACTCTCCTCCAGATTTTTAATGGCATTCTAGAGCGTGAGGCCCACATAGCAATCCCTATTGATAGAGCGCACAGAGTGTACAAACCGAGGAACGCTCCACCTGAGGCGCCTAGAGACATACTGTGCTGTATAAATGACTTTCTGATTAAAGAAGAAATAATGCTGAAGGCGCGGAAGATCAAGAATCTCACTTTTGAGGATTCTTCCATTATACTATTACAGGACTTGTCCCTGACGACGCTTATTAAGAGAAAGCAACTTAAGCCTCTAACAGACCAACTAAAGGCGAAGGGGATACAGTTCAGATGGGGCTACCCTTTTAGCCTGACTGCCAACAATGACGGAAATCAAGTGACTCTGCGCATTCCGGCTGACTTAAAAGATTTCCTGCGGATTTTTCAACTGGATGATGTCGTCCTGGTCGGTTGGAACGATAAAGATAAAGGCCCCAAGGAGTCGTTCATGGAGATTGACGATGCCTGGCACGAAGTACCTTTGTCTCAAAGAACCCCGAAATCGTCGAGAAGCCGCTACACCAAAGAGACTTTACCCAATAAGAGGACACCGATTAAGGACTGGTCGGAGTCGTGAGTATACATTGCCTGGACTGTGATTCTTTACATTCACATGGACTATGTGTGATTGCGCACTTATTTCCCCCATTAAAGTTTATTAAAGTTTCTTATTGCACAGTCAGTGGGCCAATATGCAATGACTATTCTCCCTTAACACTTGCTAACCACCCCCCCACAGTGGTATACCGCACCTGCGGGCGGTTCAGACCCATTAGCATTTGACTTAGTAGTAGCACATACTGGTTTGCTTACATTTCAATGTATGTTGTGTTATGCATGTTTTGGTTCTACCCTTTCCCCCCTTTCCCCAAGAAGCAGGTCATACAGAGCGTATTTTCAGTCGCCTTAACCAAAATTTATCATTATGGGACGTAATATTGCTTTGACACTATGGTCACAAAATGTCAACGGGCTGAATAATCCCAAGAAAAGAGCGCAGATATTTAACAATTGCAGAAAACATGATGCGAAAATTCTTTACTTGCAGGAAACCCACATTAAATCTGCCCATGTATCGGTACTGAGAAACAAATGGTATGACAAGGTGTTTTCTAGTACCCATCCGGAAACTAAGGTGAAGGGAACTTCGATCCTCATTCATAAAGATGTGCCGTTTACCCTTCTAGATTCAAAGATAGATGCAGAGGGCCATTTTGTTATGCTGAAAGCAAATATATACAATGTTACGATGACACTGTGCTCGGTGTATATCCCAACCAACAATCAACACGGCTTTATTAGGAAGGTGACCCAAATCCTAGCCGACTTTGCGGAGGGTATTCTCCTAGTAGGGGGCGATTTTAATGTGGCACTCAACCCGCTTATGGACTGCTCTTCCCGAAAATCAGCCATTACCTATAAAACGTTAAAGTCTATTAAGGGTCACCTCAACAAACTCAACCTAATTGACATTTGGCGGACCCATAATCCTAAAGAGAGAGACTATACTTTCTTCTCCAACTCGCATAATAGCTATACGAGGATAGACCACATGTTGATTAATCAAAAATGGTTACATATCGTCAAGAACATACAAATTGAACCGATATTGCTGTCTGATCATGCACCTTATCTAGCCACGGTGGAAATACCAAATACTACGAAAGCAGACTTTGCGTGGCGGTTTAATGAACGGATTCTCTTAAATAAGAACACTAGAGACACTATAGGCGACCTGATTAATGACACTATACTGTATAATAATTTGCCAGGAACGAATCCATCTACGTTGTGGGAAACGCTCAAAGTAGTTACTAGAGGCAACCTCATAGCCTTAAGTTCCAGACTGAAAAAAGAACACAACTCTAAAACACAACTATTATTTCAGGAAATCAGAATGTTGGAAGAAAGGCATAAGGAATCTTTGGCAAAGCAAGTACAAACGGAATTGGAACTTAAGAGACTTCAATTGAAACATCTTCTAGATTCTTATACGGAACAGGCATATCTAAAATGCAAACGTGACTATTATGAATTTGGGAATAAATCCTCTAAAATCTTGGCTCAGTTAATTAAAGCACAAAAACATAGAACGTACATAGCCCAAATGAAAGACAAACAGCAGAAATTACATCGTAACTACCCAGATATAGCGAAATGTTTCCAGGAATTTTATCAGGAATTATACAATTTACCGCCAGCAACGTCGATACCCCATAAGCAACAGAAGATAGACAAATATCTACGACAATTACAGCTACCTACGCTGCCTGAGGAGCTGTTCAAGCAGCTAGAAACACCGATTACCATGGAGGAGCTCAATAAAGTGATCATGGCCCTACCCTCTAACAAGAGTCCGGGCCCAGATGGCTACAGTGCAGGATTCTATAAAGAGTTCCACAACCAACTTGCACCTATCCTTCACCATCATTTTAACTTTATATCTGCCCATAACCATTTTCATAAGCAAGCTCAGGAGGCTCAAATCACGGTTCTCCACAAAGCCAATAAAGATCCGGCGACGTGTGGCAGTTACAGGCCGATATCATTGATCAATCTGGACCAAAAGCTGTTTGCCAAAATAATAGCTAATAGGCTTCAGAATATTATCCCGTTGATGATTCATCCTGATCAAACGGGTTTTGTGAAAGGGAGAGAAGGAAAGGACAACTCGGTCAAAGTCATAGACTTGATTTCTTATGCTTCCAAGACGGCTACCCCTACGGTGCTGCTGACAACTGATGCCGAGAAAGCATTCGACCGAGTTGACTGGAACTTCCTAGAGGCCACCTTGAGAGCATTTGGCTTCGGCCCCCTGACAATGGCTCGGATAATGGCTCTTTATAACGCACCGTACGCACGTATAAAGGTCAATGGCATTCTTTCCCCTCCTTTTGACATATCCAATGGAACACGACAGGGCTGCCCCTTGTCCCCAATTTTATTTGTTTTGGTGATGGAGACCTTGATAACCGCCATCCGACAAAATGTGAACATCTCTGGTCTTACTGTTGCCAAGCAAGAACATAAAGCGGCTGCATTTGCCGACGACTTGCTGCTGGTGGTCACGAATCCTGAAATATCGCTTCCAAATATAATACGGGAATTTACGGAATTTGGGTTGGTGTCCAATTTTAAGATCAATTATGCTAAATCTGAAGTGCTGAATGTCAATCTTCCTCCCGAAAGGGCAGAATGTATCCGTACATCGTTCCCATTCAAGTGGGCAGACCAAGCTATTAAATATTTAGGAATTAATCTACCTGCTCAGTTGGGGAGGATATTTGAGCTGAACCACGTTCCACTACTCAAAGACATTTGTTCCATGTTGGATAGATGGCAATCCAAGCCTATTTTGTGGATGGGAAGAGTGAATGTCCTGAAGATGATGGTGATGCCCAAATTACTGTATTTATTCCAAATGGCACCGATTAAGCTGCCTAAATCTTTTTTCAGCAATGTCAGAAAGGCATTTTCAACTTTTATTTGGGCGGAAAAGCACTCGAGACTTAACTATAACATATTGACTAAGCAAAAGATAGATGGTGGTTTAGCCCTCCCTTGCCCGGAACAATATTATTTCGCTACTCACCTGCACAGGATCTGGTTATGGAAGCAGGACAGCACTACTAAACTGTGGAAAGAAATTGAGAAGCATGAGATACAGGGTAGCTTGAACAATATTATGAATGTAAAATATACAGACTTACCTGATCAGACGAGGTCACATCCCACCATTGGGGCTTCATTGGAGGTTTGGAACCAATTAAGGGACGACAGAGGGATATCTCCATTTCCGTCTCCAGATTTAGAACTGCTAAACAATCCAGGTTTTCCGCCCAGCTGCGAAAAGGGATTGTTAGATAGATGGGCCAAGACTGGTGATGAGTCCACTAAATTATACCAATTTGTAGAACGTGGGGTTATCGTGCCCTTGAGCAGGGTTGAAGAACAATGGGGACGTCATCCTAGAAACCACTGGAACTACCTACAACTATCAAGCTATCTCCGTACTGCGGGATTACCACGGAAGATTAGACCCCCAACGGCCTGGGAAAAATTGTTACAGCAGCCCACCTTGAAACATCCTGTGTCCCAATTTACAAAACACTGATTAAAGGGGAACAGGATGTGAAAACGTTGTTTATGAGACAATGGGAACAGGAACTGAATGTAGACCTCCCTTATACCACCTGGTCCAAGATCATGGCGAGAGCACATAGAGGGGCCAAATCGACGAGAGCACAAGAGTCACATTATAAGCTTATTTGCAGATGGTATCGCACACCACTTACTTTACACAAAATGTATCATAATGTACCGGCGACTTGCTGGAGATGTGGAAAGGAGGAAGGCTCATTCAGCCATATTTGGTTCTATTGTGCAAGTATGAAACAGTACTGGAAACAAATTTTTGATACCATTGCAGAAGTGCGGTCCCTGAGACTCACGGAGAGCATAGAGATGGCATTGTTCAGCTATGACAAGCGGGAACGAAACGTGGTAAAGGATAAACTCACCATACATCTGCTCCAGGCAGCAAGAATGACAATCCCAAAATACTGGAAGAGTCAACAAGCGCCGGATAAAGCAGATTGGAGGAAAGAAATTGAATATATTAGGATGATGGAGGAGTTACTGGCAATCAAGAATGGGGCTACTAAGACCTACAGACAAACCTGGACGGACTGGATCCGATATGTAGAGGCTAATTAGCTTTTTCAGGGAGAACGAAATGGGGTCTTTAATGCTGGCCTTTAACGGAGATTTGGCTACTTGAAGTGGCTCTAGACCTGCTTCCCCCCCCCCAGCCCTCCTCTTTCCCATGTTATGTCCACTCCTCTACTTTCTGCTCCTTCTTCCCTCTTTCTTTGCCTTCCCCCCTATTCGAACCTTTGTTCAATGCTCAGTTGTCAGTTATCAATATGTATAAGCGAGAGACAACTATTGATATGTTCATTGATGTGAATTGCCAGTCGGCGACATGGAAGGAATATGTAATAATGCTCTGAACTGGATGTGGACAATTGTTCTTTGACTCTGGATGCCTTGTGCAAATCTTTGACCCCCTCCCCCCTTTTTCCTTTCTGTACCCCATGTTAAGATGAAAAGTAAAATAAAGACTTACAAAAAAAAAAAAATGTTATAGGCTTTATAAACTAGAATTTGTGAGTTTACAAACTTGAAAACTCGAATTAAAACTCAAATTTGCGTAGTACAACTCCCATTGACTTCTACATAAACCCATCAGCTTTTAGATGCTGATTTTTTTTACATTCAAGTTTTTTTTTGCTTAATGAATAAAATTCAAATTCCAACCTTGATAAAAAATAAACCCTTTAAAGTTTGCAGTATTGAACTGATTTACATTAGGGGTGTTAATGGTGTACTAACAAGTCTTGGGGACCTATTTGTGAAGCCTCAATTTTTTCTGGTCAGGTTTTAAAGGGGAAATTTTAAAAAACTTGAACAATTCAAATTGGCACTCAAATTTGTCTCAATGTTTTTTCTCACTGATTTTTTCAAGAAATAAATTGGTAAATTAAGGGCATTTGGGTTTGATAGTTTGGTCTAATTTTTTTTAAAACAGAGTCAAAAAAAGTTTTAGTAAATAGCCCTCTTGAAGTTAAGACAAAAACTCCTGACACATTCTGCATGGGAAACAATTTAGTTTTAATGAAAAGATTAAAGCCATATTTGTAAATTGAACATTTCATAATTTATGCATAACCACATGAAAGTTTTTCCTTTAGAAAAAAGGTAATAATATCTTGTAATATCACAAGAAAAAGGATCTCATAATAAGTGCCTTCAGGTAATATAATTAATGAACACTGACAGCTAAAAGGTCTTCTCAGTTGATTTAAATTTAATTTCACAAATGTCCAAAATCAGCATTCTCTCTTATGAGATCTGTTTTGCCTAATTGCTATTGTGGTAATTTAAGTGGTTTTCCTCCTTAGCAAAGAAGGAGTTAATGCACTGCAGGCATAATGCAAATGATAACCAATTTTTCTATTATATGTGCATGTAGACAAAACAGTATTGCCATTAAACTTTTATTTTATGATCTCCTGCTGTTCTTTCAAGATAATATAATTCCGTTTTTTTAAACTGTGCTAATCTGAGTACGAGGATTGCATTTTTATGAGAATCAAACTATTTGGTATTGGTTCAACGTACAACTACGTTTATGAATTTTTTAACAAATTTATTATTACATTTTAGATTTAGAAAGGATCCTGGCTTTCAGCTTTTGTCCAAATGAGTTGTGAAAAGAAAAGGGAACACAACACTTAGGGGCTCATTTACTGATAAATATTCAGAATATTTCAGGGATTGTTTATATTGTATTTTTTTTTATTTCTTAGGGTTTTAGTCAATCTACGGTTTTTAAAGTTTTTTGGGGTTAAATTAGAAAAAGTTGTATTTTCAGGAAACCACTCGAAATGTATTATGTTTAAGGTGAATCTTTTTCTAAACTAAAAATATACCTGGTTTAAACTGGTGAGTACCATTGAGTCCTATGGAGGAGTTAAAATTTAATTTTAACTTTAAATTTTTTCAGTTTAACCTTAAACCCCCCCACCCCCCCAAAAGTAGAGTAGGTTAATCTCAGCCTGTCCTTTACACACAATTACCAGGGGAAGTTCAAGTAATAATTTTAAACCCTAATTTAGACAATTTAAAAGGGAAGTGATGGGAATATTTGACCCTGCTCAATTTAAAGGGTAAATGATGGGAATATTTGACATTGCTCAATTTAAAGGGGAAGTGATGGCAATATTTGACTCCTCTAAATTTAAAGGGGACGTGATGGCATTATTTGACCCCTCTCAATTTCAGACGCTCCAAGCAAAAATTGCATTGACAGCCTGTCCTTGGCTTTGAAGAGACAGAAGTCGGTTAAAGACTGCAAAGAATGCTGCTTAATGACTGGTCACAGTATAAAACCCTTCCCCAGAAGCAATTAGAATTTGCCAAAATGGAAAATCGATCACAAATTTCAACTTTCCCCTAGTTCCTTTTTTTTGTTGATGGGTTTTGTACCATGAGGGGGCAGAGAAGTGGCAACAGGAGCCACCTGTTCCTCCTGTTGCATAGCCGCCTGCTAGAATCACACAGCCTCGTTAATTCTGGAGGGCTGAACCTTTCCTTAATGATCTGTCTGATGACGAGGTGCTGAGGATGTACCACCTGAGCCATGCTGCCATCATCCAGGTTTATGGTCTTGTTAGGCAGGACATGGAGCCTGTGATGGTGCAGTCTCATTCCCTGCCTGGAATATGCAAACTGCTTGAGGCCTTGCATTTCCTGGGCATGGGCTATTTCTCATGGTTTTTACACATAGGGGACTATTTATTAAGCCTCAAATTTTCTGGTTGAGTTTTTAAGGGGAAAAATACACATTTTTATAGGAAAATGTTTTGATTTATCATGTTCCAAAGCTGCTAAAAATCCAAATCTGAAAATACTCCAGCTAAAACCTGTTGAAGTTATGTAAAAGTCAGTGGCAGATGTCCCTTTAACAAATGTAATGTGTTTTTAGCTTTTATGATTTTTTAAAGTTTTAGGCTGGCTTTTGTTCGAAAAGTGGAAAAATTTAAGATTTGCTGCGACAATTTGTAAAAGTTGCATGATTCAAATTGTCACAAGATTTTGTAGTGGCAAGCAGTAAATGAGCCTCTGTATAACAAAAGTGTCACTTATTGGGAGATTAATAACTTTTCACAATTGTGTTTAAAGGACAATGCAAGCCTTCCCAACTGGTTTATCACACTACTAAAGTACCTTGATCTTAACCAAATCTCTATGTTTTTTTCTCAAAAAAATGCCTGTGTGACTTAAAGTAAGTGCTCCTTGACTCTAGACCGCACAGGCATGTTTGCCTTGCTGGCATGATCAACATGACTGATGCCATGCGCACACATACAATGATAATCAGTTCCCGATACGTCACTATTTGTCTCCTGTGCTAATCTGTATATGTATTGCTGTAGTGCAGTGAGGTAAAGTGCAGGCATTTGGGGGAAGAACAGGAACTGCACTGGAGAAAAACATCTCACGGATCTGCGCTGGAGAAAAAGTTCTGTAATCTGAATCTGTGCGTTGCTATAGCAACCATTCACGAAGGTTGTGCAGGAACATGCCTGAGTGTGAAGTGGATTAGACAGCACTACAGATGGTAGTAATGTAGACTATTAGGAGACTGAGGGATATTAATTATTGTCGAATTTTTCTCGAGTTTTAAAGGGGAAAACACATTTTTTTCATGGGAAAAAAAACTCACATTTTTTAAGATTTATTAAACCCAGAGGCTGCTAAAAGTCTGAATAAAAAATTACTCTATCTCAAACCTGCCAAGGTCATGTAAAAGTCAATAGCAGATGCCTCATTTACAACTGGAAGATATTATGATCTGCTTTGGGTTTCATACAATAATCTGAAGAATTTGTGGTTTTCAGGCGATAATCTAAAAAAGTCTAAGATTTAGAGCATCAAATCTGAAAAAATCATACAATTCTGATTTTTTCACTATTTTCTTGAGTCTTTTCTAGCACCAGAATTTTTCGAGTTAATTTATTGATAAATAAGGTAAAAATGTGGATGGAAATTTGGTCGAAGTGTTTTTAATATAAACACTTTGACCATGTCTTCCTATGTGTTCCTACACCCTTTCTTGTCCTTTTAAAAACAGGATTGTGAAAAAAATTGCAGCAAAACTCCAGTTGTTTGTGAAAAATACTTGAAAACCTTAACCACATTAGTGACAATCACTGAAAAAGTTGCATTTGGAAAGTCTTAAAAATTAAAAAATAAACTTGCTTAAATACAGATTATATAATTCTCATTGTCTTCTGTAGCATCTCAGAATTTTTAATATGGTGGACTTTTGTATTTGAATCTTCAAATATCAAGTTTTTCAATGTGCAGCAAAATTGCATTTTAATAAAATGCACCCCACAATTCCTTATTCACCTTGTGGATGAATTGGCACTTAACAAGACAGCAAGTGCTACAACTTTTATAGCGAAGTGGGTAGGTAAAATTATATAGAAGATATGTTTTTATAATATTTGTTTGGTAGCAAAAATGAAAGGCCTACCAAGAATCTGTAGCCACTTAAGTATTACAAGATATAATGAACAATAATGTAATTCTAAGCAACTTTCCAATACATTAATTAAAAATGTTTAGTGATTTTAAAGTTAATTGTAAATGTTACTGTAAATGAAAGTAACCACTGCTAGCTCAAACTTAAAATAGTAATTAAGTAAGATAGCAATGTAGGTTAAAAAAAGACACATGTCAGGGTTATGGCTGGCCATAATAAAGATGGGACGCTCTATGCTATGAGAGACCTTAAATCATCATCAACAAACTGGATGGAATCAGGCCAGGAGAGGCGCAGTGCTTTGTTGCAAATTATCCTTTTATTAGACACTACGTGTTTTGAGCAAAGTTGTTCTTTATCAAGTGTACTTTTACACCATTAGCACACACTCTTTAAAGGAATACAGCGAGTGGAGAGTAGGTAGCCTGCCCCTAGAAGGAGGGTACGAGTTCATACCAATCTGTGCAAATAATCACACATACAGTAATTAACAAAACACATGCAAATTCATTGGTCCATTGTTGATTGCCACCTAGAGAACCCCATGGTGATCTCTGTCAAAGTCCAAATTTAGTCCATATGTATCCATATTGGAAAAAGTTCAATAACTTTTTGAGGCTTGTTTCAACCTGGTTAGATAAAAACATTAAGCAAGTAAGTATCTTTGTGCTCACACTCCCCCTCTCACTCCAATGGTAATGCTCTGGATCTCATATTTACCAAACTCTGCTGAACCATCTATTTTACTAACTCACCATTTCCCCTCTCTGATCACAATATGCTCACATTTCAACTCTCACTAAGTCCCTCCTCATCCCCCACTATTCCCCAAACACGTACGTACCGTGACTTGCAAGCTGTAGACGTGTCACATCTCTCTTCTTCCTTTGACTCTCTTCACTCCAATATCTCAGCCATCTCTTGTCCTAATGTGGCTACCTCTGTCTACTATAGTACTCTCACACTGCCCTTAATGAGCTTGCTCCTATAAAAACTAAACGTGCTAGACCCAAACCACTTCAACCTTGGCATACTGCTCATACAAAAGCGCTCCAAAGACATTCACGTGCACTTGAGCGTAACTGGCGCAAATCCTGTTCAGAATCAGACTTTTTGAGCTACAAATCTGCCCTGCGCTCATATAACACCAGCCTCTTCCAAGCCAAACAAACACACTTTACTTTACTCATTAACTCCCTTTCTAAAAAACCAGCACAACTTTTCTCCACCTTTAACACTTTACTTTCCCCTTCTCCACCCCCTCCATGCACATCTGTCTCTGCTCAAGATATTGCGGAGCACTTCAAAAACAAAGTTGACACTATCAGGAGGGACATTACACTACGCAACCCCCCTAGACTTCCACCACCCTCCCTCCACACTCCCCAGTCTCTCCTGTGCTCCTTCACCCCTGTCACTGATGAGGAAGTCTCAAAGCTTTTGGCCTCTTCTCACCTTACCACCTGCCCGCTTGATCCAATTCCCTCAAAACTTCTCCGCAATAACAATCATTGTCTAATCAAAGCCTTAACTCACCTATTTAATCTTTCACTCTCAACTGGACTGTTTCCTTCTCAACTAAGACATGCTCTTGTCACCCCCATTCTGAAAAAATCCTCTCTTGATCCCGCCAATCTTGACAAACTTCCGACCTATCTCTCTGCTACCTTTCATCTCTAAACTACTTGAGCGCCTAGTCTACAACCAACTAACCTCATTCATCTCTGACAATAACCTGCTGGACCCCCTACAATCTGGTTTTAAGCCACAACACTCCACCGAAACTGCCCTGACTCGACTAATGACCTTTTAACCGCTAAAGCCAACAATCATTTCTCACTACTAATACTGCTTGATCTCTCAGTCGCATTTGACACTGTAGATCACCCTCTCCTCCTCCAGTCCCTCCATTCGCTTGGCCTTCATGACACAGCCCTGTCCTGGTTCTCTTCTTACATCACCAATCGCTCCTTCAGTGTCTCCTACAACGGAGTAGCATCTTCTCCCCTACCTCTTTCTGTTGGGGTTCCTCAAGGCTCTGTCTTGGGACCATTACTATTCTCCCTCTATACTTCCCTCAGCAAATTAATCAACTTGTATGGTTTCCACTACCACCTCTATGCTGACGATACTCAGATCTATCTCTCATCTCCTGATCTCAACCCAGAACTCCTAACTCGCGTCTACTCCTGCCAAAGTTCTTATTCACTCTCTCATCCTATCACATCTAGACTACTGTAACTCTCTTTTAATTGGCCTTCCCCTCCAGAGACTGTCACCTCTCCAGTCCATAATGAACACTACTGCGAGGCTCATACACCTCAGCAACCGCTCCTCCTCTGCCTCGCCATTCTGTCAGTCCCTGCACTCGCTTCTGTTACCTTTCAGAATCAAATTCAAATTAATGACACTGATTTTCAAAGCACTTCATAACTCTGCCCCACCATACATTTCTGAACTCATCTCTATATACTCACCCAACCACTTACTACGCTCCTCTGACCTGCTATTCAACTCTTCTCTCATTACCTCCTCACATGCTCGCATTCAAGACTTTGCAAGGGCTGCACCGCTCCTCTGGAACTCTCTCCCACGATCTGTCCGACTTTCTCCCAACCTTTCTGCTTTCAAGAAATCTCTTAAAACGCACTTCTTTCGAGAAGCCTACCCTGACTCTGCTTAACTACCAAACACAACACCACATACAGTACCAGATTTCTCACCCACTTAATTAGATCATGCCCACTCCCACACCTTGTGTATTACTCCCTTCCCTTTAGAGTGTATGCCTATGCATAGGGCCTTCCTCACCTTTTTGTACCGGTATTGATTGTGATGTCTGTAACTATATATAAATACATTTTAATAATAAATAATAATAATAAGTACAATAGAAACCCAGAACTGCAAGTGCTTGCCTACTGGGGCAACACATTGACACATAGGTAACCAGTTACTTTTGCATATGTTTATACATAGGTGTCAGGGAGCCGGGAGCCCCCTCTGGGGAGAAGTCCGGATCTAGGAGGAAGCCCCTCACGAGGAATCAGGGTCGTGGTATCCAGGGGTAAGGCAAGAGAATAATCAAAGTCCAGGCACAGGTCAAAAGACAGGCAGAATACAAACAAAGTCCAAGGCCAGGCAGGGGGTCAATGGCAGGCAGAGAATCAGCGAAGTCCAGGTCCAGGCAAGGGGTCACAACAAGGAATCAGGCAGATAAGCAGAGGAAACAGCAAGGGAACCCAGGAATACTCAGGGAACAGAATCCTATTTTCGGGCGCCATCTTGGCGCCTCAGGCGACCTTTTATATTCGAATTTGGCGCCCTTGCGCCAGCGTCAGCGTGCCCGCGACCGTCGCGCCGCGCTGACGTCACGGCGCCGGCGTCGGAACCCACGTGGGTTGCCTGGGCGCCGCCATTTTGGATTCTTCGCCGCCGGGAGCGGACGCGACTCCTCGCGCTCCCGGCGGTCTTGACAGTACCCCCCCCCTCACGGGGGGCCTCAGGACCACCGGGACTTGGTTTCTGGGGAAACTTGGAGTGGAAGTCTCTTACCAAACGAGGAGCATGCACATCACGGTGTCCCTCCCAAGAGCATTCTTCGGGGCCAAAGCCCTTCCAATGGATGAGGTACTGAAGGGACCCTCTGGAGATTCTGGAATCAAGGATTCTCTCCACCTCGAATTCTTGTTGACCCTCCACAGAGACGGCAGGAGGAGGAGATTGGACATCAGAGAAGCGGTTAGAGATGGTGGGCTTCACCAGGGAGACGTGGAACACGTTGGGGATTCTCATCTCTGGTGGGAGTTGAAGTCTGATGGCTACGGGGTTAATTATCTCCAAGATGGGGAACGGACCCAGGAACTTCGGACCCAACTTGGGAGATGGCACCTTCAAGCGAATATTCCTGGAAGAGAGCCAGACACTATCACCCACCTTGTAGGGAGGAGAGGGCCTTCTACGGCGATCCGCGAAAGTCTTGTGGACTAGAGCACTCTTCTCCAGATTAGACTTGGTTGCAGCCCAAATAGCAAGCATATGGGCTGCCAGATCATCTGCAGCCGGGACGTCCGACAACACGAAGTCCTGAGGAAAGGCTTGAGGGTGCTGTCCATATACCACCATAAACGGAGACCTTCCTGTGGAGGAATGACATGCATTATTATGAGCAAACTCCGCCCACGGGAGGAGGTCAGACCAATCGTCCTGGCAAAGAGACACGTGGTTCCTCAGGAACTGTTCTAAGGCTTGGTTCACACGTTCAGCTGCCCCATTCGTCTGCGGGTGGTAGGCAGACGAAAATTGAAGTGTTATTCCCAAATCTTTACATAGGGAACGCCAGAACTTGGCGGTAAACTGGGTGCCTCTGTCGGAGACGATCTCCACCGGGAAACCATGCAGGCGGAAGATGTACTTAATAAAGAGTTGGGATAATTCCACCGCAGAGGGTAACTTCTTCAAAGGAATGAAATGGGCCATTTTGCTGAAGCGGTCAATAACAACCCAGATCACAGTATTCCCACCGGAGGGAGGAAGTTCGACAATAAAGTCCATAGAGAGGTGCGTCCATGGACGAGAGGGAACCGGCAAAGGCTGTAACAACCCGCTGGGGCGGGAATGGCTAGGCTTAGAAGTGGCGCAGACATTACAAGCAGCCACAAAGTCCTTTACATCCTTGCGGATATCAGGCCACCAGACTAGGCGCCTCAAGAGTTCAAGGGTCTTGGCCGGACCAGGATGTCCAGCTTGCCTGGAGCAGTGGGTTTGTTGTAGGATGCAGGAACTCGGATGAAGCAGCGCACACTCTCCTCACAGTTTGGCAGTTTGAGCCCGGTGCACAGTGTAGAGGGCACGGCAACCCCCAGGAATACGTACAAAACAAACAGAATCACTGGCACACGTGGCAATTCAAGTGCCGGGTTACCCCGTGCTCTTTATTGTGCGGACGTGCAACGTTTCGGGGTAACAACCCCTTTATCAAGCATGCTTGATAAAGGGGTTGTTACCCCGAAACGTTGCACGTCCGCACAATAAAGAGCATGGGGTAACCCGGCACTTGAATTGCCACGTGTGCCAGTGATTCTGTTTGTTTTGTTGTAGGATGGCCAGGCGAAGTTCTGGAGGGACGAAGGCCATGCCAATCGGAGTATCTTGAGGAGCCAAGGACTGCCCAGCCAGAATCTGGTCGGCAAATTGGGGATACAGAGAGGCAATGATCTTGACTGGTGGAATGATTGGTTCTTGCCTCTCAGGGTCACGGTCCACCGGAGTGAAGCTACGAGACAAGGCGTCGGCCTTCAGATTCTTGGAACCTGGGCGATAGGTCAAAACAAAGTTAAATCGGGAAAAGAAAAGGGCCCACCTGGCTTGCCTGGGATTTAGCCTCTTGAGGGACTGTATAAACTCCAGATTCTTGTGATCTGTGAAAATCTGGACAGGAATTTCAGAGCCCTCCAGGAGGTGACGCCATTCTTCAAGGGCAAGCTTGACTGCCAAGAGTTCCCGATTCCCGACATCATAGTTCTGCTCTGCGGATGAGAACTTCTTGGAGAAAAACGCACAGGGGTGCAATTTCCCATCAGTGGAGTGTCTCTGAGACAGGATAGCTCCGGCTCCGACTTCAGAAGCATCAACTTCGATGCAGAAGGGTAATGCAGGATTGGGATGTCGGAGAACAGGAGCAGAAGTGAAGGCCTCTTTCAAGGACTGAAAAGCTTCTATGGCAGATGGAGGCCACAGGCCGGGTTTACCCCCTTTCCGGATGAGGGCCAGAATAGGTGCAATGCGGGAAGAGAACCCCCGGATGAACTGTCGATAATAATTAGCAAATCCGATGAATCTCTGGATTGCCTTGGTACTCAAAGGGAGAGGCCACTCCTGGATGGCCGACACTTTCACGGGGTCCATCTCAAATCCCTCTGGAGAGATAATGTATCCTAGGAAGGGGATCTTGGATACCTCGAAGACACACTTCTCCAACTTGGCGAAGAGAGAGTTCTTCCTCAGACGAGAGAGTACCTCCTTCACCTGGGAGCGATGACTTTCAAGGTCCTTGGAAAAGATCAGGATGTCGTCCAAGTATACGACTACGAACCTTCCTAGGAGATCTCGGAACACATCATTAACAAACTCCTGGAAGACGGCAGGGGCATTGCATAGGCCGAAGGGCATAACGAGATATTCATAGTGCCCATCCCGAGTGTTGAATGCCGTCTTCCATTCGTCACCCTCCCGGATGCGAATGAGGTTGTAGGCCCCCCCCCGGAGATCCAACTTGGAGAAAATCTTTGCCCCTTTCAGCTGGTCAAAGAGCTCAGCAATCAGGGGCAGGGGGTACCTGTTCTTCACGGTGATCTTATTCAGACCCCGATAGTCTATACAAGGCCGAAGGCCTCCGTCCTTCTTCTCCACAAAGAAGAACCCAGCCCCTGCAGGAGAGGTAGAAGGGCGGATAAACCCCCGCTGGATATTTTCTTGGATGTACTCCTTCATAGCGGTAGTCTCTGCAGGAGAGAGAGGGTAGGTGCGCCCTCTGGGGGGCATAGCTCCTGGCAGGAGTTCAACCGGACAGTCGTAGGAGCGATGTGGGGGAAGGAACTCTGCAGACTTTTTACAAAACACATCGGAAAATCCCTTGTAAGTGGAGGGCAAAGTCTTTAATTCCGCAGAGGAGACATTCACCTTCTCGAGGGGTTTTGGCGGAAGGCAATGTTGCAGGCAAAATAAACTCCAACGAGAGATCTGCCCAGTGGACCAGTCTATGGTGGGGTTATGCAGACGTAACCACGGAAGACCCAATATTACTGGAGTAGAAGGACAGGGGATGATGAAGAATGAAAGTTTTTTCTTGATGCAGCGCCCCAACTTGTACAGATAGTTCCGCCGTGAACTTTGTGACGAATTCAAACTCCAGGGGTTTGTCATCTATGGCGGTAATTCGCAGGGGTGAAGACAATGGAAGCAGGGGAATCTTCATGCGTTCGGCAAAAAAGGCATCCATGAAATTGCCATCCGCTCCGGAGTCGAGGAAGGCCCTTTCGAAGATAGACTTACTTGCCAGGTGAATCTGCAAAGGAAGGAGAAGTCTGCGTGAATTTTCTTGATACTTCTCCTGAGGACCTCGAGTGATGCCCCCTACATGAGAAACCTGAGACATACCTCGGGGTACAAAACTCTTGGCTTTGGCAGGACAGGCGTTGGCAAAATGGGAATGCCCACCACAGTATAAACAGAGACCTGCCATACGTCTTCGGAGTCTTTCCTGCTCGGAGAGGCGAGTCTTTCCTACTTGCATAGGTTCCTCCAAGGGAGACGTCGACACATGAGTCACAGGAACAGCGGGTGTTTGCAGAATCGGCCTTTGAAAGCGAGGGGCCAACATGGGAGAAAATCGTCTGCTGCGCTCTCTCTCCACCTGGTGCTCTCTGAGACGAGTGTCCACCTTAATGGATAGAGCGATCAGCCCTTCCAGGGTGTCAGGAGTCTCTCTGGAGACGAGATCATCTTTGATGCGGATGGATAGGCCTTGGTAGTATACAGCCTTGTAAGCGTCATCACACCAGGAAGTCTCCGCCATCAGTGTTCGGAAGTCTATAGCGTACTCATTGACACTGCGGCTTCCCTGCCGGAGCTGCAAGAGACGGGCAGGGGCGTTCGTAACCCGACCTGGAGCATCAAAGACTGTGCGAAAAGCTTGGAGAAAGTCTTTAACATCATAAGTCACCGGGGAATTCTTCTCCCAAAGAGACGTTGCCCACTCCAGTGGCTTGCCTTCCAATCGAGACATCACATAACCCACCTTGGAACGCTCACTTGGAAACTGTGTGGGTTGGAACTCAAATTGAATTTGGCATTGTGTGGCAAATCCCCTGCAGGCTTGTGGGTCCCCACTGAAGCGAGGGGGAGGTGGAATGCGAGGCTCACCTGTCGGGTAGCTTGCGTTCGTAGAGACTGCCGCCATGGGGGGATCTCCAGTAAGTGGAGCAGCGGAGGGCGTAGAAGGCACTTGAGCTAGCAGGACATCGAGTGCTTGCCCAATGCGAACCTGCTGGTTTTCGTAGTCCTCCATGCGGGATGCCAGTCCGCGGAGCGCTCGTCCGACATGAGGTGTGGCTTCCTCAGAAGGATCCATGGCCCGAAAATAATGTCAGGGAGCCGGGAGCCCCCTCTGGGGAGAAGTCCGGATCTAGGAGGAAGCCCCTCACGAGGAATCAGGGTCGTGGTATCCAGGGGTAAGGCAAGAGAATAATCAAAGTCCAGGCACAGGTCAAAAGACAGGCAGAATACAAACAAAGTCCAAGGCCAGGCAGGGGGTCAATGGCAGGCAGAGAATCAGCGAAGTCCAGGTCCAGGCAAGGGGTCACAACAAGGAATCAGGCAGATAAGCAGAGGAAACAGCAAGGGAACCCAGGAATACTCAGGGAACAGAATCCTATTTTCGGGCGCCATCTTGGCGCCTCAGGCGACCTTTTATATTCGAATTTGGCGCCCTTGCGCCAGCGTCAGTGCGCCCGCGACCGTCGCGCCGCGCTGACGTCACGGCGCCGGCGTCGGAACCCACGTGGGTTGCCTGGGCGCCGCCATTTTGGATTCTTCGCCGCCGGGAGCGGACGCGACTCCTCGCGCTCCCGGCGGTCTTGACAATAGGTTAGCCGATAGTGTTTGCATAATATCTAACTCTGACCTTTGAACTAACAGAAAACAGATACTTAATTTCTTACCAATAGAAGGTTAGGGCAGGATTCACTTGTATCTGTGGAGTAAAACAAAGCATGTGTTAGATTGAACATTATAGGAAGCATCTTACACTGCATTAGTCGTTTAGACCATTTGGTTGCATACTATCCAATTTCTTAATTCAAATAGCTTCTCTTTGCAACAATGCTTTTTTCCTATCACCTCCTCTCGTGTGTGCCTTAACTACTTCTACTACTAGCCATCTCAGCTGAGATGAATTGTGTTGGTTATCGAAAAAATGGTATGACACCACTGTGTCTGTGCCAGTATTGGGGGCAAAATTCCTAATATTTCCCTTGTTCTCTTTTATTCTTTCTTTCACACACCTTGAAGCTTGCCCTATGTATATCTTGCCACAAGGGCATTTCAGAAGGTACACAACAGAACTTGTATTGCATGGCATAGTGGCATATTAATTTTGTGTCCTTTTGTGGGATGACAGATGTACTGACCCTTTATGATGGAAGGGAAAGTACCAACCTGGGGAGTTCTATGAAAAATTGTTTGCATCTGGCTTTTACTTTCTAACTCAGCCTTACATAGCTTATCCTTAAAGGGCAACTATTGTGAAATAAAAAATTGGCAAAATGAATGATTGCATCAAGATAATCAATTCTCTAAATATAATGTATAAAAAAAATGTTATACAGTTTTTAAATGATTTCAGTTGCTATAGTGGTCCTCCTGCTTCTTTCCTACCTGGCCTCTGGCTAGCTCTGTGTCAGAGTCGAATTCATTTGACTGACAGGTCTGCTCTCACACTCATTGGCTGTGACTGCTGTCAATCCTGAGCCTAGTCGATTTCCCTCACCCGAGAAAGGCACTTCAAATGCTTCTCTTTCCATTCCCTGACCCAACGCACACATATCTCCTGCTGTCTCCCCCTTTGACCCTTCCTCCCCTTCCCTCCCTATTTTTGGGTGCAGGAAGTTATAGTTATAGTTCTGTAGTTGTTTAAACACCACAGTCCAAATGTTTCTATAACAGATTGCGTTCAAATGTAACTACCACAGAACTATAACTCTCTCCCCCCCAAAAGTAGCTTTTTGGCACTTTTATGGCATACTAGCTAAGGTAGTGTCTGCAGGGCAATCATGGATTTATAGGACTTTATTATTTATATAATAAAATTCAAAACAAACTATATTCAATATTGCCTAATGGCACCACCCTTGAGAGACACACTGTGGCCCCTCCTGCATTTCATGATAGGCAGCATGTATGGACCCCAGTATTGCCTCCTACAGTATCTTAGATTTTGCAGTATCTGGAATTACAGAACTGATAGCTCGTATGGAGTGTCTTTAGTTTGGAACGACTATATGCCACATAAACTTATCTGGCATAAAACTGTTTAGCGGACCTTAGGTGTTCGTGTTTAGGGTGTTTTATCTGGCTACATAATGATATGTGGGAGATATGATGCTGTAGACTCGAAGCTTTGAGGTCATTTTTGTATTTGGTATTGACACATTCAGGAAACCTAGAAATCCAAATGTGCTGTGTTCTTGTGCATAAAATAAATTCTGTTTCTCATATACTGTATGTGTTTATATTATGGGAAAAAAATTCCCATTTTTTGCAAACTTACAAACCTATATCTTGTTAAAAAAGTGGAGTTACACCAAAATTCTAGCATATTTTGAAAGCTTTCATTTTTCTAAGAAAAATATTTTCCTGGGTAAACGGACAGCCCCCCTCCAGGAAATTACCCTAAAGTGAAAGAGCCCAAAATGCTGGGATGCAAGCACTAGTGTTACTAAGTGGGGTTTGGGGGAGAGTAGCTGGCATTGGGATACAGCATTACTCACAGCAACACGTGTTTAGGTAATGGACTGATACAAACAACTTTGATAGTCAACTTTTAGTCATTTGAGTCAGTCATAATACCACAGAGTGCATTCCCCTCCTTTGGAATGCTGAAATGCCCACATGTAAGAGCCCTTACTGAAAAATTCCAGGGCCAATTGTTGGGAGGATGCTTTCCATTCAGCATTGAGGAACATTGCCAGTGGTTTTGTGACATCATAACAAGGCATTGCCACTCCCACTCATCATTTGTTTGACCTGGCTCTCAGAGAAAGGCTCCTAATAGTCTTTATTACTTTATTTTAAAAGTAAGCATTTTTGTTAAACAATTATATTTTATAAAATCATTATTTTCATCCTATCTATCCATTTGCACAATTAGACATTGTGAAAGTTCCCCTTTAATTGATTTCCCTCTTTTGTAACAGAACATGGAAATTTGATTACAGATATTGGACAAAGCTTTGTCTGTGTGTAATATTGGCCAATATTTTTAATAATGGTTTTGATTTTCCTACTCTGTTTACCATATTGGCTCACAAATGAAATTCTATCCCGTTGTGTCTTATTGTTTTTTCTTTCAGAAAGGATTTTCTTGGTACCTTGTTGACCTCCTGTATGTGTTTATCTATAACCTGCAGGGCATATCCCTTTTCCAGGAATTTATTTTTCAATGTTTGGGCAGCATGCTCATATCCTTCACCATTAGACAGAATCCTTCTTGTTCTCAACAGTTGACCCTTAGGAATACCTTGAATACATCTAGGGTTGTGAAAGCTGTTTGTGTGTAGCAGGTTGTTTCTATGAGTAGGTTTACGGTATAAATTGGTGTTGATTTCACCATTCTCAATAATAATTGCTATATCTAGACAGTACAGTTTAATCTTGGCTACTTCTGTGGTAAATTTTATTGTGGGTGGCTCTTATTAGCTTTTTCTACCATTTCATGAAAAACCTTGATATCTCCTTGCCATATACTGTAAAAAGGATGTGGTCCACAAACTTGGTTATAGTAAGATGTGGTGCCTATACTCTCGTGCAAGAAACATCCTCTTTTCCAACATGTATAGAAACAAATTCACAAAGGATGGTGTAACTGCAGCCTCCCTTGAGGTCCCTTGGCATTGCCAAAAGTATTGGTCGCCGAACTTAAAATAATTTTTTGTCAGTACCATAGTTAATCAATTAGGAAGTTAAGTAAGCGTGGGGGTATCAGTCTCTAATTGGGCATTTTCTTTGCATTCTATACCTTCTTTCTGCAGGATGGCTGTGAACAGACTCTCACTGTCAATGCTGCATAGAAAAACCTTGTCATTTAAACCCCCATTATTCTGCAACTTACATAGAAGAATCCTTCAGACATGTTGGTATTTGTTGTACCAGGGGTTGTAGATAGGAGTCAACAAATTTGGACAAGGGTTCCAGTACAGAGCCGATACCTGAAACTATTGGACGTCCCGGAGGATCATGCAAGTGTTTTTTTGTGTTTTTTTGGATCATGCAAGTGTTTTTTGTATGTATTTTTGGCAAAGTGCTACAGGACCGGTATGTGTGGAAACTCTGTGATTGTGTTTTCTTATCAATCATCCCATCATTACATGCTTCTTGGATCATAAAATCAACCTCTTTCTTAATTTGGAGTGTAGGGTTTTCCCTATATTTTCATAATGCCCAGGAAGTAGCAATTGCCTCTGTATTTCACTTACATAATTCGGTATGTCCATCACTACAATTGCCCCACCTTTATAAGCCTTCTTTATCACTATATCAGTGTTAGTCTGTAAGGCTTGTAAGGCTGATCTTTCTTTGAAGGTGAGGTTATTCTTAGTGAGGTCAGCTGCTGTTTTTTTATCCTATAGTTTTTTTACGTCATTTGTGACAACATTCTCAAATGTTTTAATGCAGTATTGTCCATATCTGGCATATATGTACTGGGTTTCCTAAAGAAATCACTTTTCCCCTTAGTACACAGTTTTTTGTAAAAAAATTGAATTTTTAGCTAAATGTTCCTAGTGAACTTAAGGAAATCAACTTTCCAATTAAGGTGATTACACGTAAAGGTTCAAACTAATTCTAACTCTTTATTAAGTACAGTACTATGTATGGGGGTAAGTTCATGGGAGGATAACTTAATAATTAAATCCTTTACCTTCTCTGCTGACGGCTCCGGTATGGGTATTGTTCCCCGTGTCTCCTGGTACCGGTGTTGATCTCTGAGTCACTTGCCTGGCTCCTATCTTTCTCAGATGAAACCATGCTTAGGTTAGCTTGAATCCCGCATGCAGGGCCTGGCCTCATGTATCTAGATGGCTGCCTCTGGGAGAGCTGTCATATTCTAGTGGTACTACCTGAGCATCGCCGCCTGCTCTTCCAAGATGGCGGCCGCCTTCACCTGCCCACAGCATTCTGTTAATTGTGATTTTAGGTCCACAAGATCCACCTGAATATTGGTGAGTTGCTCTCGTTCAATGCTTAGGACCATTAGGTCCAGACCACACTTGTTACAAATAGCCTCCCAGCACTGTGACATTAGGGGGTCCTCAGAGCATAGGCCGGGATTAATGTCCACTCTTAAGCCACGTAGAATGCGTTTAGCTCTTAAATATTGGGCAAATAAAGAAGACAGGCTCTATGCTATGAGAGACCTTATGGGTTCATACCAATCTGTGCAAATAATCACACATAATTAGCAAAACCTGTGCAAATGTATTAGTCCATTATTGATTGCCACCTAGAGAAGGTGATCTGTGTCAAAGTCCAAATTTAGTCCATGTGTATCCATATTGGAAAAAGTTCAATAACCACTGTTGGGGGTTTTATTTCAACCAATAGAAGGTTAAGGTTGAAATATATATAATGTGGGATTATTTGCACAGACTGGTATGAACCCACACGTACTTCAAGGGGCGGGCTATCTACTCTCCACCAACTGTATTCATTTAAAGAGTGTGTGCTAATGGTGCAAAAGTACACTTGATAAAAGGCAACTTTTCTTGAAACATGAGGTGTCTTATAAAAGGATAATTTGCAGCAAAGCACTGTGCCTCTCCTGGTCTGATTCATTGTGCATTGTGCACCTTGGACGGGGTACAGGAAAAGACTCCTAGGATTAAAGTAAATTTGGGACTTGACATAACCTGCTGGAACAAAGTGAAGAGACCTTAAATCACCTGAATATTGACAGAGACTTATTTATTGAAAGTCGAATTTTTGTGGTTTTGGAGAGCACGAATAGTGCAAAAGTGTGAACAAACAAAAGCACTGAATGATGCTCTAAAAAATACAAATATCTTGAAAACCTCTGAATATTTTTTTTTGTGGATTAATAAACTTCTCTTTTTTTTCAAACACCAGTTGTTTTTTATACAAATCCTGTGAGTGCCATCACCTTGTATTCTTTATAAATTTTGTATGCATGAGCACCCAGGTATGGGGTGTACGGCCCATACATGGTGCTTCATATATATATATATATATATATATATATATATACTTCCCCAAATTCCCAGCACTCACGATAAATGTCTTCTCGTTGCCTGGGTGCATCCCTCAGAAATACTTCATACGATCCTCTCCAAAAGAAGCCGCACAACACAGGACTTATAGTAAAGTGTTAAATTTATTTAGACACACTAACGTTTCGGCTGCCACACCAGCCTTTGTCAAAGTAACAAACATTTCAAACTTTACCCTTAAATACCCCAACTATGGCGGGAAAACGATACAGACCCTCCCCTTCCAACATGCAAACGTGTAATTATACTAATAAAAAACACATGTAGTAATATTGATAGAATGCATCCCATATAGCTCCATGATGATCGGGTAAACTTTGTAGCATAAACCATTTTACCAATCGGGTAGACAATGTAGCAAAAACATTTAGTCAATCAGTAACATAGATATCGTATAAGTTTCGGAGCAGCTGTCATCATAATGTCACTCCGTTACAATGTTATAATAAGATCGGTGATCAAACACGTATGTGCAAGGCGACATCTATCCACAGAAAACCATTAAAACCCCGGGATAAAAATTGATCCGAGGGGTTAATCTGACCCGTGTGCCACGACAAAGGCTGGTGTGGCAGCCGAAACGTTAGTGTGTCTAAATAAATTTAACACTTTACTATAAGTCCTGTGTTGTGCGGCTTCTTTTGGAGAGGATTATATATATATATATATATATATATATATATATATATATATATATATATATAATATATATATAATATATATATATATATATATATATATATATATATATATATATATATATATATATTGACAACTAGACCTGTAGGGGTACCTGGGTCAGTGTCTTGGGGCCGCTTTCAACAGTCTTTTAGGGTAAAAACAGTCACAGTAGTCGCTCCTCCTAAAGGCAAGTGCCTGCAGTTTATTCTGTTACACAGTCTTTATTAACAAGAACACAAAGGAATCAAAACAAGTCAATATAAACCCTTGCACCAGAGCGCTGGCTAAACACAGTTGGCAGCCTAACTACAGTTGGGTGGCTTTCCCAACACCAATTTAAAGCAAAAGAATCAAAATATAACACAAAACTCTGGTAATCAGTACCTTCCCTGTGCAGGGAAGCTCCTGCTCTCTCTCTCACTCTCAGGTGGGAGGGGTCCCTCCTCCCAAGGTCAGTCAGGTACTTTAGCTGCAGCAATTACCTTGCAGCTTTGGTCTGTATTAATTAATCCATGTTCCAGGATGTTGTATTATATAATCCTGGGAGAAACATATTGCCCATCTATAACTAACCCAGCTGCTTTGTTACAATATATATATATTTGTCTGTTGTGGGATGCTACCCTTTTTGATAGTAGCTTACTTGCCCCCCCCCGGGAAAATTTTCTGTGGATGCCCATGCCTGCTTTACTTAGCAGTTACTTTTCCCTCAGTTTGAGGGGGTGGGGTTTGATCAGTTGAACCTGAACAGACTGTATAAATAGAACCCCTGGAACTCCAGTGAGTCTGCTTGAGAACAGGCTGATGACTGGAAAAAGCAACTAAAAGCAAGCAAATCAACTGAAAAGGATACATATTTGTTATTAACTGTTATTTTATAGTAGCGTTTTATATTTAAATACTATGGTTTAATTTTTTATAGTTTTTCTGTCTTGGGTGCAAAATAGCTAAATATGTTTGGTGTGCTATTGTGCGAACAGCAAGTTTGTCACTACTTGCTTTACTTTGCATTACCCTCAGTTTGAGGGGGTGGGGTTTGATTAGTTGCCCCTGAACAGACCTGAACAGACTGGGACTCCAGTGGAGCTTGCTCTAGTGTTTAGCTGCTCTTAAGTGTTTGCTCTTTAAGTGGGGGATTTGTAAGTGGAGTTACAAACACTGGAGTTAAAGTGGGGGATCTGTAAGTGGAGTTAAAAAAAACAGAGTTTCAAACTAAAGGAGGTTCCAACTAGGTCAAAGGTTTGCGCTAAACCCTAATTTTTTTATTCCTGTGTTGATCTGTAACTGGGATTATGATCGCTAGCAAGGTTGAAGGTCTGACCCATTGCACAATATGCCATATGTATTCAGATTTGGAACAATAGATCTAAACTGCTTACCTCTGTGGGGGTTGTGAGCAAATTGCCACTTTGGAGGCTTGAGTTAGAGTACTAGAGCAACAAATTGCAACACTGCGGTCGATTGACAATCTTGAAAGATTTCTCTTGCTCAATGAGCAGGACCTAGCAGGGTCAGATAGCTTGGGGGAACAGAACAGCAGCAGGATGTTAAGGCAGCTAGCTGGGTGACGGTTAGAAAATCTAAACTGGGTGTTGGGGGAAAAAATCCAAAGACCAGAGATCACATGAGGTGAAAGGGTTAATTGAATTTATTATTTATATAATTATTATTATTATATAAGTGGCAATTTGCTCACAACCACCACAGAGGTAAGCATTTTGGATCTCTTGTTCCAAATCTGCATACATATGGCAGACTGTGCACTGAGTCAGACGTTCAATCTTGCTAGCACTCATTATCCCAGTTACAGATCAGTATGTCCGATAACAATAATACAAAACAAACAAATATATATAGAATACCTTATAAATGCTGTGAAATATGAGAATACATGTGGTATATAATGTTGATATACTGTGATGATTAAATGAAGTCATTTTTAACCTTTAGTGTTCTTATGATAGAAAAGAACAGGCTTAGCAAAACGAGCCTTTGAAGGGAAGCGAGACAATAAGGCGGTACAGCAAGATATTGCAAAGATGACAGATAAATCAGCAGAAATATTGGGCTTTAGTGAGCAAGAACGTAATTGGATTGTAAATAGCATGCAAAGTTTAACCTTACAGGATCTAAAAGATTCTGGGGATTTGAATTGTCAATTGAATTCTCTGATAAGTAAACTAATCTTAAATGTCATGCTGCAGCGCTTATAGAATACTTTAAAGTGAAAAGGATCCCACGGGGGTTAAAAGTTCCAATGGCCCGATATTATGTAAGGATGATCTGGTGTATAAAAAAGAATGTTATATGATCTTAAATAGATGTTCTATGGATTTAATGACTTTAACTGTCAGTCATCTCCAGAAAGCAACCCAGCAGGTGCAACAACAGATTGGATTGATTGAGAAGGAATTAAAACAAGCGGGTAACCTGGAAAATGTGATGTCGGCATTCCGAGCAGAGATCGCTCAATATGAACAGGAGCTAATGCAGATGAAAGTCCATAAGTTTAAACGAGACACACAAGACTATGCAAATGATTTGGTGTATACTTGGAAATTTCAGCGACGGGAACAACGTGAAGGGCGAGGGAGATTTGGAAGCAGTCACTCCAGACAGCAGCAGGGCGCATCAGCAACGAGCAGCCTTTCATCGGAGACCTCCTCACAATCACAATGAGCGGAGAGCAGGGAGGGTCCGGAGGGGTAAGAGGAAAAAGAGAAGCGGTGCAGCGAAAAACCAAGAGCTCTCAGCGGAGACAGACCAGTAGGTAAAATCCATTGTTAATATACTGTATAGCAAAGAGTACTAACTGAGAATGAAAAACAGGTTTTATGGAAAGGACATTTATTCCCACTAATTTGGAAAAATTATTTGATTTGGAGGTGGATTTATTTAAATTTAAACGGGCTTTGAAACTTCGCGCCGACTTTGATAATCCTAAACAAACTGGGGGCTCAGGCCGTATTAACTTCAGAAGTGACGAACAAACTGATTTAATTAAGAGGAAAATAGGCACACAATCTACATTTATTCCGGGGAATACACCGAAATGTATTGACATATTTGAATGTGTGGTAAGATGTGACCTTGCAACACTGAAAAGTAATCATATTGAGAAAAATGTCTAAAATGGAAATGAAAGCTTTACAGGATTTGAAATCATATAATGATATTATTATTCAATCAGCGGATAAGGGCGGTGCTAAAGTTATTTTAGACCGTGATGCTTATATTAGGGAGGCACGCTGGCAGTTGGGTGATGACAACCGATATCAAAAAGCTAACTGATTTATTTAAGAAACATATTGATTACTTTCTAGCAGGGCAGTGAGAGATGGTCTAATCACACAAGAATTTTTTCAGTACTTACTGTTGAATGGCCTCAGATTCCATATATATTTTTCACCAAAAATTCATAAGTCATTGGATAAACTCCTGGGTAGTATGGGGTGCCGTTTGTCCCAAATACATTCTGTATATAAAACTATCCCTAATACACAGAATGAATGTCTCTCATGTTATACAGTATAAGTATTTGTGACCATACACAGAGAAAAAAATATGCAAAAGACTTATTTCTATTAAAGAATGAAAACAAAATCTGGTTAGTGCACAAAAGGATGTCATTATATCACAAACTCAATTCTGTACAGTTTAACAAGCAATCTGTAGCACAAATGTATAACCTCCATGTAACGGACACACTTATGTGCAAAGTTACTTACAGAATGAATTATGTAAAAACAAAGTTGGACATAATATAAAATAGTGTAACTAACTAGTGCTTGTCAAGCTAGATTTGACTGACAAAATAGATATTTGTGACAGAAAGCAAGATTTTATAGTACAGGATTCATTCTTTCCACAAAACTGTTCACAAAACAGATAAAATAACCATTCTGTGAAGCAACACTGTCAGTCACATTCCTGAACCAATAAGAACAAAGCTTATTGCCATATACAAACAAGATGAGAAGTGGCCAGCTCTGCTCCACATGGCTAAGGCAAAGTATCTGGCCTGCTATAGAGGGTGCCCTCTAATGTCCCCTGTGCTGCATAGTAATAAACATGAACAAACCTTTCCTAAAAGAGCTGCTGTTAAACACTACAGGTTCATAAATGGAAGTTTTTAAAAATGGCTGAGAAATATAATGCTGCACTTATAATGATTGTAGAGAAAGAAAAGTATGCGAAACTTATATAAATATGATCATTTTAGGTGATATGGCTATTCTTATTGTAGTATAATAGAAAAGTTTCTGTATAGCACCTTATAGAATAAAAATGCCTTTATTCAATTTTTCATGGCAGTATCTGGTTAGCAACGTTTCAAGCCTACATGCGGCCTTTTCTATTCTTATTGTAGTAACCTGCTTGTGTGGCCATTTTGGTTAAGGGCATTCCTGCTGTTTTGCCATTATCTTATGACTCACTCCTGTTCCTCTTCCTGTCTAAGATGAGAGTAATAATGGGACAGGCCACACCCACCTGCGATGTTGTATTAAATGTACCAGAAGTTACTGTGCTTGTCTGGCTGCTTTGCCTGACTCTCAGAGTCAGTTATAAGTTTTGTATATGATAGTTAGACTCCAATGTCTCCTCCTAGCTGTAATCTTGCACCAATTAGCTTTTAGTAGTCTCTTAATAATGTGCTTAGCTATAGATCAACTACTACATAATAGCTTTAGCCAGAGACTTTGGACTGATCATGTGCACACATACCTCCCAACTGTCCCTTTTTCAGAGGGTCAGTCCCTCTTTTGACAGCTCAACCTGAGGTCCCTCATTTATACTGGAAAGTCCCTCTTTTCTCTGCACTGAACTGCCAGAAAAAAAAAACAAAGTTTCTAACTTAATTGGCTTTTGGCAGAGAGGCCAGTACAGCTAACAGGTGCAACTAAGATGCTTTATAACAATTTTGAGATAAGAAAATACGTAATTTTAACAGTTTAGATAAGGAGAAATATTTTCACATTTTTATAACCTGCCAAACTTTGTAAAATGAACATGGTAATTAGGGGGTGTGGCCACAAAATGTGTGTGGTCAAAAAAATTGCTGCACTACATGCAAAAGAATTTTTTGTCTCTCTTTTTATTTCCAAAATGTTGCGAGGTATGGTTCAACTATTACATAATAGCTTTAGCCAGAGACTTTGGACTGATCATGTGCACACATATCTCCCATCTGTCCCTTTTTCAGAGGGCCAGTCCCTCTTTTGACAGCTCAACCTGAGGTCCCTCATTTGTACTAGAAAGTCCCTCTTTTCTCTGCACTGAACAGCCAGAAAAAAAAAATAAAAATTCTAACTTAATTGGCTTTTGGCAGAGAGGCCAGTACAGCTAACAGGTGCAACTAAGATACTTTGTAACAATTTTGAGATAAGAAAATAAGTAATTTTAACAGTTTAGATAAGGAGAAATATTTTCAAACTTTTATAACCTGCCAAATTTTGTAAAATGAACATGGTAATTAAGGGGTGTGGCCACAAAAATGGGTGTGGTCAAAAAAAATTGCCACTCTACATGACTACAAATTTTTTGGCCCTCTTTTTACTTCCAAAATGTTGGGAGGTATGACCACGCATTTTCTATAGTATGATGTGTAGGTTATATGAGCAGCCACTCCTGAGTACTGTGTGTAAAAAAAAAAGGGGGTCATTTAGGCAGGGGCAATTTTAGGGGTTCATAATCTATTTATATAGAAGCAACAAGCTGCACAATGCTTTATATTTATTTATAACAAAAGACTCTAATGATGCCGTCCCCCTTACCTGCCCAGTGCTTAACCCTTTCACATCAGAGTGGGTGGAGGGGGGCACAACACTAGAGCAGAGAGCACAACTGTGCCCATGTCACATGCATGTCCAGGGTCGCCAGCAGGGGGGACAAGTGTTCCAGGCCTGAAGGGTGGCCCAGAAGTGCTGCATTTTTCAGAGAGCCGGGTCCCCTTTACGAGCGCCCGAGCCATGCGGCCATTTCGCATATTACAGAATGCGGAAGTGCCAAAAAGACGAAGCTGAAGTCCCGAAGCGGCGAAAAGACCCGAATTCACGAAAGGAGGTGAAGTTGAAGTCCTGAAGCCTTTTGTTTACACACAGTACTCAGTAGCGGCTGCTCATATAACCTACACATCATACTTAACACAATGTGTGCGCACATGATCAGTCCCAAGTCTCTGGCTAAAGGCGGTAAAGCTATTATGTAGTAGTTGAACTATAGCTAAGCACATTATTAAGAGACTACTAAAAGCTAATTGGTGCAAGATTACAGCTAGGAGGAGACATTGGAGTCTAACTATTATATACAAAACTTATAACTGACTCTGAGAGTCAGGCAAAGCAGCCAGACAAGCACAGTAACTTCTGGTACATTTAATACAACATCGCAGGTGGGTGTGGCCTGTCCCATTATTACTCTAAGCTTAGACAGGAAGAGGAACAGGAGTGAGTCATAAGATAATGGCAAAACAGCAGGAATGCCCTTAACCAAAATGGCCACACAAGCAGGTTACTACAATAAGAATAGCCATATCACCTAAAATGATCATATTTATATTAGTTTTGCATACTTTTCTTTCTCTACAATCATTATAAGTGCAGCATTATATTTCTCAACCATTTGTAAAAACTTCCATTTATGAACCTGTAGTGTTTAACAGCAGCTCTTTTAGGAAAGGTTTGTTCATGTTTATTACTATGCAGCACAGGGGACATTAGAGGGCGCCCTCTATAGCAGGTCAGATACTTTGCCTTAGCCATATGGAGCAGAGCTGGCCACTTCTCATCTTGTTTGTATATGGCAATAAGCTTTGTTCTTATTGGTTCAGGAATGTGACTGACAGTGTTGCTTCACAGAATGGTTATTTTATCTGTTTTGTGAAACAAAACTGTCATTTTATGGAAAGAATGAATCCTGTACTATAAAATCTTGCTTTCTGTCACAAATATCTATTTTGTCAGTCAAATCTAGCTTGACAAGCACTTATTAGTTACACTATTATATATTATGTCCAACTTTGTTTTTACATAATTCCTTCTGTAAGTAACTTTGCACATAAGTGCGTCCATTACATGGAGGTTATACATTTGTGAGACAGATTGCTTGTTAAACTGTACAGAATGGAGTTTGTGATATAATGACATCCTTTTGTGCACTAACCAGATTTTGTTTTCATTCTTTAATAGAAATAAGTCTTTTGTATATTTTTTCTCTGTGTATGGTCACAAATACTTATATAACATGAGAGACATTCATTCTGTGTATTAGGGATAGTTTTATATACAGAATGTATTTGGGACAAACTGCACCCCATAGGGTAGTCCTATTGTTTCTGGATGTGGATCTATCTTACAGCCATTAGCTATATATATCTAGATGTTATATGTCAACCAATTCTTCCTTTATTACATACTTGGATTTCCTAGATAAATTAATGGAAATAAAGTTGCCAGACAGGAAGGTACTTTTATGCTCATTAGATTTATGTGATCTATACTTTACAATTCCACATGGTAAAGGAATTGAAAGCATAAGACACTATTTAACAAAATTGGATAAAAAATCATGAAACTAAATTTGCCTGTGAAATTTTGGAAATGGTGTTGACAAGAAATTACTTTGTGTTTTTTGAGCAATACTTTGTCCAACAGGTTGGCTGCACCATGGGGGGCGAACATGGTGCCAATTTATGCAAATACTTTTATGCATGAATTTGAAAGTAAATATATTAATAACACTATGTGGAATAAGTATATATTACACTACTGGCGCTATATGGATGATATTTCTCTGATCTGGGATGGTACAGTGAATCAATTCAATCTGATAAACCTACAGATTGTAATACAATATTGTTGTCATCAAGTTGTCACCCACCAGGTGTATTTAAGGGGCTCCCACATAGCCAGTTAAGTCGAGTTAGATGCATTACATCCAATGAGAATCTATTTGAACAGGAAGCGGAGGCTATGGTAAGAACATTTTCGCAAAGAGGATATGACAGTAACCAACTTAATGAAGTAAAACAGGAACTTAAAATAATGGAATGAAAAAGTTATTAATGAGAAGAGAAAGAAAGGTTAAACAAAAAATGACTCGTATACCATTTGTCTCAACTTTTGGACGCCTGACGCCATTTGTTAGGCGGATAATTTTGAAATGAGAGGGAAGTTGGAAATTTGTTTACGGAGTTTCCATTATTCTCATTTAGGAGAGGGAAATCTATAGGACAGATGGTAACAAAGAAAACATAAGAATATTGGCTTGCTAGCACCTTTAAAAAATGATACATTATGGTGTGGTCAGTGTGAAACAATAGCACACCTGACAGGGTTTTCCAATAAGGATGAATGGGCATTTTACCTCTAATAGTACAGGATTCATTTACATGATAAAATGTCCATGCGGACTAACATACGCGGGACAAACGAGTAGATCCATAAAAACTCGATTAAATGAGCATAAAAGTAGCATTTGAAATTATACACCTGATATAGAGGAGCAGGAGAATAAAAAAGAAGGTTTGTCTGAAATTTCGGTAGCCAAACACTTTTTTCATAATAAGCACACGGTAGCCCAATTAAGATGGACTATATTGGAACAGGTAACTGTGGAGAGAGGTGGTAATATAAGAAAATGGTTACTACAGCGCAAAGCATTATGGATAAAAAGATTAGACTCCCTAACACCTATGGAACTGAATGAAAGCTTTAACTTAAGATGTTTTTTATAATATATGTAACAAAAATATTTTATCTTGCTACAATTGTAGCGTTACTGGTTGATGTAAAAACATTTTAACTGTTTGGTACATTTTAAAATTGATACAAGTTTTTTTTAAATATATTTTGAATATCCTATTTTGAGTCACTGATAGTATTTGTTATATATTTTTTCCAAAAGAGGAAGGAGGTTTCATCAAGAAAATGGCAGTCCAGTTGAAGTGCTATTCTTTGTATAACCAGTACATAGAGAAGGTTGTCATTCATTTGGACTGTCAAATCAGAGAGCACAATACATGTAATGGAGATTATATTAATATACATATGAACAGCATAATTAATCCCCATAGGTATCTGCAGGAGTACTATAGGATGTTTGCAGGTTCTTTCTGCTACTGGATTTACTCTTTACCTGCATGTTCTCATTTATGGCTTTTAAATTAGTTGCTTGCATTGTTCGGTTCCTCTTTAGCAAAGATATTTCTGCCTTTGGTACTCTTTTTGGGTTGTTGTGTGTCCTTCTAGTTTAACATCTAGTAGCAGAGAGAGATCTGCATTAACACAGCTGTTCCTCTGTGATTGCTTAAGAAAAAGGTATGATATCTGGGCGTTATATTTTTGACATTTAAGGGCCCATTCACTAAGTTCGAGTGAAGGAATAGAAGGAAAAATACTCGAATTTTGAATAGTTTTTTGTGCTCCTCGACTATCGAATTGGCGTAAATTTGCCTGAGTAGAATGATTCGAATAGATCGAGCGCAAAAACGCTGTGACTATTCGGCCATTCGATAGTCAAAGTACTGTCTCTTTTAAAAATACTTTGACTGTCTACTTCGCTACCTAAAACCTACCGAATTGCTTTAAAAGCCTATGGGAAAGTCTCATAGGCTTGTTTTCTAAGTTTTTGATTGAATAAAAAGGCATTTGATTGATCATTCGATCGAATAAAAATCCTTCGATCAAATATTCGATCGTGCGACTATTCGCCGGGCGAATATTCGCCCATTCGACTATTCGCCGGCACGTAAATTCACCCGAATTGCCTATTCGATTCTATTCCCCAGTCGAATTTCGAGGGATTCAACCCCTCGAAATTTGACCCTTGATACATTTGCCCCCTAGAACACTAGCCCAATCTAGTCGTGCCATACTGGATTCAGTCCCCTTATTACATCAGTGTTAGTGGTTCCTTTTATACGAGTGCCGGTTCCACAAAAATCAACAAGGCAAAAGTGGAAAATGGACCGCACCTCCACAAAAATATAAGAATTCATTCTATTCGTGGCTATTAAAAGTAACTGTAACGGTCGGCACCCAACACCAGAACAAACACCAGGCACCCTGGTCTCGGCTCGTGCTTCACCAGTAGTGTGACCGCCTTTGGGCCTCGGGAGGAGCCCTCGGCTTACTTGGATGCCACCTGGACTTAAACGAGAGGTGCAAGATGGGAGTTCTGGATAGGCAGAGGGGCACGACTGTAGAGCAAAGTCTTTGGACAGAAGGTCGTAGTGCAAGGCGTGAAGGAGTAGAATAGTCAGATCAGGCTGGGTCGAGGCAGGCAGAAAGTCAGCGTAAACAATTCAGGCCAGGTCTGGGCAGGCAGCGTTCAAAGCAAGGTCAGGCAGGCAAGGGTCAAAACCGGGAGATCAATCAGATGGGATGAGGCAGAATCGGAGTCAAATAACAAGCAAGGGTCAGGTTCCAGAGATCAGAGTAGTAAAATAGCCAGGCAGGGTCAAACACAGGAAACAAACAGACTAGAAGCTTAACAGCACAAAGTTCAAGGCACCAGGAACAAACCTATCACGGGCAACCATAAAACAACAAATGCCCCTATAAATATTTTGAATTTGGCGCTATTGCGCACTGACGTCATACGTCAGCGCGCCTGCGCCTTTAAATAGCGATAATGCGCGCGGCGTGCGCACTAGGGAGCAAGCCGGCAAGAGGAGCGTCCCCGCCGCACCACTAGACCACCAGGGTAAGTGTTCTTCACATTACCCCCCTCTCCAGGGGGGGCCACTGGACCCCCAGGCCTCCCAGGAAACCTGGAATGGAATCGCCTCCTGAGGCGATCAGCACTAATGTCCCCAACAGGAATCCAAGAATTCTCTTCGGGACCATAGCCCTTCCATTTCACCAGATACTGGAGCTTACCCCGTACCCGACGAGAATCAAGGAGCTCCTGGACTTCAAACTCTGGATGACCCTCAACCAATACTGGAGGAGGAACAGAAGACTGACGAACATGTGAAGCAGGCTTAAGGAGGGAGACATGAAAAGTGTTAGAAATCTTGAAGTTATCAGGCAGTTTGAGGCGAACAGACAAGGGGTTAATAATCTCAACAATAGGATATGGACCAATAAATTTAGGCCCCATCTTAAGAGAAGGGACTTTCAGCTTAATGTTCTTAGTAGACAACCAGACGGAATCTCCAACCTGGTAATTGGGAGCCTCCCTACGTGACCTATCAGCCGCCCTCTTCTGAACAGCTGTAGCAGCGGAAAGAGAGTTATGCACCCCAGACCAAATTTTAGCAAAGTGACCAATAGCAGTGTTGACAGAAGGGACCGGGGACAAAGAACCAGAAAAAGAAAATGCTTTGGGGTGTAAACCATAAAAAATAAAAAATGGAGATTGACCAGTAGAAGAATGTGTTGCGTTATTATAAGCAAATTCTGCCCAGGGTAACAGTTCAGACCAAGAAGATTAATTATCAGAGACATAGCAACGTAAAAATTGTTCAAGTGATTGATTTACCCTTTCTGTTTGACCATTGGTCTGAGGGTGATAAGCAGTAGAGAAGTATAAATGGATTCCTACTAACGAGCAGAATGCTCTCCAGAATTGAGAGACAAATTGTACCCCTCTATCCGAAACAATATTAACAGGGAAACCATGTAACTTAAAAATATTAGAAATAAATAATTCTGCCAAGGTTTTGGCGGACGGGAGGTGTGGGAGAGGAATGAAGTGACTCATTTTGCTAAACCTATCCACCACCACACAGATTACTGTCCTCCCCTGGGAGGGAGGAAGATCAACAATAAAATCCATCGAAAGATGGGACCAGGGCCTATCAGGGATAAGTAGTGGCATCAATAACCCCTGAGACAAGGTCCTAGAGGGTTTAGACCTTTGACAGACTGGGCAAGAATTAACATAATCTTTAACATCCTGCCTAAAAGAAGGCCACCAAACGTTACGGGACAAAAGAGATACCGTTTTGGAAATACCAGGGTGTCCCGCCATTCTGGAGTTATGAGCCTCATTCAAAACCTGTTCCCTCAGATCCTCATTAACAAATAACTTCCTAGGGGGAGTTTCCCTAGGGGCAGAAGCTTGGGCAGCAGATAATAATGTGGTAAGATCGGCTCCCAGAGCGGCCACAATTAATTCACTGGGAATAATGGGGTTGTTCACACAAGGTTCAGAGGGTTGGGGTTCGAAGCTGCGGGAGAGGGCGTCAGCCTTAGTATTCTTAGACCCGGGTCTAAAGGTAAGGGTAAAATTGAATCGGGAGAAAAATAAGGCCCATCTGGCCTGTCTGGGATTCAATTGTTTGGCAGATTCAATATACAGTAAGTTTTTATGGTCAGTAAAGACCGTTATCTGGTGCTTAGCCCCCTCCAACAAATGTCTCCATTCTTCAAAAGCCCATTTAACAGCCAACAACTCCCTGTTCCCAATATCATAATTTGCCTCAGCGGACGAAAATTTCTTAGAGAAGAAAGCACAGGGGTGTACCTTGTTAGTTGTAGGATGCCTTTAAGAAAGGATTGCCCCTGCTCCCACCTCAGAGGCGTCCACTTCAACAATGAAACGGAGAGAAGAATCAGGATGACGAAGAATGGGGGCAGATACAAATTCTTTTTTAAGAAATTCAAAGGCTTGAATGGCCTCAGGGGACCATATGCTCGGATCTGCACCCTTCTTGGTTAAATCAGTAAGAGGGGCTACAATCAAAGAAAATTTTTTAATAAATTGCCGGTAGTAATTTGCAAAACCAAAGAATCTCTGAATTGCCCACAAGGACAAAGGTTGGGCCCACTCTAGAATAGCTTTAACCTTATCAGGATCCATTTCTAAACCTTTGTTAGAAATGGTGAACCCCAGAAAATGGATAGAAGGAACTTCATAAGTACATTTTTCGAGCTTAGCGAAAAGTTTAAATCTTCTTAACCTGGACAATACCTCCTGAACATGACTATGGTGTTCAGATCGATTAGAAGAAAAAATTAGACTATCGTCCAAATAGACCACTACAAATACTCCCAGCAGGTCCCGGAAGATGTCATTGACAAATTCCTGGAACACTGCTGGTGCGTTACTGTAATGGAAGATGGTGAACTTACCCCACGCGATGTCCAAGATGGCGACCTCCTGCTCCACCATGCGGTTCTTCCTGGTCGCAATGTGACTGCGTCTGAAACGAGTCGATCCCGGATTGGTCGCCGGCGTCAAGTTTTGGCGCCAACTTTGGACTATTTATTCCTGACTGCCCTTTACCTCCTTGCCCAATTATAGGTCTATCTTGCATAGTTCCTGGGTGTGATTTACTGCTTTCTGATTATCTGTGTACCGACTTCTTGCCTGTTTTACGACTCTGATCCTTGCTGCCTGTATTTGACCATTTGCCTGTTTTCGACCATCCTCTTGATAAATCCTTTTGTACCGCGAACTTGGTGTTATTGCCTCCTCCTTGGTCCGCACTACATCGGAGCCTTCGGGCCCTGACAGTATAATTGGGCCATGGACCCCTCGGAGGAGCCTCAAGTTCCAACCGATGTCGGCAGAGCCGTTCGTGGATTGGCTTCTCGCATGCACTCCTATGAAGCCCAGCAAACCCACTTCGGCCAGGCACTAGAAGCAATCTTGGAGAAGCTGTCTGCCTTATCTCCTGTGGCTCCAGTTCCTATGCCAGTTCCTGCAACCCCGCTCCAGGTTTCCGAGCCTCGCATCCCTGCACCTCCTCTCTACAGCGGTGATCCGGAATCAACCAGTGTGAAATCCAGTTCACCCTGCTTCCAGGTCAGTTCATCTCGGAGCTAGCAAAGGTGGGCTATATTATCACCCACCTGCAAGGGAAAGCTCTGGAGTGGGCTTCTCCTCTTTGGGAGAAGGAGGATCCGGTAATCGATGATGCCAGGGCCTTCATCCGGGACCTTCGCACAGTATTCGATGCTCCTGGTCGGGCTACTTCTGCCTCTGCCCGTTTATTCCAGCTGCAGCAAGGGACTCGTTCAGTTCCTGAATATGCCATTGAGTTCCAAACTCTCGTGGCAGAAACTTCGTGGAATAACGATGGATACCATACTGCCTTTTACAACGGTCTGGCGATGCGCATCAAGAACGATCTCGTATCCCGTGAGATTCCTCCTCGATGGGAGGACCTTGTTGCGTTGGCTGTAAAGGTTGACACCCGACAGAGGGAGTTCCAAGTCGAACTTGACAGGGATCGTGCTAGGAAGTTTTCCAGGTTTCAACCCACCCTGGCTCCACGCTTCCAAAGACCCCTACTCCCCAGTACGGCTTCTAATCTTCTTCCTCCTCCTCCTGTGACACCTGCTACTTCTTCTTTGCCATCTGAAGAACCAATGCAGATCGGTCGGGCACGCCTTTCCGAACAGGAGAAGCTACGGAGAAGGGCTGCTGGGTTATGCCTCTACTGTGGGGGAAAAGCTCACTTCGCCCAAGAATGCCCAGTGAAGCCGGGAAACTCCAAAACCTAGGTAAGCTTGGGGAGACTTACCTGGGTGGAATTTGTTCTTCTCCCCATCCATCTGCTCAACGTTTTCTTCTTCCTGTTCAAATCCAGTTCGGCTCCAAGAAGATTTCTTCTCAGGCATTCCTTGATTCTGGTGCTGCAGGCAACTTCATGGATCGTTCCTTTGCTGACAACCATGTCATTCCGCTTCAACCTTTGGCAACCCCTCTTCGTGTCCTGGCGATTGATGATCGTCCCCTTTCTTCTGCCATCATCTCGCAGTCTACTCAGGAACTTTCCTTCAAGATGGGCACTATGCATTTGGAGAGACTGTCTTTTCTTCTTATTGATTGCCCTTCAACTCCTGTGGTCCTGGGATTGCCTTGGCTGTGTGTTCATAATCCAGTTATTGATTGGTCAATCTCACAAATATCCCGTTGGAGTCCAGTTTGTGTACACAACTGTTTGCCTGCTGCCCCTGTCATCAAAGTTTCTTCAGTGTCTTCGAATTCTTCTCTTCCTCCTGTATACCAAGCCTTTTCCGATGTCTTTGATAAAAAGTCCGCTGAGACTCTCCCACCTTATCGCCCCTATGATTGTCCTATCGAACTTTTACCCGGCTCAATGCCTCCTCGAGGCCGCACTTATCCGCTTTCTCCCTCCGAAACTTCTGCTATGAAGTCCTATATCCAGGAGAATCTGCAAAGAGGTTTCATTCGTCCTTCCACCTCCCCTGCTGGAGCAGGATTCTTCTTTGTTGAAAAGAAAGACGGAAGTTTGCGGCCCTGCATTGACTACAGGGGGTTAAATAAAATCACCGTAAAGAACAGATATCCCCTTCCTCTCATCTCTGAACTTTTTGATCAGCTCAAGGGGGCTAGTTTCTTTACCAAGTTGGATCTACGTGGGGCCTACAATCTCATTCGGATTCGCGAGGGAGATGAATGGAAGACCGCTTTTAATACTCGTGATGGCCATTACGAGTATCTCGTCATGCCTTTCGGCCTTTGCAATGCTCCTGTGGTCTTCCAAGAATTAGTTAATGATATTTTTCGTGATCTTTTGGGACAGTGTGTGGTCGTGTACTTAGACGACATTCTTATTTTTTCCAGAAACCTTTTCGATCATCGTTGTCAAGTACGTGAAGTTCTTTCCAGATTGAGGAAAAACAATCTCTTTGCCAAGCTGGAAAAATGCACCTTCGAAGTTTCTTCTATTCCTTTTCTTGGCTACATCATTTCTCCTCAAGGTTTTAAGATGGATCCCGCCAAAGTTTCTGCAATTTTGGATTGGCCCCTTCCCACGAGCGTTAAGGCAGTCCAGAGGTTTATTGGCTTCGCCAACTATTATAGACAATTTATCAAAAACTTCTCTTCCAAGATCCATCCAATTCTGGCCTTGATCCGTAAAGGGAATAAACCTCAACACTGGCCTCCTCTAGCTCTCGAAGCCTTCAAGACCCTCAAGGAAGCCTTTTCTTCTGCCCCTATTCTTCGACATCCTGAACCCTTACAACCCTTCTTCATTGAAGTCGATGCCTCCGATGTGGGTGCCGGTGCTGTTCTGTCCCAAAGATCTTCCTCTGACGGGAAACTCCACCCGTGTGCTTTTTTCTCTAAAAAATTTTCTTCCCCTGAGCAGAACTACGATGTAGGCAATCGGGAGTTACTTGCCGTTAAGTTGGCCTTGGAAGAATGGAGACATTTGCTTGAGGGTTCTTCTATTCCTGTGACTATCTTCACCGACCACAAGAACCTTGAGTTTATTCAATCCCTCAAGCGCCTCAATCCCCGGCAAGCCAGGTGGGCACTTTTCTTCTCCCGTTTTAATTTTATTATCACTTTTCGTCCTGGATACAAGAAACAGGAAGGCTGACGCTCTGTCCAGAAGCTTTGCCCCTGAAGATTCCTGTCCTGAAGATCCTGTACCCATTGTACCTTCTACCAAGATTATCGCCGCCATATTTCCCTCCTGTGCCTCTCAGTTACTTTCTGCTCAGTCTTCGGCTCCTGCAGAGACCCCTCCTGGTGTTGCCTTTGTCCCTCCGGGAATTTCGTCATGACATCTTATCCCAAGCTCACAGTTCCAAACAGGCTGGCCATCCTGGGATTAAGAAGACAACTGAACTCTTGTCCCGTTTGCTCTGGTGGCCGTCCCTAAGGAAGGATGTCAAAGACTTTGTTTTGTCCTGTTCCACCTGTGCTGTTTCCAAGTCCGGACATTCTCCTTCCAAGGGTTTACTCTTGCCTCTTCCCATTCCATCTCGTCCTTGGACTCATTTGGCGATGGATTTCATTGTCGATCTCCCTGTTTCATCTGGCCACACTGTCATCTGGGTGGCGATCGACAGATTCAGCAAAATGGCTCACTTCACGCCCCTCCGGAAACTGCCTTCTGCTCCTGAACTCTCTGGACTTTTCATCAAACATATATTCCGTCTTCATGGTTTTCCTACCGAGATTGTGTCCGATCGGGGGTCCCAGTTTATTTCCAAGTTTTGGAGGTCTCTTTGCAAAGCCCTTAACATTTCTCTTCAATTTTCTTCCGCCTACCACCCACAGTCGAATGGAGCCGCTGAACGAGTTAATCAGGCCTTGGAACAGTTTCTTCGTTGTCATGTGTCCTTGTGCCAGGATGATTGGTCGGATCTCCTTCCCTGGGCTGAATTTGCCCACAACAACGCCCTGCATTCTTCTTCCCAGAACTCTCCTTTCTTCTGTGTTTATGGTCTCAATCCTTTGGCATTTTCTCAGGATCTTCTTCTTACCAATGTACCTGCGGCCAATGACCAAGCTGCTCACATGTTGGCTATTTGGCATGCCACTGCGGCAAACTTGGAGAAGAGTTCCCTGGTGCAGAAAAAGTTTGCTGACAAGAGAAGGATTTCTTCCCCTCCATACAGTCCTGGTGATAAAGTTTTTCTTTCCACACGCAACATTCGTCTCAAGATTCCTACACCCAAGCTTGGTCCTAGATTCATCGGTCCCTTCCCTATCATCGAAATCATCAACCCTGTGGCTGTTCGTCTTCAACTTCCTCCTGAATTGCGGATACCCAATGTTTTTCATGTGTCCCTGCTTAAACCTGCCATGTCTTGTTCTTCTTCTTCTTCTTCTTCCCCAGCTCCTGTTTTGGTTGACGATCATAAGGAATTTGAAGTCAAAAGAATCCTGGACTCTCGTATTTCCCGGGGCACTCTTCAATATCTTATCGAGTGGAAGGGGTTCGGTCCTGAGGAGTGTTCTTGGGTGAGAAGTTCCGACGTACATGCTCCTGTCCTGGTTCGTAAGTTCCACAGACTCTTTCCTTCCTCCCCTAGCCTCGGTGGTCCTGAGGCCCCCCCTAAGGAGGGGGGTACTGTAATGGAAGATGGTGAACTTACCCCACGCGATGTCCAAGATGGCGACCTCCTGCTCCACCATGCGGTTCTTCCTGGTCGCAATGTGACTGCGTCTGAAACGAGTCGCTCCTGGATTGGTCGCCGGCGACGGAATGGATGCCGGCGTCAGAATGTGCGTCGGCGTCAGGACGCTAACGTGAGGACGCCGGCGTCAGCGTCATGACGTCATCGCGTCAAGTTTTGGCGCCAACTTTGGACTATTTATTCCTGACTGCCCTTTACCTCCTTGCCCAATTATAGGTCTATCTTGCATAGTTCCTGGGTGTGATTTACTGCTTTCTGATTATCTGTGTACCGACTTCTTGCCTGTTTTACGACTCTGATCCTTGCTGCCTGTATTTGACCATTTGCCTGTTTTCGACCATCCTCTTGATAAATCCTTTTGTACCGCGAACTTGGTGTTATTGCCTCCTCCTTGGTCCGCACTACATCGGAGCCTTCGGGCCCTGACAGTTACAAAGGCCAAAAGGCATTACGAGATACTCATAGTGGCCATCCCTGGTGTTAAAGGCCGTTTTCCATTCAACTCCCTCTCTGATTCGGATGAGGTTATAGGCCCCCCTAAGATCAAGTTTAGAAAAGATTTTGCATTTTTAACCTGATCAAACAATTCAGATATTAGAGGAAGGGGATATCGATTCTTAATGGTGATCTTATTAAGACCCCTGTAATCAATACAGGGACGAAGACCACCATCTTTCTTACCAACAAAAAAGAATCCCGCCCCCGCAGGGGAACTAGAAGGCCTGATGAAACCCCTCTCGAGGTTATCTTTTATATATATTCATTGCCTTGGCCTCCGGCAGAGAAAGAGGATACGTTCTACCCTGAGGAGGAGTAGACCCAGGGATTAAGTCAATTGGGCAGTCATACTGCCTGTGTGGGGGTAATGCCTCGGCGGCTTTCTTGGAAAACACATCTGCATAGTCCAAGTAAGCTGTAGGTAAGCCCTCAAGAACAGTAGCTGCCACTACGGAAGAAATGCAGGACCCTTGACATGTTATACCCCAACCAAGTACCTTCCTGGTTACCCAATCAATATGTGGATTGTGACTTTGCAACCAAGGTAACCCCAAAATAAGAGGAGAGGAAGCACCCTCAATGAGGTATAGAGCTCTCTCCTCACAGTGTACCTTGTCAGTAGTCATAAAAAGATTTACAGTTTTCTTGGATACTACACCTGACCCTAAGGGTCTTTTGTCAGCAGCCAAAATTCTCAAGGGGGAACTTAGAGGAACTAAAGGAACATTGTGTTTGGCTGCAAAGGCAGCATCCAAAAAGTTCCCCTCCCCCCCGAGTCCACAAAAGCGGACACCATGACAGAGCCCATAGGCCAAGTTAGTTTAACTGAAATTAAAACCCTTGAGGCAGATTGGGAAACTCCTGCACCCAAATGGAGCTCCCCTTCTCCATTTAGGCTTGGGAGTTTCCCGGCCTCATAGGACACTGGCTTAGAAAATGACCCTTCCCCCCACAGTATATACACAGACCCAAAGATCGCCTGCGTGCCCTCTCCTCAGGAGTTAAGCGAGATGTGCCTAACTGCATAGGCTCCTCCTGGGGTAGAGGTGCAGGGGACTTAACATTGGTCACCATATTTGGAAAGTTAGACTTTACATTGGTAAACCCAGAAAAAGAAGAGCCCTTCTCACCCCTTCTCTCCCTTTGTCTTCTATCTACCTGGATGGCTAGAGACATAAGATCATCCAGGTTAGAAGATAATGGAAAATTTACTAGGCTATCCTTAACAGAATCTGAAAGCCCAATACGGAACTGGCTGCGAAGAGCCATGTCATTCCACCCAGTTTCAACTGCCCACTGGCGGAACTCGGTGCAATACACCTCCGCATCCCGTTTCCCCTGGAGTAATTTACGAATCGCGGAGTCGGTTCATCGTATAGAATTGCCATAGTGTTAAAGAAACAATCAAGGGAAAAGCGGGCAGGATCAGTGGAGGGTAATCTGAGAGCCCAAATTTGAGGGTCACCCTGAAGCAGGGTCATAACAAACCTTACTTTCTCCTCACCAGATGAGAATGAATGAGGAAAGAAACTAAGGTATAATTTACAAGCCTCCTTAAACACAAAAAATTTGGTTCTGTCCCCACTGAATTTTTCAGGGAACACAATTTTGGGTTCATGGGTTTTAGAGGTGTTACCCATCATAGCAGAAGAACCCACAGGAGGAGAAACAACTGGACCAGGCAAAGGCTGCGGAGACTCCAGCCGATGAGTCAGATTGTGGAAGCCTTGCATGAGATAGTTTTGCTTTCGCTCGTGGTCCTCCAAGCGCTGTAGCAAGGTGGTAAGGAGCGCTTCTGTCGTGGAGGGAGCAGCAGCAGTGGCGTGACCTTCATCTTCCATGGCCCGTGATAATGTAACAGTCGGCACCCTGGTCTCGGCTCGTGCTTCACCAGTAGTGTGACCGCCTTTGGGCCTCGGGAGGAGCCCTCGGCTTACTTGGATGCCACCTGGACTTAAACGAGAGGTGCAAGATGGGTGTTCTGGATAGGCAGAGGGGCACGACTGTAGAGCAAAGTCTTTGGACAGAAGGTCGTAGTGCAAGGCATGAAGGAGTAGAATAGTCAGATCAGGCTGGGTCGAGGCAGGCAGAAATTCAGCGTAAACAATTCAGGCCGGGTCTGGGCAGGCAGCGTTCAAAGCGAGGTCAGGCAGGCAAGGGTCAAAACCGGAAGATCAATCAGATGGGATGAGGCAGAATCGGAGTCAAATAACAAGCAAGGGTCAGGTTCCAGAGATCAGAGTAGTAAAATAGCCAGGCAGGGTCAAGCACAGGAAACAAACAGACTAGAAGCTTAACAGCACAAAGTACAAGGCACCAGGAACAAACCTATCACGGGCAACCATAAAACAACAAATGCCCCTTTAAATATTTTGAATTTGGCACCATTGCGCACTGACGTCATACGTCAGCACGCCTGCGCCTTTAAATATCGATAATGCGCGCGGCGCGCGCACTAGGGAGCTAGGGGGAAAGCCAGCAAGAGGAGCGGCGGGCGTCCCCGCCGCACCACTAGACCACCAGGGTAAGTGTTCTTCACAAGAACATTAGGACAAGTAGACCCATCACCTGACGCGTTTTGGACACATCCGGTCCTTAGTCATAGGCTTAACATCATTCATTCAAAGCAGTCATAAATGCAGAACAATAAAATCCACATGTCTGACCGATCAAATTAATGCTCCCTTACATTGGAGCATTCCCATAAAGGCAGCAAACTTAAAATAACATGACTGTCTCATGACTGCCAGTCAGATAGGCATTCCCTTATATTGAAACAATCCCACAAAGGCAGCAAACTTAACAGTGTTACAACTTAACTCTTGACTTTGAAATATGAACAGGCATAGACTCATTAAAAGTGTCAAGTATGAGTAACAAAAATCAAATACTATAATTCACATCCTTCCACTTTGATGTACTTATAATAATCACTAATCACTAATAAATCACTAATAATTTTATATAAAGCAATTTATATCCAATCTTTTATTAAGTTCCCAGGCTCTTTGTTTTCAACTTAAATATCCAAAAATCCCAAAAACCACAAAATCTTTGCATTTTTGCATGAAACCCAGCGCAGATCAGGATATCTTCGGGACTAACTTATATACAACCTTGGTAGGTTTCAGATGCCGGATTTTCAGATTCAGATTTTTCCATTCTAGGGGTATAATAAAGCCAGAAAAAAAATTTTCCACTAAAAATTGGGATTTTATATTTTATTAAAATTTTTCATGTTTTTGGCATTCAGACTTTAATAAATAATCCCCTGTTGTGTCCCACATATTGGATCTGACAACTACTAGACTGCAGCAAATAAATTACAGACCTAGCGTTGCAGTTAAAGTGCCTTTTGATATATTTCTCACCAGTAATATTGGATATACGGTATTTCTTGCTATTAAAAGCATTTCCGAATTCCACAACGAAAAATATCTGTTACCTCCATCCACGCATTACCCATCATCTTTTACTTCTTTGCCTATCTGTAATGCAGAGACTTAGTGACAAAACATTAGCCAAACTTGGAGCCTTACATGACACACATTTAATTTCAGTATTTTTCAAAATCCTTTTCAATTTTTGATCATGATGCAAAATTGGTAGGTATTTATACATAACTGATTTTACCTAGTATACTTTACCTGCGCTATTTTGGTTCAGTATAGTTGCTAAGCTTGCTGCATAATATCCTGAGCATGTTTTTTAAAGTGGATGAAACCTGAAAGTTCTGGTGGCTTGAGGATTATCATAACATTGGGTATGGCTTACAATTGTGGGAGGGCTTATTTTTTGTGCAGCGAGCTATGCACTGCTCATATACTATCCCTCCACTATTCAAGCACTGTGCAAGATCCTTGGATTGAAGAGGGTGGGAGGAGTACTCTTGTGGGGACAAACTGGCCCCATAATCACTTGGGGCAAAAGTGGAGAAGCAGGAGAGAACATGGGCAGATGAGCCTGCAGGTGATTTTTGTAACCTAAGCATTACAGTGGGGAACAGCTGGGGAAGAGACAGATCAGGCTGACGAAGGGCCCATCTTTTCTGCAGCTACAGAAGCTGAGGCTCAAGATCCACGACTTGCAGCAGGCTCACCTGTGTGAAGATTCAATTCCCCCAGCCTCAATTCTAATCTCATCCATGCCACCAGAGGATCAGATGTCATTGAGAGAACAGATGTACTGAGGATCTACAAACAATCTAAGACAGTGATCAAATGTTGTGTTACTGAGAGAAAGCCAAAGAGGCTTTGCTAGCTGTTGCAATAGTGTTTATTTGCACAACATGTTTCGGGTTCTAGGCCCTATATCAAGTGTAATTCAAAAGACAGTGTAAAAATCATTTATAGTCTGAAACAAGAAGTTCTGTGAGTGGGACAACTCCCTCATGGGAGTGTTAAATGTCCACAGGTGCATAGATCATTAGATACTTGTAGTGTCAGTATTCAGTCCCATTGTCCATTCACGTGCATCACAAAAAGCAAAATCCACATATAAATAAATTAATAAATCCATTTAGAACCAAGGCACTGCCACTAATGGCCTACTTTGAAACACCTAAAAAAGAAGGAAAATTCTTTACCTAAAACATAAAACCATACATAGCTTATTTAAGTCATACTTATAGCCCATCTTACCTGTAAGTGGAATCCTACTTTCTATCTTTCTCTGTATTCATATAAGGCTACATAATTATCTGCAAAGGAAACATAGTTACATTAATCACTATGTAGCAAATCTAATTCAGAGGAGTTATTTCAAAAAAGTCATAACTATAAACACTGTAGCCAAATGGTGAATAAAGAAACCATTTAAAGGAAACATTTCAATGACAGTTGGAACTTTAAATCCTTTAAATAGTTTGATAGTGTAAACCACATCAAAATGTAGTCCATTTCCAATTAGATTTAGACATCTAAATAGAAATCAGAAACATTTCTAAACTGACATATATTTTAGTATAAGAGGTGGAAATTGGGTTGACTGGATTGGATTTTGCTGGGTCACTGGTACCTACCAGTGCATACCTATGCTACAGAACTTTGATACTTTATGCTTGTCTATTATAATTAATGAACTTTGCTACCTTATTGAATATATTTCTGTGAAAATTGAGATTCATTGCAAATGTTATAATAATAAACGTGGACAGTTTATTTGTGGTAGAGGTGCATTGGACGATATGTAAAGGAAAAATAATCCAATTTAGGACAATAACTACAACACTGGAAATCTGTTTTTTAATAAACATATACACTGATGCATGTATTTTATTTATTTGTTCATATACATGTACACCCACCCATAAATATTTTATAGAGTGTTTGAGTCATAAATAACATATTTTGGCCAATGGCACACAAGGCATTCAATCAGTGCTACTTAATCAAAATGATCTAATTGTTATGTGTAAATACATATGCTGAATTTATCTTTTCTTTTTCTTCAAGGACATAATTACATTTGTATAATAACAGTGGAGTTATAGAAGCTGTGTGCCTTTGACTGATTGACTGTGGTTGTATTGTAAATACTCCTACAGCTTGAAGATTCAGAAATTGCAGATTTCCCCACAGAATAACAGGAAAGGAACATTTTCTTACCAGAAAATCCTTTTTTTATACACCTGTCAGCGCAAGACAACTGTTACTCAAGTTACTCCTCGCAGGACTAAACTAAACTTTTACTTTTTTATTCTCCTCCTGTTTCTCCACCTCTGTTGTAAGATTTTGTGTCAATGCCTTGGCATAAGAAAATCTTCGTTCTCCTTACCTAACTGGCAGTGTAGGTCTATTGGAGGTGTCCCAAAGTCATCCAAAACAGAGAGGGTACGTAACAATAACACATGCAACAGAACTAAAAAGAATTAAAACAGGTGGTAGCTGTCTGAGGGTAAGAAACCAATGTCTAAAGGTAACAAATGGTAGATATTATAAGAATAATTATAAGAATAGAAAATTATTGGTGAGCACAACTTTCCCTTGTTTGTTATAGTTTATACAGGAGCAGTAACCAGCTCCATTTTGTAGCTCCCACCATGTTTGGGAGTTTAAACCTTGAAAGCAACGTAATCTTAGTCCTTGTGTAAAATGTATAATGAAACAGTATAATTTTTAATGAATCAAATGAAAGTTGAGGGTAGGACTGGCCAGATCAGGCTTGACTTTGACTTATTTGGCCAGCTTAAATATATTGCAATATATGGACAAACAATCCCTGTTTTGTTTAAAGGGGGCATTTTTAGTAGCTTAAAGGAAAACTATACCCCCCCAAACAATGTAGGTCTCTATTAAAAGATACTGAGTAAAACAGCTCATGTGTAAAACCCTGCTTCATGTAAATGAACCATTATCATAATAATATACTTTATTAGTAGTATGTGCCATTGGGTAATCATAAATAGAAAATTGCCATTTTAAAAAATAAGGGCCGCCCCCTGAGATCGTAAGATTCACTGTGCACACATACAAACCACATGTAAGGTCACATGAGCCAATTAACAGACAGAGTTCTGCCTTTTGCTTCCTCACTTCTTCCTGTTACAGTTAGGGGCAGATTTACTAAGGGTCGAATATCGAGGGTTAATTAACCCTCGATATTCGACTAGGAACTAAAATCGTTCGACTTCGAATATCGAAGTCGAACGATTTAGCGCTAATCCTACGATCGAACGATCGAAGGATTATTCGTTCGAATCGAACGATTCGAAGGATTTTAATACAACGATCGAAGGAATATCCTTCGATCAAAAAAACGCTGGCAAGCCTATGGGGACCTTCGTTAGCTTTTAGCTGCCGAAGTAGGGGGTCGAAGTTTTTCTTAAAGAGACAGTACTTCGATTATCGAATGGTCGAATAGTCGAACGATTTTTAGTTCGAATCGTTCGATTCGAAGTCGAAGTAGTAGTCGAAGGTCGAAGTAGCCCATTCGATGGTCGAAGTAGCCCAAAAAACACTTCGAAATTCGAAGTTTTTTTAATTCGAATCCTTCACTCGAGCTTTGTAAATGTGCCCCTTAGTGTTGTAGTATTTCTGGTCAGGTGATCTGTGAGGCAGCACAGATAGAGTCACGAAATCGTGGTTCAAGGCAAGAGATGTAAAAGGGCAATATTTATGTAAATATATATTCCAGTTTGGTAAGATTCTTTAATATGTCATTCAATTTGATATAAACTATCTGCTGCTTAAGTATTCATTTTGGGGGTATAGTTTTCCTTTAAGGCACAAAATGTCTCAGTGTCCTTAATATATTGATAATGGGTTGAATGCAGAGGAACATTTGTATGTGGCTATAGGCAGTGTCCATTGTTTATGAAACAGTAGAGAAAAAGTGGAGATCTGCCCTTTGAAGGCTAAAGTACATAAGCCCCTGTTGGCTCCATCTTGTAGAATGTCCAAGATGTGAAACAAATGACAATTGCTCCACTCAAAGTGGTGATTTCAGCTGTAGGCTAAAAGGGTCTTTCAAACTCTATAGTAAGCCTTTGAAGTAGATGGTTTGTATGTTGCTAAAAGGGTCTCGGTTACTGAAGGTGAAAATAAGGTTCAATCCTTTGTTGAAGGTCAGTTGGGATTCAAGAATCATGCCACTAAATTCATTCTGTGAATGTTGTCTTCCCAAGAAGAGTCTTCAAAGAGTAGATGGACCTGAGGTAGTACCCAAGGTCTGTCTGCTTGTCTTGGCCAGTAAGGTATTATCACAATCATCAGGATGCCTAAAGTATGGATTTGCCTAGAACATAACTATAACTGCACATTTTTTTACAACAGTGATTGTTTGGATTGTAATTTTGTATTACTAAAATTATCGAATCACAGAAGGGGACCAGTTCTTAGTAATGGAGTTGATTTCCTGACTCCAGGAATGGCAGGGTATTTGGTTTGTATTCTTTTGTTTTGTTTGTTCACCTGAAACTTACACAGATGCTGAATTTTTCATTATAAAAATTGTTTGTCCACAATACTGTACCAACATGTGACATAATTCCTCATAGGGGATAACATGATCCATCTGCAAAAGTATAAGAGCACTAAAGGGTACTTATGCATAGCTGGCAAACACAGACAGCTCTATATATACATCATGGCAGGTGGCATACTGCATTTTTTTGCACATTGCCCAAAAGGACACAAATAACCCCTATACTATGAGCTGTATAATATGAATAAAAATATCTCTATGTATATAAACTTTTCTGTGAAAGTTCAGACTATGCAAAGAAATACTTTATATTAAAACAGTCACTAATCTCACATCTGCTTTTCTTGACTTTCTGAGGAACAGAAACCTTATTTGAGAAACAGAACAAAAAAAAATCACATAATTTACAGTTTGCCCTGCTTTAAAGGGCAAACCTACATTTATTAATTTAATAAAACACACATTTAACAAATTTGTTATAAACAGAAAATACAAGATTATTTAATCTACAGATCAGTCTATCTTTTCAGTGAGCTCTTTTTGTTTATATGGACCTGTCTATGCTCACATGTGTAACTCATGGAACCCCATAGGATCACTTAATAACACTGGCAAAGCAATTAAATGTGGTTTTCAGAAAAATGCCAGAAGCATAACACTGCATGCATGGGAGTCTCAGTCCAATTATTTTAGCTTGTCTTGAACCATAGAAAGTGGACCTACTTCATTAAACTTGAGTTCACACTGATTAAACGTCTAGTATGATGCAGACAGTAACAAAAAAAGAAACAATTAAACACATCAATACAACTGCTGGATATTATACAATATGAAAGCTTATCCCTCTCCAGAGGAGTGATTAAATTTAAATGGTTGAGCCTAACTTCATCAGCCCAGTTTCATCATTCATTGCTCAGTTTCTTGATAGCTTTATTTATTCTCAAGTAAAAATGTATGGTACCATATGCCTTCTGATATACATTGACATTTAACTGTTTTTTTACCCCAGCTAAAACGAATCTATAACTTCCAACATCCTCCCACAGCTGGTTAACTATGTTGATAATTGTAGTTCAGCAAAAGCTTACTAGCATACCATAGTTGATGCTGATTAAAGACATATCCAGGTTCAATATTTTTAACATTTTTAAATAGTACATTTTGAGTAATACAGGTATGGGATCGTTATCCAGAAAGTTCAGAATTACGGAAAGACCATCTCCCATAGACTCCATTATAATGAAATAATCCAAAATTTTAAAGATGATTTCCTTTTTCTCTGTAGTAAGAAAACAGTTGCTTGTACTTGATCCCAACTAAGATATAATTAATCCTTTTTGGAAGTAAAACCAGCCTATTGGGTTTATTTAATGTTTACATGATTTTCTAGTAGTCTTAAGATGTGCAGATCCAAATTACGGAAAGACCCGTTATCCGGAAAGCCCCATGTCCCGATGATTCCGGATAATAGGTCCAATACCTGTAGTTAATTACAGTTAATATTAAATCCAATATGGTTTCTGCCCTCAGAGCCAATTTACTGGTAGTATTACTTATAGTTACATAGTTACATAGTTAAATTGGGTTGAAAAAAGACATCAAGTTCAACCCCTCCAAATGAAAACCAAGCATCCATACACACACCCCTCCCTACTTTTAATTAAATTCTATATACCCATACCTATACTAACTATTGAGTTTAGTATCACAATAGCCTTTGATATTATGTCTGTCCGAAAAATCATCCAAGCCATTCTTAAAGGCATTAACTGAATCAGCCATCACAACATCACAGTGCAGTGCATTCCACAACCTCACTGTCCTGACTGTGAAGAACCCCCTACATTGCTTCAAATGAAAGTTTTTTTCTTCTAGTCTAAAGGGGTGGCCTCTGGTACGGTGATCCCCTTTATGGGTAAAAAGGTCCCCTGCTATTTGTCTATAATGTCCTCTACTTGTAAAGTGTAATCATGTCCCCTCGTAAGCGCCTTTTTTCCAGAGAAAACAACCCCAACCTTGAGAGTCTACCCTCATAATTTAAGTCTTCCATCCCTCTAACCAATTTAGTTGCACGTCTCTGCACTCTCTCCAGCTCATTTATATCCCTCTTAAGGACTGGAGTCCAAAACTGCACTGCATACTCCAGATGAGGCCTTACCAGGGACCTATAAAGAGGCATAATTATGTTTTCATCCCTTGAGTTAATGCCATTTTTTATGCAAGACAGAACTTTATTTGCTTTAGTAACCACAGAATGACACTGCCCAGAATTAGACAACTTGTTATCTACAAAGACCCCTAGATCCTTCTCATTTAAGGAAACTCCCAACGCACTGCCATTTAGTGTATAACTTGCATTTATATTATTTTTGCCAAAGTGCATAACCTTGCATTTATCAACATTGAACCTCATTTTCCAGTTTGCTGCCCAGTTTTCCAATTTAGACAAATCACTCTGCAAAGTGGCAGCATGCTGCATGGAACCTATAGTTCTGTTCAATTTAGAATCAACTGCAAAAATAGAAACAGTACTTCCAATGCCCACCTCCAGGTCATTAATAAACAAGTTGAAAAGCAAGGGACCTAGTACAGAGCCCTGCCCTCCACTAACAACACTGGTCCAATTAGAAAATGTTCCATTTACCACCACTCTTTGTAGTCTAGCTTTTAGCCAGTTCTCTATCCAGGTACAAATACTATGTTCTAGGCCAACATTCCTTAATTTAACCAGTAACCTTTTGTGTGGCACTGTATCAAATGCTTTAGCAAAGTCTAAGTAAATCACATCCACTGCCATCCCAGAATCGAGGTCTCTACTTACCTTCTCATAAAAAGAAATTAAAGTGGACCTGTCATCCAGACACAAAAATCTGTATAATAAAAGTCCTTTTCAAATTAAACATGAAATCCAATTTCTATTTTTTATTAAAGCATTCATAGCTGTTGTAAGCTCATTTAAAAATCTCAGCTGTCAATCAAATATTGTCTGCCCCTCCTCTATGCCAGTGGTATAGAGGAGGGGCAGACAATTACTTTCACTTTCCATTCAGCACTTCATAGATGTCCCCACATTCCCCCGTTCTCTTTACCATTTAATTGTGTAACCAGGGCATGGGGATGGACATCAGGTCCCCCATTCTGATGCATAAACAAGATTCTGAGATGATGCAAGACTTGCCTTAATAAAACTGCCCACAAAATGGCTGCTTCCTGCTTGCTATAATTATGAATTCCCAGACTGAAGGAAACCAGATTCAAATAATTTATATAGTGTAATTAAAGTTCATTTGGCTTGACTAATGTGATAAAATAGTATTTGGAATGTTTTTTTTTTGGGTGACGGGTCCCCTTTAAGTTAGTCTGGCAAGATCTATTACGCATAAAATCATGCTGGCACAAACTCATAGTATTATGATTTGCTATGAAGTCCATTATCTTATCCTTTATTAACCCTTTCGAAAAGCTTTCCTATCACTGTCGTCAGACTAACTGGCCTATAGTTTTGAAGCTGAGAACGGGATCCTTTTTTGAATAGAGGCACCACATTAGCAATTCGCCAGTCTCTCGGCACTATGCCAGATCTCAATGAAACCCCGGGCCTTTGTTAATCTTAACATGTTCTAGTCTCTTTTGAATTTCTTCATGTGTGAACCATGCATCATTAGTTGTATTACTAGAATTGGGACTATTAAGAAGGAAACCTTCACTTACTGGTTCCTCATTTGTGTAGACAGATGAAAAATATGAGTTCAGAATCTGTGCTTTTATTTTGTTTTCATCAACCAGCAGACCTCCTTCTGATAGTAAGGGTCCCACCCCTTCCTGCTTCCTTTTTTTACTATTAACATATTTAAAAAATAATTTGGGATTTTTTTTACTGCTTGCTGCAATATCCTTTTCTATAGCAATTTTAGCTTGCCTTATAGCTTCTTTGCATGATTTATTGGCCTCCTTGTAGCTTATAAATGATTGGGCTGTCCCAGCTAACTTGAAAGCCTTAAAAGCACGTCTTTTCTTACCCACCTCAACACCAACGATTCTATTGAACCAAAAAGGTTTTGCTTTGCAACGACGTTCCTTGCTTACAAGTGGAATATACTGACAAGTATTAAGCAGCATTTTAAAGACTTCCCATTTTTGTTCTGTGTTTAACTCTGTGAAAAGCATTTCCCACTTAATATGTTGCAGAGATGCCCTTATACTGTCAAAGTTTGCACGTCTGAAATTTAGTGCTTTAGTTACTCCCTTATAGAATTGCTTCTGCAACAGAATCTCAAAGGAGACCATATTATGATCACTATTCCCTAAATGCTCACCCATACAAATGTTAGAAATGAGTTCAGTATTATTAGTTATTACAAGGTACAAAAGAGTATTCCTAGTAGGTTCTTGAACGAGCTGGAATAAAAAGTTGTCATTCAGCATATTTACAAACCTACTAGCTTTTTCTGTCTTAGCAACCCAATTACCCCAGTCAATGTCTGGATAATTGCCCACCCATAAGTCACCCATAGCAACATCTTGACCCAGCTGTGAAGCAGCTTGCATTTGCAAGAATAGCTGGGCTTCATACTCGACACTTATACAAGGTTGTTTATAGCATGCACCAATGATAATTCTTTTTGTTACCTTTTGCCCAGTCAAAATCTCTACCCAGAGTGATTCACCCCATATAAGTATCATATTAGTATCATATGATCACATGAATGTTAATCAGTTCATTAAAACATCATATAAAATGGTAAAATAAATACAATGAAAGAAAAATAATGGTCACTTATTTATAAACACAACAGATCTCTTAAAAGCAGTTAAGACCTACAGTATTTCAATATTAACCCTAAAGGGCTTATTGTTTTTAATGTATAGATCCAAAAAGTCTCTTTTTGCACATTCCTCCACTCTAATTTGAACTCATAACACTAATACCTATAAATGTAAGCCCTTTTGGATTGCTTCCATGATTCTCTTTGAAGTGACAAACTATGAAAAACAAGTCCTTTTTTATTTTATATATGTGCTCCTTGATCCTCAGATACAGAAGTAGAAGGGACATATAGATGTTAAATGCCATTATTTTCTGGTCTAATTGATTGTGTATGGTAAGGCTGCATTGTTCTTATAGCACAGAGGTGTATATACCCGAGTATAAGCCGAGTTTTTCAGCATCCAAAATGTGCTGAAAAAGTCTACCTCGGCTTATACTCCGGTCAGCGGTATCCATCCCGAGTAGCTGAGATTGCAGTCACTTTTAATCATTCCTATACCAACAGTTCACTTGGGGAGAGACTGCAATATCCCACAATGCCCTCTGTTGGTTATAGGAAAGAATAACAGTGCGCCCTCTGTTGGTTATATGAAACAATAACAGTGACTGCAATATAACACATCGCCATCTGTTGGTTATATGAAAGAATAACAGTGACTGCAATATCACACAGCACCCTCTGTTGGTTATATGAAAGAATAACAGTGCGCCCTCTGTTGGTTATATGAAAGAATAACAGTGACTGCAAAATCACACAGCGCCATCTGTTGGTTGTATGAAAGAATAACAGTGAGCGCTCTGTTGGTTATATGAAAGATTAACAGTGACTGCAATATCACACAGCGCCCTCTGTTGGTTATATTAAAGAATAACAGTGACTGCAATATCACACAGCACACTGTTGGTTATATGAAAGAATAACAGTGCACCCTCTGTTGGTTATATGAAAGAATAACAGTGACTGCAATATCACACAGCGCCATCTGTTGGTTATATGGAAGAATAACAGTGACTGCAATATCACACAGTGCCCTCTGTTGGTTATATGAAAGATTAACAGTGACTGCAATATCACACAGCGCCCTCTGTTGGTTATATGAAAGAATAACAGTGACTGCAATATCACACAGCACCCTCTGTTGGTTATACGAAAGATTAACAGTGATGGCAATATCAAACAGCACCCTCTGCACATGGTAGTGGGACAGTGGGACAATGCACACAGTAATCCGTTTGGCAATTCTCTGTCACCATCAACTTTGCAAAGAAGTCCGGTTGATCGCTGGGGGTCGCTTTGGCAGAATGAGCGCTGCTGGGAGACAGGGCTGTAGTTGTGTCTAGGCTTATACTTGAGTCAATAAGTTTTCCCAGTTTTCGTAGGTAAAATTAGGTACCTCGGCTTATACTCGGGTCGGCTTATACTCGAGTATATACGGTAGTTGTATCTTAGTAGTGTAGGTGTTTGTACATATTACATTTGCCTTCACACTGATTAAAAATCTAGTGTGATTCAGACAGTAACAAATAAAAAACAATTACACACAACATCAATAAAACTGCTGAATATTATACAATAAGAAAGCTTATCTCTCTCCAGAAGAGTGATTAAAATGAAATAATTAAGCCCAACCAGCTCAGTATCTTGATAGCTTTATTTATTCTCAAGTAAAAATGTATGGTACAGTATGATCTCTGAAATACACTGACAGTTAACTTTCTTTTACCCCAACTAAGACTAATCTAAGAATGTTGATTGTTGTATTTCAGCAAAAGCTTACTAGAATATCATAGCTGAGGATGATTAAAGTCATATCCTGGTTTAATATTTTTTAAATTTTTTAATAGTATTTAATAGTCCATATGTCCCTTCTATTTCATAGAAATCAGCAGAACCTCAAAAAGAAAAAATAAATATCACACAATAGTGTAGTAAATTTAACAAGCCGGACAGACTTCTAGCTTTTGATATCCTACTAACCGTTTAGAAGGGTACATGATCGCACAGCAATTAAATTTGCTCCCGCCGCCTGTATCGCTTCACACTCTCGCCACCTCCAATCTGTTATTTCTAAGAAGAAGTGATCTGCAAAAAAAATTTGTCATGTACAGATTCACCATGAAAATGTGTCAAAGATTTGCCACAATTTGTTTCTCTTTATGATTTAAAAAAACACACACAAAAAAAAAGACGCATATGTCATTTTATTCTTCCCTTTTCCATCCACATCAAGTAAGGCACCTGAGCCATCCCACACTCTATATAAGGACATACACATAAGGTGTGGTTTATTCGACCAGACATAATGTAAAAAATCCCAGACATGTTTTTAAACTACTGGCAACATGGGAGCCTTTATTTCTATTGAAAATGCAGTTGTAGCCTAGTGGATAGGAGGTCCTCTTATAATGTGTGTAGCAGTGAAAATGCATGTGATTTTGCCCTCCCAATTTTTATTGGTAGCCACATAGCAGAATCAAGGTGCCAAGAAAAAATACCCATAAAATGGAATGGAATTTGCTAGAAAAATGATGCTAGAAAAAAATTTGTTCAGCAACAAAATTTTCTCAGAAGGCCCTTCAATAAAGAATGGCAATTGTATACACTATTTGCTAAAGGGCCCCCAGCTCTACTTACATGGGGCAAATTGGAGAGGCTTCAGATGGGTTTTTTTTGCCTTCCTCTGGATCAACAGGCAGATAGGCAGGTTAAAAAAAGTAAAAAGGTTGAACTTGTGTGTCTTTTTTCAACCTAACTTACTATGTTACTTACTATGTTACTATGATGTTCGCAATTTTTTTGTCTTATAGAAACGCAGCTGATCTTTACTCCCTACTCCAGCTGGTCTCCATGTAGCCTGGCTTCTTGTTAAGGTTCCTCCGGTGGGACCAGAATGTATTATTCCATCTCTGCTTCAGCACAGAGACCCGCTGTAGATCTGCAATGTGAAAAGAAATCAGAGGGGAAAAAAGACAGGGACTGCCAATGCTAATAATGATTTTATTAATACTTTATCTTTTTAAGATAACAGTTAATATTAAAACCCAACACGTTTCATGCCCTCAGGAGCATTACAGAGCCAATTTACTGGTGGTATTACTTATACCCCATATTAGTATCACATGAATATTAATCAGTTCATTAAAACATCATATAAAATGGTAAAATACAATGAAAGGTCATTATGTGTGTTCAACCCTTTCCTTAACCATTCCAGCAGCAATAATAAGGTTGCACATGAATAATAATCACTGATATAGCATAATAACTTGTTAGGAGATGTTTAAGTAGTGGAACCCCTACCGTTATTTATATCAAGATGGTGATTCTTTCTTTATAAACCAGCTGTTGTATCCCCTACTATTCCTTTCCTTCCATCCCCCACTTTTTCTTATTTGCATTCTTACATTTTTTTTACCTTTGTGAACTTTTGGAGTAATTAGAACTGGTTTCCTTTCTACAGAGACAATTTTTGAGTTTACATTTCATTTACATTTCATTTGTAATGGAAGCAAAGTTATGCACAAATCTGCCACAGCAGCCTAATATAACCAAAACCACTGGACAATGCACACACCCTTAAGGTCATACTACCCTGCCAGATACACACTTATGGTGGGCTGGGTCAACACAACTTTTAATACTATTAGGCCCATAATTGGCATGTGAGTTCTGAGACTATATTTTTGTGTGTTCACAGTAGCCTACTATACTAGGAATGTTCTGCTTCTTTGCAGGAGGCTGGGGCCACCTCTTTATTGTCTCTGTATTTAAGGCTGTACTACTCATCTTACAATCACATAGCTTAAGCTGGCCATAGACGCACAGGTCCTATTGTACGAATCGAGGATTCGTACGATTTTCGGATTGTGTGTGGAGAGTGGAGATATCTTTCATCCAGCGGTGATCGGTCGTTTGGTCGATCGGACAGGTTTGATTTTGACCCGACCGATCCCGTCGGAGCCCATTGCACATCGTAATCGGATACTTTGGCCATACGGCTAAACGTTCAGATTACCCCCGATGTATCCATGCTCGTTAATGGCATATCGGGGAAAGATATCTTTGCGTCTATGGCCACCTTTATACTGTATACTTAGCTGCATCCTTCAGGATTATCAGAAGGTGCAGTCTCTCAGATAGGGGTATATTTATAGTGAAGTTAGAGATCACCACAGTCCCATAGAGTGAAATTCCACTACACTCCGTCTATTTCTATGTGATTTTTAAAAGAGTATTTATCAATGGATGAAAGTGAAAGTTCACCCTTTGATAAATATGCCTTTCAAAATGACATAAAATGAATGGAAAGTGTTGGAATTTCACTCTAGTGGATTGTGGGGATCATAGAATCTAGAATAGCCCAGACTTTTGTTAAGTGAAACTGAAGTAGCTGAAGCCACCAAATGGCACTACAGTGTATTTGAAAAGACTAGCGGGCAAATTTACTTACCTGTGCAAATTTGGCATCGCTGGCTTTGTGCGCATAGCAACACTTCGCCAGGCGTAAATTCACCTGGACAATGCTAATTCATGAAGATCTGAAGTTGCACACAGCTTACCGAACGCTTGCGAATTTGAGCTAGCGAAAATATGATCAGCAGTTACGCTAGCATTGCCTAATTTGCATACAATGTGCAGTTAAAGTACAATGGCCGTATATGCTGCAACAAATACTTTGCACTACACAAGGCCAGGGAACCTTCTTAAAATTATATAGAGTTGTTATAATGCCCTACACATGTGCCCACAGTATAGTTTAGGTGTCATATGTTATCAAATGTAGGGGGGGTACCCCAAAAAAATTTCAACTCTTTTTGACAAACTCCTATCTACTCTATTGCACTTCGTCTGGTCTGAGCTGGCGAAGTAAACTCTGGCGCAAGAGGTAACATTCCAGAAAATCCGCATCTTAGTGAATTAGCGTAGTTAAGTCCATTCGCCAGTGTGAAAATTCGCCTGGCGTTAGAGTCCGAAGTAGTGCTGCAGTCTATCTCCTTTGCTAGCGAATTTACGCCAACGCCCGTAAATCGACAAAGGGGCAAAATGATGCAACATTGGCAAATTTTTTTGGATTAGACGCCCGAAAGCCTATTATTATAACACCCAGCACAGATCATGATATCTTCCTGATATCTTCCTCTCTTCTGGCAGTAGTAGCCCTCCACACTGCTTCTAGGCGATTAAATATGATTCATAAAGCTTTAATAAAAATTAATGTAAACAATCAGCAGTATCAAGGGAAAATAAGGTCTTCAGCTGCATTAAAAGGGCAGTGGAGTAAAATAGGGAACGAAGAATGCCTTCCAGGCAGCTCTATCTACCAAGCAGATAACTCAGCCACACCCTTCTCCTAGTCTAAACACACCTCCCCCAGCTCATTGGAAAGTACACTCTAGCATTGCTTTCAGTGAAGTTGCCAGATATGGAGTGTGTGATGTCATCTGCTCCTCCCTTTGATGATGTGCTGTGTGATGTCATCTGCTCCTCCTGTATCATGGCTGCTGAAGTCTGGAGGTAAGGTGATTTTAAAAGAGAAGGGGATTCCTGCAGAGAAGCAGAATTTCAGTGAGAAGTTTTATGCAGGAGACTGCACAGAACTCTAGAGAAAGTAACATACAGGTTGTAATCTGGGTGTGTGTGTGAATGTCGGCCTGGAACATAGTATTTGTACCTGGATAGAGAACTGGCTAAAAGATAGACTACAAAGAGTGGTGGTAAATGGAACATTTTCTAATTGGACCAGTGTTGTTAGTGAAGTACCGCAGGGCTCTGTACTAGGTCCCTTGCTTCTCAACTTGTTTATTAATGACCTGGAGGTGGGCATTGAAATTACTGTTTCTATTTTTGCAGATGATAACTAAATTGTGCAGAACTATAGGTTCCATGCAGGATGCTGCCACTTTGCAGAGTGATTTTTCTAGGTCGGAGAACTGGGCAGCAAACTGGAAAATGTGGTTCAATGTTGATAAATGCAAGGTTATGCACTTTGGCAAAAATAATATAAATGGAAGTTATACACTAAATGGCAGTGTGTTGGGAGTTTCCTTAAATGAGAAGGATCTAGGGGTTTTTGTAGATAACAAGTTGTCTAATTCTGGGCAGTGTCATTCTGTGGCTACTTAAGCAAATAAAGTTTTGTCTTGCATAAAAAAGGGCATTAACTCAGGGATGAAAACATAATTATGCCTCTTTATAGGTTCCTGGTGAGGCCTCATCTGGAGTATGCAGTGCAGTTTTGGACTCCAGTCCTTAAGAGGGATGTAAATGAGCTGGAGAGAGTGCAGAGATGTGCAACTAAATTGGTTGTGGGATGGAAGACTTAAATTATGAGGGTAGACTGTCAAGGTTGGGGTTGTTTTCTCTGGAAAAAAGGCACTTGCGAGGGGACAGGATTACACTTTAGAAAGTACATTATAGGACATTATAGACAAATGGCAGGGGACCTTTTTACCCATAAAGAGGATCACCGTACCAGATGCCAGCCCTTTAAACTAGAAGAAAAGAACTTTCATTTGAAGCAACGTAGGGGTTATTCACATTCAGGACAGTGAGGTTGTGGAATGCACTGCCGGGTGATGTTGTGATGGCTGATTCAGTTAATGCCTTTAAGAATGGCTTGGATGATTTTTTGGACAAACATATCAAAGGCAATTGTGATACTAAGCTCTATAATTAGTATAGTTATGAGTATATAGAATTTATGTGAAAGTAGGGAGGGGTGTGTGTTGGGTTTTGTCTTTTTTCGACCCAATTTAACTATGTAACTATGTAACATTGAGACTCTGAGTGCTGCAAATTGTCTTTTTAGCTCAAAACATATTTGCTTTCCAACTATGCTTTCTGTATATTTGTGAAATAAATGTGCTGTACAAGTGATTGTATTGTGTTTCTTCATGCTAAAATAGTAATTTGTAACCATGTGCTCTCTGCCTCCCAGGATGATCTCATTATGTTCTGCCTGGTAGGATGGTGATGTCACTATGAGCTGCCTGACAGGAGGGTGTCATCCTAACACATGGTGTTCTCTATAAATTTGGTTTTTATTTTAACCCATTCCATTCTTATCATTCTACCATTACTTCCCATTCTGCTCCTACTTTATATCCTCTCTAGATGTTCCTCTCTGAGTCATTTTTGTCTCCCATTCCACTTCTGTTAAGCTGTCCACTTTTACCCTCACCCTTATTTTCTGATCTTGCTTCCATTCCCCTATATTTGTTCTTCACTTTCCTCCCCTTTTTAAGGAAAGTTATTTGCAAAACTTCTCTGCATCCATTTCTACCCTCTTGATTATTATTAAGGGCAATGGCACAATGGCACATGGGATGTTTGTAAGGGGTTGTTCACCTTTGAGTTACCTTTTAGAATGAGAATTTCAAAACTGGAAAGAGTCAGGAGGAAAAGGCAAATCATTTAATAACTATACAAAATAAATAATGAAGACCAATTGAAAAGTTGCTTATAATTAGCCATTCTATAACATACTAAAAATTAACTTAAAGGTGAACCACCCCTTTAAAATTAATCAGGCAACAACAAAAAAATCCTGGTTTACTTCTGACTGATGGTACTTTGAATCACTGGCCATAAAACATACACACTGCAAAGTAGCCTAAATTCTCATGAGGCAATTTCAGGCTAGTTTGGAAAGTGGAAATGATGTATATGTTTCCCCACCTGTGGTTCACATTACTGAGGGTGGAAAGGAAACTAGGGATGCTGTGTCGCCTGAATTAGCATAGATTTACCACAGGCAAAAATGTCCTATGTGCCATTGCTCTAAAGCAGTGCTGTCCAACTTCCATGTTACCGAGGGCCAGAATTTTTCTGACCTACATGGTGGAGGGCCAGTAATGGAAGTCAGTGTTAACAGCTCCATGTTTTTAAACCATACTCAAGTTACTACAAGACCATGTCCACATTAATTGTGGTAGCACACCAAAAAAAATGGTTGGTGTTCACTGCAGGGATATCACATCACTCAAATGTAAAAAAGTTGTCATATTAAGTCATACCCTTAAATCTGATGCTGATACAGGGAGAAACAAAGTGGATTTACAAATTGGATACCTTGGCCCCTAAGGGGCTAAATGAAACGCTTCCTATATCCCCCTTTTATTGATACTGATTGACTGAGCGGACACTATTGAATTACTATGTACAGTATCTATCTAAGGGATAGATGGACATTTGGTAGTTTTTTCCCTCCTGGGACTGAGCTGATATTATATAACTATGATGTACCTATACAAGAAGGAGTTGGACATAATGTATCTTTTCCCTCTAGCCCTATGCTTTGGATTCAATCAGTGACTCATATGGACATTTCTACTGATTTAATCTCTTGTAGTGTACATTAAGATATGAGGATTATAATTTATGATAACGATCAGTGGATGAATTATTGATTTAAATTGTTACTTTGACACGAATTGCTTGGCTTTATGTTTGTTCTTCAGGTTATGTTGGGCTCCAGGAAGGATTGAGCTGGTTATCGAATGAATACAGCCCTTGACATCCAAGCTTTCAGGTGCTGCCGTAAAAAAACCCCCGCAATCTCTTTGAGAGGGACATGTTCTACCCAAATGCGGCTGCCAGGATATGGCACTACTATGACAGGGACCAGCGTGGAGCGATATAAACACGCCAGACCGGCTCTTCCAGCGGTGCAAGGTACCCTCCTACACACACGGTGTTGCCAGGATAATTACCGGTAAATGTGTATGTGTCAGAGCATGGGTGCTACGTTGTCTATGCTATCATTGAGTGACTGTGAGCACCAAAAAGCCGGTCCTGTCTATTTGAGAGTACCAAGCATGATTTGAAGGCGATTTGGAGGTGTCCCGCTCCCATGGCGGGTAGGGACGGGGCCCTGCTCTTTTTATAGGCGCATGCGCGCTGACGTGGTTAAGTCAGCACGCAATGGTGCGAAGTTTGAAAGGTTTAAAAAGGCGCACTTGGGCTGCAGTTGATTGCCCATTATAGGATCTTTGCTCCTGAGTTTCCTAATGCCTCCGTGCTATTTAGTGCTATTTAGCTTTTGTGATCTGATCCCTGCCTGCTATGGACGATCCTGACTTCTGAATCCTGACCCTTGTCTGTTTTCCGACTCTGTATTCCCTTCTGAGTGATCTTCTGGTTGGACCCTTGCCTGCCTGACTCCGTTTGTACTCTGCCTGCCCCGACCTGGCCTGATCTGACTACGATTCCTGTATACGCCTTATACCGTGACTATCTGCCCAAAAGACTTTGCTTTACAGTTGTGCCCCTTTGTTTGTTCAGAACCCTTCGCGTGGCACCTCTCTTAATAAGATTAATAATGGATGGAGGGCACACCAAAATTTTCAAAAAGTGATAAGAGGTGCAGAAACAAATGTTACCCCTACTGCAGGTAACCTGTATCAATATTAAGGGGCCGATTCACTAAGCTCGAGTGAAGGATTCGAATGAAAAAAATTCGAATTTCGAAGTATTTTTTTGGTACTTCGACCATCGAATTGGTTAAATTCGTTCGAATTCGAACGAAATCGAACGAATCGAACGAAAAATCGTTCGACTATTCGACCATTCGATAGTCGAAGTACTTTCCCTTTAAAAAAAACTTCGACCCCCTACTTCGGCAGGTAAAACCTACCGAAGTCAATATTAGCCTATGGGGAAGGTCCCCATAGGCTTGCCTGTGATTTTTTGATCGAAGGATTTTCCTTCGATCGTTGGATTAAAATCCTTCGAATCGTTCGATTCGAAGGATTTAATCGTTTGATCGAACGAAAAATCCTTCGATCGATCGATCGCAGGATTAGCGCTAAATCCTTCGACTTCGATATTCGAAGTCGAAGGATTTCAATTCGAGGGTCGAATTTCGAAGTATTTTTAACTTCGAAATTCGACCCTTAATGAATCTGCCCCTAAATGTCTGTATGTTCGCACACTCAACTCAAAAATACAATTCAGAGAGAGTGGTTTTGAAAAAATAGTTTTTACTTTACTTTTATACAGAAAAAAGCATTTTGCATAGGTAACACCATACAAGGCAAAATTTATACAATGTTAAAAAACCACTCATTAGTAATATATAGCAAACAAGGAACAAGCAAGGAGCGGATACACCTACCAGGAAAATGAGAATGGCCCCAACGTTTCGGCACCAAGGCCTTTGTCAAGGGGATTCTCTCTTAATAAGACCTGGCGGCATCCGATTAGCTGAGGGCTCATCCCGAGGCAGCTGTTATTTGGTTCTGAATTTAGGGTGCCGACCGTGACACTTGGGGGCCGATTCACTAAGCTCGAGTGAAGGATTCGAATGAAAAAAATTCGAATTTCGAAGTATTTTTTGGGTACTTCGACCATCGAATTGGTTAAATTCGTTCGAATTCGAACGAAATCGAACAATTCGAAGTAAAAATCGTTCGACTATTCGACCATTCGATAGTCAAAGTACTTTCCCTTTAAAAAAAAATTCGACCCCCTACTTCGGCAGATAAAACCTACCGAAGTCAATGTTAGCCTATGGGGAAGGTCCCCATAGGCTTGCCTGTGATTTTTTGATCGAAGGATTTTCCTTCGATCGTTGGATTAAAATCCTTCGAATCGTTCGATTCGAAGGATTTAATCGTTCGATCGAACGAAAAATCGATCGATCGCAGGATTTGCGCAAAATCGTTCGACTTCGATATTCGAAGTCGAACGATTTTAGTTCACAGTCGAATATCGAGGGTTAATTAACCCTCGATATTCGACTCTTGATGAATCGGCCCCTTGGCCTTAAGAAAACATGGCATTATATTTTAACTTCACATGGGCACGTGGGAGATTTGTTCCGCATCACAGATTGACTCACCACGCCAACACAGTATTTTAACACTTTATTGGACAAACACATTAAACGTCACACCTGCTGTTTTGGCGCCCTTTTGCACTTACAAATCATATTTTATTTTTAACAGCCGGCAAACGGCGCTATTGAACGGGAAAGCACAGGTCCCCATAATGTGGCTGGGTGGCATGCCACCCCTACATTTTTTGCCGCCCTAGGCCCGGGCCTATGTGGCCTCTCCACAAATCCACAGGTCTAATTCTGGGCCGTGTCATTCTGTAGCTACTAAAGCAAATAAAGTTCTGTCTTGCATAAAAAGGGAATCAACTCAAGGGATGAAAACATAATTATTTCCTCTTTATAGGTCCCTGGTAAGGCCTCATCTGGAACATGCAGTGCAGTTTTGGACTCCAGTCCTTAAGAGGGAAATAGAGATAGAGCTGGAGAGAGTGCAAAGACGTGAAACTAAACTGGTTCATGGGATGGAACACTTAAATTATGAAGGGTAGACTGGTTTGGGTTGTTTTTTCTGGAAAAAAGGTGCTTGCGAGGGCACATGATTATACTTTACAAGTACATTAGAGGACATTGTAGACAAATAGCAGGGGACCTTGTTACCCCATAAAAAGGATCACGGCACCAGAGGCCACCCCTTTAGACTAGAAGAAAAGAACTTTCATTTGAAGCAGTATAGGAGGTTCTTCACAGTGAGGTTGTGGAATGCACTGCCGGGTGATGTGATGATTCTGTTAATGCCTTTAAGAGCAGCTTGGATGATTTCTAAACATGACTATGTTAGTACTCAGTTTATCACATGGACATATCTGAGCTAGGGCAGATCACACAGCATCGATGTTTGGTGTGTATAAAACCAGTAGGCAAAGCCATGGCCAATGAATATAATATCATCTCTCTATCATTTTCCTGTGAAGAGTTATGGTTATTATAATCTTAGTCACATCCATACTCACAGCCGGTTATAAAAACTTGAGCTGTGTCCAGCTATGTCATTCCGCCTTGTATTAGAGGGAGGGGGAGATACCCTGAGAGTTTCTAATAAATAGTCAGAATAGGAATCTGTAGGAATACATGGCTTCTATGTTTCTCCCTCCCTGTCTGTAACTGTAGTCTCTGCATGCTGTATACTGATTAAACAGTTGCCTGTAGGTAGTAGAGAGTATGTTACATTAACTCTTTTACTGTTAGAATGCTTGCTATGAATCCAAGGCGCCTCTGACCGCCTAAAGTTTGAGAGTTTTGGCCACGAGTTGTTGGGGTTATTCTAACCTGTGTGTAAGGTGGGTGAGAGACTGAGCATCTGACCACACCAAGTCATATGTGTCTGAAATGCATCTACATGACAAATTAGTTGGCAGCTATGGCATATTTTTTATTAGAGCATTTGTGCTTGGGTTAAGTAACTAAACTTTGCAAAAGGATTGTAAATCCTTGTGAGGAGATAATATTCTTCAATACAAACTCAGTGCATACTATTTTTCAGACATACTTGATGTAAACAGTTTTCACGTGTTTGTTTTCTATCTTTTAGTTTGGTAAGTGTTGCGAGATGGTGCTATTTTACAAAAGGCAAACATAGGAGACACTCATTAACCTTTCAGTCGATGCTGCAGACAAATATAAGGAGATGCTGATTTGATCTAGTGTTGGTAACAATCATGGGGGAAATATGACTATGAAGATTTTCATTCACCCAGGTCATGGTATACAAGTATTTAAAAATAAACAACTGGACTTGCTGATTAATTATTGAAGATGTTTCACTGCTCATTCGAGCATCTTCTTCAGTTCAAATGAATGGTGTGGGAAGTTCTTGGCATACAAACTATTCCACTAATCCAATCCCAACGGCACACTGCAACTCTTCAGAGAGGTGACATCTGAAATTCACAGAGGTGTAGTTACTGTGATAGGATTACCAATTTGTCATGCAACTCCTAGAAACCGGTGTTACTTGTGAGAGTTGCATGAATGGATGTGTGAAGTGTTCTGAAATCGCCGGGGTACAGATGTCAGAACAGCATTGTATTTCAAGAAAACTTGAAAAGGAGAAAACCATTAACTGAGTTTTATACCGCCGCCTGTACCCCAGAGAAGCCACACGATGCTTATACGGACTCCCCAAGATACACAAAGAAGGAGCCCCACTAAGGCCCATTGTCAGCAGCATAAATTCAGTGACATACAGCATTGCAAAATTCTTGGCTAACATCTAAGCCTTGTTGGTAGGCAATATAGTACATCATATCCAGAATGCCAAAGACTTTGTAACCAAGATTCATGGCGTTAAAGTCTAGCAGAAGAAACAATGGTATGATATGATGTCACTTCAACATCAAGTTCACAAGGGAAGATGCCACACACTATGGTTCGGACTGATGAACAATCCATGCACGGTTCTGATGGAACATTGCTTAAGGGACATAATTACATAATTAAGTTGGGCTGAAAAATGACCAAAATCCATCAAGTTCAACCCCACCAAATGAAACCCAGCATCCATACACACACTCATATTCACATATCCATACCCTCACATAAACTGCATATACCAATATCTATACTAATTGTAAATTTTAGTATTACAGTAGCCTTGTATATTATGCTTGTCCAAGAAATTAACCAAGCCACTCTTAAAAGAATTAACAGAATCAACCATCACAATATCATCTGATACAACCTCACTGCCCTCACTGTGAAGAACCACCTACACTACTTCAAATAAAAGTTCTTTTTCTCTAGTCTAAAGGGGTGGCCTTTGGTGCTGTTATCCTCTTTATGGGAAAAAAAGGTCCCTTACTATTTGTCTAAAATGTCCTCTAATGTACTTGTAAAGTATAATCATGTCCCAGCGCAAGCGTCTTTTTTTCCAGAGAAAACAACCCCAACCTTGACAGTCTACACCCATAATTTAAGTCCTTCATTCCCCTAACCATTTTGGTTACACGTCTCTGCACTCTCTCCAGCTCATTTATATCACTCTAAAGGACTGGAGCCCAAAACTGATCTGCATACTTCAGGTGAGGTCTTAACAGGGAGCTATAAAGAGGCAAAGTGATGTTTTCATCCCTTGAGTTTATGGCCTTTTTGATGGAAGACAGTACTTTTATTTGCTTTAGTAGCCACAGAATCACACTATCTGGAATTGGAGAACTTATCTATATTCTTGTCATTGACATTCTACCAATAGCACACTGTCATTTAGTGTATAACTTGCATTTATATTATTTCTGACAAAGTGCATAATCTTGAATTTATTAACATTGAACCTCATTTTCAAATTTGCTGCCCAGTTTTCTAATTTAGTCAAATCACTCTGCAAAGTGGCAGCATCTTACATGGAACTTCACACTTCTGCACAATTTAGTATCATAAGCAAAAATAGTAATTTCAATGCCCACCTCCAGGTCATTAATAAACAATAACCTTCTATGTGGTAAAAAGCAACATGAAGCAAACAACAAACAAGAAAAGTATAAGTATTTTATTAACTATTATTTGGGATAAAGGTTTGTATATTTAACTACTGCGGATTTATATTTAAAAGCTTTTCAGTCTTGAGTACTAAATAGCAAAGTTTGTTGTTCTATTGTATTTACAGCTAGTTTGTCAGTAGCTGCTTTACTTTGCAGTTACATTTCTCTGAGTTTGAGGTGGGAGGGGTTTGATTAGTGCACCTGAATAGACTGTATAAAATAGAACCTCTGGAAGCTTTCTTTAGTGGATAGTGCTCTTTAACCCTTTCCCTGCCAGCCGTTTTGTCCTAAACACAAACATCTACTGCCTAGCAGTTTTTATACTTTTTGTACTCTTTCAATTTAAGGGCGGGGGTCTTTTAGTTTACCCAGGAAAACAATATATTGTTTTTTTCAGGACAACATTCGCTTTCAAAATATGTTAGATTCCACTTCCACTTAATGTAAAAAGATACAGGGGCAAATTTACTAAAGGACGAAGTGACCAACACAGAAAATTCGCCAACGTGACGTCATTTCGGTACTTTGCGATTTACTAACGCCACTGGCGTAACTTCGCTAGCGAAGGAGATAGTGCTCTGGCGAATGGACGTAACTACTCAAATTCACTAAGATGCGGATTTTACTGAACGTTACCTCTTGCGCCAGACTTGCCTTCGCCACCTCAGACCAGGTGAAGTGCAATAGAGTAGATAGGAGTTCCTAAAAAAATAGCTGAAAATTTTTCTCAGTCCCAAAAAACTCTAGCGTCTATTCCTTGTGTAAGGGTGACAGACTGCAAACAAGCGTAATTTTTTTTTGGGGTAACAGGCTTCCGTCCTACATTTCCTAACATATGGCACATAAACTATACACTAAGCTCATGTGTATGGCAATATAACAACTTTATTTTCTTTTATTAAGGTTTCCCAGACTTGTGTATTGTAATGTATTTGCTGCAACATAAACGTCCATTGAACTTTAACTTCCCCCGAATGCAAATTAGGCAATGCTAATCACTTATGCGCAGTAATGCTGGCGCAACTTTGCCAACGTTCGGCACCCTGGAGGCAACTTTGCATTTTAGTGAATTAGCGTTGTCCTGGCGAATCTACGCCTAGCAAAGTGTTGCGCTGTGAGCGAAGCCGTTGCTGGCGAATTTTCGGAGGTTAGCAACATATCTTCCACACATTATTAGGTACCAATGTAAAACACCAATCTAAAAAATATGATTGCCAGGAGTCCATATATTTTTAGAAAGTACACATCCCCCCAAATCCAAATTGGGCATGCATGTCTTTCTACTCCAAAGCACCAAACCTTTCCTACATTTGGCAATTTTGGGACACTTTCAAAAAAAAATTCAAAACTTACAACCTGCAGCATTGTATTTTATTATTAGGTATCAGGATAAATCACCCCAAATATAAAAGCCCGGGGTCACCTGAACAGTTTGTAGCCCAATATGTATAGGTTTACCTAAGCACGTGGCATATAGGGGCCCAAAAATAAAGATACCCAATATTGTTTTTAATTTCAGGTACTGCAAAATCAACACATTTACATAGTTTTGAAGGGGCAAAGGTAGAAAAAATACATTCACCCCAGAAAACCATATATTTTCGGAAAGTACACATTCCCCCGAATCCAAATTGGGTATGCATGTCTTTGTACTCTAAAGCACCAAGCCACAAACCTTTCCTAAATTTGGTGATTTTGGTGACATTTCCAAAAATCACCTCAAAATTTCCACCCGCAGCATCGTATTTCCCACATACTATTAGGTATCAAGATAAATCACTCCAAATATGAAAGCCTGGGATCTGGCTGAACAGTTTGATGCCCAATATAGTTTTACCTAAGCATGAGGCATGTAGGGGCCCCAAAATTAGGACCCCCTCATGGTCTGTCATTTCAGGTACTGTAAAATCAACACATTTACATAGTTTTGGGGGGGGAGGCAAAGGTAGAAAAAAAAGTATGTTCACCCCAGAAAACCATACAGTATGTTTTCGGAAAGTACACATTCCCCTGAATCCAAATTGGGTATGCATGTCTTTCTACTCCAAAGCACCAAGCTGCAAACCTTTCCTAAATTTGGTGACATTTAAAAAAATCACCTCAAAATTTACACCTGCGGCATCGTATTTCCCACATACTATTAGGTATCAAGATAAATCACCCCAAATATGAAAGCCTGGGGTCCTCTGAACAGTTTGATGCCCAATATATCCATACATATGACAGACCATATGGGGGTCCTCATTTTTGGGCCCCTATATGCAAAGTGCTTAGGTAAACCTATGTTTACCTAAGCACTCTGCATATAGGGGCCCCAAATGAGGACCCCCATATGGTCTGTCATTTCAGGTACTGCAAAATCAACACATTTATGGGGGGCAAAGGTAGAAAAAAGTATGTTCACCCCAGAAAGCCATATATTTTCGGAAAGTACACATTCCCATAAATTCAAATTGGGTATGCATGTCTTTCTACTCTAAAGCACCAAGCCGCAAACCTTTCCTAAATTTGGCGATAAAGGCAGCAGTTTTTACATTTCTGAAGATCGCCTTAAAATAGTGTAATTGGCCACATTTATCTCTCCCAATTTCTTACATAAAATTGGAAAACACCCTAAATATTGATGCCAAGGGTCTACTGACCAGGATGATGCCCAATATGCATAGATATACCAAAGAAGGTTGGCATGTGTGGACCCCAAATAAAAATAGTGCATATGGTTTTCTCTGCTGTTGATTCGCCTTCTCTGAACAAAGTCCCCTACTTTATATTATGTGCCACAAGACCCTCTAACAGCACAAAGACCCCCCCCCCCCAAACCAACTTTTTTGAAAATACACATTCTGATGAATCAAATGGGTAGTTAGTTCTTTCTACTCCAAAACCATACTGCAAAGCTACGCTGAAGGCAGCGGTTTTTATGACATTTCTTAAAATTGCCTAAAAATCTTGCAATTAGCCACATTTATCTCACTCAATTTCTTACATAAAACTGGAAAACACCCTAAATATTGACACCAAGGGTCTACTGAACATTTTGATGCCCAATATGCATACCAAGGCAGCTGGCATGTGCGGACCTCAAATAAAAATAGTGCATATGAATTTTCTCCGCTGCCTTCTGTGAACGTAGACCCTTGACTTCATATTATGTGCCACAAGACCCTCCTAACAGAAAAGACCCCCAAAACCATATATTTTTGGAAATTACTGTACACATTCTGATTAATCCAACAAAGATAAACATGTCTTTCTACACCAAACTGCAAAGCTTTTCTAATTGTAGAGCTTTTTACTGAAAATTTTCTTAAAATCGCCTAAAAGTTTTGCAGTTTGCATTTATCTCACACAATGTTTTACAAAGAAAAATCACCCTAAATATGGACGTCAGAGTCTACTGAATAGTTTGATGCCCAATATGCATAGATTTACCAAAGTATGTGGTATGTATGGACCCCAAATTAAAAACGTGCATATGAATTTTCACACTGGCCAACTCAGCTGCTAAAAAAAAAAAAAGTTCCAACTATGCGTTATTTGTCGTAAGACCACCAAACTGTAATAAGACCCCCAGAAAACCATATATTTTTGGAAAGCACATATTCTGGCAGATCAAACTAAGTAAATATCTTTCTATACCAAAGCACCAAACAGCAAAACTATATTAAAGATACATTAGGAACAATAATACCGGGATAAAATTTTACTAAAACCACAAATATTATGTAAATCAATGAAATAACAAAATAACTGACCCGACAGTGTAATTTGAATCAATTATATAATAGTCACGCTGCCAAAAAAACAAGTTATTAGGCAAAAAACCAAAAAGATAATGGTACAATGAATAAGTAAAAAAAAAAAAGACCTGTTTGTGAGTTTTTGTGTTGTGACAACTAGACCTTTAGGGGTCAGTGTCTTGGGGTCACTTTCCACAGTCTTTTAGGGTAAACAAAGCACTCACAGTAGTTGCTCCTCTTAAAGACAAGTGCCTGCAGTTTCTTCTGTTACACAGTCTTTGGTAACAAGCACACAAAAATCAAAACAAGGAAAAACAAACCCTTGCACCAGAGCGCTGGCTAAACACAGTTGGCAGCCTAACTACAGTTGGGTGGCTTTCCCAACACCAACTTAACAGCAAAAGAACCAAAATATATAACACAATCACTGGTAATCAGTACCTTCCCTGTGCAGTGCAGCTCCACCTCACTCTCTCTCTCTCTCTCTCTCTCTCTCTCTCTCTCACTCACTCTGAGGTGAGAGGGGTCCTCTCTCTCACTCTGAGGTGGGAGGGGTCCTCCCTCCCAAGGTCAGTCAGCAATTACTTTGCAGTTTTGGTCTGTATTAATTATTCCATGGAGAGCTCTGGAGATTGTGTATGCAGAGTTGTTGTGCAGCAGGAAGTGTGTGGATGGCTCTGCAGGGTGGAGAAGGTACACATGTATATATCCAATTTCTGCCAATATATTGCAAATTTCAAATGTTTACATATTTATTTATTGTGTATTCTGTGTGCCTTTTTGTGATCTGTACTAGCTGGAGCCAATACTTTGTTTATTGAATCTCTGACCCAGTGCAAAGTTTGCCATAGGTATGCAGATAGGGTTGCCAGTTGCCAGCAGGAGTAGGTGACAGAGGTAAGGAAGGGGAGTAAAACTAGTGGTAGACAGAAGACAATTTAAGTGGTAGCTTCCCAGCACTCCCCCTAACATTGCGCCCTAGGCAGCTGCCTCTTCTGCATACCCCTATTTCCGGGCCCTGCGTTTAGATGCATGCTGCAGACTGAACTGATTTATGTGCAGCCATGCAGCATGCATCTAGATGAATTGCTAATTAGCCATGCAGGCTATGGATTCTATATACAGATGTAGAGCAAGACTTCCAAACTGCTTACCTCTGTGACGGTTGTGAGCAATTGCAACTTTAGATGCTTATGTTAAACCCCTATAGGAACAAATTGCAACACTGTAAAGACCTAGCTGGCTCAGAGAGTTTAGAAAGAGGAGAAAAGAAGCAAGATGTGGGCAAAAGGAAAAGGGAGGCCACTCCAAAGTTTATGTATCTCAACAGATTGTGTGAAGAAGATGGGAGTGTGAATTCTGAATTGGTAGTTCTAAATGGGACTGATCTCTCTAACAGCCAAGAGACCAGTTTATCTAGTAGTGACAGGGAAGAGAACAGAGCCAGGCCTAAACAGATTGTGGTTATAGGAGATTCAATTATTAGGAAAGTGGATAAGGTAACTTGTCATCCGGATCACCACAACCAGTTTGCAGTCTTCCTGGTGCCAGGGTTCGGCTTGTCGTTGATCAAATAGACAAATTATTGGGTAGGGCTGGGCATGTCTTATTGGTCATACATATTGGTACTAACAACAAAATTAATGAGAGATGGAGGACCTTAAAAAATGAGTTTAGGGATCTAGGCTCTAAGATTAAGGGAAGGTCTTCCAATGTAATTTTTTCTGAAATTTTACTGGTGCTACGTGCAAGTTTAGGAAGACAGAGGGAGCTTCGGGAGTTAAATGTCTATAGTCTTAGTATAAGAAGGAAGGATTTGGGTTCCTAGAGCAGTCGTGACAGATTGCACAGATTGGAAGAGGGTCTGCTATGCTAGGGGAAAGAATGGCTGAGGTTACATAGTAACATAGTAAGGTTGAAAAAAAGACACTTGTCCGAGTTCAACTTTTTTTTTTTCCTTTTTATTAACTACCTATCTGCCAGTTGATCCAGAGGAAGGCAAAAAAAAAAAAACCCACCTGAAGCCTCTCTAATTTGCCTTAAAGGGGGAAAAATTCCTTCCTAACTCCAAAATGGCAATCGGACTAGTCCCTGGATCAACTATGAGCTATTTCCCATAACCCTGTATTCCCTCACTTGCTAAAAAGCTATCCAACCCCTTCTTAAAGCTATCTGATGCATCAGCCTGTACAACTGATTCAGGAAGATAATTCCACATGTTCACATCTCTCACTGTAAAAAAACCCCTTTCGAATATTTAGGGGGAACCTCTTTTCTTCTAATCGGAATGGGTGACCTTGTGTCAGCTGGAAAGACCTACTGGTAAATAAAGCATTAGAGAGATTATTATATGATCCCCTTATATATTTATACATAGTCATCATATCACTCCTTAAGCGCCTCTTATCCAGCGTGAACATCCCCAATTTGGCCAGTCTTTCCTCATAGCTAAGATTTTCAATACCTTTTACCAGCTTAGTTGCCCTTCTCTGTACCCTCTCTTATACAATAATGACCTGTTTGAGTGATGGAGACCAAAACTGTATGGCATATTCTAGATGGGGCCTTACAAGTGCTCTATACAGTGGAAGAATGACCCCCTCCTCCCTTGACTCTATGCCCCTTTTAATACAGCTCAAGACCTTATTTGCCCTTGATGCTGCTGACTGGCATTGCTTGCTACAAGGACTCCAAGGTCCTTTTCCATAATGGATTTGCCTAGTGCAGTCCCATTAAGGGTATAAGTGGCTTGGATATTTTTACATCCCAGGTGCATGACTTTACATCTATCAACATTGAATCTCATTTGCCACTTAGCTGCCCAGATTGCCAGTTTGTCAAGATCATGTTGCAAGGATGCCACATCCTGGATGGAATTAATTGGGCTGGATAATTTTGTCATTTGCAAACACTGATACATTACTTACAACACCCTCCCCTAAGTCATTAATGAACAAGTTAAATAAAAGTGGACCCAATACTGAGCCCTGGGGGACCCCACTAAGAACCTTACTCCAAGTAGAGAATGTCCCATTAACAACCACCCTCTGTACCCGATCCTATAGCCAGTTTCCTATCCACGTGCAAACGACTTCATTAAGCCCAACAGACCTTAGTTTAGAAAGCAGTCGTTTGTGGGGCACAGTATCAAACGCTTTGGCAAAATCCAAATAGATCACATCTACTGCCCCCCCCCACTGTCCAGAATCTTACTTACCACATCATAAAATGCAATCAAATTTGTCTGACATGACCTATCCTTCATAAAGCCATGCTGATTGTTGCTCATAATGCCATTCATTAGGACAAAATTTTGAATGTGATCCCTTAACAAGCCTTCAAATAATTTGCCCACCACAGATGTCAAGTTTACTGGCCTATAATTGCCAGGCTGAGATCGTAATCCCTTTTTAAATATTGGAATAACATCAGCTTTTCTCCAATCCATAGGCACCATACCAGATGACAGTGAATCTGAGAAAATCAGAAATAAGGGCTGGTCTAAAACTGAACTAAGCTCTCTTAGAATGCCATCAGGCCCTGGAGCCTTGTTTACATTAATTTGTATTAAAGCTTTTTGGATCATATCCTGAGTCAGCCACTGACTAGATTGAGCTGAACCATTCGTGCAGTTATAAAGTGAGCCTGGGAACTCAGACTCCTCTATTGTATACACTGAAGAAAAGAACGGATTTAACACATTTGCCTTTTCTGTATCTGTTACAACCATACTGGTACCATTATTTAATGGAGCAACACACTCAACCTGCATCTTTTTACTATTAATATATTTAAAAACTTTTTAGTGTTAGTTTTCACCTCCACCGCAATTTCTTTTCTTAGCCTTCCGGATTGCTGATTTACAACATTCCAAAATTCATGGTTTTTGTTGTCGCAGTATATTTTTGTTTTTTGCACCAGACATTAAAAGATATAACATTATGGTCACTATTACCCAGGGGTTCAATGACTTGCACATTTGCTATAAGTTCTGGGTAATTTGAGATCAATAAATCAAGAATAGCATTTTTTCTGGTAGGCTCCTCAACAACCTGTGCTAAAAAATTGTCATGCAATAAGTTTATAAACTTGTTCCCATTAACTGATCTAGCAGTACTGTTGCTCCAGTCAATATCTGAGTAATTAAAATCCCCCATTATCATTACTTTACCTAAAATAGCAGCCTTTTCTATTTGCATTAGGAGCTTTGTCTCTTCCTCCTCACTTACATTAGGGGGTTTGTAGCATACTTCTACAATTAATTTGCTGGATTCTTTACAATTTGTGAAGAACTCCACCTATAAGACTTCTGTCCCTTCATTTTCTAACATAACCCCCTCCTTTATATGAGCTTTTAAGTCCTGCCTAACAAACAGACATACCCCTCCTCCTTTTCTATTGCCTCTGTCCCTCCGAAACAAAGTATAGCCACTGATATTTACTGCCCAGTCATGCGACTCATTCAGCCATGTTTCGGCCACACCAATCACATCATATTTTCCTTCCAACACCAGCAGCTCCAGCTCTCCCATTTTACCAGTCAGACTTCTTGCATTTGTAAACATACATTTAATACTGGTACCATATTGAACATATGACATGTGGTCCTCAATATCCTTAACAGTACCCCCAGCCTAATATCCTCCCGCATTTTCCCTTTCTTTGCCAACTATCTCATCTAACCTGTCTTCCACTGAATCTTTTACTGAACCCTCTCCCCCACACCTAGTTTAAAATCTCCTCCAACCCTCTAGCCATCTTCTCTCCCAAAACAGCTGCCCCATCATCATTGAAGTGCAGCCCATCCCTAGCAAAGAGCATGTAGCCGGCTGAGTAATCATCCCAGTTCTCCAAAAACCCAAAACCCTCCTCCCTACACCAATCTTTCATCCATGCATTAATCTCCCTACGCTCCCGCTGTCTCCTTAGTGTTGCTCGTGGCTCAGGTAATATCTCTGAGAAAATTACATTGGAAGTCCTCGCCCTCAGCTTTGCAACTAGTTATTTAAAATCATTTTTGAGGACTTCACCACCTCCTCTAACTTTGTCATTGGTACCTATGTGTACCAAGACCACTGGGTCTTCCCCGGTCCCTCCCAATAATCTGTCCACTCGTTCCACCACATGCTGAACCCTAGCACCAGGCAAGCAGCAGACTGTTCGGCATGTAGGGGCCTTGCGACAGATTACCATATCCACCTTTCTAATAATTGAATCCCCTATAACTAGAACCTGCCTTTCCTGCCTTGCACTCCCCCCACCACCCGTATTAGAGCCACTGCCTCCCGGGGTGCTCTGAGAGTCAGCCTGCTCCATACACGCCAGTTCAGAGTTTCCTCCCCAGCATCTTCAGCCAAAACTGTGAATTTGCTGTTTTGGACAAACTGTTGACCAGCCCCCCTACCATTCTGTCCCCTACTTCCCCTCTTGACTGTCACAAACCTTCCTCCCTCATTAGCCTCCACTGCCCCTTCTCCTCCCCCCACTCCACTAGCCCCTGCCAGTGGTTGCTCTGCCAGCCTCCTGTCATTCCCCTCGTTTGTCGCTACTCTCAGTGCTGCAAGTTCACACCTTAGAGTCTGCAGCTCAGATTCCAAGATGAAAACCCACTGACATCTCTCACATGTAAATACTGCAAGGAACTGCTGCTCCAACACCACATACATGTGACAAGACACACACTGAGTAATACCAGCAAACCCACTCATATTTACACTGGGTACTTACAGTTTCCCAAATGTAATTCCTCACAACACCTTTTTGGTTTTAAACGCCTTAAGGTTTTTAACGCTGTTTAACACTTAATTCACATGCAACACTTAGATCACATGCAACACTTAGATCACATGCAACACTCGCTTAATAGCTCCCACACTCTCTTTACCTTCACAAGTTTAAGGTTTCAACCAGAGCGCACAAAGCCTGATTAGCCCCTCCCACTTAATTAGAAGAAAGAGGGAAAGGAGAAAAAAAAATGCTATTTGCTACCAGCAGTAAAACAACCCCTTAACTTTTTTTTAAAAAATGTTCCCCTTAGACCTCTAAAGCTAAAACACAAAAAGAAAATAAACGCACTTAATGTATCAACTAGTTTACCCCAAAGAGAGAAAAGAAAAAGCTGTTTGTCTCAGTCAGATAACTCACAGAACACACAGCAGTCAGTTATTTGCACTTAGTCCCTCCTTGCACCCAGCACTCACAGCATGCACAGCAAACACCAAAGCCTTAAGGTTTTTAACGCTGCTTAACACTTAATTCACATGCAACACTCGCTTAGCAGCTCCCACACTCGCTTTACCTTCACAAGTTTAAGGTTTCAACCAGATTGGAGTAGAGATTCAACTAGGTAAGGAGGGTGGGTAATCCAGAGTATTATGGGGAAGCAATGGTATACTGCGCGGTGGGATTAGTAAGGGGAAGTGGAGGATGAGTGAGGGGGGCATACAGTTTACCAGCTAGGAAGATCCCTCTGTTACAAGATAAATTGGCTAATAGTAACTTAATATCAGAGGGTAAATTTGTAACCTCAGATGTATGCTTGCAAATGCAAGGAGTTTGTCAAGTAAAATGGGAGAGCTAGAGTTAATTGTATGCACTAGAAACTATATATATAATTGGTATCACTGAAATCTGGAGGGATGAACATGTGACTGGGCTGTTAATTTAAATGGCTACACCCCTTTTAGGAGGGTGGAGTGGTTGAGTAGTTTGTCTTTATGTAAAACCTGAATTAAAGATGTGCTCTAAAGAAATAACCATGGTTGGCACTGTGGAAGGAGTGGAATCCCTCTGGGTTGAAATTTCAACTGGGCAATTACCCAGAGATTGACTGGAGTAATGGGGTTGCCAAGTAAGAATAAGCTAGCGAGTTTGTGACTAAACCTCCTGACAAATTTTTATTTCAGCTCTTTCATGAACTTCTAGGAATAACTCTCTTTTGGACCTGGTTATATCTAATAAGCTCATCTTTAGCATTTATGTGGGTGAGCATTTAGGGAATAGTGATCTTTACATGGTCCTTTGAGATAATGTTGCAGAAACAACTCTATAAGTGAGTAACTAAAACACTACATTTTAGATGTGCAAACCTTGGCAGTATAAAGGTATCTCTGCAACATTAACTGGGAAAGGCTGTTCAAAGAGTTAAACACAGAAGAAAATGGGAAGTCTTTAAAATGCTGCTTAATAAATATGTCAATATGTCAATATATTCCCCTTGTAAGCAAGGAACGTCGTTGTGGTTTGACAGAAGTGTTGGTGTTGAAGTTGGTAAGAAGTGACGTTCTTTCAAGTTAGCTGGGACAGCCAAAATGTTTGTCAGGTACAAGGGGGCCAATAAATCAGACAAGCTAAATAATAGTACACTGAATTGTACACTGAATTGTAAAGAAGTAATGAAATAGGAGCCTGTATGGTGGGGAGCCCGGGGTATACCCATAAAGAACCCAGGGTATATCTGTAAATAGCAGAACCGAGTCATGGTAAAGTAATACAAAATTTAATGAGACAACATAACAAAACAGGTGCTCAATGAAAATATAAAGAAATATACTATGAGCTTTGTTTACATGTTCTAGTCTCTTTTGAATTTCCTCTTGCTCAAACCGTGCATCATCTATTGTATTACTAGAACTGGGAATATTAAGTAAGAACCCTTCTTTAGCTGGTTTCTCATTCTTATAGACAGATATAAAATAAAAAAACAGCAGTTTGAAATCTCTGTTTTTTCATTGTTTTTTTATCAACCAGCTCACCCCCTCTGATATTAAGGTCCCATCCATCCTGCTTATTTTTTTTTACTATTAGCATATTAAAAAATAATTTGTAAAGCAGCATTTTAAAGACATCCCACTTTTCTTCTGTGCTTAACCCTGTGAAAAGCATTTCCCACTTTATTTGTTGCAGAGATGACCTTTTACTGTCAATGTTTGCACTTCTAAAATTTAGTGTTTTAGTTACTCCTATATAGAGTTGTCTCTACAACATTATCTCAAAGGAGAAAAAGTTATGATCACTATTCCCTAAATGTGCACCAACACTAATGCTATTTGCAATAGCTGAGCTTCATTCTCATCACTTATACAAGTGCATACAGCAATAATAATTTTCTTTGTAACTTTTTGCCTAGTTGAAATCTATACCTTGATGGATTCCACACCTTCCCCAGTGCAATCCATGGTTATTTATTTAGATCATCACTTTAATTCAGGTTTTACATACAAACACACTCCTCCAACCTTTTTAATCCCCCTGTACCTCCTAAAAAGGGTGTAACCATCTACAGCCCAGTCACATGTTTCATCCCACCAGGTCTCAGTGATACCAATTATATCTTAATATTTTGAGCATGCAATCAACATTTGCTCTCCCCAAACTCCAGCATACAGCGGATGTTACTACTTTTCCCTTTGCTTAATGGAGAATTAGATCTTAAGTTAGTATTAGCCTCTTCTCCTTGTAACTGAGGCATCTCCTTGAGCTGGTAAACTGTATGCCACCCTCACTCCTCCCCCATGACCACTTCCTAATTCCAATAACCAGTCTGCCCTAGTTTCCCTATCTTATTTGAGCTCTGAACAACTGGTGGCTTTGGAGCAGAAATGGGTGGCCTGGCTGGCCTGATTTGACAATGTGAGCTATTATAAGCCCGGAAAGTACAACAAAAATGCTGATGCTCTGTTTCGCAATCCCACAGAAACTCCCCTAGGGCTTTGGGAAGAGGAGTGGGAGAGAAGGTGCAGGCCCAGGGTGGGTGAGAGGGCCCAGACAAGCAAGCAGCCCTAGAAGGGCCCTTCCATATACATTGGCAGAGTGGCCAACTGTTTTTTTTTTTTTGCAAAGAAAAAAAAACAAAATATATCTGCATTATACTTTCTGCATGTAAGATGTCTCATACATGACACAGTTAGCATATACCTTGTGGTTGATATGTAATTACACCAATAAACATAGTTTAAGGTTCAACAACCCAATCATTAGCCCTGATTTCCAGTGATGTGGCTGAACTGAACAGTAATAAAAACTGAGATAGGTACAGTACAGTCTCTGAAATATGGGAGAAATATAACCAAATGGAAAAGCTGGTCACCTCTAACACTGAAAACAAATTTATGCACTATGTGAATTACGTTTCTGATCAGGAAAACCATTCAAGAAGGAACAAAATAAGGCCAGCAATCAACTGAATCAATAGGCCAGCAGGAACTGATCACAGTATTATGTAAATTATTCAACCATATGCTGGAAAATCCACCTGACAACCACACTGTGATTGACAGAGCACACAAAGAACTCAGTCCCAGAGATTCCTCGACATGTGATCTGCCACATTAATTTCTATAATGTAAAAGAGGCCTTAAAGGAGAAGTAAAGCCTAACTAAAGAAGTATGCTAGAAATGTTGTACATTATATTTCGGACTTCTGTACAAGCCCAAGGCAACCACAGCCATTTAGCAGGGAAGATCCGTGTCTCCAAAGATGCCCCAGTACCTCCCCATCTTCTTTTCTGCTGATTCACTGCACATGCTCTATGCTGCTGTCACATACTGAGCTTAGGAACCCACTCACAATATACAGAAAACATAGAATATAAATGTCACAATATAATGCTGATTCAGAATTAATACATATAATTACAACATGGCAGCACAGAAACCACTGCAATTAGCATCAGAATTTAATAATCAACCTTGTAGTATTAGATTATATTACAGGCCAAACTCATTTTCTGCTAGATAATTCGGACAACCCCTAAGCTTAGTTTTTCAACAGATGCTCAGAGCCCACTGAACATGTGAGTGTCGTAGACACTTTCCAAGTTTGTGACCCTCTGTGACAATTTTAAAGTTCTGGGTCATTGCTGATATTGAGAAGCAGAATCTTTAGGCTGGTGCAATAAGTGCAGTATATAAAATATGGCATTTTTAGCCATATTAATTTTTAGGGGTTCCTTCTCCTTTAATGCTGAAAGCAAGATAAATAAGTGACACTGAATTTAAAAACATAAAGCTGAAGTTCTTCCAGGACTTTATGGGAAATACCTTGTGGCAACTCAGTGGATTAGAACCAGTCCTTGATGTTCTAAAGGAAAACTCTATCAAATACAGATGGCCATTCCCCTTAGCTATTATTGTGGCAAAGCAGGGAAAGTCGGTACTCATAAAAACAACATCAAAGGATTTACCTAATTTGTGAATGCTTTTAACCTCCCTCCAGTTGCAGTTGATAACTGGGAAATTATGGACTGGGAAACACTAGCAACCAAATCAAGCAGGAGCATTGCAAAAACAAATATTAGTGGATACTATTCACTAATTAGTGGATACTATTCACAATTGGCTATAACTCTCCTTCAATAAGACGGATAATGACAACCTGATCATCATAAACCACACAACAATTCATCATACCTTGGGACTTACTCATCTCAACAACCAGATGTTGTATATTCCTTATTATATGCTTTAACACTGATTATCATTATGCTAACTGTAAGTGTTATTGAGAAAAAAAATTGGTAAATATGTTGGCTCTGATAGCCGAAAATTTATTAAGCTTGGTGCTTGGTTTTTGGTTTTAACCTATGTCCCCCCTTATATATTTTCAAGGGGTGGAAACACCCAAAAGTAAATTTCAAAATAATGCATTATAAAAATAGTGTATTAAACTGAATGTTTTTACCTAAATGTTGTTGTTTACTAAATGCAATGTTTGCTTAACCATTCAATTCAGATGCTAATGCACATATACAGTTATAATGGCCAACTGTATAATCTGCTCCTGCAATATCCAGGGGTTTAGTTTACCATTTAAAATATCTCAGATCTTGACAGAGCTACATAAGCAAAAAGTAATGATTACTTTTTTCCAAGAAACTCATTTTCAAAACAGGTCACAACAATTGTTTATAAATTTGATCAAAATTGGTTATTTAGCGATAATCCTAAATAGAAGGAAAGGGGTAGTTATAGCTTTTCATTATCAACTCCCCTATACATTACTAGATACAGTACATTAATTGACCCACAGTGAGATATTTGTGCTAAAATGTATATACATAAACATATAATATAATAATGTTAGTGAATTTTTATGTACAAAATACAAATTAATCTATATTCATATAGAAGATAGTAACAAATTTTAAAAGTTTTGCAGAAGGAGGTGATCTGAACATTGCAATTGGCCTGACTCTAGACTCAACCACTAAAATCCCTATTTTATTCTGATCAGCTGTTGGGCACATGGCGAATATGTCACTCATTGGAAAAAGATTATACATATTTCTCACAGGTCCATCAACAATATAGCAGAATTTACACGCTTCTGTCATCGCTGTGTAGCGCTGTTCAAAGCATTATCGGAGTCTGGCAGGTTAGTATCAAATAAATGGCTTTATTGAGCGCTTTAAAATAGCTGAGGAGGGGGATTCACATCCTCAGCTATTTTAAAGCGCTCAATAAAGCCATTTATTTGATACTAACCTGCCAGTCTCCGATAATGCTTTGAACAGTGCTACACAGCGATGACAGAAGCGTGTAAGTAGAAGCCGGCTGGAAGGAGCCGATTATCGCGAGAGCAGCAGTTCAGCAGGAGCTGGCGTGCAAGGGTAGAGCTCCGCCATTAGCCACATCGTATTTCTTCGAATATAGCAGAATTGACTACTTGTTTATCTCTCACTATGATTTAGGTTGGATACAGTATTTTACAACTTGTTATACATTTTATTAGCAGAAGAGACTGGACTTGGAAATTAAGGGGTTTTTTTTATCACAGTCCGAAAAACTCTCACTATTTTTTTAAAACCACTCCAATCAAATTTCCGCTGACTGTTTTACCATATTTTTCAATACATTTTCATGAAAAAATCTGGTGCTTGAAAAGACTCGATAAAATTTTAAAAATTTAAGAATAATACGATTTTTTTAGATTTTACATCTTTTTCGCATTACCAACCGAAAACCACATAATGTTCAGATTATTGTACGAAACCCAGTGCAGATCAGGATATCTTTCAATTGCAAATGGGACATCTGCCATTGCCTTCTACATGACCTTGCCAGGTTTGAGATGGAGTACTTTTTTATTCTGACTTTTAACACCATCAGGGTTTACTAAATCATGAAAAATTTTAGGTTTTTTTGGACTTCCTCTAAATGTTTCATTGCTTCAGGATAACAAATGTTTAGAAGAAATCAAAGGTGAGATACAAGCATATACTAATGTACACAAAGAGGATATCACTCATCCATCTGAAACCAGGCTAATTTGGTACTTTTATTGGTACTTCTAAAATTTACTCTTTGTTCACATATGTTCCCCGAATGAGCGATCACCAGAGAATAATCCCAGAGACCTTCATCCACGTTCAATTATGGCTTTATTGTGGTACACATAGTGATAGAGGCAAATATTAGTGCAACAATCTTACGCGTTTCATACCTATACCAATCGGCACTTCCTCCGAGCTTAAGTAAACATCACAGGATTTGCATTTAAATAGTCTACCCTACAAGTAACACCAAAAAGAGGTATATGTCTCACATTCACCCCTGTATACTTAGCATAAAAAACTAACATTGTGTAATGTTATAGTGTGTTCAGTGATATAATACAATATATTATATATTATAAATAAAAGGGTGTACACAAATATGTATATAAAAACTGTGTGGCATTGTCTATAAAAAGAAAACAGGTGTCATACAAAACCTCCACCCATAAAATAACAACCACTATAAACCATCTGTCAAACCATCTGTCAAATTTTAATATATTTATTTATTTTACCTAAAGTGCACTTTGAGTATCTGCATGTGCAATGGAACAGTCCAATGTCACTGCTCTGCCACCCCACACCCCTAGACATATATTGTACACAAAACCATTAACCTCTTTGGTCTCACATAATTAAAGTTCAATTGTAGATATCTCACAGAGCAAGTGTTAAAAGGGAATCTAATCCTATTATATCAATTATCAAATAAACTAGGTGTTCAACATTTCTCAACTGTTAGCAAACATATTTAGTTTCTACTCAAACATTTCTTACTATCTATATTTCTATTTGTGTATTCTATATTTGAGTTTCTATTTGTTTTTCAACTTTATTATTATATTTTTACTTTATTTGATTTAAATATATTAATTATTTGAAGCTAAAAGCTAGTCTATAAAAGTTATATGTCACATTATTCAAGCCATCAGGTCTGAAGTAAACATCCACTTCACCTCTCTTTAAGACAGTATCCTGTCAATATCTCCTCTTTGCCAAATTCACATTTTCAATACCTTGACAAGAGACAAAATTTTAATTAGCATCATGTCTCTCCAACATGTTCTGCTATAGCTCTATTTATGCTAGCTACCTTGTAACAACGTACCATGGTGGTCTAGTGGGGGGTCGGCGGGGACGCCTGCCGCCTCCTCGGTGGGGACGCCTGCTGCGAGCTGAGTCCTCTTCTTCCTGCTGTTGCAGTACTAAGGGCGTGTGCGGTGCGCCTCTACTCCTTTTATAGGCGCAAAGTTTGAAAGGTTTAAAAGGCGCACTTGGGCTGCAATTCTTTGCCCCTTATAGGTTTGCCCCTCTAGCCCCTTTGATAGACTACAAAGAGTGGTGGTAAATGGAACATTTTCTAATTGGACCAGTGTTGTTAGTGGAGTACCACAGGGCTCTGTATAAGGTCCCTTGCTTTTCAACTTGTTTATTAATGACCGGGAGGTGGGCATTGAAAGTACTGTTTCTATTTTTGCAGATGATACTAAATTGTGCAGAACTATAGGTTCCATGCAGAATGCTGCCACTTTGCAGAGTGATTTGTCTAAGTTGGAAAACTGGGCAGTAAACTGGAAAATGAGCTTCAATGCAAGGTTATGCACTTTGGCAAAAATAATATAAATGGAAGTTATACACTAAATTGCAGTGTGTTGGGAGTTTCCTTAAATGAGAAGGATCTTGGGGGTTTTGTAGATAACAAGTTGTCTAATTCTGGGCAGTGTCATTCTGTGGCTACTAAAGCAAATAAAGTTTTGTCTTGCATAAAAAAGGGCAAGTTTAACTCCAGGGATGAAAACATAATTATGCCTCTTTATAGGTCCCTGGTGAGGCCTCATCTGGAGTATGCAGTGCAGTTTTGGACTCCAGTCCTAAAGAGGGATATAAATGAGCTGGAGAGAGTGCAGAGACGTGCAACTAAATTGGTTGGAGGGATGGAGGACTTAAATTATGAGGGTAGACTGTCAAGGTTGGGGTTGTTTTCTCTGGAAAAAAGGCACTTGCGAAGGGACATGATTACACTTTACAAGTACATTAGAGGACATGATAGACAAATAGCAGGGGACCTTTTTACCCATAAAGTGGATCACCATACCAGAGGCCACCCCTTTAGACTAGAAGAAAAGAACTTTCATTTGAAGCAACGTAGGGGGTTCTTCACAGTCAGGACAGTGAGGTTGTGGAATGCACTGCTGGGTGATGTTGTGATGGCTGATTCAGTTAATGCCTTTAAGAATGGCTTGGATGATTTTTTGGAAAGACATAATATCAAAGGCTATTGTGATACTAAGCTCTATAATTAGTTTAGGTATGGGTATATAGAATTTAATTAAAAGTAGGGAGGGGTGTGTGTATGGATGCTGGGTTTTCATTTGGAGGGGTTGAACTTGATGGACTTTGTCTTTTTTCAACCCAATGTAACTACAGTATGTAACTGTGTAAGTTCCTGGTGCTTCTGATTCGTATCCTATCTGTTATTTGAATACCTGTTGTAAAGCCTTGCCTGTTCTAACAATCCTGACTTCTTGAATCCTGTCCCTGCCTGGTAACCGACTCTCCTGTATCTGTAACCCTTCTGATTGATCTCCTGGTTTGACTCTTGCCTGACTGACTCTGTTCGTATTCTGTCTGCCCTGACCCGGCCTGTCTGACTTCACTTTCTGCCTATGCCTTGTACTGCGACCTTCTGCCCAAAAGACTTCTGCTTTACCTTCATGCCCCTTTGCTTGTTCAGAACCCTTCGCTTGGCTCCTCTCTTAATAAGACCTGGCGGCATCCAGGGCCAGACTGGGAGTAAAAAGCAGCCCTGGCAAAATAAATCAAAGCAGCCCACACATAAATGCGTGATAGTCTTTTACTTATACACATGCATATTTTTTTTATAAATATATATACATTTATTTATATATATATATATATATATATATATATATATATATATATATATATATATATATATATATATATATATCTCCACACATACATTGGGTTAAAACTGCAATAAATTATATGATCAACCCCTCAGTGACTAATATCATTATAATTTACAGTAAGGGGTACATTATCCCTTATAATACATGAGTGATACTCAGAGTTCCCTGTATAACTCAGCCTGCAGCCTTGTGCCTTTATATGGTCACAGAACAACCCCTCAGTGACTTCTAATATCCTTATTTACAGTAGGGGGTACATTATCCCTTATAATACAAGAGTTCCATGTTCCAGGCCAACATCCTTAATTTAACCAGTAACCTAATTAGTGGCATTATATCAAATGTTTTAGCAAGTCTAAGTAGATCACATTCACTGCCATCCCAGAATTGAGGTCCCTGCTCTGTGCTGCACTTACCTACACTATCCCCCTGTACCCTGATATACACCTCCCATCCCCCCATATACACTCTGTGCAGCACTTACCTACACTATCCCCCCTTTCCTTAGTGCTAAAATCCACTTTCCCCAAGATGCATTGCTTGTACACCCCAATAAACTGAGCCCTGTGTTACCCTGGTGTATCCTGCTTATATGCTCCCTCCTTAATAGATAGCAGTGAGACAGGAGGAGGCTGTATGAGCTTAATGCCAGAGAGTGGGGGAGGATACAAGCACAGAGGGATGACAGTCTTGACAGGACTACGTGGACGACACGCATTTTAAGACAGCATCAGGAATAGTATGCCGGCTCTCAGCATGTGATACTCACATATCGGAAGAGGCTGCATTCAGATCTCTGTGCTGCCCGCAAAACTTATTTCAGTCTCAGCCTCGTTGCTCAGTCTCCACCCCCGGTCTGCCTCTTCAGGGTAAAGGGTAAGGCATTTTTCAGTAGCAGTATGCACAAATGTCGCTGTCTTAAATATATTGATAATGGGTTGAGTGCAGAGGACTCTTGTATTTGACTATATGTATTTTGTGGTCACAGCCTCATTGCACCCCCGCCTAATGGTTTTAAAAAATAGTGGTGAGCACAACTTTCCCTTGTTTGTTATAGTTATACAGGAGCAGTGACCAGCTCCATGTTGTAGCTCCCACCCTTCCCAGCTATAGTCAGGTGATCCCACTGGTGTCTAATAAAAGGTCAGCCAAGTTTGGTTCGCCTATGGTAGCTATATCTACGCTTCTCTATTTTTCTGCTATAGTACGATGTAGTTGTTATCTACCTACTGAACTATAACACGACCTTTTTGGTCGGCTTTCTCTATATTTCCCATTTTCTATTTGTTATAAGTTACAGCTGGATATGTTAATAGTTGCTATCAAAAGGGCTGGTTGTTTAGTGCTATCCCCCCCTTTTAGGTACGAGACTGGTTGGTCCCTCGTACGGCCGGTCCTGCGAGGTTCCTGCTGCGTCTCTGTTCCCTTTCTTGCACAGTGTTGTTTTATGGTACAAATTTTTTGAAATGTTTTTGATTCTGATTTTATGTTTCTTATTCTCTTTTTTTTTCTGATTTACCTCCTGCACTGTTGTCCTTGTGTAGTAACCTTTATTTCATTATCATGTTCTCAGATCTGGTGAGCTCTATGGTGGCTGAGACCCTATTTTTTCTTTTTATTGTAGCAATTTGGAAGCTATCTCCCCCTCATGGTCATGATGCCTCTTAAAATACTAAGCCATAATGTTCAGGGGTTTAATTCACCTACTAAGAGGACTAAGGCTTTCACCAATTACGCAGCATTACACGCAGATATTATCTGCTTGCAGGAGACCCATTTTTCCCACTCCTCCCACCCCAAATAAATAATTTTATTATCTACTAGCCCGACTAAAACTAAAGGGGTGGCTATATGTTTTCATGCCAACTTACCCTTGGTTATTGACAAAGTGGTGTCGGATCCTGAGGGACGATATCTTATAGCTAATGTACTCATTGGAGACTCCCCCTTAACTATTGTTTCTTACTATGCCCCTAATGTCCATCAACTTGAGTTCTTAACTACACTCTTTGACCTCTGCAAAGGTAATCAAGTGGGCCAAATGGTTATTTGTGGGGACTCCAATATGGTGTGGAATCATCGTTTAGATCGTTTAACTTTATTGGAAAAACGGATGGTGGTTGGCCCCAACAAAGAGGCATTAAGGTTTAAGGATACAATTGTTTCTAATGGGCTGGTTGACGCTTGGAGAGAGTCCAATCCAGAGGTACGCCAATTCTCTCATTATTCAGCCCCACATAAGCTGTCTTCTAGGATAGACCACATCTTTCTCACATCTGCTATTGTGGCTTCCCTTCAATCTTCCACGATGGTAAATGTAGGCTGGTCAGACCATTGTCCTGTTGTAGCCACTTTATCTCACATTCTATCTCGAACATCGACTAGATTTTGGAGACTGAACGAGTCTCTGATTAGCTTTCCCGATGTAGTAGCTAAGGTTAAAGATAATCTAAATTTGTATTTTTCTGAAAATCTCTCTTCAGTTTCATCGAAAACTATACTGTGGGAAGCCCATAAACCAGTCATTAGGGGAGTGTTTATTCAAATTGGATCTCAAAGAAAGAGGACGAAGTTGAAGGCCATTAATATTCTAGTTAAGGAATTGGATAGATTATCTGATCTGCATATACGTTTTCCCACTGAAGCTCATCTGACCCAGTTCCGTAATGCTCAGAGAGATTTAGATTTACTTTTATCCACTAACGCTGAGAAGACCCTACGATGGGCTAGGCATAAATTATATTGCTCTTTAGACAAACCAGGGAGGATGTTGGCCCGTAAGCTAAACGAAAGAGATAAGCCCATATCTATCCATAGAATCAGGACTTCACAGGGTCCTCTGTCAGGAAATCCACAAAAGATCACAGACACGTTTGCAGCCTTTTACCAAAAACTTTATGCCAAGCCTTCCCCTATTTCGGAAACTACTTACGCTAAATTTTTTAGGGACCTAGACCTTCCCCAACTTTCGCCTGAACAATCTCAGTTCGTTGATGAGGCTATTACGCAAGAAGAGGTAGCCCAAGCTACCAAACAGCTTAAATCGAATACAGCTCCTGGTATAGATGGTCTTGCTAATATTTATTATAAAAAATTTGCACCTATACTGATTCCCCATTTGACCTCTTTGCTTAATTGCTTGCGGGAGGGACAAAAGCTACATCCTGAATCTCTCTGTGCTAAAATATCTGCGATTCCTAAGCCTGATACGGACCTTTTTGACTGTAAGAACTATAGACCCATTTCGGTTTTGAATACGGATATTAAAATTTTAGGTAAAATTATAGCTACACGTATCAATGTTTTCCTCCCCTCAATAATAAATAAAGATCAGGTGGGCTTTGTCCCGGGTCGTCAAGCTTCAGACGCTACTAGGCGTCTTATTCTACTCACGCAACATGCCAAAGCCTCAGACATCAAGTCTATGATTCTTAAGTTAGACATTCGTAAGGCTTTTGATTCCCTGTCTTGGGACTATCTATATTACTTTTTAGTGCGCTGGGGGTTTGGCTCCAACTTGTTAACCTGGGTTAAGGCTCTGTATGACGCCCCTTCAGCTGCAGTCCATATAATGGGGTTTTCCTCTACACCGTTCCCGATTTGCAGAGGGACCCGTCAGGGTTGCCCCCTATCCCATACCCTGTTTAATTTGGCTATTGAGCCTTTGGCCATTGCCATCCGTTCCAACCCTAATATCTCAGGAATTGAAGTGGGTGGTATGCACCATAAAATCAGCCTCTTTGCGGATGATCTCACTCTTACCATTACTCGGCCTATGACCTCCCTTCCAAATTTATATGGTCTCTTGGACACATTTGGTTCTATTTCAGGACTCCGTATTAATCACCACAAAACAGAGGCATTAAATATTAATCTCCCTCATGCACTAGAAAAATTGCTCCAACTCAACTTTGAGTTTATTTGGCATCCGAACTATATTTCCCTTTTAGGCATTAAACTAACAAGCTCTTATGATCTATTATATAAATTCAACTATCCGCCTATGTTTAAAGTTTTGGTAACTCTCTTAGAAAAGTGGAGCTCTCATCATATATCATGGGTGTCAAAATGACACTTCTACCAAAGCTTTTATATTTATTTAGGACCTTACTGGTCCCTATCCCCATAGGACATTTAGCTAAATTTGAATCAAGAGTTTTACGTTTTGTATGGGCGGGGAAATCTCGCAGAATCAGTAAAGCTACTTTGTATCGCCCTAAGTCGGGGGGTGGGCTGGGCCTCCCAAATCTCTCCCTTTATTATAGAGCAGCTCAGTTGGCCCAGGTCCTCACGCTACATTCCACTGAAGACTGCCCACACTGGGTCCAATTGGAAGCCGCATTTACTCAACCATTTTCCCCCCTTGCATTGGTGTGGAGTTCTCCGGGGAAGAGACCTAGACAGGCTAGTAGCTGTCGCCAGCAAACTTTGAAAATCTGGGATATTTCCAACAAGAAATTACATTTGAGCTCCCCCATTTGCCCTGCAGCTCCTATATTTGGTAACCCTCAATTTACCCCAGGCCTCCAGGCCTCACGTTTCCGGTGGTGGTTGGACCAAGGAATTTGGGCTATGGGTCAATTGTGCTCTTCCTTGGGCCCACTTTCCCTTCAGCAGGTTCGTGATAAGTTTTCTGTTCCAACTAGTGAAAGTTTTCGGTTGCAACAAATCCTCCACTTTGTACGGTTTCAATGGAGCCATGGGGAAAACATGAATGTTCCCATGACCTTTTTTGAAAGGTGGTGTATTCACTCCCCTAGATTGCGCAAATCGGTGTCATGCCTCTATAGTGGGTTTTTTGAATCCCACCAGCCTCTGGAGCTACCCTATATACAGGCTTGGCATAGGGACCTATCTAAAGAATTATCTCTAGAACAGTGGGAGCGAGTCTGGTCCACAACTAAGAGGTCTTCTAATAACATCTCCTTGCAGGAAGCCAATTATAAGGTACTTTTTAGGTGGTACCTAGTCCCAGCGCGTATAGCGAAATTTTCCCCCACTGCAGATCCCCGGTGCTTCAGAGGCTGTGGGGAAATGGGCACGATGTTTCATATATGGTGGACCTGTTCGGGTGCCCGAAGATTTTGGATTAGGGTCTTTAACATGATTTATTCTGTTTTTGAGGTTTCCTTGCCGAGAGACCCGGCAATAGCCCTACTTAACGTTAAACCCCAAGAGCTCACCAATGCTCAGTTTCGCCTGTTCTCGTTCATAATGTTAGCTGCTAAGAGGACCTTAGCGGGAGCCTGGAAACAGAGGCAAATTCCTATAACCCCGGTTAAGTCCAGAGTTGATTGGATTATGTCCCAGGAAAAAATGACTAGTGTTCTATTAGATACCCATCAGAAGTTTCTGTTAACCTGGAACCCGTGGATTGAGTATAGATTTGGGACTGATGCTCCCGTTATCCTTTTTTCCCTGTAGCCTTCTTAGGGTATATTTGGTCTCAGTGCAGGAGAGGTATATTTTTTTTGTTTTATTATTTTTTGTTTATTTTTTTGTTTTCTTTTTATAAAAAGATGCTTTTGTACCCTGTATGTTCATTTACGGAAGTACGAACCTTGGTACGTTTACAGAGGATGTATGTCTTATTGCTTCTTGTATGTACATTTTGGCATGCTGCTTTGTGTTTTCTGATAGCAGTAATTGACTGTACACTAATGTTGTGATGAACAATAAAAATTTATTGAAGTAAAAAGGTCAGCCAAGTACGGGGGTTTACTTTGAAAGCAGCAAGTAAGTTGCAGGTAAAACCTAGTCCCTTTGTAAAATGTATAATGAAGCAATAGAATTCTTAATGAATTCGATAAAACTGAGCATAGGACTGGCCAGATATGGGATGACTTTGATGTAGTTGGCCAGCTTAAATATCTTGCAATATATGGACAAACAATCCCTGTTTTGTTTAAAGGGTAAGGCATTTTTCAGTAGCAGTATGCACACATGTCGCTGTCTTAAATATATTGATAATGGGTTGAGTGCAGAGGACTCTTGTATTTGACTATATGTATTTTGTGGTCACAGCCTCATTGCACCCCCGCGTAATGGTTTTAAAAAATAGTGGTGAGCACAACTTTCCCTTGTTTGTTATATATATATATATATATATCTCCACACATACATTGGGTTAAAACTGCAATAAATTATATGATCAAAGAACAACCCCTCAGTGACTAATATCATTATTACAGTAGGGGGTACATTATCCCTTATAATACATGAGTGATACTCAGAGTTCCCTGTATAACTCAGCCTGCAGCCTTGTGCCTTTATATGGTCACAGAACCCCTCAGCGATTTCTAATATCCTTATTTACAGTAGGGGGTACATTATCCCATGTTCCAGGCCAACATCCTTAATTTAACCAGTAACCTAATGAGTGGCATTATATCAAATGTTTTAGCAAGTCTAAGTAGATCACATTCACTGCCATCCCAGAATTGAGGTCCCTGCTCTGTGCTGCACTTACCTACACTATCCCCCTGTACCCTGATATACACCTCCCATCCCCCCATATACACTCTGTGCAGCACTTACCTACACTATCCCCCCCTTTCCTTAGTGCTAAAATCCACTTTCCCCAAGATGCATTGCTTGTACACCCCAATAAACTGAGCCCTGTGTTACCCTGGTGTATCCTGCTTATATGCTCCCTCCTTAATAGATAGCAGTGAGACAGGAGGAGGCTGTATGAGCTTAATGCCAGAGAGTGGGGGAGGATACAAGCACAGAGGGATGACAGCCTTGACAGGACTACGTGGACGACACGCATTTTAAGACAGCATCAGAAGTAGTATGCCGGCTCTCAGCATGTGATACTCACATATCGGAAGAGGCTGCACCCCCGGTCTGCCTCTTCAGCCCTCCCTCCTCCCTCTGTCCTTAAATGCTTGCCGTACACGTAAAGCAGACGGCATGTCACGGATTCTGAAAGATAAGCTAATTAGGTGGCATAGCAGACAAGAGTAGTGCCGCATCTAATAAAGTGGCGGGCGGCCCACTTGAACACAGTATTGAGCGGCCCCTCGGGCGTTTGCCCGAAAGGGTAAATTACCAGTCCGGGCCTGGCGGCATCCCATTGAAAGGCGGCTGTTAAAGGCAGAAGCAAGAGCCAAGAACAGGGTGCTTAGCATTGGTTCTGAATTTAGGGTGCCGACCGTGACATACCTGTTCTTATTCTCTATCTTTAAATCTCCTTGTCATCTTCCCATACTGTACTCTTCATTAGACAGTTAACATACACTTACATTCATACTGTGTGCCTGTACTGTATACTTTATTTGCAGACTCACAAAAAAAAACTAATTGATCAATTGACCAAGTAGACATTACCATGAAAACATTGATACTTATAGATTATGAACAACGGAAAGGGATTACCATGCTTGCCCTGTAGACTGGAATTTCCTAAAAGAAGCCATTATTCAAATAGGCCTTCGCACAAAGGCAACCAATAGAATCCTGTTATTATTCCAACATCCTCATGCTAGAATCAAAGCTAACAGTCAATAATCAGAACCGGTCAAGATAAATAATTTCACACATGTCAAGGGTGCCCACTCTCCTCAAGCCTTTATACATTAGTGATGGAACATTTGGCTAATGCCATAAGATACAAGCAGAATATAAAGGGCTTGCAGATTGAAAACATCCATTGCAAGATAGCATTATAAGGAGATGATTTGTTGGTATTTGTAACTCAACCACATATTTCCCTTCCATCATTGAAGCAGCAATTTAATGGATAAAGGATTACTTAGCAACCTTAAAATAAATTATGACAAATCTCTGAAGCACTTAGGGGCATATTTATCAAATGTTGAATTTCGAATACACTAAACTTCGATTTACCTCGACTTAGATTTTTTTATTTTAAAACTTCGACTATTCATATATTTTTCAGGGTAGCCGAATTTTGAGTCTTCCATCGAATGCCTTATATTCGATGTACTTCAATTGAACTTGATTTGAAGGTTTTCACAGGTGGAGGAGGTGTCTGAAGTCAGGTTTGGAAATTTTCCAAAAAAATGAGAGGGGGGCACGGGCTGGGGAGTCACTGGGAGGGGTTCCTGGGGGGAGGAAGAGGAGAAGGAAGAGAGTGGGGGGTCCCATGGGGGGGGGAAGAGAGTAGTTCAGATGGGGGGTCCCATGGGGGGGAAGAGAGTAGTTCAGAGGGGTCCCATAGAGGGGGAGGAGCATAGGACAGGGGGGTCCCGTAGAGGTGGGGGAGGAGTGTAGGGCAGGGGGTTCCCATAGAGGGGGTGGAGTGAAGGGCAGGGGGGTCCCATAGATGGGGGGAGGACAGTAGGGCAGGGGGGTCCGGTAGAGGGGAGAAGGAGAGTAGGGCAGGGGGGTCCTGTTGAGGGGGAAGCATAGGGCCGGGGGGTCTCATGGGGGGGAGGAGAGTAAGGCAGTAGGGTCCCATAGAGGGGGGGCGTAGGGCAGGGGGGTCCTGTAGAGGGGGTGAGGAGCATAGGTCAGGGGGGAGAAGTGTAGTGTAGGGAGGGTGTCCCCCAGGGCACGCTGCATATCTCACTCACTATCTGGGGCAAGCAGCAAGTCACGCACCCCACCCAGGGCTCAGAGAGGCTCCCCCAGGAGGAGGCCAGGGAGGCTGCCCAGCAGCGAGGAGGAGGCACAACCAACTGCCTCAGAGAGGAGACAGGAGAAGGAGGGTGATGATGACAGAGGAGAGGAGGGCCCCACCACCAAAATGGCCCAAAGATTTTCCAGTGACAAGAATGGAGCACTGGTGGATCAGGTGGTAGCGTGATGGGATGTGCTGTTTAGGAGTCAGTCCCATCGCATCAGTGCTGCCAAGTCTGGCAGCAGGTAACAGAAAAAGTGAACACTGTAGGTGCTTTACACAGGGATCGCCCCACTTTGTACAAGCGCTTCAGTGACCTGAAAAGCAAAGCTAATTACCAGGAGAGCTAAAGCCCAGAAGACCGGTGGAGGGCGTGTCCACTCAGACTGAAACCCTATGAGTGCCGGCTTCTGTACACTATGGACAAAGAGGTCTGTGAAGGGTTGGACACAGACTGGAGAAGTAAGTAGAAACAAATATCTGACTCCTTTTTTTTTCCACATTCCCATCATTTGGATTTCCAAATTTCCAATTTCCCCTTTAGCATTTCACTTCTTTGGTAAAATATTGCTCCTGTTTTGCATTAGAGGAGTTTCTTGTACTTTTCTTTACAACATTGCTGTTTGTTTATTACTAGTTATTAAGTGCAGCTGTAACAATTGACAAAATGGCATCCATTTCTTTATTAACCATTTCCGCACTATAGCACAAATGTTTAGAAACTGCATTAAAGGCTCTGTAAGACTACACATATGATGTTATTGTGAGTTTTTATTACTAAGCAGACCATCCCCTAATTATATTCCAGTCTCTTATTCAGATGAATGCATGGTTGCTATGCTAATTTGGGCCCTAGCAACCAGATTGCTGAGATTGCAAAGTGTAGATCTGCTGAATAAAAAGTTAAATAACTAAAAAACCACACTATTGTCATATATTACATTCTCTCCTGCTCATATCATTGCAAATGTATTTAAGTTCTAACCATTCCATCTTGCTTGCTGTGCCATTATAGATTGACGTTTAACCATTTCATATACCTTGCTGAACCATTCCATTGGAGTTAGTATTTGAAATGAGAAATAAAATAAATAAAATATAATTGTAGCGTGTGGGAGGTCTCTACACCAGGCTATTAGCCAAGTACACTTGCAATTCCATATGATTTTGTCTTTTAATAACTTTTTGTTTCTTTATTCCCAATTGCAGGACCGCCGCAAACATCGGAGCCTGACTCGGACAGTGACCAGAACCAGGATGACGCCATTCAGGTACCACTGGAAGAGGGTGAGGTTGAAGAGTCAAATAGAGCCCCGGAAGCTCAAGGTACAGACATGTTCAATGTTTGCGACCAATGTAGTTGCTCCCTTAACATGTTTAGAGCATTACTAATGTCCTATTTCACATTACAGAACACAGAGCTGAACGCCGCAACCAGTCACCAGCCATGATTCCTATGCCCTCAGATGTAAGATCAATGTTTATAACTAATAACCCCTTCCTTTATTTGTCTGTGTGTCACCAAAGATTCTATGTAATAGTTAAGCTGAGCTCAGGAAAGGTGGTTAGGAGAACAAAATAGGATCAGACAGCGAGAGCAGAGTTTCTATGGGAACCAGCAATGATATCTCCTCAGTGGCTGTTAGACTGGAGGGTGTGTTTAGTAATAAGAGTTGGGAAGAACTGAGAATGCTCATGAGCCAACAGCCAAAGCAAATTTCTGAGGGAGGGGCAGAGTGGGTTAGAAGAGGAGAAGGAATTCTAAGTGATTAAGGGGATACTGCAGCCTTTACTGTTAACCTTTCGGCACCCAACACCAGAACAAATGACAAGCACCCTGGTCTCTGCTTCACCTGTAGTGTGACCGCCTTTGGCCTCGGGAGGAGCCCTCAGCTACTTGGATGCCACCAGGACTTAAACGAGAGGTGCAAGGCAAGAGGTTCTGGATAGGCTGTTTAGCGAGAAGGGCGGAAGGTCGTAGTACAAGGCGTTAGGCAATAGAGTAGTCAGATCAGGCTGGGTCGAGGCAGGCAGAGAATAAGCGTAGTCAGGCAGGCAAGGGTCAAACCAGTAAGTCAATCAGGGGGTTAAGCAGAATCGGAGTCGGTAAACAGGCAAGGGTCAGGATACAGAGAGTAGAATTATCAAAGCCAGGCAGAACTCAAACGAGTATCAGAATCAGAATCAAAATACAAAAGCACAAAGCATCCGGAACAAGATCCTATAACTGGCAAGGTCTGGAAGCCCTTTCAGGCTATTTATACTTTTGAATTTCGCGCCCTTACGCGCTGACGTCATCACATCAGCGCGCCTTTAAGAGTGGCAGGTATCTAAAGCTTTAAAAGAGGCCTTTTTTATGGGGAGGGTTTACGTGTTCTTTAAAACAATTATTTTTTTGTCTAAAAAAAATCATGTTTTCAAAGCTACAGATTGGTGTGAAATTTCCACTGTAATGTTGTGTTTATGCAACCCCCCCAAACATAAACACCACCCCCTATCTAACTTGGAATGTTAGCTTTGCCAACTTCCTTCACAACCTTTTGTTTGTTATGGGTTATGCACATGTCCAATATATGTATCTATATTTATATCTTATTTTTCTTGTAGGTCGTGCTGCTGCCACTGCTGCTGCTCGAGCTGGAAGGACGGCAACTGGGTGATCGACCTGCAGCACAACTGGGGCTCGTCAACGCGATGGTGGCTGCCATGCAGCCTATGCTCCATCAGTGCCACCAGAAACTTTGGATGAGGTGGTGGATGGCCTGTGCAAAAAAGGGGGTTTGGTATATACCCTGAAAAATGATGTACCTGCTCTGTGTGTTTCAAATGACATTATCCATGTGTATTGCATTTTTGGAAACCACCTTAGCAAAAGTTAAAAAAGAAACAGACACCGTTTTTGGTTTTGTGGGTTTACTGACAAAATCTTGTTCAAAATCTCGAACATTTTTATAAGAATAAAAAGACAATATGGATTTGAGACAAAAGTTGAATGAAACATGTAGCCTAGCTGTAACACACAGGAGGAATGTGGTCTCAACATTAATTTCAATATATTTCATTTCAAGTTGCAAGTGCAACGTAAAAAGCAATGCTTGTGCCTTTAAGGCATACCAGATACCTCTGACTTGCTATTTATGTACCAGGGTGGAGGAGGAGGATAAGGAGGAGGAGGTAGTAGTAGGCATTAGCACATATTATGAGTGCTGGGTAGCCAATGTAGACCATAAGTAGCCAACAATACTTCATAGTGCACAGTAAAATCCAACGCATGTGCCTTTAAGGCATACCAGATACCTCTGACTTGCTATTTAAGTACCACAGGTGGGGGAGGTGGTGGAGGAGGTAGTAGTAGGTATTAGCACATATTATGAGTGCTGGGTAGCCAATGTAGGCGATAGGTAGCTAACAATACTTCATAGTGCAAAGTAAGAACCAGAATGTGTGCCTTTAAGGCATACCAGATACCTCTGACTTGCTATTTAAGTATCACAGGTGGAGGAGGTGATGGAGGAGGAGAAGGAGGTAGTAGTAGGCATTAGCACATATTATGTTCTGGGTAGCCAATGTAGGCCATAGGTAGCCAACAATACTTCATAGTGCAGAGCACAAGGTACACTTTTTTCACTTGAATGTGTTGACAGTTGCATGAACATAGACCATTGTTACATGAATGCACATAACATGTAAAACACATACATACAGAGCTTGATTAGCCTATGTAACCTTTGAAGCAACATACACATAAATACACAATAAAAAGTGCAGTCATATACTTAAAATTCATTGACCCTTACATGTAACATTTTTTGGCCAAGTGAATGTGTTGGACAACACTGCAGCATCGCCATAGAAATATGTTAGATATTTTAGATGTTTGTAAGTGCTTTTCCAGATGTTATTGGAAACATAACCAATGGATGTTAGATATGGCACACCTTGGTGCTGATAATACCATACATATATACATGTTAGAGCAAATGCACTTAGATGTTTTGAAGTGTTTTTCCAGATGTTATTGGAAAGGGTGCCAATAGATCTTAAAATGGCACCCCTAAGTGATGAGAATGGAGCACAGTGTAAACAATGAAATTGTTTGGGAGTCAGTCCCATTGCTGGGTAACGGACAAAGTGATACCTGAAGCATCAATAGGGCAACGTTTGTTACCAGAAGAAAATAGGCAAAGAGGCCAGTGTTGGTTGGAAAGTGACACAGACTGGAGCTTGTCCCCTTTGTCTCCGATGTTAAGGAGCTTCAGGGGGTGGAGGGGGAGCAGCAGGTAGACCAGGGACTTCACCCTCAGCAGAGCCCCCTGGTTGGTGAGGCTGGGTTGCCATGGCTGCCACCAGGTCCTGGAATCCACGATGGATGGTCATCCGCATCTCCTGCATCTATGTATGGATTTCAGTTTGAAGTCGAAAGTAGAAGTGGTTAAATAGGACCAAAATCCTCATTAACGGACATATAACCCCCATGACAAGACCAACATATTAAGGCCAAACAAAAGACATAGGTATTTGTGCATTTCAGTCATTATTGAGTTAATATAGATGAAGGCTCCTAGAAAGACTCTACCTGATTATCATTAGATTGATTAGTGAACATTATTACAGATGGTAAGCAAATGACAACATTCCCAGCTGAATAAGATGCTTTGAAAGGTAAGTGAAAATATTGGAAAAAATTGGATTTCGGAACAAGGGCCTAACAAAATATGTGCCAATCTTTCGCCTTGCACACACCCTGATGCTAGAAATTAACTATTTCTGTGGTTTGGTAAACATACAACTAAAGTGTGCATTGATGAGCCTCTCACGCACTCTTCTTTGTGGTTGGTTAGGCCTCCATCTGCCAATATACCCCACAATCCTGGAGTTGAAGATCATTATTAATATGTGGTGTGAGGCCGTGCTGCACTGCAACATGACAAACACAATGCTGAGGTACAAAACCTTCCAGGGCCAATAAAGCAGAGCACCCCCAGTGAGTGAGAGGCATCGTAAGTGCAATTTCATCAACAACTTGGTAGGAGACATGCCTTCCCTTCTGTATTAGTCAATTGATTAACACACATCCAACTTCAAAGTCATTCAGGTGCCATTAATTACAATCCCTGCCAAAATCACTTAATTGAAGTAAAGTACAAGTCCCAAGAAGCATAATGCATTTATTGTTACAAGGTTGTAGCTAGTCTATGCCAAAATACATGCACATTCCATTAAATTACTCTTTAAAATGGCTTTGTTGAAAATATAACATATAACTTACCCACAAGCCAGCCCTCAGGCATTTGTCATTGGGTGAAGAGGTGATTGGGAGCTGAGTGAGGGAGGATAGTAGCATCCTGGACACTTACAGGAAACACACATTTTTGACTTATGTTATGCATGTGGGAATCAGACACCACCTGCACATTGTTGTAATGGGAGCGCTTACAATGACGTTAGTGCTCCTGTTGATGGGGAGATGGTGTGTGATCAATAGATGAATACAATCAATGACAAGTCATAAGTAATTAGGGAATTGCCCAATTTAGAAAAAGTCCTGCTTCAATGTCCACTCTGCCTGGCCTGGGAACAAAATGAGCCTAGGCGACAGCCTTTTTAAAGTAAAATAGCATCAGGTGTAGGTTTTTATTGTAAATTCAATGTTTTCAAATTTAAAAAACGTTGAATATTCGATTATCGAAGTGATGTCTTTAAGAATGGCTTGGATGATTTTTTGGACAGACAGAATATCAAAGGCTATTGTGATACTAAACTCTATAGTTAGCATAGGTATGGGTATATATAATTTATGTGAAAATATGGAGGGGTGTGTGTGGATGCTGGGTTTTCATTTGGAGGGGTTGAACTTGATGAACTTTGTCTTTTTTCAACCCGATTTAACTATGTAACTATGAAGTGGAAGATGGAGCTCGGCAGGTCAAAGTTTGGGAATAAATAATTGAAAAAAAAAACTTCGAGTGAATATTGATAAATTTTGAATCCTTCAAAATTCGAAGTCAAATAGAGGAATCTGATAATCAAATGTAAAAACCTTCGATAATCGAATTTTCCAACTTCGATTGTCGAATTCTACAACTCCCATTGTCGAGGTAACATGAATAAATTTTGAAAATTCTAATCGAAGTCGAAATAAAAATTCGCCCAAGGCTTCATAAATCTGCCCCTTATCAACTACTTTTCAAAACCAATTACAAGAAAATGTTCCATTCAAATGGAAAGCAGAATCCATGAAATCCAATAAAAATAGAGATCAAATTCCAACAAATCTAGCCCAAATTACCAAACGGAACCACATAAATCTAGCGAAACAAATAAATCACGACCTCTGCAAATGGCAACTCCCCAATATTTCATGCTTTGGTAGCATCAACATCAGAATTGTTCTACACAATTACCAAGGACTTGCAGAGAAACTCTAGCCTAGGAGATAACGTTTTGAAGAGTTCACTGCACCTTATTTTACGCAATGGCCCTTGCAACCCAATTATTGGCAACTGTAATTCCCCACCAGGGATGATGAAAAGTTTGTTTTTAGATAAAAGGCCAAATGACAATCTTGTGTGTTTCTATGTCATAAAGGACATAGAATTTCAATCAATATGAGATCCATCAGATCTCTGCCCAGGAAAAGAGAAACTATTTCTTTACAAAATAAAGTATGAACAACATAGGCACTGGCTCCTTTTGCCCGAAAATAAACACATAATGACTGCTCTTACCTCTACATTTGAAGATTACTGTTTGTTTAAAAATTCATTGCTCAAATTACTATACAAAATAACAGGAAACCAGACAGCAAATACTCAACCAAAATACACTTTCAAATGGGAGATAGAACTGTCACGTATAATGATGAACAATGAGAAACCCGTTTCTCTTTTACCCATAAATTCATGTATGTAAAGCTCAAGAAGACAATTTCAAAATAATATCTCAGTGGTACAGATGCCTTGAGATACTTCATAAAATATATCACACCCCATCTGCCCTATGCTGGTGCTGCAATGAGGAAATAGGATCTATGTTACATATTTGGTGGAGTTGTAAAAAATTTAAATTTTTTTTAAAGTATATTAGGACAAGGTGCAGTATTCCAATGTGAGCAAGAGAGAGAACCAGCTATTTGGTTTACTATTGATATAACCAGGTTCATACCTAAAATATAGAAATTCATTAATAAATAAGAGCAGCAAGGACAGTAATACACTGGTAATCTCTAATTCCACCAACCCTTGCTGAATGGGTATCGGAAATGGGACATATTATGTGCATGGAATTGACATCTTCTCTATAACAAGAGGCATTCATTAAAACATCAACATCATAATTGTCCTACACAATTACCAAGGACTTGTACAGAAACTCTAGCCTAGGAGATAAAGTTTTGAAGAGTTTACTGCACCTTATTTTACACAATGGCTCTTGCAGCCCAATTATTAGTAACTGTACTGGATTCATGGGTTTGGGTTTTGTTTTTGTAATCAGATACTTTTAAAACTATGTAACCAGATAGGAGCAAATATTTAAGCTAAATAAAGAAAGAAAGCCTATGTATTAACAAAATAAGAATGACAGAGCACATTTTTCCTTTTTCTACTCTTTTCCTGCTTTCTTCTTAATTAGTTGGTCTACAAAATGTTATATAAAGTTAACAAGTTCTTGGTATAATAAACAATTAGAAGCATTACTGCCACTTATGGTCAAATAGCGGTCAATTAATACTGTAAAGTAAAAATCACCATATGTTTACTTTAGCATCAGTAATTGATTAGACAGAAGTGAACAACGGGCTGATATTGTTTAGGGATCAGAAGTAACTATAGGAATGTGAATAATATTATAATAATATGTTTGGTAATGTGCTTAATATATATTGGATTAAAGGATAATAACATAGTAACATAGCAAGAAAAAAGACACACGTCCATCAAGTTTGAGCTTTTAAGTATATATTTATAAGCTACCTAACTGCTAGTTGATCCAGAGGAAAGCAAAAAAAACCTATTTGAAGCCACTACAATATGCCTCAGAGGGGGAAAAATTCCTTCCTGACTCAAAGATGGCAATTGGTCTAGTCTCTGAATCAACTTTGGGAAATAAAATAAAATCCAAAGGTTCTGCAGTTCACTCCCTTTGCCGGTAAAAGATCTGTTCTCCCTCAGATCAACCACAATGTAAAAACCTTTCCTTCATGCGAAGATATACCAGCGCTGCAAGCTCAGGGATAGACACCAAGAAAACACAAGAATAAAATATAGTGTAGTATTTTCAAATAAGATTTGCACTTCTTTGTGCGACTGCTATGTGGTGTGGTTTGACGTCTTCCACCAAAGGATTCAATTACCCTTTACCCGTGACTTTTTAGTAATATACGTGGCCACCTCCTGTGTAAGGTAATGGGTACTTACAAATGTTTAATATTGCCACTAGCATGTAATATAGTTCTTTGTCCCAATCCTGGTTATCTTTTGGTCTCTAAAAAGATATGCTAAAATCGTGTAAAAACTTCTTTAATATAGTAAAAAGATAAAAATACAAGTTGCAGTCACATATGTGTGCTTAGAATAAGCATAAATACAGTTTGTCTTGGGGTTCCCCAGTCTTGCGTTCCACTCTGGATGTTTAATTGCCTCTGGTCTGGTTGACAGGTTTGCAATCAGTACATGTAATATAGTGCACCCTAAAGTGTAACATTTACCAGAAATGGTATTCTCAACAACCTATAATCCCCTCGCTAATGAGATTGGAAAAATCATCAGAAAACATTGGGATGTATTAAAGTTTGATGCTGACCTTAAAGACACCCTCCCAGAACGACCAAAAGTGGTATTCAAAAAATCTAACAATCTACAGCAGATGCTTACAAAAAATTATTGTGACACAGAAAAAACCATAGTGAAATCAAAAGAATGTATATGGTCGGGTTTTTACCCCTGCTGTGTAAAGCATGCCAATATGGGAAAAAGAAAAAAATATTCAAATCAAATGTAAATGAAAGAGAATTTAAAATTAAGGATAACATAAATTGCACAACTACAAATGTTGTGTATTGCTTACAATGCCCTTGCGGCCTTCAATATGTAGGCAAAACAAATCGTACACCAAGAGAGCACATTCGAGAACATATAAATAATATAAAAAAGGGAAAGGATAACCACAGCGTCTCTAAACACTTTAAAGAGTATCACAAAATGAACCCTACAGGTCTAATATATTGGGGCCTAGAAAAAGTAAAAAATAAATGCAGAGGAGAAGATTTAGTGAAAAAAACTTTACAATGTGAAAGTAAATGGATACATTTGTTAGAAACATCTATACCCAATGGCCTCAATATAGATATAAATTTAAGAGCATTTCTATAGGAGTAATCACCAACCTTTATATTATATTATATACTACTTCTTAGTCTGCTTTTATAGTCGATCTATGAGGGAGTTTTTACTTAAAAGTGGAATGTGATTAATTTAAAAAATGCTGACCAATAGTTCCTTTGAATGAAGTTTAAATATACTATATCTGTATGTATATAAACCTCCAAGATAAGCCATGGATGTCCATGCAACCTAGAAACAGAAACGTTAAACACGCTGTTTCCATGGCAAACCGTAGAACTGAATACTGCTGATATGTCGTACCAGAGAGTTTTACTTATTTTTAATATATTTTAATGTACTCTAATTGTATCTGAGGTGTCTCTTTCCACAAAATTCTATATTATATCTTAAGGGAAAACAGATAGGAAGAAAAGTCCCCCAAAGTTTATGCTAATCTCGTGTTACACCGAGCGGCGGGTTGCCATGGAGACGCGTGCGTTCCAGGAGAGGGGAGAGGTGCGCATGCCCATCCATGGCTAGGATCCGTCCACAAAAGGCGCATTTGCGCAGTAGGAAGTTGGAAGCCTTGAGGAAGTCACATAGACGAAACGCGTCGGCTAGCAGTGACGTCATCAGGGGGAGACCAGGAGCGCGTGTCCTACCAACAACGCCAGGCAATTAAACATCCAGAGTGGAACGCAGGACTGGGGAACCCCAAGACGAACTGTATTTATGCTTATTTTAAGCACACATATGTGAGTGCAACTTGTATTTTTATCTTTTTACTATATTAAAGAAGTTTTTACACGATTTTAGCATATCTTTTTAGAGACCGAAAGATAACCAGGATTGGGACAAAGAACTATATTACATGCTAGTGGCAATATTAAACATTTGTAAGTACCCATTACCTTACACAGGAGGTGGCCATGTATATTACTAAAAAGTCACGGGTAAAGGGTAATTGAATCCTTTGGTGGAAGACGTCAAACCACACCACATAGCAGTCGCACAAAGAAGTGCAAATCTTATTTGAAAATACTACACTATATTTTATTCTTGTGTTTTCTTGGTGTCTATCCCTGAGCTTGCAGCGCTGGTATATCTTCGCATGAAGGAAAGGTTTTTACATCCTGAATCAACTTGTACTTTGTTCTATTTTCCATAACCCCGTATTCCCTTTTTTGCTAAAAGCTATCTAACCCCTTCTTAAAGCTATCTAATGTATCAGCCTGTACAACTGCTTCAGGGAAAGAATTCCACATCTTCAAAGCTCTCACTGTAAAAAAATACCCTTCCGAATATTTAGCCGGAACCTCTTTTTTATGTCAGTTGGAATGACCTACTGGTAAATAAAGCATTATTATATGATCCCTTTATATACTTATACATAAAAAAAAAGCTAATTTTAGTGCCTTGAGGGCAGCCCTACAGAGTATTGATTGGGGCATTAAGTTTTCAGCTAAAAACACAGAACAGAAATGTTTGTCATTTAAAATGATATTAAATCATTACTGTACTCAATTTATTCCCTTAAGAAGTAAATGTAGAAGCTCTAAGAATCATCCTATGTGGCTTAATATAGAAGTAAAGAAGTTAATAGGGAAGAAGAGAAAGGCATTTAAAAACTACAAATCTGTTGGGACAGAAGCTGCATTTAATGAATATAAACACTGTAATAAATGTTGTAAATCAGCAATCCGGAAGGCAAAGAAAGGAAATTAAGAGTTAATTGCGATGGAGGTGAAAACTAACCCTAAAAAGTTTTTTTAAATATATTAATAGTAAAAAGATGCAAGTTGAGAGTGTTGCTCCATTAATAATGGTGCCAGTATGGTTGTAACAGATACAGAAAAGGCATTTTCTCAGATTCACTTTCATCTGGTATGGTGCCTTTGGATTGGAGAAAAGCTGATGTTATTCCAATATTTAAAAAGGGATTAAGATCTCAGCCTGGCAATTATAGGTCAGTAAACTTGACATCTGTGGTGGGCAAATTATTTGAAGGCTTGTTAAGGGATCACATTCACAATCCTAGTGATTGGCATTATGAGCAGCAATCAGCATGGTTTTATGAATGATAGGTCATGTCAGACAAATTTGATTGATTTTTATGATGAGGTAAGTAAGATGCTGGACAGTGGGGGGGCAGTAGATGTGATCTGTTTGGATTTTGCCAATGCGTTTGACACTGTGCCCCACAAACGACTGCTTTCTAAACTAAGGTCTGTTGGGCTTAATGAAGTCGTTTGCACATGGCTAGGAAACTGGCTACAGGATCGGGTACAGAGGGTGGTTGTTAATGGTACATTCTCTACTTGGAGTAATGTTCTTAATGGGGTCCCCAGGGCTCGGTATTAGGTCCACTTTTATTTAACTTGTTCATTAATGACTTAGGGGAGGGTGTTGTAAGTTATGTATCAGTGTTCGCAGATGACACAAAACTATCCAGCCCAATTAATTCCATCCAGGATGTGGCATCCTTGCAACACGATCTTGACAAACTGGCAATCTGGGCAGCTAAGTGGCAAATGAGATTCAATGTTGATAAATGTAAAGTCATGTACCTGGGATGTAAAAATATCCAAGTCACTTATTCCCTTAATGGTACTGCACTAGGCAAATACATTATGGAAAAGGACCTTGGAGTCCTTGTAGATGATAAACTTGGCAGTAGCAAGCAATGCCAGTCAGCAGCATCAAGGGCAAATAAGATCTTGAGCTGTATTAAAAGGGGCATAGAGTCAAGGGAGGAGGGGGTCATTCTTCCACTGTACAGAGCACTTGTAAGGCCCCATCTAGAATATGCCGTACAGTTTTAGTCTCCATCACTCAAACATGACATTATTGTATTAGAGAGGGTACAGAGAAGGGCAACTAAGCTGGTGAAAGGTATGGAAAATCTTAGCTATGAGGAAAGACTGGCCAAATTGGGGATGTTCACGCTGGAGAAGAGGTGCTTAAGGGGTGATGTGATAACTATGTATAAATATTTAAGGGGATCATATAATAATCTCTCTAATGTTTTATTTACCAGTAGGTCTTTCCAGCTGACACAAGGTCACCCATTCCGATTAGAATATTAAATATTCGGATGGGTTTTTTTACAGTGAGAGCTGTGAAGATGTGGAATTCTCTCCCTGAATCAGTTGTACAGGCTGATACATTAGATAGCTTTAAGAAGGGGTTGGATGGCTTTTTAGCAAGTGAGGGAATACAGGGTTATGGAAGATAGCTCATAGTACAAGTTGATCCAGGGACTAGTCCGATTGCCATTTTGGAGTCAAGAAGGAATTTCCCCCTTGGAGGCAAATTGGTGAGGCTTCAGATGGGTTTTTAGCCTAGTAGTATGGGTAGTATGCCTATGATTAAGGGATTGAGTCCCGAAACGCGTAGGGCGTGAGATCCCTGTGGGGTCTGTAATAAACCTGCCTTTATCCTTGAATGGAGTGCCGTCTTCCTTTTGGTTGGTGTGAGACAAGTGGTGGGGACGCTGCAGACAGAGCACCCAACAAGAAGCACACGGATCAGTGCAGAGGGGGTAAGCTGGGAGCGGTCTAATTGGTGTAATTAATGCTTGTGATAGTTGCATAAATGGGTGTGTGAAGTTATCTGCCGGGGTACAGATGTTAGAACAGAATTGTATGTAGCAGACAGGTTGTGTCAAAGGCCGGCCTCTGTTCAGGGATGGCTTCTCCATCTTGACATGAATCGTCTCTTTCACGCCTCGTTCAAACCAGCGATCTTCTTTATTCAAGATTTGGACCTTGCTGTTTCAAAGGAGTGTCCCTTGTCTTTTAGGTGTAGAAAGACAGCTGGGTCTTGCCCTGTAGAGTTTGCCCTCCTATGCTGAGCCATTCACTTGGTGAGCAGTTGTTTTGTGTCCCCAATGTACAGATCTCTGCACTCCTCGCTACACTGGACTCCATATGCCACATTGCTTTGTTTTTCTTTTGGTGTTGGATCCCTTGGGTGTACCAGTTTTTGTCTCAGATCATTAGCCCTGATTTCCAGTAATGTAGATGAACTGAACTTTTTCTATAAATTTGATAATAAAAGAGTGCTATGAATATTATTTTAAGTCATGCCATGTATGGGAAAGATTTCAGATTGTAATGCTATTGTAGACAAAAATCCTCCCTGTGTGCTCAGACAGGTGAATTACAGCTTTTGAGATTCTCTAGTTAACGAGTTCAGGTGCTAAAGTTATAAGTATAAGTAAATATTAAAACTCAACCTTTATTGAATAAGTTGAAAAGAAAACCATGCTGACAAAGAAACAAAACCCATCACTGAAGATTAACCACAGTGATGCTGGACCGTGTCCATAAAATACATAAAGATTAAAAACACATAGGATGGAACAGTGGAGGGATTGTGAGCTGATAATTCTCTGTCACAGTTTTTTTAACGATGGTAACAATAGGGTGTGAATTAATTCCGCTCTTTATAAGTCTATTTCAGTAATATATATGGTACACCCATTGTGCTCCAAGTTTCAAAATTATAGCCTTGAAGCAAGACTGACACTCAGGGGCAGATTTACTAAGCTCGAGTGAATAATTCGAATTAAAAAATATTCGAATTTCAAAGTAATTTTTTGGGTACTTCAACCATCGAATTGGTCAAATTCGATCGAATTCGATCGAATTGAATGATTCGAACAATTCGAAGTAAAAATCGTTCGACTATTCGATAATCGAAGTACTGTCTCTTTAAAAAAACTTTGACTTTATACTTCGCCACTTTAGACCTACCAAAGTCCAATGTTAGCCTATGGGGACCTTCCCCACCACTTTTCTAAGCTTTTTTAGGTTGAATAAAAATCCTTCGATCGATCGTTTAAAATCATTTGAATCGCTCGATTCGAAAGATTTTATCGTTTGATCAAACGATTTTTATTCGATCGTTCGATCAAAGCTTTTGCGGTAAAATCCTTCAATTTGAAGGATTTTACTTCGAGGGTTGAATTCGAGGGTTTTTTAACCCTCGAAATTCGACCCTTGATAAATCTGCCCCTCAGTGTAAGCAGTATTACTGAATTATCGTGCAGCTTGCAAATTGGCAAAACAACAAAAAAAACACAAAAAAACCTCCAAGCCAACCCAAAACCTCCCTTCCATTTGTTTCCAAAGTATTTCTACCTAGCTACGTCGGGAGCGCATGGGAGCTGGTCCCCCACCGTCCACTTATGCCACCCAACGCGTTTAACCGGTTACCCGGCTTCTTCAGGGGCATAAGTGGATTGCGTGTATCTTAAGCAGGTTTAAATATAGTTCCAGTTACTTGCCGATTATTGCCGTCAATTACTTCCGCATATGTCACTGCTTGGACGCTGGATTATTCCTATGTGCATGCGCTGGGCTACATGTGCGTTCATGCGCGTCTAATTTTCAGCACTTTTACTTACTCATGAATCGTATTAGGAGTATGGTTCTGCACATGCGCTAAGATCCGCTGGCGCTCGCTTACGCCTAATCTTACGCACTTTTACTTGCTCATGAAGCCCATTAGAAGTGCGATTCTGTGCAATTGTATATCTAAGGTGATTCTACCACTAAAGTTGGATGATATGTGACTTGTATTAGTTACATACTTGGAAATGTAATAATTCAGTATTTTGGGCAATAATGGAGAGGGGTCTACATATTTTGACCCAGAATATGGTTATCAATATTTAATATTTAATCATTGTACTTTATTACAGTTATGAATTATGGTTTTCAAAAAATCAAATGTATTTTGCGTGCCTAAGGCACCAGCAGTATATCTACATGTTTAGTACTTATTCTGATCAATAAAACGCCTGCTTTTTCTTAAAAATATTCAAAGAGTTGTGTTAGAAATTAATTTTGTATATTTCTACATATTTTAATAAATATAATTCACTATGCTGAAATGACAACCGGTGTTATCTCAGAGTAAGCCGCTGAAAGTAAAGCCTTCATTCAAACCAATTGGTGCTTTACTATTTAACCAATAAATCCATGCTGCTTCTCGTTGGAGCAGCTTCTTATCAATATCTCCAACTCTTGTGGTGAATTTAATGTGTTCTACGGCTGTGAATTTCATGGCTCCGCTATCCCCTTTGTGATGTTCATTAATGTGACTAGCAACTGATGTATTTCTTTTATTTCGTACATCTCTCACATGCTCTAATATTCGCCTCCTGAATTCCCTTTTTGTTTTTCCTACGTATCTTTTGCCGCATGTGCATTCCATAACGTATATTAGACCAGTACTTTTAGAATTTATAAAATGTTTTATGGTGTATTCTTCCAAGTCAAGTCTGCCAGTGAAAGTAGTACTCTTACATACAAATGGACAGGTTAGACAGTTTCCACATCTGTAGCATCCCTTACTGCTATGGGACAGCCAAATACTTTTAGTCGGATTTGTGTAATGACTTTGTATGAGTCTGTCCTGTAAATCCTTACTTCGCCTGAAAGTTATTTGAGGGTGATATCCTATAACTTCTCTGACATCTGCATCCTGGTCTAGGATATACCAATTTTTGTAGGATATACGAGATCTCTCTGAGTTGTGAGCTGTAGTCTCCAATAAGTCTAATTAATTTAATTTTACTTTTATTTTCTCCCCTTTCTAGCTTTTTTGTTGTTTCATAGGAATTAATAAATTATTCCAATCAGATTCTAGGGTTCTTTTATATGCTCTCTTGAGACAATTATGGCTGTAGCCCCTTTGTTTAAACCTGTTATATAGTTTCATACTATATAGTTATATAGTATATAGCTTTGCTTCTATTTTAAAATTATCCAGGGTACTACATAATCTCTTTATACAGAGGTATTGGCCAGTGGGTATACCTTTCATCAAATTATTTGGATGTGGGCTGTTAGCGTGTAATAAATTATTAGTGGCTGTGGTCTTCCTGTAAACTGAAGTCTGAAGATTGTTATCCTGAAAGATATGAATGTCCAGGAAGTTTACCGCTTCATGGTTAATTTCTGAGGTAACTCGCAGATTAATTGTGTTTGTGTTCAGTTTTGTAACAAATTCATTGAACTTTATAGTTGTTCCGGCCCATATCAAGACTACATCATCTATATAGCGTAGCCATAAGAAGATGTGCTGTGTGTATTCTGCTAGTTCTTCACTGAAAACAAAATTGTGTTCTCATCATCCCAGATATAGGTTGGCATAGGTGGGAGCACAGATACTTCCCATGGTGGTTGCCCTTATTTGATGGTAGTACTTTCCATTGAAGGTAAAATAATTAGGTTTCAAAATGAACTCTAAAAGTTCAAGAACAAAAAGGTTATGTTTACTGTATTGCTGGCCTCTCTGATTGAGGGTATATTTTACTGCTTTTAACCCTACGTCATGTATGATGCTTGTGTATAAAGATTCAACATCTAGGCAGGCCAAAAATTGCTCTTCCTGAAGGGTTATACCTTTCAGGTGCCTAAGTGCTTGCACATATGACGGTAAATTTGTAATAAAAGGCTGAAGTATTTTGTCCACATAAATACTGCAGGGCTCTGATAGACTGCCAACGCCCGGTGGTGTAGTGGGATTCTTTTATTTTTTGTATATTTTGGTGTAAAACATGGGAATAACTAGTGATTTAACTCTCATGAAATCAAATTCATCTTTATTTAGCAGATGCATATTTTTTGCATTTTGTAATATTGTCAAAAGCTTCAATTGAAATTTTTTTGTCGGGTCCCCAGTTAGTTGTATATAGCAACTAGTATCCCTTAATTGGCGCATACACTCTTGTACATACAATTGTCTCTCTTGTATTACTATATTTCCCCCTTTATCACTGGGCTTAATCACAATGTCCTCATTCTTTTCTAGCTGTGATAGGCCCTGCCTTTCTTTCCATGTCATGTTGTGTGTGATTTGGGGCCTATATTGTAATTTGAGATGCAGTTGTTTTAAGTCATAAGTACACCCCTCAATAAACACTTCTACTCTGGTGCAAATTGAATTTTGAGGTGTAAATTTACTTTTTGGTCTAAGCATAATGAAGGGTAATTTTTGTTCATCTCTGTAGTTCTCATTGTCTCCTAAGAGACTACAGAGATCTTGTAAAGCTTTGAGCTCTTCTGCCGACCATTGTGATTGCTTATTATCCTTACTAAAATGTTTGTGTAACAGTAATTTCCATCCAAAGAGGTGTAAATCTTTGATCCAGTTAAACATATTGAAATACTGGATGGTGCAAATGATAACCCACGTTTTAAGGCCTTAATCTGATGTTCAGTTAAAGGATGTTTGGAAAGGTTAATGATTTGGAGAGTATCTGATGTTTTTATTTGTTGTAACGATACTCCCAGATATGTAACCCTGGTTGGAGATTGGTAACCCTGAAGGAGGCATATTGTTGCCTTTAGCTTTCCTTACACGTTTATATGTTTTGTTATTGCGATTCAGCCCTCTACTGTATGTGGAGCCATCGCTTAATTCGCTCTCAGAAGTATGTGAATCCCTTGTAGAGTAATCATAATCATACTTCTATCAGGACCTTTTTCCATATGATATACTTCCCCTTTATCGAAATCTGTCCTATCCCTATTGAATTTCTTCCATTTTCTGGTTTTGAGTTCTGATGTCAATTTATCTATGTTGCTTTGTAAATCTTTTTCTAGTTTCTTAAAGGCATCCTTATTCTTAAAGGACTGGACAGATTTGATTTTGGATTCAACCTGCTTGTTAGTTTTCTCAAAATGGGTGTACCATATATATTACTGAAATAGACATATAAAGAGCGGAATTAACTCACACCCTATTGTTACCATCCTTAAAAAAACTGTGACTGAGAATTATCAGCTCACAATCCCTCCACTTTTCTGTGTTTTTAATCTTTACTGTATGTATTTTATGGACAAGGTCCAGCATCACTGTGGTTAATCTTCAGTGATGGGTTTTGTTTCTATGTCAGAGTGGTTTTCTTTTTAACTTATTCAATAAAGGTTGAGTTTTAATATTATCCTAATAACTTCAGCACCTGAACTAGTTAACTAGAGAATCACAGGGTGGATACATAAGCTACTAAGTATCCTTCTCTGTGATTGCTCAATTGCTATACATGTTTGATACATTTAAAGATTATTAACTTGTGGGTGCATTGCTACACTGTAACATACTTGCTACTCTATGAGTCAGTGGATATACAGATTTTGCCAGTGTTTATAATATGGGACTGAATCAGCTGTTTCACTGTCAGTGGAAAATCACTGGTGAAGAAACTGTTGAAGCAGCATTAGACTTACCCAAACAAAAAAATCACCCTCCGTCTATGGTTTTGGGTATAGGGTGCCGAATGTGACATTACTATGGGCCCCATGATTGACACTGAAGGTCACTCTGCCACAGCTCCAATTACACCTGAGATGATTTTTACCAGCCTCTATTAACTACTTGAGGAACAAGACAGGAAATAATACCTTGCTATCTCCCTCTGAACCAAAGTATAGTCGCATGCCCAGTCATACGACTCATTCAGCCATGTTTTGGCCATGTTTGGACCACACCGATCACATCATATTTTCCCTCTAGCACCTCCAGCTTTCTGATTTTACCAGTAAGACTCCTTGCATTTGCAAACATACATTTAATACTGGTACCATATTGAACAAATGACATGTTCCCTATCCTTAACAGTACTCCTAACCAAATCTCTTCCACAATTTCCCCTTCCTTTGTCCTCTATTTCCCTTCCTTTTCCCTCCTTTTGCCCTATTTTATCTAACCTGTCTTGCACTGAATCTTTTACTGAACCCTCCCCCCACACCTAGCTTAAAATCTCCTCCAACCCTCTAGCCATCTTCTCCCCCAAAACAACTGTACCATCATCATTGAGGTGCAGCCCATCCCTAACAAAGAGCCTGTAGCAGACTGAGAAATCAGCCCAGTTCTCCAAAAACCCAAAAGCCTCCTCCCTACACCAATCTCTCAGCCATGCATTAATCTCCCTAAGATCCCGCTGTCTTCTTAGTGTTGCTTGTGGCACAGGTAATATCTCTAAGAAAATTACTTTGGAAGTCCTCGCCCTCAACTTTACACCTAGTTTTTTAAAATCGTTCTTGAGGACTTCATCACCTCCTCTAACCTTGTCATTGGTACCTATATGTGCCAAGACCACTGATACTTCCCCATCCCCTCCCAATAATCTGTAAACTCGTTCCACCACATGGCGAACCCTAGCACCAGGCAAGCAGAAGATTGTTTGGCATGAAGTGTCCTTACGGCAGATTACCTTATCCACCTTTCTAATAATTGAACCCCCATAACTAAAACCTGTCTTACTTCCTTGCACCCTCCCCCACCCGTATTAGAGCCACTGACTCACAGGGTGCTCTGAGAGTCAGCCTGCTCCATACACGCCAGTTCAGAGCTTTCCTCCACAGCATCTTCAGCTAAAATTGTGAATCTGTTGTTTTTGACAAGCTGTGGACCAGCCCCCCTACCCTTCTGTCCCCTACTTTCCTTAGTAACTCAAACAAACCTGCCTCCTTCATTAGTCTCCACTGCCCCTTCTCCCACACTAGCCCCTGCCAGTGGTTGCTCTGCGAGCCTCCTTTCCTCCCCCATGTTTGCCTCTGCCCTAAGTGCTGCCAGTTCCCCCCTTAGAGTCTGCAGTTCAGATTCCAAGATGAAAACCCATCGGCATCTTTCCCATGTAAATACTGCATGGAACTGCTGCTCCAACACCATATACATGTGACAAGACACACTGATTGAAACTGGTGTAACACCTATTTGGGCCATATATATTTACACTGGGTACTTACAGTCTCCCAAGTGCAATTCCTTTGAAATACCTTTTTGGTTTTGAACACCTTAAGGTTTTTAACACTGCTTAACATTTAATTCACATGCAACACTTAGATCACATGCACCACTCGCTTAGCAGCTCCCACACTCACTTTGAAGATACATAGTTAAACCGAGTTGAAAAAAGACAAAGTTCATCAAGTTCAACCCCTCCAAATGAAAACCCAGCATCCATACACAACCCTCAAAACTTTCACATAAATGATATATACCCATATCTATACTAACTATAGAGTTTAGTATCACAATAGCCTTTGATATTATGTCTGTCCAAGAAATCATCCAAGCCACTCTTAAAGGCAATAACAGAATCAGCTATCACAACATCACTGTCAGGATGCCCGGGATTTGAACTCTTGTTGTGCTGTTTTAGACACTTGCAGCATTTACCTCATGAGCCACTGGGGGCTCTTGGGGCTGTTCCTGAACTCTTGTGTTTGATGTTTCTGTTTATCTGCCTGTTCACAGTATGTTTCCACCCACCTTATTTACCCTCATGTGTCTCCCATTCCTAATCACCTGAGCTTTGCTCAGGGCTGAGTCATTGAATGTAATTTGTTTGTTCCTGACCTGCCGACCTGAATCTTGTTATCTGTATCCTGTTACCTGAAAACATTCATTCTTGGAAACCTTGTCTTTGAATACCTTGTACTTTGTTCCTGAGTGAGTACCTTTTGTTCCTGTGTTCCCATTTTTTCCTTCACCTTGTGGATACCCTGATTAGCCTTTTTTGCCTGTTCCTGCCTTTTTGTTTTCTGCATTCTGGCTGCCATTAAATCTACAGTTTACTTTCATCATGTCTTTGCCTCCAATCCCCTATGGCTACACCCCTGGGCTTCCACCATATCCACTCCCCATGGAGTGGCTATCCTCGGTTACAGTGGTTCCCTGTTGTAAACCTTACAATCACCCTGCAGTGCATTCCACAACCTCATTGCCCTCACTGTGCATAACCAACTACCTTGCTTGAATGAAAGTTCTTTTCTTCTAGTCTGAAGGGGTGGCCTCTGGTGCAATGATCCTCTTTATGGGTAAAAAGATCCCCCTGCTCTTTGTCTATAATGTCCTCTAATGTAGTTGTAAAGTGTAATCATGCCCCCTCGCTAGCGCCTTTTTTCCAGAGAAAACAACCCCAACCTTGACAGTCTACCCCCATAATTGAAGTCTTCCATCCCACCAACCAGTTTAGTTGCACGTCTCTGCTCTCTCCTGCTCATTTATATCCCTCTTAAGGACTGGAGTCCAAAACTGCACTGCTTAGGCGAGGCCTTACCAGGGTCCTATAAAGAGACATAATTATGTTTTCATCCCTTGAGTTAATGCCCTTTTTTATGCAAGACAGAACTTTATTTGTTTTAGTAGCCACATAATGACACTGCCCAGAATTAGACAACTTGTTATCTACAAAAACCCCAAGATCCTTCTCATTTAAGGAAACTCCCAACTCACTACAATTTAGTGTATAACTTGCATTTATATTATTTTTGCCAAAGTGCATAACCTTGCATTTATCAACATTGAACCTCGTTTTCCAGTTTGATGCCCAGTATCCCAACTTAGACAAATCACTCTGCAAAGTGGCAGCATCCTGCATGGAACCTATAGTTCTGCACAATCAATTTTATATATCATAAAAAAACAGTACTTTCAATGCCCACCTCCAGGTCATTAATAAACAAGTTTAAAAGCAAGGGACCTAGTACACAGCCCTGCAGTACTCCACTAACAACACTGGTCCAATTAGAAAATGTTCCATTTACCATCATTCCGTGTAGTCTATCTTTTAGCCAGTTCTCTATCCAGGTACAAAAAATATGTTCCAGGCCAACATTCCTTAATTTAACCAGTAACCTGTGTGTGTTTGCTGGGTTTTCATTTGGAGGGGTTGAACTTGATGGACTTTGTCTTTTTTCAACCCAATTTAACTATGTAACTATGTGGCACTGTATCAAATGGTTTAGCAAAATCTAAGTAAATCACATCCACTGCCATCCCAGAATTGAGGTCCCTGCTTACCTTCTCATGTGACAAAGTCATATTATTTTTATTTGCTATGAAGTCCAGTATGTTATCCTTTATTGACCCTTCAAAAAGCTTTCTTACCACTGATGTCAGACTAACTGGCCTATAGTTTTGAGGCTGAGGACAGGATCCCTTTTTAAATAGCTGCACCACATTAGCAATTCACCAGTCTCTCTGCACCATGCCAGATTTCAATGAATCTTGAAAAATTAAGTAAAGAGGTTTTGCAATCACAAAACTAAGCTCAGACACTGGTCAATCCAAATTGAAAGTCCCTCATTTAGGGAATCAATGCTTGAGACTATTGGTCTACCCTGGGGGTTTGTTAGAGAATTGTGGCTTTTTGGTAAGTGATGGAATATTGGGGTAACCCGAAAATCCCAAAGTAAGAAGGGCAAATCCTTCACATCCACCACCCCCAAGGATACAACAAATTTAACCAGATTAACAAATTCGGATTGGAATTTCTCAAATGGATTATTAGTCCATTTAAGATATGTATCATCATCTGATAATTGGCGGGTGGCTTCCATAATATAAACCCCAGTATTGAGCACTACCACTGATCCACCTTTATCAGCTTGCGTTATAGTGATATTTGGATTATGATATAGTTGTTTCAGTGCCATTTTGTCATTCGTGCTAAAATTTGGGGACCGGTTTTTGCCCCTATATTTGCACAGTTTCCATAGGTCCTGTTTAATCAGGTCCTGGAAAATGTCCATCGATGGACATCGAGAGGTCTTAAACCCAATGAAATTTGTGATGTGGCATTCTGATTAGGACTATTTCCTTCAAAGTATAAATCTTCTAACTTCTGCAAACATATTTGGTCAGAAAAATTAAATAAATCACTATTCAGCTGATCAGACCCCCATCCAGGTCATTAATAAACAAGTTGAAAAGCAAGGGACCTAGTACGGAATTATCGACACCCCTATTATCAGGGCTTGAAATGTCAGGGGAATTTAAACCCATATCTGCCATAACCAGATGTTTATCACTTTAGAGAGTCATTGTAAAAATGTCTGCGTAATGTTGGTTTCCTTACCAATCTGTTAACATTAATAAGAGTGTGAAAAATGTTAAAGTGACGGTCTGGTACAAACGACAAGCCCACAGACTGTGCGGGGGGAAAAGAGGATAGATTAACCACATTCGATATTTCTCCCTCTCCCAGGACAGGCGTCTCTTAGTTGATATCTTGTTTCTGTGGTGTCTCTTTCCTCCTCTCCTTGTCTTTCTCGGTCATAATTCCCTTTTCTCCATTTGGCTGATTTATTCTCTGTTTCGGTATATATCCTAAAATAGGAGGTTAGTAGTTTTTCGACTTCCTATAGTCTGGTGTACTTGTGTCCATATTGAAATCCTAATATATATATATATATTATATATGTGTGTTAATGAAGAATATAGCATTGCAACAGGTGAATTTTTATTCGCAAAGTTTTACTCTTTGCAAATTTTATTACATTTGCCCCTTAGAACATGAACAATCTCTTATAGTGCTGACAAATGCATTCATGGGTATAACCACAGGTCTTTTTCTCCTGAATCTAAGTGCAAAGACCTGTGCAAGAAATGGTAAATTTTGCCTGTCTTTTGAAATTTGCATGCATCTTTCCTAATTGTACATAACCCCTTATATTGGAAATGTATCTGTTAACTATCTAACATTCAAGGGAAATGTATGCTGTACACAACCCACTTGATATAACATCCCCACTATACAATAAATACACTTGCCACTAGGGATGTCGCGGACTGTTCGCCGGTGAACTTGTTCGCGCGAACATCAGCTGTTCGCGTCCGCCGCAAGTTCGCGAACGTCGCGCGACGTTCGCCATTTTGGGTTCGCCTTACCTGGCGCTTTTTTTTGACCTCTCACCCCAGACCAGCAGATACATGGCAGCCAATCAGGAAGCTCTCCCTCCTGGACCACCCCCACACCCCCTGGACCACTCCCATTCCATATATAAACTGAAGCCCTGCAGCGTTTTTTCATTCTGCCTGTGTGTGCTTGGAAGAGCTAGTGTAGGGAGAGAGCTGCTAGTGATTTCACTGATTTGAGGGACAGTTGATAGTAAGTTTGCTGGCTAGTAATCTACTTGATACTGCTCTGTATTGGAGGGACAGAAGTCTGCAGGGATTTGAGGGACATTTTAGGGTAGCTTTGCTGGCTAGTAATCTACCTTCTACTGCAGTGCTCTGTATGTAGCTGCCTGCTGTGGGCACTGATCTCTTCTGATCTCATCTGCTGACTGCTGTAATAACCCAATAGTCCTTGTAAGGACTGCTTTTATTTTCTTTTTTGTTGTTTTACTTTGCTACTTTAACAGCCAAGTGCTATTAGTCTAGCAGTGTTGGGGAGTGGGACTGGTGTGCTACTGTGCTGCTCCTAGTAGTTCAGCAGCACCAACCCAAGAATATATTTTTTTTTTAATATACATATAATTTTTTATTTTATTTTACTTATCTTACTGTTCTTTAAGGTGTCCAGTGCTGTTTGCTGTTCTTCATAGTAGTGCACCAATAGTAGTGCACTTGCAGGCATTATTTGCCCAGTGGCCATCTAGCTGTGTGAGCTTGTTCACATTCTGTCTAAATATCAATAATAATACCGTCTCCAGAAACACCACCTGAGTGACGTTTTTCAAGCAGCAATAATATATTCCGTATCCACCACTGCTGTAGTGTATACGTTGACCTTGTAGGCATTATTTGCCCAGTGTGTTCTTCATTTTCAAACCACTGCCACTTAGCTGTGTGAGCTTGTTCACATTCTGTCTAAATATCAATAATAATACCGTCTCCAGAAACACCACCTGAGTGACGTTTTTCAAGCAGCAATAATATATTCCGTATCCACCACTGCTGTAGTGTATACGTTGACCTTGTAGGCATTATTTGCCCAGTGTGTTCTTCATTTTCAAACCACTGCCACTTAGCTGTGTGAGCTTGTTCACATTCTGTCTAAATATCAATAATAATACCGTCTCCAGAAACACCACCTGAGTGACGTTTTTCAAGCAGCAATAATATATTCCGTATCCACCACTGCTGTAGTGTATACGTTGACCTTGTAGGCATTATTTGCCCAGTGTGTTCTTCATTTTCAAACCACTGCCACTTAGCTGTGTGAGCTTTTTCACATTCTGTCTAAATATCAATAATAATACCGTCTCCAGAAACACCACCTGAGTGACGTTATTCAAGCAGCAATAATATATTCCGTATCCACCACTGCTGTAGTGTATACGTTGACCTTGTAGGCATTATTTGCCCAGTGTGTTCTTCATTTTCAAACCACTGCCATCTAGCTCTGTGAGCTTGTTCACATTCTGTCTAAATATCAATAATAATACCGTCTCCAGAAACACCACCCGAGTGACGTTTTTCAGGCAGCAATAATATATTCCGTATCCACTGCTGTAGTAGTGTATACGTTGACCTTGTAGGCCTTGTTTGCCCAGTGTGTTCTTCTTCTTCTTCATTTTCAAACAACTCCCATCTAGCTGTGTGAGCTTGTTCACATTTTGTCTAAATATCAATAATAATACCGTCTCTAGAAACACCACCCGAGTGACGTTTTTCAAGCAGCAATAATATATTCCGTATCCACCACTGCTGTAGTGTATACGTTGACCTTGTAGGCATTATTTGCCCAGTGTGTTCTTCATTTTCAAACCACTGCCACTTAGCTGTGTGAGCTTGTTCACATTCTGTCTAAATATCAATAATAATACCGTCTCCAGAAACACCACCTGAGTGACGTTTTTCAAGCAGCAATAATATATTCCGTATCCACCACTGCTGTAGTGTATACGTTGACCTTGTAGGCATTATTTGCCCAGTGTGTTCTTCATTTTCAAACCACTGCCACTTAGCTGTGTGAGCTTTTTCACATTCTGTCTAAATATCAATAATAATACCGTCTCCAGAAACACCACCTGAGTGACGTTTTTCAAGCAGCAATAATATATTCCGTATTCACCACTGCTGTAGTGTATACGTTGACCTTGTAGGCATTATTTGCCCAGTGTGTTCTTCATTTTCAAACCACTGCCATCTAGCTCTGTGAGCTTGTTCACATTCTGTCTAAATATCAATAATAATACCGTCTCCAGAAACACCACCCGAGTGACGTTTTTCAGGCAGCAATAATATATTCCGTATCCACTGCTGTAGTAGTGTATACGTTGACCTTGTAGGCCTTGTTTGCCCAGTGTGTTCTTCTTCTTCTTCATTTTCAAACAACTCCCATCTAGCTGTGTGAGCTTGCTCACATTTTGTCTAAATATCAATAATAATACCGTCTCTAGAAACACCACCCGAGTGACGTTTTTCAGGCAGCAATAATATATTCCGTATCCACTGCTGTAGTAGTGTATACGTTGACCTTGTAGGCCTTGTTTGCCCAGTGTGTTCTTCTTCTTCTTCATTTTCAAACAACTCCCATCTAGCTCTGTGAGCTTGTTCACATTCTGTCTAAATATCAATAATAATACCGTCTCCAGAAACACCACCTGAGTTGTTGTTGTTTTTGTTTTAAAAATAATGCCAGGCAAAGGCAGGCCGCCACGCAGAGGCACTAGGGGCCGTGCTGCTATGCTATCCTGTGGCCCTAGGAAATTGCCCAGTTTTAAAAAGGCAATGACCCTGAACTCCCAAAATGCTGAAGAGGTAGTTGACTGGCTTACACAGCACACCCCATCCTCTACCGTTTCTAACTTTACCACAACATCCTCATCCTCCACTGCTATGGGCACCCCACGTAACACTTCCTCCACCACCGGCGCCCCTTCTTCACTGGAGTCAGAGGAGTTATTTTCACATGAGTTTCTTGAACTGAGTGATGCGCAACCATTATTGGCAGAAGAAGATGAAGGAGATGAGGACGTTACACCAGATTTAATTCTGGCAGAGAACACAACAGAGATGGACATAATGAGTGATGACGAGGAGGTCCCCGCTGCTGCTTCCTTCTGTGAGCTGTTAGAAGAAATTGATGCATCTGAGGAGAATGATGATGAGGAGATTGATGTTTTGTGGGTGCCCAGTAGAAGAGAGCAAGAGGAGGATAGTTCAGATGGAGAGACGGAGAGTCAGAGAGGCAGGAGGAGAATAAGACTTAGAAGAAGCAGGGAGGACAGCTCGCAGGGAACAGTAGGGCAACAACATGTATCGGCACCTGTGGTCAGCCGGCCAACGCACCCGCCATTGCCGCCAACGCCGCCGACTTCTACTTTTACCCCCAGATTGCCAGCCTCAAAAAGGTCAGCAGTGTGGGATTTTTTTAATGTGTGTGCCTCTGACAAAAGCGTTGTAATTTGCAATGAGTGCAGTCAGAAACTGAGTCTTGGGAAGCCCAACAGCCACATAGGTACAACTTCTATGCGAAGGCACATGAACGGCAAGCACAAAGCACTTTGGGAGCAACACCTCAAAGGCAACAGGCAAACTAAAAGCCACCCTCCTTCTGGTCCAGCATCTTACTGCTCTACCTCTGCTGTCCTTGACCCGTCTGAACCACCCTCCACTCCGCCTTCCACCTTGACCACCAGTTCCCATTCCCAGTCATCTGCCCCCAGCCAAGTTTCTGTGAGGGCCATGTTTGAGCGTAAGAAGCCAATGTCTGCGAGTCACCCCCTTGCCCGGCGTCTGACAGCTGGCTTGTCTGCACTCTTAGCCCGCCAGCTTTTACCATACCAGCTGGTGGACTCTGAGGCCTTCTGCAAATTTGTAGCAATTGGGACACCGCAGTGGAAGGTACCCAGCCGCAATTTTTTTTCAAAAAAGGGAATACCACACCTGTACCACCATGTGCAGAGCCAAGTCACCGCATCTCTGTCACTTAGTGTTGGGCCAAAGGTCCATATGACTACTGACGCATGGTCCTCCAAGCATGGTCAAGGCAGGTATGTCACCTACACTGCCCACTGGGTGAACTTGGTCATGGCTGGGAAGCAGGAAATGTGTGGCTCAACAACGACAGTGGAGTTGGTGTCACCGCCACGGATTGCACGCGGTTCTGCCACCACCTCTACTCCTCCTTCGCTCTCTACCTCGTCTTCTTCCTCTTCTTCGTCCTCTGCTGCTGAGTCCTCCTCCTCCTCCACACCTGTGCACCCCCAGCTCCCCCTAGGCTATTCGACGTGCCAGGTACGCCGTTGTCATGCTGTCTTGGGGATGACGTGCCTGGAAAGCAAAAACCATACCGGATCTGTACTCCTGTCATCTCTGCAGTCACAGGCCGATCGGTGGCTGACCCCACACCAACTGAAGATCGGAAAAGTGGTGTGTGACAATGGAAGCAATCTGTTGGCAGCACTGAGACTGGGCAATTTAACACATGTGCCCTGCATGGCACATGTTCTGAATTTAATAGTACAACGTTTTGTCTCAAAGTACCCAGGATTCCAGGACGTTCTCAGGCAGTCCAGGAAGGTGTCGGCCCATTTCAGACGTTCCTATACAGCCATGGCACGCCTTGCTGACATTCAGCAGCGGTACAACATGCCAGTCAGGCGTTTGATTTGCGACAGCCAGACTCGCTGGAATTCAACGCTCCTCATGTTGGAACGTCTGCTGCAACAACAAAGAGCCGTCAACGAATACCTGTTTGAACTGGGTGGTAGGACTGGATCTGCAGAGCTGGGGATTTTTTTCCCCCGTTACTGGGTGCTTATGCGCGATGCCTGCAGGCTCATGCGCCCTTTTGAAGAGGTTACAAATATGGTCAGTCGCACCGAAGGCACCATCAGCGACCTAATACCTTTCTTCCTGGAGCGTGCCGTGCGACGAGTGACAGATGAGGCTGTAGACCAGCGTGACGAGGAGCAGGAAGCGCACGATTTCTGGTCGGAATCACCAGAACGAACCCAGGCACCTGCTGCAAACGCAGGGAGAGGTGTCAGAAGTGGAGTCAGAGGAGGAAGGTGGCTTTGTGGAGGAGGAGGACCAACAGGAGCAGGCTTCCCAGGGGGCTGGTGGTGACCTTTTGGGGACCCCTGGTCTTGTACGTGGCTGGGGGAGGAGACCGTGGATGATGCAGTCCTTGATAACGAGGAAGCGGAGATGGATACCTCTGCATCCAACCTTGTGAGAATGGGGTCTTTCATGCTGTCATGCCTGTTGAAGGACCCCCGTATCAAGAGGCTTAAGGAGAAGGACCTGTACTGGGTCGCGACTCTACTAGACCCTCGGTACAAGCATAAAGTGGCAGAAATGTTACCAACATACCACAAGTCTGAAAGGATGCTGCATTTACAAACCAGCCTGCAAAACATGTTGTACAATGCTTTTAAGGGTGATGTCACTTCAGGAACTCATCAACATTCCAGGGGCAGAGGTGCCAGTAATCCTGCCACGAGCGCACCTGCAAGGACAAAGCACTTTGGCCACTCTGTAACGTCAGACATGCAAATGTTTTTCAGCCCAAGGCAGCGGCAGAACCCTTCGGGATCCACCCTCAAAGAACGCCTCGACCGGCAGGTAGCGGACTACCTGGCATTAACTGCAGATATCGACACTCTGAGGAGCGATGAACCCCTGGACTACTGGGTGCGCAGGCTTGATCTGTGGCCAGAGCTGTCACAATTTGCCATGAACCTCTTGTCTTGCCCCGCCTCAAGTGTCCTCTCAGAAAGGACCTTCAGTGCAGCAGGAGGGATTGTAACTGAGAAGAGAACTCGCCTAGGTCACAAAAGTGTGGATTACCTGACCTTTATTAAAATGAATGAGGGGTGGATCTCGGAGGGTTACTGCACGCCGGAAGACTTGTTCTGAGTTTCTGATTCTGACTCCCCATGCAGCTGTCCTTCTCTGCACGCCTCATGACTCCACATACAGCTGTCCTTTAGCGTCCTCCTCCCTCCACCACCGTTACAAACTAGGGTGCAAACCCTACTGGTTTAATTTGAATCCAGGTAAATCCTGAGTTTTTCTGGCCTCTGTGCTTCAGTGGCTGCGACCAAAAAAAACAGAATATTTTCAGCATTTATATGGCATATTTTTTCTGGCCTCTGTGCTTCAGTGGCTGCGACCAAAAAAACAGAATATTTTCAGCATTTATATGGCATATTTTTCCTGGCCTCTGTGCTTCAGTGGCTGCGACCAAAAAAATTGAATATTTTCAGCATTTATATGGCATATTTTTTCTGGCCTCTGTGCTTCAGTGGCTGCGACTAAAAAAACAGAATATTTTCAGCATTTATATGGCATATTTTTCCTGGCCTCTGTGCTTCAGTGGCTGCGACCAAAAAAATTTAATATTTTCAGCATTTATATGGCATATTTTTTCTGGCCTCTGTGCTTCAGTGGCTGCGACTAAAAAAAACAGAATATTTTCAGCATTTATATGGCATATTTTTCCTGGCCTCTGTGCTTCAGTGGCTGCGACCAAAAAAATTGAATATTTTCAGCATTTATATGGCATATTTTTTCTGGCCTCTGTGCTTCAGTGGCTGCGACAAAAATAAATGAATATTTTCAGCATTTATATGGCATATTTTTTCTGGCCTCTGTGCTCCAGTGGCTGTGACAAAAAAATGAATATTTTCAGCATTTATATGGCATATTTTTTCTGGGCTCTGTGCTTCAGTGGCTGCGACTAAAAAAAACAGAATATTTTCAGCATTTATATGGCATATTTTTCCTGGCCTCTGTGCTTCAGTGGCTGCGACCAAAAAAACAGAATATTTTCAGCATTTATATGGCATATTTTTCCTGGCCTCTGTGCTTCAGTGGCTGCGACCAAAAAATGTATATTGTTAGCATTTATATGGCATATTTTTCCTGGCCTCTGTGCTGCAGTGGCTGCGACAAAAAAAAAATTAATATTGTTTGCATTTATATGGCATATTTTTTCTGGCCTCTGTGCTTCAGTGGCTGCGACTAAAAAAAACAGAATATTTTCAGCATTTATATGGCATATTTTTCCTGGCCTCTGTGCTTCAGTGGCTGCGACCAAAAAAATTGAATATTTTCAGCATTTATATGGCATATTTTTTCTGGCCTCTGTGCTTCAGTGGCTGCGACAAAAATAAATGAATATTTTCAGAATTTATATGGCATATTTTTTCTGGCCTCTGTGCTCCAGTGGCTGTGACAAAAAAATGAATATTTTCAGCATTTATATGGCATATTTTTTCTGGGCTCTGTGCTTCAGTGGCTGCGACTAAAAAAAACAGAATATTTTCAGCATTTATATGGCATATTTTTCCTGGCCTCTGTGCTTCAGTGGCTGCGACCAAAAAAACAGAATATTTTCAGCATTTATATGGCATATTTTTCCTGGCCTCTGTGCTTCAGTGGCTGCGACCAAAAAAATTTATATTGTTAGCATTTATATGGCATATTTTTCCTGGCCTCTGTGCTGCAGTGGCTGCGACAAAAAAAAAATTAATATTGTTTACATTTATATGGCATATTTTTTCTGGCCTCTGTGCTGCAGTGGCTGCCACAAAAAAAAATTAATATTTTCAGCATTTATATGGCATATCGTTTCTGGACTTCTGGTTCAGTGGCTGCGACAAAAAAACATAATTTTTCAGGAAAGTACACATGCCTAATTTTTCAGGGTTCTGCAACAGTGGCAAAATCGCATCTTTTATGGTCACCGCAGGTGATCAATAAAGTAGACCAAAACTGGGCCCACACTGCAGAATCAGTGTTTTTTGGTTCGCTTCACTGTACATTGAATTACCTCTGCCTGACCGTGCACGTGCGCACAAGCACGGTGACTGCTAAACACACCACTACAGAAATATTGCCACCAACAGGACGAACATCCTGGAGGTGACAAGCAACTAGTAATTAAAAACTATTATTTGCTCACTTGACGGTATCATTCATTAAAGCTCTTTGCGTCTTTTTGCGTTGCAGTAAGCACCGCGTTTCGTCTTTGCGTGTGAACAGGCTGTAACTTTTACACGACTTGATTGGCATGTAGACGCCGGACGTTTTAAAGCATTTTATTACACAGGTTTAGAAATGTAGTGTGATTTCTGCCCTTTACAGCACAAAACGCAGCGCTGTGTCAACAATGGATTTTTTAGAAACATTTTTGCCCTTGATCCCCCTCTGGCATGGCACTGTCCAGGTCGTTGCACCCTTTAAACAACTTTAAAATCATTTTTCTGGCCAGAAATGTCTTTTCTAGCTTTTAAAATTCGCCTTCCCATTGAAGTCTATGGGGTTCGCGACGTTCGCGAACCGTTCGCATTTTTGACGCAAGTTCGCGAATATGTTCGCGAACTTTTTTTCCGACGTTCGCTACATCCCTACTTGCCACACTATCTGTTGGAGAATGGCTGCATCTTATAGGAAACTGCATAATAATAATAATAATAATAATAATCCTCCAAGCTGCAATAATAAATAATTTGTTTTAAATGTATAACTGTGGGTGAACCTAGAGAGCATGGCGGCGTTGTCCCTCCAACGATCTTCATCAAATGGCAGGTAAGTGCTCTGTCTCTGCCTCAGTCAATGACCTTTCTTTTTTCCCACCTGCAGCTCTGCCCCTTCAATTAACTTGGAACCCGCGACTACACAGACAAAATTACTCACAGATAAGAAACCTCTTCATTGCTAGCCAACCTTCCAGTGACAGCTCTTATTTATTAAAGTCTGATTTTTTTCTGGTCGGGGTTTAAAAGGGGAAAACACAATTTTTTCAGAGGGAAAAAAAAAGGACCAGATGCTGCTAAGTCAGAATAAAAAAGAACTCCACCTTTAACTTGCCAAGGTTATGTATAAGTCAATATCAGATGTTGCATTTACAAATGGAAGATATCCTGATCTGCGTCTTACAATAATCCAAAGAATGAGTGATTTTTGGGCAATAAACTGAAAGAATCGGTGTCAAATCGAAGAAATACTAAAGTTCAGATTTTTTTTTACAATTTTATTGAGTCTTTAACGACACCAGATGTTTTAGAATAAATTTATTGATAAATATAGTTACATAGTTACATAGTTAAATTGGGTTGAAAAAAGACAAAGTCCATCAAGTTCAACCCCTCCAAATGAAAACCCAGCATCCATACACACACCCCTCCCTACTTTTAATTAAAATTCTATATACCCATACCTATACTAACTATAGAGTTTAGTATCACAATAGCCTTTGATATTATGTCTGTCCAAAAAATCATCCAAACCATTCTTAAAGGCATTAACTGAATCAGCCATCACCCGGCAGTGCATTCCACAACCTCACTGTCCTGACTGTGAAGAACCCTCTACGTTGCTTCAAATGAAAGTTCTTTTCTTCTAGTCTAAAGGGGTGGCCTCTGGTACGGTGATCCTCTTTATGGGTAAAAAGGTCCCCTGCCATTTGTCTATAATGTCCTCTAATGTACTTGTAAAGTGTAATCATGTCCCCTTTTTTCCAGAGAAAACAACCCCAACCTTGACAGTCTACCCTCATAATTTAAGTCTTCCGTCCCTCTAATCAATTTAGTTGCACGTCTCTGCACTCTCTCCAGCTCATTTATATCCCTCTTAAGGACTGGAGTGCAAAACTGAACTGCATACTCCAGATGAGGCCTTACCAGGGACCTATAAAGAGGCATAATTATGTTTTCATCCCTTGAGTTAATGCCCTTTTTTATGCAAGACAGAACTTTATTTGCTTTAGTAGCCACAGAATGACACTGCCCAGAATTAGACAACATGTTATCTACAAAGACCCCTAGATCCTTTTCATTTAAGGAAACTCCCAACACATTGCCATTTAGTGTATAACTTGCATTTATATTATTTTTGCCAAAGTGCATAACCTTGCATTTATCAACATTGAACCTCATTTTCCAGTTTGCTGCCCAGTTTTCCAGTTTAGACAAATCACTTTGCAAAGTGGCAGCATCCTGCATGGAACCTATAGTTCTGCACAATTTAGTATCATCTGCAAAAATAGAAACAGTACTTTCAATGCCCACCTCCAGGTCATTAATAAACAAGTTGAAAAGCAAGGGACCTAATACAGAGCCCTGCGGTACTCCACTAACAACACTGGTCCAATTAGAAAATGTTCCATTTACAACCACTCTTTGTAGTCTATCTTTTAGCCAGTTCTCTATCCAGGTACAAATACTATGTTCCAGGCCAACATTCCTTAATTTAACCAGTAACCTTTTGTGTGGCACTGTATCAAATGCTTTAGCAAAGTCTAAGTAAATCACATCCACTGCCATCCCAGAATCGAGGTCTCTACTTACATTCTCGTAAAAAGAAATTAAGTTAGTCTGGCAAGATCTATTACGCATAAAACCATGCTGGCACAAACTCATAGTATTATGATTTGCTATGAAGTCCAGTATCTTATCCTTTATTAACCCTTCGAAAAGCTTTCCTACCACTGACGTCAGACTAACTGGCCTATAGTTTTGAGGCTGAGAACGGGATCCTTTTTTGAATAGAGGCACCACATTAGCAATTCGCCAGTCTCTCGGCACTATGCCAGATATCAATGAATCCTGAAAAATTAAGTAAAGAGGTTTGGCAATCACAGAGCTAAGCTCACTAATTACCCTGGGATGAATACCATCTGGCCCTGAACCTTTGTTAATCTTAACATGTTCAAGTCTCTTTTGAATTTCATCATGTGTGAACCATGCATCATTAGTTGTATTACTAGAATTGGGACTGTTAAGAAGGAAACCTTCACTTACTGGTTCCTCATTTGTGTAGACAGATGAAAAATATGAGTTCAGAATCTGCGCTTTTATTTTGTTTTCATCAACCAGCTGACCCCACTCTGATAGTAAGGGTCCCACCCCTTCCTGCTTCATTTTTTTACTATTAACATATTTAAAAAATTATTTTGGATTTTTTTTACTGCTTGCTGCAATATCCTTTTCTATAGCAATTTTAGCTTGCCTTATAGCTTCTTTGCATGATTTATTGGCCTCCTTGTACCTTATAAATGTTTCGGCTGTACCAGCTAACTTGAAAGCCTTAAAAGCACGTCTTTTCTTACCCACCTCAACACCAACGCTTCTATTGAACCAAAAAGGTTTTGCTTTGCAACGACGTTCCTTGCTTACAAGTGGAATATACTGACAAGTTTATTTATTAAGCAGCATTTTAAAGACTTCCCATTTTTGTTCTGTGTTTAACCCTGTGAAAAGCATTTCCCACATAATATGTTACAGAGATGCCCTTATACTGTCAAAGTTTGCACGTCTGAAATTTAGTGTTTTAGTTACTCCCTTATAGAATTGCTTCTGCAACAGAATCTCAAAGGAGACCATGTTATGATCACTATTCCCTAAATGCTCACCCACACAAATGTTAGAGATGAGTTCAGTATTGTTAGTTATTACAAGGTCCAAAAGAGAGTTATTCCTAGTAGGTTCTTGAACGAGCTGGAATAAAAAGTTGTCATTCAGCATATTTACAAACCTACTAGCTTTTTCTGTCTTAGCAACCCCATTACCCCAGTCAATGTCTGGATAATTGAAGTCACCCATAGTAACAACTTGACCCAGCTGTGAAGCCGCTTGTATCTGCAAGAGTAGCTGGGCTTCATACTCTACACTTATACGAGGTGGTTTATAGCATACACCAATGATAATTCTTTTTGTTACCTTTTGCCCAGTCAAAATCTCTACCCAGAGTGATTCTACACCCTCACCAGTGCCAGCTATTTTTATTTCTTTAGCGCATGGCTTTAATTCAGGCTTTACATACAGACACACTCCTCCAACCTTTTTAATCCCTCTGTCCCTCCTAAAAAGGGTGTAACCATTTAAATTCACAATCCAGTCACATGTTTCATCCCACCAGGTCTCAGTGATACCAATTATATCATAATTTTTAGAGCATGCAATTAATTCTAGGTCTCCCATTTTACCTGACAAACTCCGTGCATTTGCCAGCATACAGCAGAGGTTAAAAAATATGGTAACATTATGCACGGGAGTTTGGTCAAAGTGGTTTTGAAAAATTAGTTACATTACAGACATTTTTGGATTTTAGTAAATAACACACTTTGAACATGACAAATCTAAAAAAAAAATTCTATTGCAGGGTCCGTTACTTTGGAAGGAAAAGTGGACCTTTTTGGGGGAAAAAAGGAGCATGGTATTGCCAGTCTTATTTATTTGTTATGTGAGATGTTGAGAGTTTATGGGTCTTGTTTATATTGCTCTACAGAGAAATGGCACTTTTGCTATTGTTATGGTTCTTTGGTAGTAAACATGTGTGATATTATAGGTGTATATTTGCATGAGAATAGGGGTTATTGAGAAGTAGTAGTCTGCATAGTGATTTGGCAATAGTGATTTGGCACAGAAAAGAGGTCCAAATTGCTTTGATAACAAATCTTAACCATTCTACCTGGATATTCATGCTAGCTTTTTTTAATTTCTACAAAAATGAACTAGAAAGAATTTAATTGGTATTGCAGATGCTCATAGAAAATCAACTTTATTTTTAAAACATAGTACTTGGACCCAAAAAATAATTTAGGTCCAAATATTATTGCAATAATGTCATGCTATTTTTATCTTTTTAGTATTTACCATATGAATTAAAAAAAATGCAAAAGCTTTTAAATTAGAGTAAAAAATCAAAAGTACATGAATGAATACTTTTCCTATATATAAATAAAAAAATAAAAGAGAATTTTGCGTTATTTACAGCTCCTATTACTGCAACAAAGCATATTTTTCTTCTGGCATCTGCATGAAGTAGAACCTTTAACATTGATTGAAATGTATTTTTCATTCAGACAGATTTAGGCCATTTCAGATTAGGTGCTTTTCTAGATATAAATAAACAAATATACATGGTAGAAAGAAGGAGAAAGCTACTTATTATGCATTTGATGGATTTTCATTTGAAGCTCTGCTATCATCAAAATACTTGGGCTTTATCCCACTGGAAGCCTAACATATGCAAATTGCAAATATTCAAACACTCCGCCCCCCAAACAATGGTTTTCATACACTAGCATTATTTTAAACCTTATCTGCTGCAGTCCTTCATACTCCCTACTTCTAATTATTATTTTAATTGTATATTTATTTATTTGTATATTATTTATTTGTAGATTTATAGATTTTTAGATTCTAGATTTATTTTCATTTGTGCTGGCTAAAATTATTAGTGTAGGGATGCACTAAGTGGTTAGAAGTATACATATTAATATAGTGAATAGGGATGAAAAAAGACACGTTCATCAAGTTCAGAATCCTCATTGAGGAGTTTCATATATTTGGGCTGAGTAAAAATGGTGAGGTCCCAAAAAGAATGCCAGAATATGTTTAGCAGGATCAGACTTGGCTTGCGGGACACCAGAAAAAAACCTGATGGGCACCGGCCAACCCAGACCTGATCCCTGCACTCACTCTCCATACCTCCCCTGGTTACTCTGATGCACTGTAAAAACTAAACGTGGGGGGAGGTAGCGGCATCAGAGAGGATTTTATGGCTAGGGGGGGCAGGGGGTTGGTGTGGGGGGCCGCTGAGGCTGCAGGCCCAGTGGTCCCTGGACCTCCCAGTCCAATTCTGATGTTAAGTGATTAATATAATATCAAAAATTCATCTTGGGCAGTGGTTTAACAACCAGTAGTTGTGCTTGTGTAGGTATATGTGTACCTATTCTCTTTGTATTATATATTAAATGCACAGAAAATTATGATATTATAGGTATCACTAAGACCTGGTGAGATGAAATGCAATTGGGCAGTAAACTTATATGGTTACAACCTTTTTAGGAGGGACAGAGGGATTAAACAGGGTGGAAAGCCATGCACTAAAGAAATTACCAGGGATCCAGGAGAGTGTGGAATCCCTATAGGCAGCAATTTTTAAAATAGGCTTAATATGCCCTCTCAGCCAAGTAGCAGTTGAGAGAGGAGCTACCTGGAAATGTAAAAGGGCTGTATTCCTACACCTTAGAGTACTCCGGAAACCTCTTAGGGTGGAGGGAAGGGTGGTGTTGCTGGGCGAGACAGTGCCTGGCAAAAGGGGCCTTGCTGCCAGCAAGAGAGTTGCAGAGGCTGGTGAGCCTAAATCCCTGGTAGGGGAAGAAATAGTAATAGACTAGTGAGTTTGATATCCCAGGAGGGGAGCGTAAAAGTGGCTTAGTGAGAGGCCTGAATATGCCAGAGTGTGGAAGACAACTTGTATGGTGAGAACCAGAGAATAGGGAAATGTCTTGAATGCATGCTGTTAAAATGCTGATGAACTGTGTTCCTGTGTTCCAGTGACTTTATGTTGGAAGAGTTTTCCTAAATAAACCTGTGTTTTTGCCTGAAGACGCTGTGTCCCTGTCTTTAAGCTCCTGATCCTCTGCTTACCTGCCTACCATATCTAATTTCCCCCCATAATTATGTGTACAGGCAGCCAGCTTGTCACATATGGTGGAGGATGTGGGCAAAAAGGAGCATTTTAAAAGACAAACACATTCTGAGAGACGTTGTCTTTAAGAGACTGTGCTGAATGTGGCAAATTTTGCTCATCCCTGTGCTTCTGGAAACTACTAAGTGGAACTTCAAGTCTGGTTTGGTCAGAAACTGCTCAACATAGCTTTGAAATAGTGAAACAGTTAATTGTGAACAGTTCAGCGCTAGCTTTATTTGATCCTGCACTACCCACTATGGTTACTACAGATGCTTCAGACTATGGGTTTGATGCAGTTCTCACACAGATCCATGCCGATCATGCAGAATAAAATGTTGCATTTGCATCCAGAAAACATACAGAGGCAGAGCGTAAGTATTCAACTGTCGAAAAAGAAGCTCTACATTTTATAAACAGGTTCACACTTTGACCGACAATGACCTCAATGTGACGAGGGTCTAGTCTAAAGAGAGAGAATTTTCTTATTCACTCTCACAATACTTACAGATATGGCATCCCATCCTAGATGGACCAGCATGCATACCTTATTAATAAATCCTTCCTCCACCTAATTACGTAGAATGCAGGAGGCCTGAATTCACCTCGAAAACATAAAAAACTCCATCTAAAGAAAATTAAGCCAGATATTGTCTTTCTACAGGAGACACACTAGAAGGAGACTTCTAATTATAATTAATGACACTTGGATCCCGGAATGTATACGCGCTGACTATACAAAAAAGGAAAGAGGGGTGGCCATCCTTTTCAGTTACTCTCTAACATATCAGATCATGTCCATACACAAAGACCGGAAGGCAGATACCTACATATAAATCTAGATGGAGAAAGCTACACTCTCCTAAAAATCTATGCACCAACCACCCCTTTTACAGTACGTACACCTAGTGCAACTACTTGTGGACTGTGCAATGGGAAATGTAATAGTTGGAGGTGATTTTAATACAGTCATAGATCAAGGGTTAGACAGATCCAACTTGGCACACACCACTCGCACCCATCATTTAGAGAGAGAGAAACTGATCTGGTGAACCACTCACTAGCCTCTAGTAGATCCTTATCGCATACTTAACCCTACCACAAAGGATTATACCTACTTTTCCCATGTTCACAAATCTCACTCATGCATTGATTATATCCTAGTAACAGAGGGTGTGGCCATACATGCGCTGTCAGCTGCCGTAGGAGTAATAGCTATTTCTAACCATATCAACAACAAAGAAATGGACGGCACTCCGATCATAGGAATACAGGTTTATTGCAAACTCCTCCAGGGATCCTAGGATCCTGGGCGTAGGATCCCTGCAGGAGTATGCAATAAACCTGTATTCCTTTGATCGGAGTGCCGTCCATTTCTTTGGTGTTGATGCGGATCTCAGCAGTGGGGACGCTGCGGACAGAGCACCTGATAGGAACAGCAATAGGGATGGTGAACTTTGAGCGGTCCTTTTGTTTTTGAGTGAAGTATATATTTCTAACCATACCCCTGTCCATTTAAAATTTAGACAAATTAATCGTTCAGTGACTTCCTTATAACTTCCTGGGAAAACTACAAGGATGACAACTTAGAACATTATGATGACTCTGCGCTAATCTGGGGGGCCTCCAAAGCAGTCCTTAGAGGTCATATAATATCCTATATGAGCCAAAAGAAATGTGAATTCCTAAAGACTTACATCAACCTACAAAACCAGTTTAAAACAACATACACTAATTTTGTACTTCATCCAACAAATGAGTCAGAAACCAACTATAGAGAAACACAAGACACTTTCAACACTAATCACTGCCTATGTTGCCCGAAAAATAGACTATAATAAAAATAGATTTTTCAGAACCAATAAGGCAGGTAAACTCTTGGCACAACTAGCTAAACCAAGGGCACAGCAAAAACACATTCTGGCTGTCATTAACCCAAGCACACAACCAGGCCCGGATTTGTGGCAAGGCCACATAGGCCCGGGCCTAGGGCGGCATATTTTTGGGGGCAGCATGCCGCCCAGCCGCTCTGTGGGGAGCCTGTGCTCCCCAGTGCTCTGGCGCTTTTGCGCCAGCGTGTGGTAGTGTGGGCGGGCGCTAGGACCGCGCGGAGCAGGCGGCGCTGCACACAACAGCAAACAACAGAGCCTAAGGAGATCCATAACCTCTTCCATAAATATTTTAAAGAGCTATTTATTAATACTCCCACTACTCTCACAGACACCACCACTCTTCTCAAAAAAGCTAAATTGCCTAAATTAACCTAAGATCAAATAGATATGCTAAATACTAGCATATCCACACAAGAAGTAGGTGATGCAATCAAAAACCTTTCCAACACAAAATCCCCAGGGCCTGACAGATTTAGCAATGAATACTACAAAATTCTAAAAATAAAAACACAACCAGTACAGATCTATTCAACACCATTCTCTAAAACTCAGATATTCCCCCTCACTTTAATGACGCATTTACAATACTCCTTCCTAAACCAATGAAGAACCCTAAACACCTTACCTCATATTGTCCCATCTCTCTTTTGAACAGCGATTTTAAAATACTTGCAAAAATCATGGCCAGCCGCTTAGAGTATTCTGCCAGAACTATTCACAGAACACCAGCTAGAGTTTGTACATGGCAGACAATCTATTAAAGTTATCCGGGCAGCCATAGCAACAACTATTAAATCTACTTTACCCTGAACTGGCACTTATAGAACAGTGTAACAAACTGTAACCCACAGCACCTTAATATCCCTCTGAATTGTGTCTGTATGTTACCCTCCCATTTAGACTGTAAGCCCTACGGGGTAGGGTCCTCTAGCCTTTTGTTTCCTTGACACTGACCACTTAATCTGCATTGTAATTATATTGTATATTTTTGTGAATTGTATTCTAATAATGCACTTATTGTTACTTTTTATTCCAATGACCCCTTGTTTGTTACTACTAATTTATTGTTTTGTTGTACAGTGCTTTGCCCTCAAGGAGCGCTTTACAAATAAAAATATACATACATACATACATACCCTCACAAGGCCACTCCAACAACATACTGCTAAGCCTAGATGCCGAGAGGGCATTTGACAAAGTTCTAGGGTCACACATAACTAACACACCGGAACATAGGGAATTTGGAAAAACTATATCAAGGTAATCTACACCAACCCTCAGACCACATTAATTGTTAATAATATTAACCTGAACCCCATAATAATGCATAGGGCTCCAGACGGGTGTCCTCTCCCCCCCCCCCTTTTATTTAACTTGGCAATCTACCCCCTTTTGAGAATTTTACAAAACATGTCTGGATTTCAGGGCATCACCTTTGGCCAAACAGAAATTAAAATGACAGCATTCGTGGATAACCTGCTTCTCTATATATCAAACCCAGAACTCTCTCCCAATTATCCTAGAAGAAATACGACTCTTTGGGGACATATAAGGGTTCCTTTTATACTTTGAAAAATCCACAGCCCTTTCCTTAAATAGTAACAAACCACCAGCATGGAGTAAACCCTACAAACTAACATGGGCACATAAATCACATAAAAATACATTGGAATAACAATCCCACGTAATTATCATAAACTATATGACTTAAACATAAAACGTGTAATAACTACACTTGAGGATGAAATTAACAGCTGGAAACACTACTCTCTTTCATACTGTATATAGGCAGGGCAAATTTAATCAAAATTATAGCATTTCCGGAACTGTTGTACTGTACCGTTAACAAACATAACCATTTATGCGAAAACAAAATTATTTAAAGGAAATCACTGCGATTTTTCCGAATTTTATCTGGAATGGCAAAAAACCCCGTATAATCATGCTAAAACTGCAGCAGCCGACAGTGCAAAGAGGCCTAAACCTCCCAGACATTAAACAATACAGTCTAGCCACTCTCACAAGAATCTTAGTGCATTGGCTACACTCTACATCAGTCTACACAATGTGGGACATAGACACGTGCTTCACAAATCCCTCAAATCTAATTAGTGTTCGCCACTTGCATAAGCAGGAAATCCCACAGGATATATTGAACAACCCTCTTATAAGTATTATAAGAGAAACTTTGATCTCTGATTATACTAAAGAAAAGGAGGGTGTGGGAAAATGGACACAATGGTTACAGAACCTAAATATGGAGGAGATCCTGGGGGCACTGAGTAGCTGATTAAAGACACTTCCCATGCCTTCTTACAGAGAAATGTTTTTAAAACTCTTTCACTGCTCCTACTACTACCTTCAAAAAATATACAAACTAAATGTGGCAACACAGTAAATGCCCAAAATGCAAACAAGAGATATGTTTCATGCCCTCTGAAAAGATATCCTGATATGTTTCATGCCCTCTGAAAAGATATGATGATATGTTTCATGCCCTCTGAAGTTGCCCATTGATTAAGAAGAAGGAGAAAAAGGAAGGGGGAATAGGAAATTAGAAAAAAAAGGATGCCAATTAATGTATACTGTGAAACTGTTGTACTACCAAATGCATGAACCTGTACTGTTTATGACATGAAAAGCCTGTCTATTCAGCATTAATAAAAATAAGTTTAAAAAAAAAAAAACACTAGCATGTGTTTGGGCAACAGAAAAATGGAGAACCTACCTATGGGGTAGAGAATTTACCTTATGCACAGATCATAGCCCTTTAACTACACTGCTTACAACAAAAGGACTAGGAAGAGAATGCGTATAGGTCAGCAAGGCTACTGAATTTCAAAATACAAAATGCAATACAAACCAGGTATGAAAAATGTTACTGCTGATTGTTTGTCATGTTTACGTTTACCTGCAGCTTCTGATACACTGGATCAGGACATAGAAGTTGTAGCCTTGACTGATATACTGTCATCTATAGTTACAGCTGCTGATTTTAAGCAAGCTTGCCTCGCATGTCTAATTCAAGTAAAACTACGGGACATCTTTCAAAGCAAATGGCCAAATGCTGAGAAGAAAATCAGTCCTGATCTTCAACCTTACTACAGGATTAGACATAAACTGTCCTTAGTAGATTGTTGTCAGTGTGGCTTACTGGTACCAGAGACCTTGCAAAGAAAAGAAAAGTTCATACAACTTGCACATGAGAGTACTGAATTGTACGTACAAAATAAAGACTGAGAACTATACTGGTAGATGCAGATGTGGTAACTGTGATTCATTCTTTTGTTACTTGTCAGAATCATGACAAATCAGTTATCACACATACACCACCACTTCAGCCAGTACTTTTGATTCAGCATGGCGAAAACTTGCTATTGATATTGTGGGTCCTTTTACAGATGCACCTATAGACTGCAGATTTGATATAACCTTGATATACTATTACAGTAAATGGCCAGAAATTCCATTTGTTTCTCATATAACATCAGCTATAATAATAACATTTCTGTCTACAGTCTTCAGCAGAGAAGGTAATTCAAAGGAGTTAATATCAGACAACGGACCATCGTTTGTCTCATTTGAGTTTGAATTCTTTTTGAGAGAGAGAGGAATATTGTGCATAGGAAATCTTTAGTGTATTACCCACAAGCAAATGGAGAAATTGAACGATTCAACAGAAGTCTGAAAAAAGCACTAGAGACCGCAAATCTTACTGGGAACAGAGTTCCTAAATAATTACAGAGCAATGTGCCATGCAATAACCCAAGCATCTACAGCTGAATTATTACACGGCAGACAGATGCGCATCAAGTTACATGTTGCAGACTTCAAACTTTCAACAAAATCATCTACTGCTGACAAATGTCAGCATGCCAAATGCAAGGCTTATACTGACGAAAAAACGTGATGCACTTTCAGCCTGGATCTTTTGTTAGAATTAAGAAACCAGGACTACTGAAACAAGTACAATCTAAATTTACTAGACCACTTAACGTGAGACACCAGCGAGGACCATACACATATGAACTGTCTGATGGACGCATATAAGGCGTACTGAGAGAATCAGAATCAGACCAAGAACTATGTGATGTGAAGAATGTATAATATTGTTTTAAGATGCATACTGTTTCATTGTTGTTTATTACATTTGTTCAAATGCTTTCCTACTATAGGGGGGATATGTGGTGTTTCTACAAATGACATGTAGGTGTCAGTGTGGACAAGAGTTATTTATATACAGCTTAAAGTGTTAAGAGTTGAAGTTCCTGTTGAAGTGTAATGGCTGCATGAACCTCTACTCATCCTTGGCAACCAAAATATAACGAGGCATGTGGGTTAAATCCCGATACAGATTATGTTAATCCTGGGTGTGGCACTACTCTCATATGAACACATGTGTTAGATTCTGGTGGTGTAGGCAATAATCATGCTGAAAATGGTTCTTCTAAAGGTTATATACCTTCTTTATGTGATGGGAATCTAGTGGAAAATAAGCCTCCCCATGTAGTTGGGGTGGATAGGGGCCCAGGTCTGCCCCTATCTAGTTACGTTACTGACGTGATGCCTGAGAGAGGTAAATGTTTACAGGAACGCAGCTCAGATTGAGGTGTATGGGTTAAATCTCTTACAGGCTAAAGAAAGGTCAGGATCCCTTTTAAAGGGACATGCAACAGACAAGCAGGTCCCTAGCCCTTTAATTAAAGACAAAGTGAGTAAAAAAGTGCATTTAAAGAAAAGGGATTCTTATGTGGTAAAAGTGTTTCACCCCATGGGTTCGAAAAAGGGGTGGTGATATGTGACCGGGTGTTTGGGAAACAACTCTTGGAGGAAAGTGAATTAAAAAGAATGCATTTAAACTGCATGATATGTGTTGCAGAGAGCATTCTCTTTTGAATCTGGTAATAACTAATAAATTCACCTCTAGTACCGTATATGTGTGGGTGAGCATTTAGGGAATAGATATTGTATATGTTAAGATGATGTTGTAGAGACAACTCTATAAGGGAGTTACTAAGACACTAACCCCCAATATGTAATAAAAGGCACTAAGTTTGCCCAGTAGCAGTAACACACAGCAACCAATATGGTTAGCTTTTGAACAGACAACCAGCAAATTATACCTGCTAATCACTTATTGGTTGCTATAGGCAACTGCCGATGGGCAAATTTGGCCAGTGTTGATAAAATGCCTGCGAATTTTCAGGCCAGTTTCGCAAATTTCTTTGCCGGAGGTGAATCGCATGACCTGGCCAATAAATTTGCCCATCACTACTTTGAACTGTAGTTAATGGATGACAAGCATGTGAGAGACAAGTAGGCAGTGTATAGGGCCGAAGGGGACAATTACAGTACATGTCTTCCCTTTCCATCCTTCATTAATGCAGCACCAAACACAGGCAGCATTGCATTCATGGGGGGGGGGGGGTAGCCCTGGTATCTCTGCTGTGAAACATGTGAATTTTGTGCACTTTGCTTTGGTGGTTATAAATACATTGTTAAATAGACTGTGTTGCTGCCACAATGGTAGCAGAATGTTATTTGACAATATGCATACTGTATTTATGTCTGCATTTAATTTTTTAAACCATAAGCTGCAATATATTTATAGTTGTAGCCTTTGAAATATTTTGCTTCTGCACCTGGGCTAACTTTGTGCCTTTTATTCCATGTCAAAGAAACACAGACAATTAGGTAGTTTGTTAATCACAAAGTTAAGCAATATATTTCTTTACTTTTACATGTTCTAGTGTCTTTTCTTGAGTCAAATAGTGATCAATTCCGAAATGATCATAATAAGGTCTACTAGTTGTATAACAGAAGAAAAATAATAGTTTTAAAATAAACAAGACATACTGTTAAACAATAAAAAATAACAGTAGCCCAAAACCTTCAACTATCAAATCACTGATCATATCTGAATAATGAATCAGGAGGAAACTAGAATTTACAAACAGGGGTACCAAAGTAAAAATTTACTAGTGGGATGTGGTGGAAAGTTCAAAAAACAGTTAAAAGGCAGCATATTGTTTGCACTTTGCTTTTTTTTTTTAAACTTGTTTTTATTTTTTTGTTATAGCATAAAATTCTTTGTGTTTCAAACATACATTTCTTTTTAACAGATAAATGGAATGTCGTAAATGGAAATTTTTCTGATAGTTTTGAATAAGATAGCATTGAATAGTTATCATCTAGTAAATCATAAAGATTTTGTACTCCGAGTGTTCTTAATTGAGAAAGAGAATGGGATTTTGTCTGCCTATTGGGAAGTCTTTATTGTTTATCCATGAAGTATGTTGAAATTTGTGTTTCTTTCTATCTGATTGCCATGCTTTGTATGTGTCATAAAACATGGGGTTATCTTATAGGGTTTGTGAGAGATGATTTATGGATGCATGTAGTAAGAAGAGCAGGGAATAGTTGTCGTTTAGATATTGGTCTAAAGATGTTGTATATAAATCCCTGTTAAGTCTACTGCGTATTTGGGATGTTGCAGTTAAAAAAGACTTATTCTGGGCATTTTTTGTTCCAAATGAACATTCTGAATATATGATTTATTCTTTTTTGATCTGTTGGCTTGATGTAATAAAGTAACATTTGAAGTGGGTATAAGAGTTTAGGGAATACAATCATTTTTATAAAGTGTATTCTATCTAAGAAAGTTAGATTAATATGTTTCCATTGTTGTGTTTCCTGCTGTATGACATCTATTGTTTTCCTTATGAATAATGTGAATGTATTTTTGTGATGTTAGGGTATTTTAATTCCCAAGTATTTTATGTTCTGTTTTGTTTTTTTTTAAAAGGGAAATGGGGTAGCCAGTCTGTGGGTCCTGAGTGATTTAACTGAAGAGCTTCTGATTTGTCCAAATTAATTTGAAATCCTGCTATTCTTCCAAATCTCTGTATGATTTATAAAATTATAGGGGTTTTTTGTTGACCAAGGAAAAGTAATATGTCACCTGCAAAAGCTGTTACTTTTAGATTTGTTTGCCTATTTGTATGCCTTGTATCTGTGTGTTTTTTAGTATATGTCTTAGTAGGGGGTCTATAGCTACGTTAAATAATAGAGGTGATAAGAGGCGTGTGCCTTTATTTATTGAGAATCTTTCAGAGTTCGTATTGTTAAAAATGTGGTAGATGTGGAATATAACGTTTTGTATAGGCTGAATATGTGAATGCCAAAGTGTTGGAATTTGAGCAGGCGACGTAAATGTGTGTGTCATATCCTGTCAAAGTCTTTATCTGCATCTATTTGGTTTTTTTCTAGGTTACTATAATAAACTGCTGTTAGTATTTTTTCGAAGAGCTCTGAACAGATGACATTGTTTGAGGAATCCGACTTGATGTTCGGTAAGTATTTTTTGTAGTCTGCCATTATTTTAGTTAATATTTTTAAGTCTTGATTAAAGAGTGATATTGGCCTGTATGAGGTTGGGTTTGTTTATCTCTACCTTCTTTAGGAATAAGTATTATCCTAGCTATGTTTGCTTTATGCCATATTGGTTTACCCTTCAGAATATTGTTATATAGAGAACCTAGAGATGGTAAAATGTCTGGCGATAGTCGTTTTTTAAAAATTCTGCTGAGAGACCATCTGGCCCTGGCGATTTGCCAATTTTTAGTTGTGCTATTGTGTGTGTGATTTTTTTTTTCTGTTATAGGTGCGTCTAGAATGTCACGATCTTGGACCATCAATTTTTGAAGATTGGCTTCCTGTAGGAATTTCAAGCCATCTTGGAGGTCATCTTCTAGTGCTTCATAAAACTTCCTAAAGTGTTAAGTTAATGTATTTTTTATTTGTTTTGGGTCTTTTGTCCATCCGTCTTTTGTTTTAATCTTTTGTATAAATGTGTTGCGTTGGTCTTTTAGCTAGTTGAGCTAATAATTTCCCTGATTTGTTGCCATATCTATTAAATATATTTGTTGTGTGACTAATTGTCATGTGTATATTTTCTGTTAATAAAGTGTCAAAACGTAATTTTGTCTCTTTGTATTTATTTTTATCTTCTTGTTTGTTCTTTTAAAAGCTGTATAATGTTTTGTTAGTATGAGATTATCTGTCCCCTTAATACTGGCTTTGCCACTGCCCAAAGCAGTTGTGGGTTATCCCAATGATTGTCATCTATATAATTTGCCAATCTTGTTTTTAGGCAGGGTCGGACTGGGCCGGTGGGACAACGGGGAAAAAACCCCGGTGGGCCCCAGCTCTCATGGGCCGGCCAAGACCTGCTGCCCCAGAAAAGTAAGTTAATGCCGTGGCGTGCCTTCTGTGCATGCGAGTCGCATTTTGGGCACACGCTCATGTGCAAGGCGCGTTCATGGAGGCTGTCCATAAAGAAAGTTAATGCCGCGGCGCTGCGCGCCTTCTACGCGTCATGTCTTTTGTTCGTGGAGGTGAGCAGGGGGCTGGAGTTCAGGAGGGGGCCACAGGGACTACTGGAAGGGGGGCCCTGTGACAACAGCCCCGGTAAGCCCCGGCCCCCCAGTCCAACCATGTTTTTAGGTATGTTTGGAAGTCTTCACTAGTGCACAAATAGGCTGGAAATCTCCAGTTATAACATTATAGTTAAGGTACTGTCAATTTTAGATTAGCTGAAGTTGGCGCATTATTAGAGATTTCTATCTTTTCTCCTTTTTATTGGATAGTTTAGGCCTCCCACATGCCAGGAGAGTATCTGGAAATGGTTAGTGGGTTTTTCAGTTGTGTTATTTATTTCTGTTGTGTGTCATTTACGTGTATTGACCCACTCCCTTTTTAAGGTGATTAATGGCTGGTATTTGAGTGTTGGCGTGTCCCAGCGAGCAGGCCTATTCCCCTGGTTAGTATTTATATAAGGTCTTGTATTGGTTTGTATAGTCTCTAATCTATGGTCATTTGATCTGATATTAACAAATAATATGAAAGCATACATATTAACAAATCAAACATTGATATATGTAATTAACTAACAGTAGAGAAGTTAAAGAAAAGTTAGAGACAGTTAACATTTCTCTCTTTGCCCCATATTCATTGTTCAACCTGAGCCTTTCACCTCTGATAGGGAGACGGGAATTAAAGTGAAGTAATTAGGTTTATTTGATGTTTCTTTTAACCCTTTGCTTGCCAAGCATGTATGGCGTACGTGCTGGCTGGGGTGATTTGTCTTGATACCTAAAAGTATGTGGGTAATATGATGCTACAGGATGGAAATTTGCAGGAGTGATAGAGAACACATTCTTTAGGTAAAGGAATCCAAAGCCATGTATCTATTATAGGGCTCCCTTGGCCCTGTATGAGCTGTCTTCTGCATCTTGCACAGGATTTGAATTAACTTAATTTAATGCAGAACACAGTGAATACTTGTCACTTGTACCAGACACAAGTAGATTCAGTGCTTGGACCTTGATAGGTACAATTTTACATCCATTAGCACCAGGCACTTTTGTCTGTACTAAATGAGCCTTACATACCAGTAAAAACACTAAGTCTGTTGAAAGGTGAGGCATGCTTGGTAGATCTACACATCTGCCATCACTGATCTCCACTGAAGTACCCCAGCGATGCTTTATGTTTATCCCTGGCAACAAGTTCCACTATGTAGTTACTCACAATCCATCACTGCTATGCAAGGCTATAAGGTGAAGTGTGGCCAATAAGACCTGTCAATTGTAACAGAAAACACATACTCCTTGGAGCTGGTAGGCATAAACCACTGATGGACCTGAGCTTGGAAGGTGGCCAAGATCTCAGGTTTGATGTGACTCCTTTCCCCAGGCAGAAAAAGCCTCATCAATAGCTTGCTCTGCAGGTGGGGCAGCAGAGGAGGAGGTCAAAGTGGTTGTAGCAGAGGCATCCTCTGTCAAGGGTTTCAACCTCACCCCACGGGGAGGAACCTCCAGCCTTGGAGGAGCTTCCCAGGACAACCCCCCCCCCAGAGAGACAGTAAAGGATATATACTGCCATGCCTGCTGGTCCACATGTCAGTGGTGCAATGCAACTTGTCACTGATTTATTAATCACAACACGTTATTCACCACCAAAATAATAGAGACTGTGGATCCACCAGTTAGGGGCAGCAGCAAGCCATGAGCTGGCAGACGGAAACTATATCAACCAGCTGGTTTGCCAGGTTCCATTGAGCCTCTGCGCATGAGAGTGGCATGGGAGTGTCTTGTAAGCAAGAAACTAGGGGTGGGAAATCTTGTGAGACAGGGCCTGAGGATGAGACGATATTAGTAGAGAGCAGACACAGGGGGTAACAGAGGAGTCAGAGTTGCACAATTTATAGTGGCCACCTCCAACTGTGAGACTGTGAAACCACTTCCCTTGTTTCAAGGGATGACAAGCTAGTACCACTTTAATTAAGACTAAGAGGAGAAGGACAGTAGGTTTGTGTTTCCTGCCACTTAATTTATGCTCCTATCCTGTGACAGTGCTTCATATGGTAAATTAAGGTTGTCATTCCATATTAGACCCTGGCTGCCCCCTATGGATTCATAGACAAACAAGATAGTTGGCACTTAAGGGTAACAGGTGGATGGGTCAGGGTCTTCCTAAACCTTCCCTTGGATTACTATCCACTGTTTTCGGTACCCAGGTAAGGTGTCCAATTCCCAGCAACTCCCAGTAGGCACAATATAATTAGACTCTTGCACATACATAAACACCCATATTCCTGACAATAGCTTTTGTCTAACAATACTGGCAAGCATAACTGGAAAAACATAATGCACTGCCCCACCAATTGCACTTGCAATCTCAATTTGCTCCAACAAACTCCTACACAAAAGTAGCTAAATTAGTTCAGAAACACTCCATGCCCACAAAGCAATGGTAGTTCAGACAGACCCTTCCATATGTAGGTGGTACGCTCCATTTGAAAACTGAAAAGATGTAGAAGAGGAAGATAAATAATTCAAAAGCTATTAAAAATATATAATTAACACTGATTTAAAAGTTGCTGATAAAAGGACATTCAAAAACATACTAAAAGTTAATGTAAAGGTGAACTTCCCCTTTTAAGGAGCTCCACCAACCATTTAGTATATAAATAGCATTCATGTTTTTTTTTTTTTTTTTTTCAAACCTTGCATTTATCAACACTGGACTTAATCTGCAAGTTTCCCAGCTCTCCAAATTAGTCAAATGCTCTCTGTTTTTTTTGTTAGTATATGCACATTGAAAATCAATCAGACTTCACCATTAACAATATGTGTGGATTTCATAATCTTAGATATAGTATTTTTAATGAATGAACTCACTCCGTCTTTTAGTGTAAGGTTACTAAAAGTTTTAATTAAAAATATTTTTTTAACTCAAATCAAATTAAATTATATTGAATAATCGATATACAAAACATCTCATTAATCTAATATAGAATAAACTTCAGCAAAAGGGATTAAAAAATTCTAGGGGGAATAAGATCTTATAATGAATAATGATATAAATGATTAAGGAGGTAGGTTCTATATATGAATAAGATATATAACGTGATATAATAAAATGTCACAAGGTTGAAATCTGCTTCAGTTAGGTTTTCAGATGGCAGATTTAACTATATTTCTCTGTTTCGGTTACAAAGACATATTATCTTATAGACAGATATTAGTTACTGAAAAAATAATAAGAACATTCATGTGTTTTTTGTCTGCAACATGTTATAAAACTTTATATCACTAATTTTACCTAATTATTATTATTTGCTGAAATAATGGCTATGCTGTGCTCTATTACTATGACTTAGCAAGGATGGCAATCCTTTATAGTGAATATGGCTTGATGTGCAGGCTTTAAGTTTAATGGTAGCTTGAAATGACTAGCTTTATGCAAAAGTCAGATAAGACAAGTGGCAAAACACCCCATAACCAATGCTACTAAGGGGTCCGTTTACTAAAGTGCGTTAAAAATATTCGCACAATTTATAGACAGAATTTTCGCCAAATATGTTATCGCCAGTTTACTAACCTGCGGTAAATATAAATTTGCGAATTTTCTTGCGCAAGAATAATTGTTCGCCAGTTATCGCATTCGCTGAAAATAACGCTACGTACATATTAACGCTTGGTTTACTAAACAGCGAAATGTGCTATAGACAAAATTAACGCCAGAATATTCGCAAACTTTTACCGCCATCTATGTACTGGCGTAAAAGTATTTTTTTCGCCAGAAAATTCTCAAGGGGCAGGAAATATCCCATAATAATGTTTTTTTTACCCATAATTCTTTGCTGACAGGAGACAGATCTGTAGCTATTGCTGACAGGGTGTTTTGGCTTCTGCTTCCATGTGGTGCAACAGCAGCAGTTTCAGCTCAGAGTCGTATTATTGGCAGCGGCATCACAGTCCAAGGATTCGTCAGCCTCTACGCTTTTTTGGTTTCATTGTGATTGGCTACATTAAACTGTGCATTTCTATGAAGCAAAGAGATTGACTGGTATGATTTCTTGTTCATATGATTCTATTGGCAGAAGGGTTTATATGATGCAGACATGTTTGATTGGTGTTACTCTGGTAATGTTGTTGGATGGTATAATCATCAGTCAATAAAGTTTATGAGTTTTGAAGATGCATTTCTGGCCATAAATGTCACAGTAAAAATTTGCCATAATAACCGCCATAAAACAAGACTATTTTATAGCATATATATTCGCAAAAACTTAATTTTTCGCCAGAAAATTCGCAACTCGCTAAAATTACCGCTAACGTAAGCTGGTTCCTTAACGTAGTTACCGCAAGTGATCGCAATGACTTCTGAGTGCATCGCTATTTAGTAAACTTAGTCGATGCGAATATTCTGGCGTAAAAATATTCTCAGCGATAACATGCGGAAACTTAAAGTCAGATTTACCGCACTATAGTAAACGGACCCCTAAGTGTAATGGAAACTACCTGACTTGCATTTTCAGGCTTCTATACAATTATGTAGGGAGTGACAAGCTAAAAAGCACTGTGTCTGACATTATCCATACATGTTTCAGTTCCAGTGTTTTCAGACAGTATGTCAGAAATAGACTTTTTTAGTTGCTGTCTGTTTTTCAATTTTGGCAATTTCTCTAATATTAAAATTTAACGTGTCTGCTGTTTCAAGCTGGCAGCTCAGTAATACAGATGCAGAACTGTTACAATTTGCTATAATAGTTGATACATTTTTCAGCAGTAGTGAGTAGCGAAATTTTTCACCAAGTTTTGCCGCAAACATGACACCCATAGGGATATAATTATCAAAGAGTGAAGTTAATAGTGAAGTTCCGCCACTAGAGTGAAATTCCGCCACTTTTCCATTCATTTCTATGGGATTTTTAAAGGCATATTTATCAAAGGGTGAACCTTCACTTTCACCCATTGATAAATATGCCTTTCAAAATCCCATAGAAATGAATTGTGAGCTGAGGAATTTCACTCTAGTGGCGGAACTTCACTCTTTGATAAATTTACCCCATAGACTCTAATGGGTGAAAAAAATTGTTGCATGTCAGAAATTTGTTGCACAATTAGTTTGTCACCCATAGACTTCAATGCATTTTGCCAAATTTTCACTGTTTCGCAAATTTTTAGATGAAGCTTAATGGGTCAGATTCGCCCATCACTACGCAGCATCTCTGAAATGTTATAAACTATTGTATTAATTTTGCCAGCTACCTTAAATGAAACTCTGGGATTGTGGTCAGCAGGGCCAAAACATAAGAAATGCATTAAGTATGTTCACACCTCTGCTGAGGGTCACTCTATTACCATAGAAGAAATAGAGTTAGCCTTTTGCCAATTAAGGAATAGTTCTAGTCCAGGCCCTGATGGTTTCCCCCTTCTTACTACTTCCCCACCTACTAGTACTTTTTAATGAGATGCTTCAAGGTCATTCTATATCCCAGGAAATGTTATTTTCTAATTTTTCCCTTTACCCAAAACTAATAATGACTTAACACGTGCCCAAAACAACTGTCCTATCATGGATATCTGCATATTTTCAAACATTTTAACAGCTCGCTTAAACGTACACCGTCCCCAGTTAATCCATCCAGATCAAATCGGTTTTGTTCCTCGTACGCAAACTACAGCTGCCACCCACAGGCTCATTAATATTATTGAAGATGCCAATATTATAAAAACTCTATTGTTAGCCCTTATGTTGGATATACACAAGGCTTCTGACTCTTTATCTTGGCCTTTCCTATTTTACACAACACACTTGCACGAAATGCAATATAACAGGCCCCTTCTCTCCGAGTTTTATATAGACACCCCATAGCTTATTTCCAAATTTTAGTCAAACAATCTTCAGCTATCTCATTGCAAGAGGCATGCACCAAGGATGTCCCCTATTCCCGCTCCTTTTTCTCCATAGCTATCAAGCCTTTGGCTCCTTTAATTTCGACAGGACACAAATATTTCTGGATATGAAAAATCTCACCATATTTATAAACTGAACATGTATGCAGATGACATTAATTTTATCATAACTAAACCCTTTTCGATGTCCTTTGTATGCTTGCAGGATCCAGGATCACTTTTAGGCAGTTTATTAACACACAGGGGTGACCATTTCAGCATACTAAACAAAAATCATAAAAATAAATCCTGCCCACTGGGCACTACCTTCACATATATGACGAGTTCCCCCACTAAACTGGCCCCCTTGTGGACTACCAGTAAGAAAACAAGTTTTGGCCCAACCTTGTACTCCTGATACTCCTTTGGGGAATTGCTCAACCTCCTGGCTTTCCTCAATGTCTCAAAGACACACTTGGTCACGGCTCCCTCTGCTCCTTGCCGTTGCAGGCAGCATCCTCAGCCCCTCTGGGAGTTCCTCACACAGGCAAGTAGCCTTCCTGAAAGTGAGCTCCACTATGTGAGCTGGATTACTGGATCACCTGGCCTGCCTGTTCTTCCAGACTACTCCAGCTTCCAAGATATGGCAACTAAAGTTAGTTCCCTATTTATTACCACCTTTCTTAGAGCTTACCTCTCCCACTATGGAAAACTTAAAAGAAAGCACACCTTTTTCCACATCACTTTGGCCACTCTACCACACCTTGTTTACATTTCATAAAAAGTCATAAAAAAGTCATAACTTTTCATAAAATTTGTTTTTTTCAACTTCCTCAGTCAGTCAGGAGAGCCACAGGTACATTCTTATTAGCCCTGGTAATATCAGTGAGTGACAAGCACAACTCTACAATCGCAAACCAAGTCGCTACTTCTGTGTGTAACAGCCTTCACTAATGCAATAGCTCATTTATATACTTTGGTTTGACCCTCCTGCTGCTGGTAACAACTACCTTCACCCTTGAATTAAATAAATTATCATTTATTTGCAACAGCTAGAGGGTCAGCACGCACATAATATACCTTTTTTGTTATTATCCAATAATAATAAGTCGGCCATTGGTGTTTCCAAGTAGCTACCTCCAAACAATGGTTCAAGCAGTTCTTGTTCTGTAAGCGATGGAGGGTTATGGCTCACATGGAAAAATATGTAATAATGAAATAGTATATATGAGATGTCTCTGAATAACTACTTCCAGGCAAGGGTGCAAGCAGTTCTGATATATGCTATTGCATAATGAAAAGAAACCATGGTCCTCCATGTGAACAGGTGACGACTACCATTTATGGAACTGCTTCAATTTAAGACTAATGCCACAAGGGGAAAATCAGCCTGCTGAAATATGCAGGCTGAAAATCAGTGGCGTAACTAGTTGTTACTGGGCCCCATAGCAAATTCAATTTAGGGCCCCAAAATATTTATAAGTTGGTCTATTTTACCAAGATATATTAAAATTGCTAATTAATTAGGGTCTCACTGGGCCCCCCTGCAACCGCAGGGTCTGCTTCCTCTATAGTTACGCCCCTGCTGAAAATCAGTGCCTCCACTTGCATTAGCAGATGTGTTGGATTTTGGCAAGAATATAAACTCTTGAGTTTCTGCGTATTTCAGCAAGTTGATTTTCAGCCCTCTGTGGCATTAGCCTTAAGCTGCTCAGTTGGCCCTATAGCTGCTGGTATTAAATCACATCTTATTTATACTACTTTATTATTACAAACAAATGAAAATGATATTGATTAGAGTGGTAAGTTCCAGAGATAGTACATCATACAAAGAGAGCTCCACACACAGGAGTTATTAGTTTTGCATCATATAAATAGTAAACAAAATAAATCAATTCAAAATAAAACAATTAAAGGAAGCAAAAGGCAAAAAAGAAAATGATATAATAGTGTAACAATGCAAAGGCATACATAGATCACAATTGTAGTATGGGTTTTTCAGCAGTTATATTTTGTTGGAAAGAAAATTATCCCATGGTGACCAGATAGCTGTATGTAGGTCAAGTTTATTGTCAAGGCCATAAAACGGAGGAATCCTTCAGTGGATAAATGCATGTATTTTCTAAGTCTATCCATTTAGAATGGCCTACTGGCAAATGCTATTGCATTAATTGTGCAAGTTGTGCATCTTTAAAATAATACATGATGTGGAACTTTTAAGACTCCCTGATTGTGAGACTGGTATAAATAATTTCTGTTAATTCTATGAGATTTATTACTCCAAATAAAGTTCTAAATTTTTCTTTGTGGTCGTGTAAGGTCTGTATTGTTAACAGGGATGGGCAAAGCCTAAAAGGCGTATAAAAGCTTAGTGAGTAAAACCATCTGAATGGCACCAACGAGCCCTAGCCAAGAAATTGAATATTTAGACCATTTTTCCAATAACCTATGAAGTTTGTTTATAAGAAAGGGAAAGTTAGCCTTAAATAGCCTATGATATGATGTCATATTATACCTGAATAGTGATGGGCGAATAAATTTCTTGCAGCGAAAAAGCAGTCGCTTCAAAAAAAATTTGTCGCGTGTCAGAATAGTCGTGCGCATTAAAAATGGTCGCAGGTAAAAATTATTCAGACGCCCATTGACTTTAATGCATTTGGACAAAATAGGCTCATGTATAAAAATTGTCACAGGTGTCAAAATTAACTTCAGTTTTATGAAATTTATGAAAAATTTGAAGAAATTGGATCTTACTGTATGCTAAAAACTGCACTAATTAAATTTTTTAAACATAAAAAAATAGAAAGCAAATAAAAAACTCTTTATTTCTGAAACATCTGAACTGGAAAACGTAAAAGGGAACAACCCTTTGGGATCCTGTGTGCACAGTGTGAAGTGGATGACATTCGTGTCAGCTACTACACACACAGGACAGCTCACGTGGGATAAGCATTTTCTCTGGTGGTGTTTATTCTGCCAACAGAGGGAATGCACAGTTTGATACTAGCCTTTGGGCAGTGGCACATACAGTATAACTATTTGTCACCTGCAGGAGATCACCTCATCAGTGGGCAACATACCTTGTAGTGCAGTTGAATGGGGTTTACAATATGCAAAGATTAATAATTTGGAAAATGCTCTTCTTCACATTTTCCTGCAAATAAGCTGGATCCCAACATGTAAAGGGTTTTACATGCATGCATTCTTCTGCATTACTAGTTACAGGTATGAATTAAAGACAGGTGGTCTGGTACCTTTGAACGCAAAGCTATAGTTTTTTTCAGCCAATGCCTTGTATATACCTCCGCCATGGGTACAGTATTCAAATAGAAAGCACAATTAGGAAGAACATGGAATGGCCTGGAGGAAGGTGAACTGCTCAATGTGATTTATTGTAAGCACAACATGTTTTGAGCCTACCGGCTTTTTGTCAAGTATATGCAAACCTTTCAACACCCTTTTGTCTGTGTTATACACCACGTGCGGCGCTTACCTGATGGCACGGGAAAAACCTGAGCCACTCCACAGTGGTATGAAGAGAGACTGGGTTCCTGGTACTTACTACTGAAGTGCCTCCACCTAGTGGGATCCGGGAATGCACTTACGGGTGGCCCCACTAGGAATACAGTAATAACACACAGTATTGGTTAAACTGAATAACGGTTTATCTAAAGTAAATGGCCAACTAGTACATGCAGCACTCCTAACCAGTGGCAATAGGGCCTCACTAACTAACTGGCTAGCGCAATCTGTCTAGCTAAAAAGGCAAAGTCCTTTAATGTCCATTAATAAACAGTCTTTATCTTCAGCACTCTTTAGGGTACTGTCCCTTTTAACAGGATACTCACAAATCCTCTTTAGAGCTCTCTTCAGACGAGTTCAGCACATTTAGTCATACAGTGCGACTACCAGCTCATTTGGATGCTCAGATAGGAATCTCCTGCTGGTTACTCCTCCAGTCTGAATCCCTTTCACACTCTCTGTCTCTTCAGGCACAGTATCTGGTTTCCCTGTGCCAACCTGATCCAACTGTCTGCTTTTGGTGGAGCCTCTCAGCTCTCTGGGCCCACCAGCAGCTCTCTGGCTTCCTTCTCTGTTTATCATGCTGCTCTCTATGCCAGGCTTTCTTCTTTTGCCAGTCTCTGTGACTTCCGCTTCACTAGCTGCTGTGTCACTTCCTACTGCACTGAAAAGCTGGTTGCTAGGTAACAGCTTACAGCACACAGACATAGGCTCTGTGATTCTGCCCTTAAAGGAATAAGAGCAAGGAGTTTGCACAAAGTCCCTACATGTACAAAGTATAGTGCAGGTGAAACTTTAAGGAAATTACATCACAATATTCCACACCTTCTGTGTCTCCCTCCCCTCCATTACCAGTGGTATTCTTTGAATAAAGTCAGTATAATGGAATTAGTCCACTTTGTTCAACAAAAGTTAAATATAGAGTCCATTAGTGTCAACAATTGGTCCAATTGGTGTGAAACTCTGCTGCAATAAAATAGTTTAAGATAAACAACCGGAGCAAAATTCATGGTACTGCCATTCCACATTTGGTACGCAAAGTAAAGACATTGAATGTATAATCAAGAGATCAGGAGTACTGTTTTATTATTACAGAGAAAAAGAGAGACCATTTTTAAAAAGATTATTTGATTATAATGGTGTTTATGGGAGACTGCCTTTCCATAATTTGGAGCTTTCTGGATAATGGGTTTCCAGATAACAGATCCCATACCTGTATTTTGGGATGCTTCATTGCCTGCAGAGGTAGCAGTTTTCCGTGGGCAACAAAGCACCAAGGCCATTTTCCTTAGGCTGATTGCACAGGATTAGCTTGTTAGAGCACAAACAAAGCAGATTTTTCCACAAAAATACTTCCATGTTTATGCTCCAAATGCTGCTTTGTATGTGTGCTGACTGGCTGGTCCTGTGCATACCACTGGCAACCATTTGACAATAGCCCGAGGGATAAATAGAAAACAAGTGAAGTATTAAAAGATAAAAAACTTCATTCATGCAGATTTCAGTATAGCTGTAGAAACCGAAATGACAAAGCAGAAAAAACTGTACACTATTTACAATAGTATTTCAATTGAGATAAGCAAAGGTCAGTGTCATTCGTGGCTTTCAAAAGGATAGAAATTGTATACAAAAATAGCACTGTTGCTAAGGAGAGTTTTTATTTGTAAATATTTGAATCTATATAATGTATTTTCACTTTCTGATGTTTCTAAACCATTAAAAAGGTTTTAGGTCAATGGCACATGAAGTGATTTCTTGCCTGCAGGAAATTGCCAGTGTCATAGGAGACAAATCACAGAAAATATACATCAGGGTCCTTTTGAATCTCTACATGTAAAACATTTACATGCAGTGATCCCAGCAAATTGCAAATTAAAATGCATAAAGTAAATGTTGCCAGGAACACCACTTGTAAAGTGTTTTACAAGCATTCTAATGGGTCTGAATAGTAAGGTATATTCAGGACATTTGCAACGTGCAGGTAGTGCAAATTTCCCAAGGCAACAGATCTCCTTGTCTACCATTGCCCTTAAACCTCACCAAAGCTATAGTTCAAAGGTTGCACTGCATGTCTGCAAGTGAGTGCAATAAGTTTAATGTGTGAAGTACTATAACAGCAAAGTAATAAAAAAAAGCTACGTTAATCAAACATCCAATCAATCTGGCCATCAGGCCTGGACTGGGATTTAAAATAGGCCCTGGCATTTCAAGTACACAGCAGTCCAAACAGCCCCCACCAGCCCACTAAATAGTGACTGTCTATGGCAACTTACAGCAGCCCCTCTGCCAGAACCCACAGATTGCCAGTCCGGGCCTGCCCATATTATATGTGAGCCGATATTAACTATTTCCAACAAACCAAGTTGTTAGCCTACTGGCAGCTTGCATATAGCTAAAAATTGGATAAAAAGCTATTGGACATTTTGGACCCTTATTATAATTCAAATACTCACACGTAACATGGTGGGTAGCCAAATCAAGCAATTTAGTGAAATACCTAATGCCCCAATCTATGCACCGATGTACTGAGTGTCATGCTCTGTGTAGCAGGATCCATGAGGACTGCTTAGGTGAACAGGAGAAACCAGCCGAGACTGGTCTTCACCAACACTCTTTTCGGGTTCAGAACCTTTTACTGCAGACAAACATGGAGAAATTCAATACAACAGAGATAGATCAAAAAGTGTGGTGCAGACAAGGTTTAAACAAAATTATAGTTAAGACAGGCAAGGAGTCAGGGCAGGCAGAGTGCAATCAGAATCAGGAAACAGGCAGGAGTCAATCACCAAGAGGTTAGGACCAGATACAAGGCTTAGACAGGAACTGTTACAACATAGCCAGCTTGGGCAATGAAAGAGGGGCCAGGTAACACTTATATTTTTAAAGTTGGTGTCAAACATGATGTCATGGCATTTACATTTGCATCCATAGTGACATCATGATGCAGAATGCATAGGAGAACCTAGGGGCCAAGATAAGGCACCTGTTCTGACATTTTTAAAACCAGGCCAGTAGGAAATAATAAAAAGAAAAAGAAAAGTTCACAACAGCCTGGCATAGACTGAGTCTTTGGCAGAAGAAATGTACCTCATATTCTTATCTACAGGTATGGGTCAGTCCAACACTGCAGACACTGCAGTATCTATCTCTAAGCCAGAGGAAAAAATAATGTAACCAAGAAAAGCAACCCTATACTTATAAATAAGGATGTGCCAAATCCAGGATTCAGTTTGAGTTTAGGCAAGGATTCTGCCTTTTTCAGCAGGATTCGGATTCGGCAAATCCTTCTGGCTTGCCAAACTGAATCCGAATACGTTTGAAACAGGCTGCTGACTGGAAAAAAAGCAACTTAAAGCAAACAAATCAACTGAAAAGGATAAGTATTTGTTATTAACTGATATTTTATATTAAGGTTTATATTTAAAGGTTTATTTTCTGACTTGGGTGCTAAACAGCAAAGTTTGGTGTGCTAGTGTGCTTACAGCAAGTTTGTCACCACCTGCTTTACTTTGCAGTAAGTTTTCCCTCCGTTTGAGGGGGTGGGGTTTGATTAGTTGCACCTGAACAGACTGTATAAATAGAACCCTTGGGACTCCAGTGGAGCTTGTTCTAGTGTTAGCTTCTCTTAAAGGAATTGTTCAGTGTAAAAATAAAAACTGGGTAAATAGATAGGCTGTGCAAAATAAAAAGGTTTTCTAATGAAGTTAGTTAGGCAAAAATGTAATGTATAAAGGCTGGAGTGATTTGATGTATAACATGTCAGTCAGAACACTACTTCCTGCTTTTCAGCTCTCTTGGTTTACACTGACTGGTTACCCTGGCTACCAAGCAGTAACCAATCAAAGACTTGAGGGGGGGCCACATGGGTCATATCTGTTGCTTTTGAATTTGAGCTGAATTCTAAAGATCAATTGCAAACTCACTGAACAGAAATGTACCATGTGGCCCCCCTTCAAGTCGCTGACTAGCTGAGAGTTATAGAGCTGAAAAGCAGGAAGTTGGATTCTGGCTGTTTTATTAGACATCTGTTCACTCCAGCCTTTATATATTACATTTTTGGCTAACTAACTATATTAGAAACATTTTTTATTTTGCACAGCCTATCTATTTACACAGTTTTTATTTTCACACTGAACTGTTCCTTTAAGTGTTTGCTCTTTAAGTGGGGGATCTGTAAGTGGAGTTACAAATACAGGAGTTAAGTGGGGGATCTGAAAGTGGAGTTAAAAATACAGGAGTTAAGTGGGGATTCTGTAAGTGGAGTTACAAATACAGGAGTTTCAAACTAAAGGAGGTTCAAACTAGGTCAAAAGTTTGTTCTAAACCTTAATTTTTTTTTTTTTTTTTTTACTGTTTTGATCTGTAACTGGGATAATGAGTGGTAGCAAGATTGAAGGTCTGACTTAGTGCACAGTCTGCCATATGTATGCAGATTTGGAACAAGAGATCCAAAATGCTTACCTCTGTGGTGGTTGTGAGCAAATTGACACTTTGGAGGCTTGAGTTAGAACACTAGAGCAACAAATTGCAACACTGCGGTCGATTGACAATCTTGAAAGGAGCCTTTTGCTCACTGAGCAGGACCTAACGGAGTTAGATAGTTGGGGGGGAACAGAACAGCAGCAGGATGTTGAGGCAGTTAGCTGGGTGACAGTTAGAAAATCTAAGGTGGGCAAAAGGAAAACGGAGGCTGATCCGGAGCTTATACATCGCAACAAATTTGCCAGATTGTGTGAAGATGATGGGAGTATGAACTGGATTGGAAATTCTAGATGGGGCTGATCTCTCTAACAGAAGGTAGACCAGTTTCTCTAGTAGTGGTGGGGAGGAGAGTAGAGTCAGGCCTAAGCAGATTGTGGTTGTAGGGGACTCAATTATTAGGAAAGTGGATAGGGTAATTTGTCGTCCGGATCGCTACAACCGAACAGTTTGCTGTCTACCTGGTGGCAGGGTTCGGCATGTGGTTGATCGGATAGACAAATTATTGGGTGGGGCTAGGCATGACCCAGCTGTCTTAGTGCATATCGGTACTAATGACAAAATAAATGGTAGATGGAAGACCTTAAAGAGTGATTTCAGGGATCAAGGCTCGAAGATCAAGGAAAGGTCTTCCAATGTCATTTTTTCTGAAATTTTGCCCGTGCCACATGCAAGTTTAGGAAAACAGCGGCAGTTTAGGGAGCTAAATGCGTTGCTCAAGTCTTGGTGTAGGAAGGGTTTGGGTTCCTAGTCCCAATTCTAGTAATACAACTAATGATGCATGGTTCACACATGAGGAAATTCAAAAGAGACTAGAACATGTTAAGATTAACAAAGGTCCGGGGCCAGATGGTATTCATCCCAGGGTACTTAGCGAGCTTAGCTCTGTGATTGCCAAACCTCTTTACTTAATTTTTCAGGATTCATTGAGATCCAAAAAAAGATTCAAAAAAGGATCCTTTTCTCAGCCTCAAAACTATAGGCCAGTTAGTCTGACGTCAGTGGTAGGAAAGCTTTTTGAAGGGTTAATAAAGGATAAGATACTGGACTTCATAGCAAATCATAATACTATGAGTTTGTGCCAGCATGGTTTTATGCGTAATAGATCTTGCCAGACTAACTTAATTTCTTTTTATGAGAAGGTAAGTAGAGACCTCGATTCTGGGATGGCAGTAGATGTGATTTACTTAGACTTTGCTAAAGCATTTGCTACAGTGTCACACAAAAGGTTACTGGTTAAATTAAGGAATGTTGGCCTGGAACATAGTATTTGTACCTGGATAGAGAACTGGCTTAAATATAGACTACAAAGAGTGGTGGTAAATGGAACATTTTCTAATTGGACCAGTGTTGTTAGTGGAGTACCACAGGACTCTGTACTAGGTCCCTTGCTTTTCAACTTGTTTATTAATGACCTGGAGGTGGGCATTCTATTTTTGCAGATGATACCAAATACACTAAATGGCAGTGTGTTGGGAGTTTCCTTAAATGAGAAGGACCTAGGGGTTTTTGTAGATAAAAAGTTGTCTAATTATGGGCAGTGTCATTCTGTGGCTACTAAAGCAAATAAAGTTCTGTCTTGCATAAAAAAGGGCATTAACTCAAGGGATGAAAACATAATTATGCCTCTTTATAGGTCCCTGGTAAGTCCTTATCTGGAGTATGTAGTGCAGTTTTGGACTCCAGTCCTTAAAGGACCAGTAACATCAAAAAAAATTTTTCAAAAATTCGTTAGTATACTACGAAAAAATAACACCAAGACAAATTAAAGTTTAAAATAGCAAAGCCTTTATTAAGAAATAACTTACATAAACTCCACTTCCTGTCCTCTTCAGAAACGGCGAAAAGGCGACCATCCATTCTGCGGCGCTTGACTTCTCCTCCCTGGCTATTCACTAGCGTGTCCTCTGCAGCCATCTCATTCTCCAGCTTTTCTTCATCCTCGCAGGAGCAGCAAAGAAAGGGATGTTCCTGGCCCACAGCGCTGAACAGTAACCGGCCGGCAGCTCGCAGATGTCCACACCTCTGAATAGGGATGTCGCGGACTGTTCGCCGGCGAACTTGTTCACGCGAACATCGACTGTTCGCGCTCGCCGAATGTTCGCGAACGTCGCGCGACGTTCGCCATTTTGGGTTCGCCTTACCTGGCGCTTTTTTTTGACCTCTCACCCCAGACCAGCAGATACATGGCAGCCAATCAGGAAGCTCTCCCTCCTGGACCACCCCCACACCCCCTGGACCACTCCCCTTCCATATATAAACTGAAGCCCTGCAGCGTTTTTTCATTCTGCCTGTGTGTGCTTGGAAGAGCTAGTGTAGGGAGAGAGCTGTTAGTGATTTCACAGATTTGAGGGACAGTTGATAGTAAGTTTGCTGGCTAGTAATCTACTTGATACTGCTCTGTATTGGAGGGACAGAAGTCTGCAGGGATTTGAGGGACATTTTAGGTTAGGTAGCTTTGCTGGCTAGTAATCTACCTTCTACTGCAGTGCTCTGTATGTAGCTGCCTGCTGTGGGCACTGATCTCTTCTGATCTCATCTGCTGACTGCTGTAATAACCCAATAGTCCTTGTAAGGACTGCTTTTATTTTCTTTTTTGTTTTTTACTTTGCTAGTTGCTACTATAAGAGCCCAGTGCTATTAGTCTAGCAGTGTTGGGGAGTGGGACTGGTGTGCTACTGTGCTGCTCCTAGTAGTTCAGCAGCACCAACCCGAGAATTTTTTTTTTTTTTAATATACATATAATTTTTTTTTTATTTTACTTATCTTACTGTTCTTTAACGTGTACAGTGCTGTTTGCTGTTCTTCATAGTAGTGCACCAATAGTAGTGCACTTGCAGGCATTATTTGCCCAGTGTGTCTTCAAACAACTGCCATCTAGCTGTGTGAGCTTGTTCACATTCTGTCTAAATATCAATAATAATACCGTCTCCAGAACCACCACCTGAGTGACGTTTTTCAAGCAGCAATAATATATTCCGTATCTACTGCTGTAGTAGTGTATACGTTGACCTTGTAGGCATTGTTTGCCCAGTGTGTTCTTCATTTTCAAACAACGGCCATCTAGCTGTGTGAGCTTTTTCACATTCTGTCTAAATATCAATAATAATACCGTCTCCAGAAACACCACCCGAGTGATGTTTTTCAAGCAGCAATAATATATTCCGTATCCACTGCTGTAGTAGTGTATACGTTGACCTTGTAGGCATTGTTTGCCCAGTGTGTTCTTCATTTTCAAACAACGGCCATCTAGCTGTGTGAGCTTTTTCACATTCTGTCTAAATATCAATAATAATACCGTCTCCAGAAACACCACCTGAGTGACGTTTTTCAAGCAGCAATAATATATTCCGTATCCACTGCTGTAGTAGTGTATACGTTGACCTTGCAAGCATTGTTTCAATTTGTTTGCCCAGTGTGTTCTTCATTTTCAAACAACTGCCATCTAGCTGTGTGAGCTTGTTCACATTCTGTCTAAATATCAATAATAATACCGTCTCCAGAACCACCACCTGAGTGACGTTTTTCAAGCAGCAATAATATATTCCGTATCTACTGCTGTAGTAGTGTATACGTTGACCTTGTAGGCATTGTTTGCCCAGTGTGTTCTTCATTTTCAAACAACGGCCATCTAGCTGTGTGAGCTTTTTCACATTCTGTCTAAATATCAATAATAATACCGTCTCCAGAAACACCACCTGAGTGACGTTTTTCAAGCAGCAATAATATATTCCGTATCCACTGCTGTAGTAGTGTATACGTTGACCTTGCAAGCATTGTTTCAATTTGTTTGCCCAGTGTGTTCTTCATTTTCAAACAACTGCCATCTAGCTGTGTGAGCTTGTTCACATTCTGTCTAAATATCAATAATAATACCGTCTCCAGAACCACCACCTGAGTGACGTTTTTCAAGCAGCAATAATATATTCCGTATCTACTGCTGTAGTAGTGTATACGTTGACCTTGTAGGCATTGTTTGCCCAGTGTGTTCTTCATTTTCAAACAACGGCCATCTAGCTGTGTGAGCTTTTTCACATTCTGTCTAAATATCAATAATAATACCGTCTCCAGAAACACCACCTGAGTGACGTTTTTCAAGCAGCAATAATATATTCCGTATCCACTGCTGTAGTAGTGTATACGTTGACCTTGTAGGCATTGTTTGCCCAGTGTGTTCTTCATTTTCAAACAACGGGCATCTAGCTGTGTGAGCTTTTTCACATTCTGTCTAAATATCAATAATAATACCGTCTCCAGAAACACCACCTGAGTGACGTTTTTCAAGCAGCAATAATATATTCCGTATCCACTGCTGTAGTAGTGTATACGTTGACCTTGTAGGCATTGTTTGCCCAGTGTGTTCTTCATTTTCAAACAACGGCCATCTAGCTGTGTGAGCTTTTTCACATTCTGTCTAAATATCAATAATAATACCGTCTCCAGAAACACCACCCGAGTGACGTTTTTCAAGCAGCAATAATATATTCCGTATCCACTGCTGTAGTAGTGTATACGTTGACCTTGTAGGCATTGTTTGCCCAGTGTGTTCTTCATTTTCAAACAACGGCCATCTAGCTGTGTGAGCTTTTTCACATTCTGTCTAAATATCAATAATAATACCGTCTCCAGAAACACCACCTGAGTGACGTTTTTCAAGCAGCAATAATATATTCCGTATCCACTGCTGTAGTAGTGTATACGTTGACCTTGCAAGCATTGTTTCAATTTGTTTGCCCAGTGTGTTCTTCATTTTCAAACAACGGCCATCTAGCTGTGTGAGCTTTTTCACATTCTGTCTAAATATCAATAATAATACCGTCTCCAGAAACACCACCTGAGTGACGTTTTTCAAGCAGCAATAATATATTCCGTATCCACTGCTGTAGTAGTGTATACGTTGACCTTGTAGGCATTGTTTGCCCAGTGTGTTCTTCATTTTCAAACAACTGCCATCTAGCTGTGTGAGCTTGTTCACATTCTGTCTAAATATCAATAATAATACCGTCTCCAGAACCACCACCTGAGTGACGTTTTTCAAGCAGCAATAATATATTCCGTATCCACTGCTGTAGTAGTGTATACGTTGACCTTGTAGGCATTGTTTGCCCAGTGTGTTCTTCATTTTCAAACAACTGCCATCTAGCTGTGTGAGCTTGTTCACATTCTGTCTAAATATCAATAATAATACCGTCTCCAGAACCACCACCCGAGTGACGTTTTTCAAGCAGCAATAATATATTCCGTATCCACTGCTGTAGTAGTGTATACGTTGACCTTGTAGGCATTGTTTGCCCAGTGTGTTCTTCATTTTCAAACAACTGCCACCTAGCTGTGTGAGCTTGTTCACATACTGTCTAAATATCAATAATAATACTGTCTCCAGAAACACCACCTGAGTTGTTGTTGTTGTTTTAAAAATAATGCCAGGCAAAGGCAGGCCGCCACGCAGAGGCACTAGGGGCCGTGCTGCTATGCTATCCTGTGGCCCTAGGAAATTGCCCAGTTTTAAAAAGGCAATGACCCTGAACTCCCAAAATGCTGAAGAGGTAGTTGACTGGCTTACACAGCACACCCCATCCTCGACCGTTTCTAACTTTACCACAACATCCTCATCCTCCACTGCTATGGCCACCCCACGTAACACTTCCTCCACCACCGGCGCCCCTTCTTCACTGGAGTCAGAGGAGTTATTTTCACATGAGTTTCTTGAACTGAGTGATGCGCAACCATTATTGGCAGAAGAAGATGAAGGAGATGAGGACGTTACACCAGATTTAATTCTGGCAGAGAACACAACAGAGATGGACATAATGAGTGATGAGGAGGTCCCCGCTGCTGCTTCCTTCTGTGAGCTGTCAGAAGAAATTGATGCATCTGAGGAGAATGATGATGAGGAGATTGATGTTTTGTGGGTGCCCAGTAGAAGAGAGCAAGAGGAGGATAGTTCAGATGGAGAGACGGAGAGTCAGAGAGGCAGGAGGAGAATAAGACTTAGAAGAAGCAGGGAGGACAGCTCGCAGGGAACAGTAGGGCAACAACATGTATCGCCAACTGTGGTCAGCCGGCCAACGCACCCGCCATTGCCGTCAAATAAAAGCGCAGATTCTGAACTCGTATTTTTCATCTGTTTACACAAATGAAGAACCAGTAAGTGAAGGTTTCCTTCTTAACACTCCCAATTCTAGTAATACAACTAATGATGCATGGTTCACACAAGAAGAAATTCAAAAGAGACTTGAACAGGTTAAGATTAACAAAGGTCCAGGGCCAGATGGTATTCATCCCAGGGTAATTAGCGAGCTTAGCTCTGTGATTGCCAAACCTCTTTACTTAATTTTTCAGGATTCATTGAGATCTGGTATTGTGCCAAGAGACTGGCGAATTGCTAATGTGGTGCCTCTATTCAAAAAAGGATCCCGTTCTCAGCCTCAAAACTATAGGCCAGTTAGTCTGACGTCAGTATTAGGAAAGCTTTTCGAAGGGTTAATAAAGGATAAGATACTGGACTTCATAGCAAAATATAATACTATGAGTTTGTGCCAGCATGGTTTTATGCGTAATAGATCTTGCCAGACTAACTTAATTTCTTTTTACGAGAATGTAAGTAGAGACCTCGATTCTGGGATGGCAGTGGATGTGATTTACTTAGACTTTGCTAAAGCATTTGATACAGTGCCACACAAAAGGTTACTGGTTAAATTAAGGAATGTTGGCCTGGAACATAGTATTTGTACCTGGATAGCGAACTGGCTAAAAGATAGACTACAAAGAGTGGTGGTAAATGGAACATTTTCTAATTGGACCAGTGTTGTTAGTGGAGTACCGCAGGGCTCTGTACTAGGTCCCTTGCTTTTCAACTTGTTTATTAATGACCTGGAGGTGGGCATTGAAAGTACTGTTTCTATTTTTGCAGATGATACTAAATTGTGCAGAACTATAGGTTCCATGCAGGATGCTGCCACTTTGCAAAGTGATCTGTCTAAACTGGAAAACTGGGCAGCAAACTGGAAAATGAGGTTCAATGTTGATAAATGCAAGGTTATGCACTTTGGCAAAAATAATATAAATGCAAGTTATACACTAAATGGCAATGTGTTGGGAGTTTCCTTAAATGAAAAGGATCTAGGGGTCTTTGTAGATAACACGTTGTCTAATTCTGGGCAGTGTCATTCTGTGGCTACTAAAGCAAATAAAGTTCTGTCTTGCATAAAAAAGGGCATTAACTCAAGGGATGAAAACATAATTATGCCTCTTTATAGGTCCCTGGTAAGGCCTCATCTGGAGTATGCAGTTCAGTTTTGGACTCCAGTCCTTAAGAGGGATATAAATGAGCTGGAGAGAGTGCAGAGACGTGCAACTAAATTGGTTAGAGGGACGGAAGACTTAAATTATGAGGGTAGACTGTCAAGGTTGGGGTTGTTTTCTCTGGAAAAAAGGCGCTTGCGAGGGGACATGATTACACTTTACAAGTACATTCGAGGACATTATAGACAAATGGCAGGGGACCTTTTTACCCATAAAGTGGATCACCGTACCAGAGGCCACCCCTTTAGACTAGAAGAAAAGAACTTTCATTTGAAGCAACGTAGAGGGTTCTTCACAGTCAGGACAGTGAGGTTGTGGAATGCACTGCCGGGTGATGTTGTGATGGCTGATTCAGTTAATGCCTTTAAGAATGGCTTGGATGATTTTTTGGACAGACATAATATTAAAGGCTATTGTGATACTAAACTCTATAGTTAATATAGGTATGGGTATATAGAATTTTAATTAAAAGTAGGGAGGGGTGTGTGTATGGATGCTGGGTTTTCATTTGGAGGGGTTGAACTTGATGGACTTTGTCTTTTTTCAACCCAATTTAACTATGTAACTATGTAACTATGTAACTATGTAACGCCGCCAACTTCTACTGTTACCGCCAGATTGCCAGCTTCAAAAAGGTCAGCAGTGTGGGATTTTTTTAATGTGTGTGCCTCTGACAAAAGTGTTGTAATTTGCAATGAGTGCAGTCAGAAACTGAGTCTTGGGAAGCCCAACAGCCACTTAGGTACAACTTCTATGCGAAGGCACATGAACGGCAAGCACAAAGCACTTTGGGAGCAACACCTCAAAGGCAACAGGCAAACTAAAAGCCACCCTCCTTCTGGTCCAGCATCTTACTGCTCTACCTCTGCTGTCCTTGACCCGTCTGAACCACCCTCCACTCCGCCTTCCACCTTGACCACCACCAGTTCACATTCCCAGTCATCTGCCCCCAGCCAAGTTTCTGTGAGGGCCATGTTTGAGCGTAAGAAGCCAATGTCTGCGAGTCACCCCCTTGCCCGGCGTCTGACAGCTGGCTTGTCTGCACTCTTAGCCCGCCAGCTTTTACCATACCAGCTGGTGGACTCTGAGGCCTTCCGCAAATTTGTAGCAATTGGGACACCGCAGTGGAAGGTACTCAGCCGCAATTTTTTTTCAAAAAAGGGAATACCACACCTGTACCACCATGTGCAGAGCCAAGTCACCGCATCTCTGTCACTTAGTGTTGGGCCAAAGGTCCATATGACTACTGACGCATGGTCCTCCAAGCATGGTCAGGGCAGGTATGTCACCTACACTGCCCACTGGGTGAACTTGGTAATGGCTGGGAAGCAGGGAATGTGTGGCTCAACAACGACAGTGGAGTTGGTGTCACCGCCACGGATTGCACGCGGTTCTGCCACCACCTCTACTCCTCCTTCGCTCTCTACCTCGTCTTCTTCATCTTCTTCCTCCTCTGCTGCTGGGTCCTCCTCCTCCACACCTGTGCACCCCCAGCTCCCCCTAGGCTATTCGACGTGCCAGGTACGCCGTTGTCATGCTGTCTTGGGGATGTGCCTGGAAAGCAGAAACCATACCGGATCTGTACTCCTGTCATCTCTGCAGTCACAGGCCGATCGGTGGCTGACCCCACACCAACTGAAGATCGGAAAAGTGGTGTGTGACAATGGAAGCAATCTGTTGGCAGCACTGAGACTGGGCAATTTAACACATGTGCCCTGCATGGCACATGTTCTGAATTTAATAGTCCAACGTTTTGTCTCGAAGTACCCAGGATTCCAGGACGTTCTCAGGCAGTCCAGGAAGGTGTCGGCCCATTTCAGACGTTCCTACACAGCCATGGCACGCCTTGCTGACATTCAGCAGCGGTACAACATGTCAGGCGTTTGATTTGCGACAGCCAGACTCGCTGGAATTCAACGCTCCTCATGTTGGAACGTCTGTTGCAACAACAAAGAGCCGTCAACGAATACCTGTTTGAACTGGGTGGTAGGACTGGATCTGCAGAGCTGGGGATTTTTTTCCCCCGTTACTGGGTGCTTATGCGAGATGCCTGCAGGCTCATGCGCCCTTTTGAAGAGGTTACAAATATGGTCAGTCGCACCGAAGGCACCATCAGCGACCTAATACCCTTTGCTTTCTTCCTGGAGCGTGCCGTGCGACGAGTGACAGATGAGGCTGTAGACCAGCGTGACGAGGAGCAGGAAGCGCACGATTTCTGGTCGGAATCACCAGAACGAACCCAGGCACCTGCTGCAACGCAGGGAGAGGTGTCAGAAGTGGAGTCAGAGGAGGAAGGTGGCTTTGTGGAGGAGGAGGACCAACAGGAGCAGGCTTCCCAGGGGGCTGGTGGTGACCTTTTGGGGACCCCTGGTCTTGTACGTGGCTGGGGGGAGGAGACCGTGGATGATGCAGTCCTTGATAACGAGGAAGCGGAGATGGATACCTCTGCATCCAACCTTGTGAGAATGGGGTCTTTCATGCTGTCATGCCTGTTGAAGGACCCCCGTATCAAGAGGCTTAAGGAGAAGGACCTGTACTGGGTCGCAACGCTACTAAACCCTCGGTACAAGCATAAAGTGGCAGAAATGTTACCAACGTACCACAAGTCCGAAAGGATGCTGCATTTACAAACCAGCCTGCAAAACATGTTGTACAATGCTTTTAAGGGTGATGTCACTTCAGGAACTCATCAACATTCCAGGGGCAGAGGTGCCAGTAATCCTGCCACGAGCACACCTGCAAGGACAAAGCACTTTGGCCACTCTGTAACGTCAGACATGCAAATGTTTTTCAGTCCAAGGCAGCGCCAGAACCCTTCTGGATCCACCCTCAAAGAAAGCCTCGACCGGCAGGTAGCGGACTACCTGGCATTAACTGCAGATATCGACACTCTGAGGAGCGATGAACCCCTGGACTACTGGGTGCGCAGGCTTGATCTGTGGCCAGAGCTGTCACAATTTGCCATGAACCTCTTGTCTTGCCCCGCCTCAAGTGTCCTCTCAGAAAGGACCTTCAGTGCAGCAGGAGGGATTGTAACTGAGAAGAGAACTCGCCTAGGTCACAAAAGTGTGGATTACCTGACCTTTATTAAAATGAATGAGGGGTGGATCTCGGAGGGTTACTGCACGCCGGAAGACTTGTTCTGAGTTTCTGACTCCCCATGCAGCTGTCCTTCTCTGCACGCCTCATGACTCCACACACAGCTGTCCTTTAGCGTCCTCCTCCCTCCGCCACCGTTACAAACTAGGGTGCAAACCCTACTGGTTTCATTTGAATCCAGGTAAATCCTGAGTTTTTCTGGCCTCTGTGCTTCAGTGGCTGCAACCAAAAAAATGAATATTTTCAGCATTTATATGGCATATTGTTTCTGGCCTCTGTGCTTCAGTGGCTGTGACAAAAAAAAATGAATATTTTCAGCATTTATATGGCATATTGTTTCTGGCCTCTGTGCTTCAGTGGCTGCGACAAAAAAAATGAATATTTTCAGCATTTATATGGCATATTTTTTCTGGCCTCTGTGCTGCAGTGGCTGCGACAAAAAAAAATGAATATTTTCAGCATTTATATGGCATATTTTTTCTGGCCTCTGTGCTTCAGTGGCTGTGACAAAAAAAATGAATATTTTCAGCATTTATATGGCATATTGTTTCTGGCCTCTGTGCTTCAGTGGCTGCGACAAAAATAAATGAATATTTTCAGCATTTATATGGCATATTTTTTCTGGCCTCTGTGCTTCAGTGGCTGTGACAAAAAAAATGAATATTTTCACCATTTATATGGCATATTGTTTCTGGCCTCTGTGCTTCAGTGGCAGCGACAAAAATAAATGAATATTTTCAGCATTTATATGGCATATTTTTTCTGGCCTCTGTGCTTCAGTGGCTGTGACAAAAAAAAATGAATATTTTCAGCATTTATATGGCATATTTTTTCTGGCCTCTGTGCTTCAGTGGCTGTGACAAAAAAAAAAGAATATTTTCAGCATTTATATGGAATATTGTTTCTGGCCTCTGTGCTTCAGTGGCTGCAACCAAAAAAATGAATATTTTCAGCATTTATATGGCATATTTTTTCTGGCCTCTGTGCTTCAGTGGCTGTGACAAAAAAAAATGAATATTTTCAGCATTTATATGGCATATTTTTTCTGGCCTCTGTGCTTCAGTGGCTGCGACAAAAAAATGAATATTTTCAGCATTTATATGGCATATTTTTTCTGGCCTCTGTGCTGCAGTGGCTGCGACAAAAAAAAATGAATATTTTCAGCATTTATATGGCATATTTTTTCTGGCCTCTGTGCTTCAGTGGCTGTGACAAAAAAAATGAATATTTTCAGCATTTATATGGCATATTGTTTCTGGCCTCTGTGCTTCAGTGGCTGCGACAAAAATAAATGAATATTTTCAGCATTTATATGGCATATTTTTTCTGGCCTCTGTGCTTCAGTGGCTGAGACAAAAAAAAATGAATATTTTCACCATTTATATGGCATATTGTTTCTGCCCTCTGTGCTTCAGTGGCAGCGACAAAAATAAATGAATATTTTCAGCATTTATATGGCATATTTTTTCTGGCCTCTGTGCTTCAGTGGCTGTGACAAAAAAAAAAAGAATATTTTCAGCATTTATATGGCATATTTTTTCTGGCCTCTGTGCTTCAGTGGCTGTGACAAAAAAAAAAGAATATTTTCATTATTTATATGGCATATTGTTTCTGGCCTCTGTGCTTCAGTGGCTGCGACAAAAAAAAAAGAATATTTTCAGCATTTATATGGCATATTTTTTCTGGCCTCTGTGCTTCAGTGGCTGCGACCAAAAAAATGACTATTTTCAGCATTTATATGGCATATTTTTTCTGGCCTCTGTGCTTCAGTGGCTGCGACAAAAAAAATGACTATTTTCAGCATTTATATGGCATATTTTTTCTGGCCTCTGTGCTTCAGTGGCTGCGACCAAAAAATGACTATTTTCAGCATTTATATGGCATATTTTTTCTGGCCTCTGTGCTTCAGTGGCTGCGACAAAAAAATGACTATTTTTAGCATTTATATGGCATATTTTTTCTGGCCTCTGTGCTTCAGTGGCTGCGACCAAAAAAAATTATATTTTTAGCATTCATATGGCATATTTTTTCTGGCCTCTGTGCTTCAGTGGCTGCGACAAAAAAAATTATATTTTTAGCATTCATATGGCATATTTTTTCTGGCCTCTGTGCTTCAGTGGCTGCGACAAAAAAAAATTATATTGTTAGCATTTATATGGCATATTTTTTCTGGCCTCTGTGCTTCAGTGGCTGCGACAAAAAAAACATAATTTTTCAGGAAAGTACACATGCCTAATAGTAGACCAAAACTGGGCCCACACTGCAGAATCAGTGTTTTTTGGTTCACTTCACTGTACATTGAATTACCTCTGCCTGACCGTGCACGTGCGCACAAGCACGGTGACTGCTAAACACACCACTACATAAATATTGCCACCAATAGGACGAACATCCTGGAGGTGACAAGCTCAACTAGTAATTAACAACTATTATTTGCTCACTTGACGGTATCATTCATTAAAGCTCTTTGCGTTTTTTTGCGTTGCAGTAAGCGCCGCGTTTCGTCTTTGCGTGTGAACAGGCTGTAAACTTTACATGTAGACGCTGGACGTTTTAAAGCAGTTTATTACACAGGTTTAGAAATGTAGTGTGATTTCTGCCCTTTACAGCACAAAACGCAGCGCTGTGTCAACAATGTATTTTTTAGAAACATTTTTGCCCTTGATCCCCCTCTGGCATGCCACTGTCCAGGTCGTTGCACCCTTTAAACAACTTTAAAATCATTTTTCTGGCCAGAAATGTCTTTTTTAGCTTTTAAAATTCGCCTTCCCATTGAAGTCTATGGGGTTCGCGACGTTCGCATTTTTGACGCAAGTTCGCGAATACGTTCGCGAACTTTTTTTCCGACGTTCGCTACATCCCTACCTCTGAACAGTAACCGGCCACCAGCTCGCAGATGTCCAGAGCGCTGAACAGTAACCGGCCGCCAGCTCTCAGATGTTCAACAACCCAGGCCAATACGCTCTCACCAACGGAAACCCTTTGAACGGCCACTGCTACCTGTCCGGATACATCTCTCTGCTGCTGCGGGCCGAGCCCTACCGCACGTCCCGCTATGGAAGCCAATGCATGTAGCCCAACAACATCATGGGCATTGGCCTGGGTTCGGCTGGGTCGGAGGCATCCTACCTCGCTGTGCCGCTGACAAAGAGATGAAATGTGCAGCCAGGGCTGGGAAATATCGCAAACACATACTATATAGATACCGGCCGGTTACTGTTCAGCCCTCTGGACATCTGCGAGCTGGCAGCCGGTTACTGTTCAGAGGTGTGGACATCTGCGAGCTGGCGGCCGGTTACTGTTCAGAGGTGTGGACATCTGCGAGCTGCTGGCTGGTTACTGTTCAGCGCTGTGGGCCAGGAACATCCCTTTCTTCCCGGATCTGCACATAACCGACAAGGGGCTCCGTTGCGACGAACCCGGAGTTAGCTGCTCAGTGCTCCATGCCCCTTCATGTGGCCCCTCTCCTGGCTGCTTCTGAACTCCATGCTAATATACCACGCTGAATACACACCCTGCGGCAGCAGAAGCGCAGGAGGAGGAGGTATCGGCACCGGTTCTTCAAGGCAGGAATGGATGCACTGCCCTCCTCTACTTTCCTGCACCCCTCGTGAATCCAATGTGGAGCCCGCCGACATTGCATTCCTACTGCTGCTCCTGCGAGGATGAAGAAAAGCTGGAGAATGAGATGGCTGCAGAGGACACGCTGTCAGTGAATAGCCAGGGAGGAGAAGTCAAGCGCCGCAGAATGGATGGTCGCCTTTTCGCCGTTTCTGAAGAGGACAGGAAGTGGAGTTTATGTAAGTTATTTCTTAATAAAGGCTTTGCTATTTTAAACTTTAATTTGTCTTGGTGTTATTTTTTCGTTGTATACTAACGAATTTTTGAAATTTTTTTTTTGATGTTACTGGTCCTTTAAGAGACATATAAATGAGCTGGAGAGAGTGCAGAGACGTGCAACTAAATTGGTAAGAGGGATGGAAGACTTAAATTATGAGGGAGGGTGGGGTTGTTTTTCTCTGAAAAAAAGGTGCTTGCTGGGGGACATGATTACACTTTACAAGTACATTAGAGGAGATTATAGACAAATAGCAGGGGACCTTTTAACCCATAAAGTGGATCACCGTACCAGAGGCCACCCCTTTAGACTAGAAGAAAAGAACGTTCATTTGAAGCAACATAGGGGGTTCTTCACAATCAGGACAGTGATGTTGTGAAGGCTGATTCAGTTAATGAATCTGTAAGTGGAGTTACAAATACAGGAGTTAAGTGGGGGATCTGTAAGTGGAGTTAAAAATACAGGAATTTAGTGGGGATTCTGTAAGTGGAGTTACAAATACAGAAGTTTCAAACTAAAGGAGGTTGAAACTAGGTCAAAAGTTTGTTCTAAACCCTAATTTTTATTTTATTTATGTATTTTTTTTACTGTTTTGATCTGTAACTGGGATAATGAGTGCTAGCAAGATTGAAGGTCTGACTTAGTGCACAGTCTGTCATATGTATGCAGATTTGGAACAAGAGATCCAAAATGCTTACCTCTGTGGTGGTTGTGAGCAAATTGACACTTTGGAGGCTTGAGTTAGAGCACTAGAGCAACAAATTGCAACACTGCGGTCGATTGACAATCTTGAAAGGAGCCTTTTGCTCACTGAGCAGGACCTAGCGGAGTTAGATAGTTGGGGGGGAACAGAACAGCAGCAGGATGTTGAGGCAGTTAGCTGGGTGACAGTTAGAAAATCTAAGGTGGGCAAAAGGAAAACGGAGGCTGATCCGGAGCTTATACATCGCAACAAATTTGCCAGATTGTGTGAAGATAATGGGAGTATGAACTGGATTGGAAATTCTAGATGGGGCTGATCTCTCTAACAGCCGGTAGACCAGTTTCTCTAGTAGTGGTGGGGAGGAGAGTAGAGTCAGGCCTAAGCAGATTGTGGTTGTAGGGGACTCAATTATTAGGAAAGTGGATAGGGTAATTTGTCATCCAGATCGCTACAACCGAACAGTTTGCTGTCTACCTGGTGGCAGGGTTCGGCATGTGGTTGATCGGATAGACAAATTATTGGGTGGGGCTAGGCATGACCCAACTGTCTTAGTGCATATCGGTACTAATGACAAAATAAATGGTAGATGGAAGACCTTAAAGAGTGATTTCAGGGATCTAGGCTCTAAGATCAAGGAAAGGTCTTCCAATGTCATTTTTTCTGAAATTTTGCCCGTGCCACATGCAAGTTTAGGAAAACAGCGGCAGTTTAGGGAGCTAAATGCATTGTTCAAGTCTTGGTGTAGGAAGGAAGGGTTTGGGTTCCTAGAGCACTGGGCTTATTTTTACTTGGGGTACAAACTATACAGTCATGACGGTTTTCACCTTAATGGAAGGGGGTCCACGGTGCTAGGGGAAAGAATGGCTAAGAGGTTGGAGGAGTGTTTAAACTAGGCAAGTGGGGGGGGTGAGATAAAGAATTATGGGGAAGCTAGGGTACAAGGGGCAGTGGGGTTAGTAAGGGGTCATGGGGGAGGAGTGAGGGAGGCATACAGTTTACCAGCTAAGGAGGTCCCTCTGTTACAAGGAAAACAGAATAATACTAACTTAACATATAATTCTCCACTAAGTAATGCAAATTTCAAAAGTAAAAGTAGTAACCTACGCTGTATGCTGGCAAATGCATGGAGTTTGTCAGGTAAAATGGGAGACCTAGAATTAATTGCATACTCTAAAAATTATGATTTAATTGGTATCACTGAGACCTGGTGGGATGAAACATGTGACTGCATTGTGAATTTAAATGGTTACACCCTTTTTAGGAGGGACAGAAGGATTAAAAAGGGTGGAGGAGTGTGTTTGTATGTAAAGCCTGAGTTAAAGCCATGCGCTAAAGAAATAACCATAGCTGGCACTGGTGAGGGTGTAGAATCCCTCTGGGTAGAGATTTTGACTGGGCAAAAGGTTACAAAAAGAATTATCATTGGTGTATGCTATAAACCACCTCGTATAAGTTTCGAATATGAAGCCCAGCTACTCTTGCAGATACAAGCGGCTTCACAGCTGGGTCAAGTTGCTGCTATGTGTGACTTCAATTATCCAGACATTGACTGGGGTAATGGGGTTGCTAAGAGGCTAGTAGGTTTGTAAATATGCTGAATGTCAACTTTTTATTCCAGCTCGTTCAAGAACCTACTAGGAATAACTCTCTTTCGTAATAACTACTGTAATAATACTGAACTCATCTCTAACATTTGTGTGGGTGAGCATTTAGGGAATAGTGATCATAACATGGTCTCCTTTGAGAATCTCTTGCAGAAGCCATTCTATAAGGGAGTAACTAAAACACTAAATTTCAGACATGCAAACTTTGACAGCATAAGGGCATCACTGCAACATATTAAGTGGGAAATGCGTTACACAGGGTTAAACACAGAACAAAAATGGGAAGTCTTTAAAATACTGCTTAATAAATATACTTGTCAGTATATTCCACTTGTAAGCAAGGAACGTCGTTGCTAAGTAAAACCTTTTTGGTTCAATAGAAGCGTTGGTGTTGGGGTGGGTAAGAAAAGATGTGCTTTTAAGGCTTTCAAGTTAGCTGGGACAGCCGAATCATTTATAAGGTACAAGAAGGCCAATAAATCATGCAAACTATATGGCAAGCTAAAATTGATATAGAAAAGGATATTGCAGCAAGCAGTAAAAAAAACATTATAGACAAATAGCAGGGGACCTTTTTACCCATAAAGTGGATCACAGTACCAGAGGCCACCCCTTTAGACTAGAAGAAAAGAACGTTAATTTGAAGCAAAATAGGGGGTTCTTCACAATCAGGACAGTGATGTTGTGATGGCTGATTCAGTTAATGCCTTTAAGAATGGCTTGGATGATTTTTTGGACAGACATATAATATCAAAGGCTATTGTGATACTAAACTCTATAGTTAGTATAGGTATGGGTATATAGAATTTAATTAAAAGTATAGAGGGGTGTGTGTATGGATGCTGGGTTTTCATTTGGAGGGGTTGAACTTGATGGACTTTGTCTTTTTTCAACTCAATTTAACTATGTAACTATGTAACTAATTTGCATCTGCAAATTAGGGCAGGGAGGGAAATCGCGTGACTTTTTATCACAAAACAAGGAAGTAAAAAATGTAATTAAATAAACCATTACACAGGATCAAAGCATATCACAAAAGATATTGTTGATAAAATCCTGAAAAAACTGCTGGGGTATTACTAGGTGTTCATAGTTGCCATCCATGGCATTGCAAGCAGTCTTTCACTCATCTATCTGGCAGATACGCATGAAGTTATATGCCCCCCGCAGATCTTACTTGCGGAATGCTTTTTTTAAGTATGTCAAAGAATTCAGGAATTAGTGGAAATGGGTGGCAATTCTTCACAATGATTATTTTTGGCCTTGATAACCAATGCAAGGTCTTCTTTTGGACAAAGAAGAAACTTTGTTTAACAGTGTGACTTCTGTTTTGCTGGTGTGCAAAGTGACCTTTTATAGTCTGTATTGTTTTTGGTTCTAATTGGGTAAGTGCTTTTACTCTTGCACAGTAGTCTAAATTTGTATTTAAGCAGTGCCCTCTATTAATATTTATTTTTTGTGAAGAGGAGTGAGGAAAGAAGATGGGGTGATAAGAGAAAAAAAAACACAAGAGAGGGGTAGTTTAAAGGGATGGAAAAGAAAGGAAAACCATATGTATGAGAGAAAAGTAATTCAAGGAATACAGAAAGGGACTATAGAGAATAATTAGTGAGATGAGTACTATGGAAGAGGGAGTAAATGAGAAATGTTGTTGTGAAATGACTGAAAAGAAAGCAGGATGTTGGAAGGATAGAGAATACCAAAGGCAAGTGGGGTGGGCAGTCATATAGTCTTTACGACTCTTTTTTGATGTGGCTTGTACCATGGTGTTTATTGGATTCCTACGTGTACCACTGTTATGATTATGTGTAAGAACTATAGGAACTCCAATGGCTGGAGGCAATTACATTGCAGCTACATTTTTTTCCTATTATGATGGCAACTGCAGGGCTTATGTAAACTGGACTAAGGGAGAGAATCAGCAGCATGAAGAGTGAAGAATTACCAGGCAGAGCAGTGGTTGAGGATGGAGATGCTCATAGAACAGATGGGTTGTCAGTGAACTGTCCGTCAAACTCTGTTGATCATTTTAACAGGGACTGAACCATGTGATCTGTGGGCATATCAGCAGAGGTAAAGAAGGAGCAGGTTACAGAGATTTGTTCAGGCCAGGTCAGAACCATAGACCAGTGAGAGGGAGGGGTATACAAGGGAATTATTATAAGGGAATGAGCTAGGTCATTCTGAACTAGGTTGAAGGTGCAGCAACTATGATCCACACTACACCTCTAACTACGGAACCATGCTAATCTGCCAAGGAAAGTGTTATGTTTTGGTAGCCAAGGATGAGTAGAGTATAACAGTGTATAGAACTGTATAGAAAGTATGCACAGTATAAGTCTTTAGCACACTCACATCTAAAGGTCATTTGTATAAACACCCCATATTCCCCCTATAGTAGGAAAGCATTTGGACACCTATAATAAACAACAATTAAACAGCATGCATTTTTAAAACAATATTATATATTCTTTACATGACAAAGTCCTTGGTCCATGCAGGTAGTTTTTTGATTCTATCAGTATTCCTTATAAGTTCACTTTCTTCAGGCCTATTGCAGTTGACATCAGGAGTAGGAAAATGTCCTTTATCAAATGGATCTTCTCCAAAGTCATATCTAACAGGAGCAAGATGACTTGCAATCCATATGCGTCCTTCAGACAGTTCATATGTTTATGGTCCTCGCTGGTGTCTCACTTCAAGTGGTGTAGTAAGTTTAGATTGTCTTTGTTTCAGTAGTCCTGGTTTCTTAATTCTGACTAAAGATCCAGGCTGAAAATGCACACGTTTTCTTTCCGTATAAGCCTTGCATTTGGCTTGTTGACATTTGACAATGTCAGCAGTAGACGATTTGGTAGGCACAGTATTTTGTGGAAGTTTGATGTCTGCAACATGTAACTTTGAGCGCATCTGTCTGCCATGTAATAATTCAGCTGGAGATGATTGGGTTGTTGCATGGCACGTTGCTCTGTAGTTATGTAGGAACTCTGTTGTAAATACTTTCCAAGATTCCCAGTAAGATTTGCTGTCTGTAGTGCTTCTTTCAGACTTCTGTTGAATTGCTCGATTTCTCCTTTTGTTGTGGGTAATACACTGAAGATTTCCTATGCATAATATTCCTCTCTCTCAAAAAGGATTCAAACACAGATGAGACAAACTGAGGTCCGTTGTCTGATATTAACTCCTTTGGATTACCTTCTATACTGAAGACTGTAGACAGAAATGTTATTACTGTTGCTAATGTTATATAAGAAACAAATGCAATTTCAGGCCATTTACTGTAATAGTCTAGTTATAGCATATCTACCGTCTATAGGAGCATCTGTAAAAGGACCCACAATATCAATAGCAAGTTTTTCACATGCTGAATCAGCAAATGGTACTGGTTTTATATCTGGTCTCAGCTTAACTTTGTGTACAAAGTTCTTTGCACAGCCCAGTGAAGTGTTGCTTTGTGGTGAAATTTTAGACTCTGTGCTGTAGTAATGAGACCATCAACTAATTGTAGGTTTAATGCAGCAAAGAGATCCCTTCCAAGTATAGCAGTACCCTTATTCACAATGTAAAAGTCACATTTTGCAGAATTTGATTCAAATTGTACAGTCACTGGCAAGCAACCAAGCACAGGGATTGGATTGTATAGTAACTGACCAGTCTTAGGGCATGTGCAACAAGCAGATCTTTTGCAAAGTATTTCATGAAAATATCCTTTGGTAGCATAGAAACAGCTGAACCTGTATCAAGCATCAGGTTAATGGAGTGTCCCTTGTCAGCAGAAGCAGTATTGACATTGACAGTGCATATAAACTTGTCTGGAATAAATGTATCAGCTTTATCCACACTTAATACTGTGACATTTGTAGTAGTGACTTTATGAACATCTTTAGCAGAACTATGGCAGATCTTAGCAAAATGTCCTACCTTTTTGCATTTACGGCACTGTAAAGCTTTTACAGGACATGTAGCATACTTTGCAGGCTATTGTGATGAACCACAGCGATAGCAGTATTTTTTATTTGTATTTGCTGCACAGTTTTGCAGTGAATCCCTTTCTTTAGCACTGTATTCAGCCTGTGACTGTGCATTATTAGGCCACAGTGTTGAATTCACAGTCTGTACATTCCCAGCAGTTCCCTGACTGAGAGTTTTAGCCTCTGCCACTGCTGTTTCAATTTGGCTAGCAACTGTAATAGCCTTTGCAAGGATTAAATCCTGCTCTAGGAGGAGTCTTGCGCTAAGGCGAGGTGAATTTGTTTTTTTCCACTATTTGGTCTCTCAGCATTTCATGTGTTAGATTCACAAACTCACAGGTAACAACCAGCTCTCTCAAAGCTGCTACAAATTGTTCTGTGGATTCGCCATTATGTTGTCCACGTTACATAGTTACATAGTTAGTTACATAGTTAAATTGGGTTGAAAAAAGACAAAGTCCATCAAGTTCAACCCCTCCAAATGAAAACCCAGCATCCATACACACACCCCTCCCTACTTTTAATTAAAATTCTATATACCCATACCTATATTAACTATAGAGTTTAGTATCACAATAGCCTTTAATATTATGTCTGTCCAAAAAATCATCCAAGCCATTCTTAAAGGCATTAACTGAATCAGCCATCACAACATCACCCGGCAGTGCATTCCACAACCTCACTGTCCTGACTGTGAAGAACCCTCTACGTTGCTTCAAATGAAAGTTCTTTTCTTCTAGTCTAAAGGGGTGGCCTCTGGTACGGTGATCCACTTTATGGGTAAAAAGGTCCCCTGCCATTTCTCTATAATGTCCTCTAATGTACTTGTAAAGTGTAATCATGTCCCCTCGCAAGCGCCTTTTTTCCAGAGAAAACAACCCCAACCTTGACAGTCTACCCTCATAATTTAAGTCTTCCGTCCCTCTAACCAATTTAGTTGCACGTCTCTGCACTCTCTCCAGCTCATTTATATCCCTCTTAAGGACTGGAGTCCAAAACTGAACTGCATACTCCAGATGAGGCCTTACCAGGGACCTATAAAGAGGCATAATTATATTTTCATCCCTTGAGTTAATGCCCTTTTTTATGCAAGACAGAACTTTATTTGCTTTAGTAGCCACAGAATGACACTGCCCAGAATTAGACAACGTGTTATCTACAAAGACCCCTAGATCCTTTTCATTTAAGGAAACTCCCAACACATTGCCATTTAGTGTATAACTTGCATTTATATTATTTTTGCCAAAGTGCATAACCTTGCATTTATCAACATTGAACCTCATTTTCCAGTTTGCTGCCCAGTTTTCCAGTTTAGACAGATCACTTTGCAAAGTGGCAGCATCCTGCATGGAACCTATAGTTCTGCACAATTTAGTATCATCTGCAAAAATAGAAACAGTACTTTCAATGCCCACCTCCAGGTCATTAATAAACAAGTTGAAAAGCAAGGGACCTAGTACAGAGCCCTGCGGTACTCCGCTAACAACACTGGTCCAATTAGAAAATGTTCCATTTACCACCACTCTTTGTAGTCTTTTAGCCAGTTCTCTATCCAGGTACAAATACTATGTTCCAGGCCAACATTCCTTAATTTAACCAGTAACCTTTTGTGTGGCACTGTATCAAATGCTTTAGCAAAGTCTAAGTAAATCACATCCACTGCCATCCCAGAATCTAGGTCTCTACTTACATTCTCGTAAAAAGAAATTAAGTTAGTCTGGCAAGATCTATTACGCATAAAACCATGCTGGCACAAACTCATAGTATTATGATTTGCTATGAAGTCCAGTATCTTATCCTTTATTAACCCTTCAAAAAGCTTTCTTAATACTGACGTCAGACTAACTGGCCTATAGTTTTGAGGCTGAGAACGGGATCCTTTTTTGAATAGAGGCACCACATTAGCAATTCGCCAGTCTCTCGGCACAATGCCAGATCTCAATGAATCCTGAAAAATTAAGTAAAGAGGTTTGGCAATCACAGCGCTAAGCTCGCTAATTACCCTGGGATGAATACCATCTGGCCCTGGACCTTTGTTAATCTTAACATGTTCAAGTCTCTTTTGAATTTCTTCATGTGTGAACCATGCATCATTAGTTGTATTACTAGAATTGGGAGTGTTAAGAAGGAAACCTTCACTTACTGGTTCTTCATTTGTGTAGACAGATGAAAAATACGAGTTCAGAATCTGCGCTTTTATTTTGTTTTCATCAACCAGCTGACCCCCCTCTGATAGTAAGGGTCCCACCCCTTCCTGCTTCATGTTTTTTACTATTGACATATTTAAAAAATAATTTTGGATTTTTTTCACTGGTTGCTGCAATATCCTTTTCTATATCAATTTTAGCTTGCATTATAGCTTCTTTGCATGATTTATTGGCCTCCTTGTACCTTATAAATGATTCGGCTGTCCCAGCTAACTTGAAAGCCTTAAAAGCACGTCTTTTCTTACCCACCTCAACACCAATGCTTCTATTGAACCAAAAAAGTTTTGCTTTGCAACGACGTTCCTTGCTTACAAGTGGAATATACTGACGTATATTTATTAAGCAGCATTTTAAAGACTTCCCATTTTTGTTCTGTGTTTAACCCTGTGAAACGTATTTCCCACTTAATATGTTGCAGAGATGCCCTTATACTGTCAAAGTTTGCATGTCTGAAATTTAGTGTTTTAGTTACTCCCTTATAGAATTGCTTCTGCAACAGAATCTCAAAGGAGACCATGTTATGATCACTATTCCCTAAATGCTCACCCACACAAATGTTAGAGATGAGTTCAGTATTATTAGTTATTACAAGGTCCAAAAGAGAGTTATTCCTGGTAGGTTCTTGAACAAGCTGGAATAAAAAGATGTCATTCAGCATATTTACAAACCTACTAACTTTTTCTGTCTTAGCAACCCCATTACCCCAGTCAATGTCTGGATAATTGAAATTACCCATAGCAACAACTTGACCCAGCTGTGAAGCTGCTTGTATCTGCAAGAGTAGCTGGGCTTCATACTCAACACTTTTATGAGGTGGTTTATAGCATACACCAGGGGTCCCCAACCTTTTTCATCCGTGAGCAACATTCAGATGTAAAAAGAGTTGGGGAGCAACACAAGCATGAAACAATTTCCTGGGTGGTGCCAAATAAGTGCTGTGATTGGCTATTGATATCCCCTATGTGGACTGGCAGCTTATGGGAGGCTCTGTTTGGCAGTACATCTGTTTTTATGCAACCAAAACTTGCCTCCAAGCCTAGAATTCAAAAATAAGCCCCTTCTTTGAGGCCAATGAGAGCAACATCCAAGGGGTTGGAGAGCACCATGTTGCTCACGAGCTACTGGTTGGGGATCACTGGCATACACCAATGATAATTCTTTTTGTAACCTTTTGCCCAGTCAAAATCTCTACACAGTGGGATACACCCTCACCAGTGCCAGCTATGGTTATTTCTTTAGAGCATGGCTTTAATGCAGGCTTTCCATACAAACACACTCCTCCACCCTTTTTAATCCCTCTGTCCCTCCTCTTAAATTCACAATCCAGTCACTTGTTTCATCCCACCAGGTCTCAGTGATACCAATGATATCATAATTTTTATAGCATGCAATTAATTCTAGGTCTCCCATTTTACCTGACAAACTCCGTGCATTTACAAAAAACAAGGAAGGAAGGCAGTCTTTTTATTTTAATAATGCTATTAACTCGTGGAGAGTCGGAGGCGTGGATTACTGTTATCATATATTCAAGAGAAAAAGAAAAAGATAGTAAAAACCCCAGCGCTATATAACGCACTAGCACTTTTAAAGATTATCAATTTTGAACCACAAGCAGTCTGAGACTGCAATCTATTTAGCACTAGCACTTTATAAGTTATTAGCATCCTGAATTAATTGTCAACGGACACTAGATAATCGTAACACGACGTTAGCACTAGAAACTTTGAATACATACAAAAATAGCAATTTTCTACCTTTTGAATTCGTCATTTGAAATTTGCTTAACATTTAATTAATTCATTAGAAGGTTTTTTAAACAAGTAATTAATTCTACTTCAGCACATGCACTTAATTCATATTAATTGAATGGTTCACGGTATATTTTAGATATTAATCAATTCATTTCATTTGAGAGCACGGGGTTTTTTACTATCTTTTTCTTTTTCTCTTGAAACTCCGTGCATTTGCCAGCATACAGCGTAGGTTCTACTTTTACTTTTGAAATTTGCATTACTTAGTGGAGAATTATAGGTTAATTTAGCATTATTCTGTTTTCCTTGTAACAGAAGGACCTCCTTAGCTCCATGAACCCTTACTAACCCCACTGGCCCGTCTACCCTAGCTTCCCCATAATTCTTTATCTCACCCACCCCCCACTTGCCTAGTTTAAACACTCCTCCAACCTCTTAGCCATTCTTTCCCCTAGCACCGTGGACCCCCTTCCTTTGAGGTGCAAACCATCACGACTGTATAGGTTGTACCCCAAGGAAAAATCAGCCCAGTGCTCTAGGAACCCAAACCCTTTCTTCCTACACCAAGACTTGAGCCACGCATTAAGCTCCTTAAAGCCTCCGTGGTTTTCCTAAACTTGCACGTGGCATGGGCAAAATTTCAGAAAAGATGACATTGGAAGACCTTTCCTTATTCTTAGAGCCTAGATCCCTGAAATCACTCTTTAAGGTCTTCCATCTACCATTTATTTTGTCATTAGTACCGATATACACTAAGACAGCTGGGTCATGCCTAGCCCCACCCAATAATTTGTCTATCCGATCAACCACATGCCGAACCCTGGCACCAGGTAGACAGCAAACTGTTCGGTTGTAGCGATCCGGACGACAAATTACCCTATCCACTTTTCTAATAATTGAGTCCCCTACAACCACAATCTTCTTAGGCCTGACTCTACTCTCCTCCCCACCACTACTAGAGAAACTGGTCTACCGGCTGTTAGAGAGATTAGCCCCATCTAGAATTTCCAATCCAGAGTTCATACTCCCATCATCTTCACACAATCTGGCAAATTTGTTGCGATGTATAAACTCCGGATCAGCCTCCATTTTCCTTTTGCCCGCCTTAGATTTTCTAACTGTCACCCAGCTAGCTGCCTCAACATCCTGCTGCTGTTCTGTTCCCCCCCCCAAACTATCTGACCCCGCTAGGTCCTGTTCAGTGAGCAAAAGACTCCTTTCAAGATTGTCAATGGACCGCAGTGTTGCAATTTGTTGCTCTAGTGCTCTAACTTGAGCCTCCAAAGTGGCAATTTGCTCACAACCACCACAGAGGTAAGCATTTTGGATCTCTTGTTCCAAATCTGCATACATATGGCAGACTGTGCACTGAGTCAGACCTTTAATCTTGCTAGCACTCATTATCCCAGTTACAGATCAAAACAGGAATAAAAAAATAAATAAATAAAATAAAATTAGGGTTTAGAACAAACTTTTGACCTAGTTTAAAACTCCTGTATTTGTAACTCCACTTACAGATCCCCCACTTAACTCCAGTATTTTAAACTCCACTTGCAGATCCCCCACTTAACTCCTGTATTTGTAACTCCACTTACAGATCCCCCACTTAACAAGCAAACACTTAAGAGAAGCTAACACTAGAGCAAGCTCCACTGGAGTCCCAGGGGTTCTATTTATACAGTCTTTTCAGGTGCAACTAATCAAACCCCACCCCCTCAAATGGAGGGAAAACTAACTTCAGAGTAAACAGGTTGTGACAAACTTGCTGTAAGCACACCAAACTTTGCTGTTTAGCACCCAAGACAGAAAAAAACCTTTAAAAAATAAAACCACAGTAGTTAAATATAAACCTTAATATAAAATATCAGTTAATAACAAATACTTATCCTTTTCAGTTGATTTGTTTGCTTTAAGTTGCTTTTTGCCAGTCAGCAAACTGTTAATGCATCCATTATTCGTTTGAGGTCTTGGTCGCTATTAGGGAGGTATATGTTAGCAAGGGTATAGTTTCGGCCCATGAAAATGCCTTTTAAAAATATAAATCTTCCTGCTGCATTGCTCTTCCTATCTGTCACAGTAAATCCGAAGTTTTGGGAGGCGATTGCAACCCGGCATGTTTTAGTATGTTGTTGTTTACTTGTGCATAATTCAGGGAACTGTTTGTTATTCCATTTAGGTACTGTACCCTCTTTGAAGTGTGTTTCTTGTATAAAGATTACATTAGTTTCAGAGGAAAATAATTTTTTGTGGGGAGTTAAAACCATTGGCATTAATGCTAACACTCTTAAATACACCAGATTTGTCCCGAGGTTTCGTTTATACAGCAGGCATGTATTACCTCTCGTAAGGAGATGCTACATTATGTAGTAAGGCTGTGAAAGGGTAGGGAAAAGTGGGAGGGTAGTAGAATGGAAAGGGAGTTGAAATACGTTGCTACAGGGCATAGGCCCAAGGCACTACTCCCGCAGGGAGCTGGTTAAATAAATCGGTTAAATAAATCGGATAAAATTTGCAGTAGCTCTGCGTTGGCCACGTCCTCCGGTACACCTCGGATGCGGAGGTTGCAGCGACGTCTTCTGTTTTTCACATCTTCTAGCAGGTGTCGTAGATTAAATATATGCCGTGCCTGGGTGGTCAGCCTGGAGGAATTAAGTTAAGTTTTGGGAGAGGCTGTGATGTTGTCCCTCAAGATCGCTGAGTTTAGTAGCTAAGACTTCTGACTTTCTGCCTTGAGTACCTGGGTCTTTTGTTGTTGGCTATATTTTATATCAGCCAGGAGCATTGCCAGGTCACAAACAATCACACTCAAGAACTTTTTAGCTTGGTAGCTTACATTTTCTTTTCATTTGAGCAGAAACAAAGCAGAGGATCACTCCATCTGAGAAGCATTGAGGGGTTGACAGATGGATTCCATTCTCTGTGGAATTATATCTGGTCCTGTGGTCTCGAAATAACTGCTCTGGATATGCTCTGTGCTGGTGGAACACCCCCATCCCCAGAGCTGCCTGCAATCTCTCAAGTGCTACCTGCATCTTGGGAAGCAGCCCTGCAACTCGGACAAATGTAAACCAATGCAGGACACCACACTTTTTTTTGTAAGTCTTTATTTTTGCTTTGTCAGTTTAAGGGTACAGAAAGGAAAAAGGGAGTGGGAACAATATCCAAGCAGAGGTTAGAAGGACAAATAAAACAAAACATTTCAGCAGTTCCTATTTTGTCATTACATAGAATCATTTATACATCTGTATTTAGCTAATCTGTATCTACATACCATCAATTTATACATTATGGGACTGCTGAATGGGTGGGGGTGAGGAAGCAAGTGTGGTGTACACATATTTCTATTATTCACTTTGTGGAATGCTTCATCCTTGCCTATTTAGTAACTATTGATTAACTCCTTGAAGGGGATTATTACTTCTTAATGGTGCATGCTATAGCTGTCATCATTACTTTAGAGCTTTTATATGAGCTTATATTCCTATATTTTTATATACTTATATACTAACATAGTAAGTAAGGTTGAAAAAAGATATATGTCCAGCAAGTTCAACCTTTTAACTTTTTTTAACCTGCCTAACTGCCAATTTATCCAGATTGAGCACAGACTGCCCATATTTTTTCAGATAGTTTCATTGTTCTATATTCTAATGCAGTCAATTCTTCCATTTTCTCTGTATTTTCTATTCACCTATTTCTAGGTGATTCAGGGCTCCTCCAATATTTTGGTATTACCTCTCTAGCAGCCTGTAGCATAAGTATAATGAGCTTATCTTTTATCACTTTTTGGTTACTTTTTTCTAGACTAAACAGGACTGTTTCTATGCAATTTGTGTATTTCTTGGACCTCAATGCTCCAAGTGTTTCAAATACTGCCTTCCAGTAATGTTCAATCCTTTCAAATAAATAAAAAATATGACTAAAGGATCCTTCTGCCTTATTACATCTCCAGCATACTCCAGGTGAATTATCGTATATCTTATGTAAAAATTTGGGGGGAAAAATTGGAGAATTCTGATTGTCCTTGAACCTCTATGGGCCATCAACATTATTTTGCTCCAACTATTATATTGTAGCATTTTTTTCCCATTGAATCATAAATTATGTTTTAAAACTGTGCAACTGGGTGTGGTAAGTTAAGTTGTTGCAGTAGCATGTCCCAATCCATGAAAATGGTCTTGTCATCTTTTCTGCTCCTATTGACTTTAGTGATCTGCATGTGATTCCATTGGTTTGTGGGATGATATCCCCATTGTTCTCATATTTTATGAAGGGGATTCATTTTCCCATTCTTTATAAAGTGGCTTGTTCTCTAATGTGGCCCATCTACTGTATATAGCAGCCCTTTTTCACAACTAGGGGGAAATCCTGGGTTATTCAATAATTCGAAATCTGGAGATGGAAAAGGGGAGAAGTTTTAATGTGTTTCCAATCATAAGGTGTTTTTTTTAACATGTTGAGGTAAGTCCAGATCATTTATATATATAATATTCCTTAAATTACTTTGTATTTAATACTGTTCAACTTCTTTCCAACCAGAGTTTGAAAATGTTATCTTGTTTCCAGAGCCATATGCTATGGAGGGGAGTAGCTATATAATATTGCTTCAGGCAGGGGAGCACTAAACCCCCAACTGATTTTTTTTAATTAGTTGCCTATATTTGAATCTTGGATGTTTTTTAGCCCATAGAAATTGGGTGAATATTGATCTATACTTCAGTTTTTATTTTTTTAGGACCTTCCAAAAAATGAATGAACACAGATTTATTCCTAACTTGGTAGAGATTTCTGTGAAATCTTTAAAACTGCAGCAAACATTTTTAGATTCTGCCAGTTCAGGCACCAACACGGGACTCTACACAAACTGTCTTAATTTTGCGTGTTGGGGGCCGAAGCCTCTACCAGTTCTTTTGATGCAAAATAATTACTTTGCTCTGTCATGCTTATATCTGACTGGATGAGGATACCACTCCAATAGCATTGGTTGCAATAAGAAGTGCCTCTTCTTGCCTGGAGCTGCATAAGCCAATGTTTCCCTGGTCTGCTGGGTAACAATGTTTCATTTGCTTGGGAGGCATATCATTCCTCTCCCAGCACTGACTTTACTGGGAGGATAATTGTTTGTATCTTGTCCAAACTGCACACAGAACTGGCTGTACCTGCTGAGACAGGAATATGTTTTAGGAAAGTGCCAGCATTACTTACCTACCTGATATAATCATCCACAGCTAACACTATTGCCCAATGGGGTGCAATTTGGTAAGCATGCCTAGAGTAATCTGCTTGTAGTTCCACTTACAAGTATAATAAGGGTAAAAGCTGACCATACACCTGAAGATCTGCTTCTTTAGTGAGGTCACCAAACGAGCAGATCTTTACCAGATATGACACTTATGTGCTGGGTCCTTGGGCCAGCAATCATAATGGGCACTAATGGAGGCTGTCAGGAGATAGTTACATAGTTACCTAGTTAAATCGGGTTGAAAAAGACAAAGTCCATCAAGTTCAACCACTCCAAATGAAACCCAGCATCCATACACACACCTTCATACCCTCACATAAATTATATATACCCATATCTATGCTAACTTTAGAATTTAGTATCACAATAGCCTTTGATATTATGTCTGACCAAGAAATCATCCAAGCCACTCTTAAAAGCAGTGATTGAATCACCCATCACAACACCACTCATCTGGGCATTTGACAACTTCACTGTCCTCACTGTGAAGAACCACCTACATTGCTTCAAATAAACTTTCTTTTCCCCTAGTCTGAAGGGGTGGCCTCTTACATGGTGATTCTATTTATGGGTAAATAGGTCGCCTGCTATTTGTCTATAGTGTCCTCTAATATACTTGTAAAGTGTAATCATGTCCCCTCAAGCACCTTTTTTCCAGAGAAAACAACCCCAACCTTGACAGTGTACCATCATAATTTAAATCGTCCATCCCTCTAACCAGTTTGGCTGCATCTCTCCAGATCATTTGGCCTTCAGATACATCCCTGAAGGCCAAAACTGTACTGCATACTCCAGGGACCTATAAATATGCCCTTTTTTTTATCAAGACAGTACTTTGCTTTAGTGGCCACAAAATGACACTGCCCAATGACAATCATATCAATGTAGTAACATATTCCTCACCCAACAGGATTTTTAAACTGATAAATATCCAGACACTTTCAGTCAGATATCTATCTGGAAGGAAAGCAGAAAGCAGCAAGTAAGTTGCAGGTAAAACTTCCTGTGTAAAATGTATAATGAAGCAATAGAATTCTTAATGAATCAAGTTGAATGATGCAAGTTGAAGTGTAGGACTGGTCATTCCCAGGGCTGGAAAGTATGGGTACTAGCACTTATTACCACAAAGCAACAAGAGAGTGAAAAAAGCAACTTTAACACAAATATCATTTTAGAGTTTTCACACTTTTCATTGTGAAATTTAATTTGCATATTGAGATAACAATAAATATCTTTATTTGAACAAAAAAAAACAATAAGTTGACTATTGCAATAGAAACTTTCCAAATATGCAGTAGAAAACAAAATAAAATGACAATACTATAATACTGTATTTGTATCCAGAAAGTCTCCCATAGAATCCATTTTATACAAAAAATCCAAATGTTTGAAAATGCTTTCTTTTTTTCTCTGTAATCATACAACATTGCCTTGAAAGCACAATCAGCCTGTTGGGTTTATTTAATGTTTACATGATTTTCTAGTAGACTTAAGGTATGAAGATCCAAATTACAGAAAGATTAGTTATCCGGAATACCCCAGGTCCCAAGCATTCTCGATAACAGATCCCAATACCTGTACTGCTTTATTGTTACAGAGAAAAAGGAAATCAATTTTAAAATTCTGGATTATTTTGATAAAATGGAGTATATGGGAGCTTTCTGGATTATGGGTTTCTGGATAATGGACCCCATACCTGTAATAATAACATATAAAAATTACTCCAGATGCAGGATGGCCAATAACTAAGCCAATTAATTTTATAAACAAAATAGAAAAACTACAATTTAATTAATGCTTGTGAATATTGTTAATGCTTTGCATTGTATGTATTATTTAGAAAAAAGTTGCCGGGAAAATACCTAAAATGGCAGACTGATTTTCATGACTGTCTAGACCAGTGTTAGTCTCTCTCTCTCTTTGAGACTGTTCAAGCTGTATTTCTTTGTCTTTAAAGCCCAGTTGAGCATGCAGTACTTTCAACTTTTCAGTGTATTTTACCTGTTCAGACTCCTTTAGCCTCTTTTGCAACCGCTCCTTTTGCTTTGTGTACAGTTAGTACAGCACATAGTGGAACACTCTTCATCAAGAACCAATTCTTATTATTTACCAATACCTTTACCAGTAGGGGTAGGGATGACATGATTAGATTGCATCAGATTGCAAAATTAAGCGGACCCAATACTTTATTAAAAATCATTTGGTTAAACTTAAAATTATTATTAATAGGATGCATTAAACACAGGAGTATACTTTTTGTTGATTCCTTGTCCTGATGGTTTAGCCTTTGTGCTAATATTGGCAAAGCTTTAGGGTAGAACTACACAGGCGATTTTCGGTGCGCATTCATGCGTTCTGACGCGAGGAAGCACAGACGTCACGTTGGATGCACTGAATCTAATGTAAGTAATACAAATGTCGCAATATGCAGCGTTTGCATTCGACAGTTGTGTTGTGTCGGATGCAATCAGCTTGTAGGTACAACATTTGTATTACTTACATTATATTGAGTGCATCCAACGTGACATCTGTGCTTCCTCACGTTGGAACGGATGGACGCACACCTAAAAAGCTTGCTTTTATTTTAATTGGGTGTAAACCACACACATTCACTACACAATGTTCAACTTGACACAGATATATATTACAAGCATTGCAAATTTTAAGCACCAAGTTTGTTTAACACCAACAGCAGCATTATGTTTGCATAATTCACATCCTTTTGCAGTTAACATATTTCATTAGCAAATTTTTAAATCCTAGATTTTTGTCTTTGAGACTTATTCTGCAAGCACTTTGCTTTTACAAAACATTTTTGGTTTTGTACGTTTTTATTGTTTTTGCACTCTAAACATTGTACTTGACCTGCACCTGTTAGCAAACTTTCTTCAAGCTTCTGAATCACATGGCAATGATTCAAGATACATCTCATAGAATCGTATCACTTGTATTAGCCTACATTTATTTCACAGTACCACAGCAACTGCAACACATAGCATGAGTATTTTAAATTCACTGTACACTTTTTCCCAGTTTTACTATTGCTGGCCAACCTTTAACCTTGACTTTAAGATGGTGTTTGTTGCTTTACATTTTCAGACATTTGCTTTTCCTAGCAAACTTTTGCTCACATAATCCACACCAGACACTTTCTGCAAACTAAGGCAATTTATTTAAACACAATGATTTTAATTTCAGAATACTAAGCACAAATCATAGAAATAACTCCTGCCCTCTGGGCACAACCTTCACACATTTGGTGAATTCCCTTACAAATACGGGCTCCTTGTGTATCCCTATTAACAAAACACACATATTGTGGTCATTCCTGTTCTCAAAGTACTTGAAAATTCCTTTAGGGGGGTTGCTCAGGCTCTTGGTTTAACTCAGATGCCCAGTCTTTCAACAATTAGTCAGTCACTCCCTCTGCTTCTTGCAGTGGCAGACAGCTTTCCTGTTGAAAGTGAACTCTAATATGTGAGCTGGACCACTAAAATGTACTGTTCATTAAAGAAGATGATAGCTTCCAGGACCAGACAGCAAAATACAACCTTAAAACATAAAAAAAAATTCTCTGTTCTGCAACATCTCCCTTGAGGCTTATATTGACCATAATGAATAACTTCATATTTTGACACATTTCATTGTATGTTCTCCCACAAGTAGCATATTTATGTAAGCCACAGTGTGCTAGTGTTTATTTGCTTGACTTTTACTGCATTGCTGAACTTAAAAGTGAGAAGAAAAACTTATTTAGGGAGAAAGCATCCAACATAGTACTGGGTGCCTCCTACTATCTCTTGCTATCTTCAAACTATTTTGTGTGAGGAGGGAATTCTCTAAATTGTCTTAGTTGTTAGCTATATAGTGGACACATCTGAGAGGAGGTGATCAGGGATATTTTCAATATACACAATGCAAAGGTGATGCACAATGCAGAAGCTAGCAAAACATGTCATTGGATAAAGCATATTTAGATGGTGCTGACCATAGTGTGAAGATTTTCAATCAATACGCCTGTCCAAAGAAAAAACAAATAGAGCACCGCTCATATCTTTTACCCTATTTTCAGGTATCCTTTTCTTTGGCATGCACATGAACATCTGAGCCATTTCAAAATGTGGTATTGCATTATTTATGTAATACAGTATATGGGGTATCACAAAATATAATACTTCGCAACATTTGAAAAATAGAAAGAGAGACAAAAAGATCTGCCACCCATAGTGTGGCAAACTTTTTACCATGCCCATTTTATGGTTACACCCCTTAATTACCATGCCCATTTTACAAACTTTGGCAGGTTATGAAAGTTTGAATACATTTCTGAGAGTTTTAGGGCAATGTTTTATAAGACCTGCTTATCTTAAATAGTTGCAATTGTATATTTGCTTATCTTAAATTGTTAGAAATGTATCTAAGGGCAGGTGCTGAGTGTAATGGGCTCTCTGCAAAAAAGCCTCTTATTTTAATTACGTTTTAGAAACTTTGTATATTTTTCTGGCATCAGTGCAGGAGATCAAAGATATACTTGTCCTCGTAAAAACTCCCAAAACAGTTGGGAGAAATAAGGGGGTGAAAAAAATATTAGCAAAGCTGAGAGAAAAAGCAATTAAATCCTAAGAGATTAATCAGAATCACTATCAAAAAAGCTGACATAAAAAGGAGTATGGTTTTCCTAAATAGGAATGACTATGTAAAGAATCAATAAGTCAGTTAAATATTCCAGGTCACTTATTGATATTGACCATGACCCGATGTGAATAATTAAAAATATGGCAGACAAAATTGTACTATATATCCTTGAGAATGGAATTATCACAGAGAGCAGTAAAACATTATGTGGCTTAAATTTGATTAAATTGCTTTAATGGTATACATATTCAGGAAAGACACCTCTATAGGAAAATGTTTCAGGGACCCCCTGCCCAGCCAAAACTTACATCCTTTACCGCTATGAGATTAAACATCATATGGATTAAACTGTGTACAAAGAACATATGTTAAACATTTTCTAATAATGAATTACAAGTTTAAATAAGATTATAATAAAGTTTTATTAAGTTGATTTACAGTATATGAAAACTAAACTTTTATTATCAAAATGAATTCTTCTTCACTGGAGCGTACTGAAGAAGGGGTCCTTAAGGGGTGATATGTTCACTATATATTAATATCTAAAGGGACCATCTCTTTAATGCTTAATTTAGTAGTAGATCCTTCTAGCTGACACAAGTAAATTCAGCAATCTTATTTTAAATTGAGAGTTGTGAAGTTGTGAAATTCTCTCCCTCATCTAAACTGTTAGATGAGAGGCTTTAAATTACTGATTTTAATTTTTCTACTGTTCATTTAATGTGTTTTTGCTTCATATTGTAAATGTATTATAATATTGTTAGGTATAATATAAGAACAAAGGTAAATATACTCAGAAGAGACAAGCAAAAAGAAGTAGAATACATGTATGAAGCACTTAATTTCAGAGATCAAAGCAATATATGGCCATGGCTTAGGAAAATATGTTTGAATATAGCTTTTTTATGATACAGGTATTCAGTAATGCAATCCTGCAACCCCAATAAGTCTGCCACTGCAGGCATTATGTAAATTTTCTTGTCACTTGGTGAAAAATGTCTCAATAGTATTAATAAAAGATATATGAAAGAGTCGGCAAACAGACATTGGAAACATACTTTATTTACACTAGGCCGTGAAATCTAAGCAATATCCCACGTCTTACCATGTCTCTGGGCATAAGAAAGATGACGCTGCAATCCTGATACACAAAAAATTGCCCATTACAAGTCCAGAAAGTAACAAAAGATCCCAATAGGCACTATTTACTGACATTTAGAAAGAGATTGAACACATACATGTCAATTTGACAGAATGCAGAGCTGTCAATTTTAGAATTAATATTTCCAGTGGATCGTAAATGTGAATTGCAAGAATGTGGGTGTGGTCAATCACACAAATGCCCTTCCAATGCTGCTAAATGCTCACTGTGTATCCCTTCTTGAGAAGCTAAACTAAAAACACAAAGAAACTGTGTACTGTTATCAAAGGTCTAAAACAAGTAACTGCTTTGTGTTAATTTCAAATTAAGGTTTATACAGCCTCTAAGTGTTATTAGAAGTATTACATATAGAAGGCAAAATGACCATGGAGAAAATATCTCCTCTGTTCCATATACATTCAAAAACATTCTTCAAACAGCACCGTTCTAAAACATGACTTCCATTTTATTGATAACATTTTATTTTTTATTACCGATATATATGGTTTATACTTTTCTTAACTGGTGATATACCTTGCTTTGTTCCACAAGGCCCTCTGGAGTTAATGTATTTTTTTTTTTAGTAACTCTACTAAGCAGAATGTTCAGCTTCTAATACCAATCTTTATGAGGCAGGAGATGTTTCTTAGAAATCCACTCAGAGGCTTGGATTATTGGATGAGAAATACTGGAACATAGTATGGAGGATATATTTGAAAATCAATGGGCTTGACAGACAACAACATGCTGATGTTTATTTTGAATTAGGAATGTAATAACCTAAAGTCTGTAAAATCTTGTTAGTTCCCCTAATCAGAACTACTATCTGGATCTACAGCTACTGTTACCTAAACATCTAAGAAAAATAATTCTGGTGTAGCTACTGAGGTTACTAAATAGCAGTTTTATAAAATAAATATTTACATTTTTGGTCTTTAAATATCCAATGGTGTTCAGGACATTTTAAAATAATAATATGTGAAAAAAAGTATTGTGGTTCGTTTAAATGATCTTGATGAACTTACCATCAAACATTTATGCTAACATCAGAATTAATTAGCAGACCAAGATAATGAGATAGCATTAGGTCATGAAAATGAAGCTTTTTTAACCTATGTGTTTTTCAGGTCTAATAAACAAGTTTTACTCTTATTTACTGCATGCACAAAAATCGGGAGGCCTATTTATCAAAGGTCAAATTTTGAATTCATGTGAATTTTTTTCTACTCTAATAAATTCGAATATACTCACAATTCAACTGGGAGGATATTTAAGAAAAAATGTGAACGTCTAAAACTTGAACGAATATTACCGACCAGAAAATTCGAATAAGAATTTGACTAAACTCGAATGTCAGGACGGCTATTAACATCTTTAAATGGGTCACTGGACCTGTATCATTGACTTCTACATGAACTCCGCAGGATTTAGGTGGCGAATTGTCGAATTCGAATTGTTCCCAGGGTCCAGGTATGATAAATCTCGAATTTGAGTTTGGATTATTCCCAACTCAAATTTGTGAGTTTTGACCAAAAATCCAACTCGAAAATTTGAATTTGAATTTCCCATTCGAACCTTAAGAAATATGCCCCCTAATGTTTGTTGACAGAACCAGATGGCTAATCCCAACAATTGGTTGAATTTTCTCGCAAAATTTCGAAAACGTACTCAGTCTCAGAATGATATGAAAAAGTTGCAACACTTAGCAGGCCTTTACATTTTGCTTGAAGATATTGAAAAGCTATAACTTGAAACAATATTTCCTACAATTGTTTTGCAATAAAAGAAAAAATGTACAATGCAATTGTTAGACACTCCACACAAAGACAGTTGTTTACACACAAATCAAACTGTGTGGCAGTTATGTTCTACTGTTGTAATAATTACCTGTCCAGGCAAAATCAAACTGACAATGTGACCTAATTGAATATACTGTTTTGTATACAGTATACAGTTTCATGAAACTCTTTTTACAATAAACCTAGGAATAAATAAGGGGGCTTTGCTTATTATGCTGGTATTAATTTCCCCCTTAGGACCTAATTAAATTCCTTCTTGAAGCCAGACTCTTGAAATAAAATCATGACACTTTAACTCTGCAGCTTCCTTTCATTAATAACACTATGTTGTTTGGTAGAGCAGACAATATAATGTCATTAGAGGATTTATTTTTTATATTTAACATGCTAGTAAAAACCTGTTTCCAAAATCTCTTATGAACATTTTGAATAAGAGGATACTGTTTAAAGTCAGATTTTGTAGACTTTTATTTCACTATTTATAGTACAACTGACATATTTTTTGCATGATCATTTAGTAAAAGTACTAATCTCTATGTACTGCAAAATAATAATGTAGATTCTGAAAAACTATATCAACAAGCATACATTGTTATAAGAATTTTAATGTTCCACATGGCAGGATAGTACAGGTGAAAAATTAATTCAATTAAAAAAAATCTAAGGGCCATATTTATAAACGTGTGTAAAATATTTTGTGATAAAAAATATGTTGTAAAATGTGGTTAAAAGAAATGCATTTGCATAAAGTTTGGTTGTTGTTAAGCATGGATTATTGCCTATGATTATGAGCAAAAAAAATAATCTATTACAAACAGATGATTTTGCTGTATATAAAAGTGTTTATATATCTGTGGTTCTCATTCATAGAGGTTATGGTATATCTATATTAATAAGTCAGATCAACTGCACATGTATTTTTTTTTCTCTTGAAGATGATTCAGTAGTCATCTGACTGGCTTTCTCAATTCAGAAATCGATAAAGCCAGACTGGTGACTAGCAAAATGTCTAGGACTTGAGGTATTTTTTTTCTTTTAGAGACGTTTCGCTCGTCATCCGACTGGATTTCTCAATTTAGAAATTATGACTAGCAAAAAGTTTTTAAGTGAAAAAAAAATACAGCAAGTCCAGTTGATTTGACTTATTACTATAGATATATATATACAGGTGTTTATTTTTTTTACACTAGACTACCATGCCAACTCAGACTTGAGGTCAATGGAACAAATTCAGATGAAATTTAAACTCTACAGTCAAATGTGATACCAAAAGCTTTCTAAAAAAAACAGTGATAAGCGATGTTACATATGTGTATTCAACCCTTTATAAATATACTTATGTAAGTAAAAATGCTTATGTATTTATGTGTGTATGTCTGTGTAAGCACATTTGTTTGTTTGAATACCTATGCATGTGAATATAGTCAGGCAACATATGAAAATCTTGATTGCATGATGAAAATGTTTCCAAAGGAAAATGTATGGATTAGATTGCCAAATAAAAAGAACATTTAATCCACAACTAAGTGGAAGCTACACAAAGCATTATCAGATTATCTTTCCCAATATTTACTAAATCAGTGATTTTGTATATACACGAGAAAGGCAAATTCTGTATCTATGTATCTATCTATCAATCACAAAAATAAAAGTCCTGGCTTGAGGCAAAATTACATTTCTGCATTCACATTCATATTTTTATACATAATACCAAAAGTTGGATATATTTTATCGCATTTAATTGGCTAACATTTTACAAGAGCAGACATTGAGCAGCCATAAATTCATAATAATCACTCTAGCACAAGGAGAGATTTAAATAAATAATCCTGGCACGCTGACTCTTATATCTCTGGTGTGAAGCTTGACTGAAGCAAAAAAGTTCTATAAAGGCTATATTTAAGAATGTTACTATATTTTCCAGGTTAGTCACAAAGTGATGTATCTAAAACTCAAAATGATCATAACGATATTATGATGAACAAGGACACAAGACATTTGCTCCTAAAAATGACACTAAATAAAATGATAGTTGATCTCACCAGTTTCTTGTCTTTTACTATAATATAAAGTTTCCAAAGCAGGTGCACACACATTTAGATATGCAGGGTCTTGTACACTTCATGTATACAAAAGTCTTGTTCGTGTCTCTCAGACATTTGTTTCCTTTCAATGTCTTTTGTATCTCCGAAATAATGTCAGTTTAAAGAGGGAACACGAGAAATCCAGAAAAGGTGGAAAACTTCCAACCACCCATTAAATTTCCTTTCTCAAGTTTTAGGTAAGCTCTGTCCCCCTTCTCCATTTGAATAAGAACTCCATTGCTGGCTGCCTCTCTTGTCACATCCTGGTCCCCAGCAAAAGCTGAAATCACAGGCCAACCATTTAACATTAAACTAACCTAGGGAGCAAAACATATAAACAAATAATTTAATATATTTATTATTTAAAGCACAATTTGCATATACTAGCAATGCCATAAAGGTAATTATTTAATTTAAATGTCAATATTATCTGTTTGTCCAGTTTCTGGAAATAAAATATTTTTGGTAATGAGTTATACAGTATTTCATATAATTATGATTTTCAGCCTATAGTTTTGTAGATGACCATGAATTATCTAACCTCCTTTTATGCTAAGAACTACTACTGTTGTAAAACATTTTATTTCAAAGAATGTATCTGCTAGGCAAATGTGGACTCTGCAGACCTACTGGAACTTGAATTAATTCTAGGACACCTGTTACATTTTATTGTGAAGATCAGCATTATTTGATGGTGCTATATATATCACTATTTAGTGATGGTGACCATAATGTGTCTGTGTTGTGACAAGCATGTAGTCATAAATTACAGCTACTAAAAAACTTTAAATGTATTGTTTATTTAAGATTTGTCCATATTAATGTTTAATTACAACTCTGAAGTTGTGGGAGCCTACAAATTTGAAATACCAATTTCAACAAATTACTTTAAATCATTTTCCCTTTCCAATTTGACATGTTATCTTCTGACGATCAAATGACGACTTTTTGACTGGTGGCTTACATAAACAGATACAGGTATGGGACCTGTTATCCAGAATGCTCGGGGCCTGGGGTATTCCAGATAACAGATCTTTTCATAATTTGGATCTTCCTACCTTAAGTCTACTAGAAAATCTTGTAAACATTAAATAAACCTAATTGTTTTTGTTTCCAATAAGGATTGATTATATCTTAGTTTGGATCAAGTACAAAGTACTGTTTTATTAGTACAGAGATCATTTGTAAAAAATTGGAGTATTTGGATAAAATAGAGTCTGTGGGAGATGGCCTTTCTGTAATTCTGAGCTTTCTGGATAATGGGTTTCCGGATAACGGATCCCATACCTGTACCTAATTGAGGATGAACTACCTATTAGAGATTTCCCATGCTTTAGGAATTATGTTCTTTTTTTATGTTAAGGTATTTAACAACATAATTTAGAAAGTATTTTTACTGCAGAGAGACCCCACTACTGCCTCACTATGCAGTAAGCAGTGATAAGACGCACTAAGATGTTATTAAATTACAACTTCATGGACCGTAATATTTTTTTTTTAGTCAGCCCCAGAAGCTAATATGTCAAATTTATGTATAAATCAGGATCCCTGCTGGGTACCCCTGTAGCTTCTTTGCCCTAAAATGTTCTGAAAACGAATATAAAAATCCAACAAACCCAGTTAAAGAGTATTATATTAAAATATAAATTACATTATATCTTGAAGGAGACATTTTATATAATAATTTCTGACAGCAGCAAAGCACAATGTGATTGTATTGTTGTAAAACCCTTTGGTTGTCTAGTACATTTGTATTGTATAATCTACTGGGGCAGTAACTGAATTTTACAATCTCTGTTAAGCACTGAGAAATATGTAGGTGCAATATAAATTATGACAAGGTGTAGCAATAATAAGAATTTAAAACCTAAAACAGTTTTCTATCACCATTTACTTACTGTGACATTTAACACTCAACTACACTGCAGCATTTAACATTTGTTTAAAAAAGTCACTTTATTGCATTATTCATGCTTTGTATTAAAAAAGGTAAGACTAAAACAAAGAATTACATTGTATACCCTTGTGCCAAAGAGCCTCAGCAGTCTAACATATTCTCTGAATACTTTTCTATGAATTAAAAAGCAAATGCTATATAGTTACAAAATCAAAGGTCATATTAGGTTTGTCAAATTGTCATGTTAGGTTTAAAGCTTGTACCTGAAATACTGTATATGTATATATAATTCAAAGATATATGTTTTCCAAAAAATTAATCTGTAAAACCTATATCTGGAAGAAAAAAATGCATTATTCATTGTCATGGATAAAAATCCACAAGGCAACAAAAATGGTTATTATGTCACAAGAAATGCTAGCCATTATTATTATACTGTTCTTTTTAAAAAAATATTAAAAGGCACACTGTTTTTTCTTAAAGCTCAACAGGTATCATTGTAATTCACAAAAGATAATGATGCAGTTTGTATAACAAAAACAGCAGAACCTGCACACTAGTAATAATTCAGCTATGTATGATGTGACATTCCTAACTAAAATATATAACACCCTATGTATGTGTTATAAAATGAATCGGTGTGAAATAATTTGAAAGTTAAATAGAAATAGAACTCACTGCAGCTGAGCTACATTTTTCACCATTACTTGACTAACAAGGATCCCATTATAGGTAAAAATGATAATTCTGGATTTTAAATACTGTTTAAATAATACTGTTATTCTTAAAATTGTTAAATTTTAATTGTGCACCATGGTTCTGTGCAGTAAAAATGAAAAGATTTATTAAGCAGAGAATGAAAGTTAGAAAAAATATTGAAACAAATTTAAGTCATCATCATCATTTATTTATACAGTGCCGGTCAGTGGAAGCCTAGATATGTAAAAACAATTTTTATACCACACAAAAATACTATTTTATTTTTTGTATCCAGTGAAACAGTGTGCGAGTTTCTAACACTGGCATATCAACCGAATAATTTTATTACATTTAAATAATAGACAGTGTTATACTTTAATAAATTATCATGCAAACATGGTATTGTAACATGCTAAGCTAATAATACATGCATTTGTTTATTTTATGCCATGACATTTTCTCTATATTAAAGGCCTTGATGGGAAATTTGGTCCAGGAAGGAATGTGAAAAGCTTCAAGTTTGTCAAAGACCTTGACTTATATTATTAGATAATTTTATTGTCATGTGGTCTACAAAGATGCATTGTTAAACTGTTAAGAAAGCATAAAATCTCACAATTAAAAAAACAAAAAACAGAAAAGTTACCAATTAAAACCAGAAGATTATTGGCTAACCATACAGCCCTTGGCTAATTTCTGTGTGGGATAAGTTTAATTATTTAACACTAGTGTTGATAATAAGGCACACTTCATAGTAATGTTGAAAAACTCCAACCCCCAATGCATATTTCCTCTTTCAAAGGGCTTTTATAGTTATATTGTACTCAGCTGATTACATGACTTATGTTTTCCAATCATAAATCTTTCATTGGTTCTCACAAGTAATCAAACCAGAAACTTGTTTACTATCTCTAAATTTCAATTGTTTGTACTATAAATTTTGGTTGAATTATAAACTGCATGATCTATAAACTAAGGATGATAGTAATAGGTTCAGAAGTTGTTGCAAAGAACATGTGACGAAAACATGTTTTAGATCTACACTCCTTTGGAAGCAAAGAAGTAAGGTTTTAATGTATTATAATTATAATGTACTGACCTGAATGGTTTGTCGGTTATATACTTTCACCACGTGGAAATTAAAACTGTAAATCCCCTTTCTGGGTGATGTAAAAGTGCTTCGTTCTGAGTCAAAACTGCTTCCAATATTGACCAAGGTCTATAGTAAAACATCAGAAAAAATGACATTCCTTGTAATAACATTACTTATTTATTACAAGGTTTAAATGTGTCAGAATTCTGGAATAAATAAATATACAATATACGAATGCGCTATTGCTTAGATACAGTGAAACATTATACTTGAACAATTTTTTATTTGTTTTATTTTTTCTTAGAATTCTGATAGCTAAACTCCAGTAATACTTTAAGGACCTAAAAGCATAAGTCCCATTCAAGGAATATGTGTCATCCCACACAAGAGTAATTGATCTTTGGACTGCTGGTAACTACATCACTCCAAACCCTTATCAAATATGAAGTCTAACATGAGGTCCTTTGTAACACTTCTTTAATCTGACCATACTTCATTACTTTTTTAACGACAGTATTTACAGTATTTACTTTAAATAATGAAGCAAAGGAAAAGAGGACATTTTTATTCCTGGAAACATTTTTTTTCATTCCCTTTCTTTAGTAATCCATACATGATTTTGAAAGTCCTTTTAATCACTTGGATGTGCCTTTGTACACTATATTACGTGTACACATCTCCTTTCCCAGAGAAAACACAGCTTTGCTTTTCTTTGTGGCTACGAATCAAGTTTTATACTATTAGACTTAGGTACCTAAATAAGTTTAAATCCCTCTAAGGATGTGTACTTCGACAATGTTTCAGTATCATATGCTCATAGCAACCTTCAACCACACCTACAACATAATTACATAAACCGACATTGCTTCCTAGGTCTTAGACCAAAGTGAGACATTTGCCGCGGTGCCAGAGGCACCAACACTCCATTCACATTGTTCTACCTGTTATTAACAGCATGATGCTTGTTAGAAAACTCTAAAATCCTAACACTGCTATCCCTTACCTGGTCGAAGTAGATAATCATGGTCCGGTTACTCATCTCCGAGGGCTCGTGATGGGTGCTTCTAATAGCAGAAAATGCCACCTTGGCACTGCCCGAGCGAACTGAAATGCCCAGCGCTGTGCCAGTGGGGTCTGACATCGGGTTGGAGTCACAAACCACAAGACACTTGCCCTCCAGCAGGATCGGTTCCGTTTCGTTCTGGCCACACGTGAGCCCAAGTAGGTACAGGACCCCAAGGAGCAGCTCCACACCCCACATCTCAGCAGGCTGCCGCTAAGCACCACACACTTCCCACCTATTAGAAAAGCTGTCTAGAGCGCTAAATGTACTGTCTATTTGTAAGCCTTCTTTTTCTGAAATAGACCATGAAACCGGGGAGCTCCGCTAGTATTCTGGAAATGCGATGTGATGAAGATGAAAATGGAATTCGTGCAGTTTTAGGCTGCTTTCGATATCTACCATTCCCCTGGTAGACTCCGGTGACGATGTGTGAGAACCTGAGCCTTAGCTCATCCCTGCCCAGAGCCTCAGAAAAGGCGTATGAGCTGCAGAAACCTGAGCGGCAGGCATACCATAGACCCAGTACACATACTGCTACACCCAGTACTAGCTCTGAAGCTCAAAGAAACCAGAAGAGTGTAGGCAGCGTACAGTTTACGCCCACACCGTTTCCATTGTTCACCAATCCTTTTCCACAACTTCCGAAAGGCAACCAATCTGATAGAAGCCTGTCCCGCTTCATGTGACTGCACTGGACTTGTTCTAGGAGTCAGAGGCAGGTGGTATGGTGTTGCTGCGACTGGAACATTTATGGTCGCGTTTTGAGTTGACAACTGAATCCTGCAGGCAGGTGAGTAAAAAACAAATTAGAAAGGCATAATTGTGATGATAATATATCATATGTGTCGTTTTTTTTACTTTACAATTGATGCTAGATTTCATGTGAATTTTCACTTCACAAAATACCTTATTTGTTAGCTTCCTTTTAAATCCAAACTGGAAACGTTAAATTTGTCAGACTGAAGTGTTACAGTGTTCACCGTATGCCACCCTTGACCTCTCTATAAATGGATCAATACATTTTGAGTCCTATTGTTGGCAAAACTACATACCCCTATTTCAGTTTTCACTGCTAACTATACAGGCTACATTTTGGATAGACATCATTCAATAGTTTTTATGCTTTATACCTGCAATTACTCTTGACAGATACACTGCTTTCCAAGGACATAAAAAATTGGCTGGGGACTAAATACTTTTATAGTGGTAGTTCTGTTTTTATCACCTGCTGAAACAATTTCAAAATCCACCCAACTACCTCCATTAAATGTAATATCACTTGCAAGAGCTACATATTGTTTGTGACTCTTTCCATTATCACAGCTTCACAGAGATACAGACTTGGAATGTACTTTTCCTTAACTATCAAAGCTGCATAGTAGTGAAGGCTTCACTTTATTATGTGGTGATCTTTAATAAACTACTAAGAGTTAAATGCAAACAGTTCATACAGCTTACTATAGTTGGATGAACATTATAGTTTTTATTGTAACTTTTAAGTTCAGTCAAACCCCAGTTTACCTTCCCTAATTATACATTTCCCCTATATTACTTTTTTTACAGTCCCTTCATGTTCTAATGTATTTATAGGAGCATTTCAGTAAGATCATTTTAAATCACAGTCTGGTGGAAGCACTGCTTGAAATTTGAGTTGACTTCTCACATTCTGCAACTCATCTGTAGACATTCCCAGAACTTCCAGCCCTTCAAATGATCACTTAAAACCCATAATTTCATTCTAATGAAATGTTGGTCTGTATATGTAACCTGTTATGTCTTGTACTTTTATCCCTTTACTTTGCAAAGAGCTGCAGATAATGTTTGCTATATAAATAATAATAACAATAATATTAGGCCCTTTTTTGCAGTTATATTTCATTTACTTCCATTTTTTTATTCCATTTATTTTTTTTATTTTGCTAGATACAATAGATCACACTGTATATACATCAGTTTAAAGTAAATAGACTGAACTAGAAAATAATACAGTAGTGTGCAGCACCTGCCCATTTGTTTATATCCTAAGCCTGTCCACATGTCCAGAATTGTAGCAGTCAAAGAAAGCTGTGTCTTTTTGTCTGCAAATTTCTGTTTTATTCCTTATCAATGCTTAGTATGCAGAGTATTTGGTTTTTGATTCCCATTAGCCTTTGTATCATGTTGGACTTATCTAGTCTTTGGCATACTTTTTCAGTCCCACTTCTTTCATTTACATAAGTGGTTCTCTTATGTAAAGTAGGCCTCCTTATCTTTATATACACATAAGCTTTACTCACCTAAAACATTGCTTCCAAAATTATAGATATGCGTACATGTGTCTGCACACATTATTGTTATAGAATATAGATATTTGTTTTTTTTACCTTGCATATTTTTGTTGTTCTTTAATTGTAATGTGACAATTTTAGAATTAAATCATAAGTGAGAAGCCATGTTCAGTGTAGAAGAAGAGTAGATAAGAGTAGATATTTATCAGTATATTAAAAGGTGCCAGCATGTGCCATGTATACAAATAAAGGAGCCAATTTGGCCACTCCAGAACTTAAAGGTGAGCAAGACCCAAACTAAGCCAGAAGATCATGCATATCTGACCAGGACAGGCTTTACAGACATATTTCTGCTTTTGCTAACCAGAAAGGAATTTGTTATGCTAATTTTATACTAATAATTTGAGGATTGGTGCAAACTTTGGTAGGAAAGAGGTACAAGAGTCTTGCAATATTCAAAGATACCAGGCCATCTGTTATATACTACTACTAATTTAAAGGTGAGGAAACCCCAAACTGACCCAGCAGTCTGTCCCTTTCTTCAAATGTGCATTGCAGGTATAGCAAATCAAGTGGCCGACTGAAGACCATGCAATTCTGCATTTTTAGTTTACTGTATGTACAGAAGAGCAGGGACACTGTGGCATTTCATTTATGCAGTTGGGTAGAGGGGAGGTGGCCCTGTGTGGAGGTACAATTATAATGTACAGGTTTCATTTTACATTAAAGCAAACCTCACAAGGCAGACAGGCCCAACAGTTTCAGCAGCATTACTATAAATTAATTTTAATTAAATCTACAAAAATTCTAAAAATTTCTACAGATAGCCATGTATATAAAAGTGGTAGAAATGAGTTCTTCAGTTGACACAGTCTCTACTCATGTAAGATCATACTGCATATACTATGCTAAGCCATTAATTATCTTTCTTAAATATGGAACACAATATTCTTAATCAATGTGCTTTAAAGTAACTAAAAACTAATTTTCAAAGTATTACATTATAAAATACTGTTTATTAATTTTGTGTAAAAAAGGAACAAAAGCATATCCACTGTTGAATTTAATACAGTTGATGACAGTGGCGTAACTATAGAGGGAGGGAACAGGGAACAGGAGGGCCCAGACTGCAGAGTCTGTTCCTCTATATTGTAGTTGCAGAAACTAGTAACCAGCCGACACTCTGCTCCTATCTCTGCTCCCCAGCTGACCGGCCAGCTTCTGTCCCCTCTCCCTAGCCACCAGACTCCTGTCCCCAATCCACAGCAGCCAACAACTAAAAAGCTAGTGTTGCTAACTGTTGGGGAAACAGGGTGGGTGGCCATATGCTTGGTGGTGCAGTTTTTTGTGGTTGTACAAGCAAGGCCGCCCAAAGATTTTTTGGCAGTGGGGCCCCAGTGTGAGCTAGTTATGCCATTGCTTAATGAACACAAAGTTGTATTCTAAAGGGACCCTTAATCAGTTTAGTAATTATATTGCTAGCCTACAAATGTAGATAATCATGTAAGTATAAAAATCAGACTTGGTTTTGAGTGTATTCTTTTAATACAGAGAAATGTTAACAGTTAAATTGCATTCAATGCAGAATCACTCAATATAAGAAATAACCCATATACATGTACAATTAAACAACTTTAAACTGATGAGTTATTTTTTTATAGTAGTAGAGAAAATGTAATAACAAAATGCTTTTACAGAATTAATATTTTTATAATACACAAAAGCCATGAAATGCTTGTAAATTATATCTTATAAATGGTGAGTACTGATGTCATCAGTTATAAACGGTGAGTAGTGATGTCATTTCTGTCACATGACTCACTGAAACTTGTGTATTATAATAAATAAAGTACCCCCAGTTGCAAAATATGAGGATATTAGAAGTTACCTCGGAGCTCCATGACCTGTATAAAAACACTCAGCCTTTGGCCTCGTGTTTTTATATGGTCATGAAACTCCTCGGTAACTTATAATATCCTTATATTTTACAAGAGGGGGTACTTTATTCACTATATGATAAGTCTCAGTGCTTATTTTAGATGTTTACAGTACATTTAGACTGTAAGCTCTATGGGCAGGGACCTTCATCCTTTTGTCTCCTTGATAAGAAGCACTTGTATTATAACTAAAATTTATATTTATGTGTATTTTTTTGTACTATTTTGTACTTCTACTAATTTATTGTTCTGCTGTACAGTGCTTTGTCCTCAAGGAGTGCTATAGAAATTAAACTATACATACACACATACATACATACATAAATGTACTGTACTCACTTGTGAATTTTTAAAAAAAGAAAAAAAAAACCTGCTAATCAATCTGCAACTTCTCCCAAACAAAATGATACTCCGCATTTATGGGTGCACCTAAAGATACGGCCTCCAAACAACCCAAAACAGGGTCAACACACAAGAGCAATTTCAGCTGGAAAGTTTGATTTCTCCTCAAGATGACGACTAAAAAGAACCTGCTAAGTGTCAATCTACAACTTTACCCGAACAAAACAATACGCTACATCTATGGGTGCACCTAAAGACACAGCCACCAAAACACCGTAAAACAGGGGCAATAACTAAATAGCTAAATTTGAGGCTGCACTCTAAGTGCCCACCTTGCAGTTTTTCAGTCTAAACACCCCCTTACCTGTGAAATACCCCACCCCCCACAAACTATACGTTACATGGAAATGCACACCTGCAGCTATTCAGCAGCACCATCTTTGCTTTCATACATACAGATCTGTGGGCACAGTTCTCTGTAGAAGTTTGTAGTAAGACCTCAAATTGGGATGCCAATCCTTATAATAAATCCAATCCATACAACATCTACAACATTTCAATAGTGTAGCTGTGTATGGTATATTTTAAAACATGGTTTGAAACATAACCCAGGGTTGCGAGGGCACTTTGGGCAATAGTACCGTGTATCTTGTCTGATACCCCTTTTGTGTATCAAAAAACCTTGCAGGCTTTTTGGGCTCTTGGTTTTCCAGGAGTTGGTGGAAGTGTGTCAATAAAATGCTTCCCCACCAATTGGGCCAGATTGTCACTGGGAGGCATTTCAGGCACTGCCTCCTCAACACCACAACAGGGCAGGGATTATTTGCAACTGGTATCTATAATAGGACAATTTGGGGCCTGGAACTGCTGCCTTATAGACAACATAGGAATTGGGCCATTTGAATAAGGTATATTCCAACTTTCTTGTATCAGGTTCTTGTTTTTCAGGTGGTAATCGTAATAATGTTGAAGTTGGTCTGTTCTGTCAACAACACCCATGTACTTACTGTACTCCTTGCTACAGAGAGGCTTAGATTTTGGGGGCCTGCCAGCTCTCTGTTCTGCAATTACTGACACGTCGTGGATTGACGTTAGCATAAAAAAAAATTTCTATCAAAAAATTTGATGGCAAGGAGCTCACCGTTTCTTAGGGAATACATTTCTCCACGGTTCAATTTGTTTTTGTCAAGGAGATCCCTGGGCAATCCTTTTCGGTTATGATTTATGGTGCCACAGGCTAGGGTGTCTAAACAATGCAGGATCTTGAATAAGGGGATGCTGGTGTAAAATGTATCCACATAAGTGGTAACCTCGGGCTCAGTAGTGGAGTGATGAGCTCCCACAGCTTGCCACTGACAGTCAGGTCAAGGGGACAACTAGGAGGGTCTAATTCTAAATACTTGCTTGCGATGTACTGACGGAAGTGTAGGCGCCCTTTTAAGAGGAGAAGGGACCTGTCAATACAGATGTTTTGGGAGGGATGTACACTGTTGCAAATTGCTCAGACTGGCTGTATATTAGGGGCCTCAATTTATACAGCCTATCATGGGAAGGATCATTAGGGGGTACAGCCATAGAATTGTCATTGAAATGTAGAAACTGAAGCAGTAGCTGATACCGGTTTCTAGGCATTGTGGCTGAAAAGATTGGATTGGATAGCACGGTAGTGTTTTCCCAGTAAGACTCCAGGGAATTGGCTTTTATGAGACCCATTGCTAAAGTGAGTGCCACAAACCTCTCCTTTTCAGTAAGATCAGCAAGAATGCCACGCCTGAGCTCGAGCATATCTAGGGAGGGGATTTTGGGCAAGATATTGCTCGGCATACACATTTGTGTACAGGACCATATCCTGTAGGATGGTCTCAGTCAAAAATAAAATTAAAAAATTGATTAGCTCAAAATTACTGGTGTCTACCTTAACACCAGAGACTGCAGTAAATAGGTGGAGTAAATTACCAGGAGGCCCCCACACAGGCTTTCAGCCCATCACCCTCTTCCTGATCCTCAACCTCCTCTTCTACATCCTGCTCCAACTCCATGGGCTCCTCAATGACAGTAACCGTGCAACTACTACCCGGTGACTCATCAGTTGAAGAGTCACTTTCTGATTCAGGGAACATAAACTAAGAATCAGAGTCACTAAACTCCTCTGAGCTAGAGGCCATGCATAGGGCAGCAGCCTCTTCAACAGTGTAAAACCCTTTTGCCATGTTGCCAACAAAATATATCCCCTAATCCAAAGAACAATCAGGGACAGTGACAAACAGAAAATCAAGTAAAAACCTCCCGCCCCCTGACGTTCGTGTGAACAGAAACGCCCAGTCTCCCACTATGGGGGAACAGCGCAACACAATTGAGGAGAGTGGAGATAGGGGACTGAACTAGGGGTAGGCGGCAGAGAAGGTTTTTGTCTGGGCCCACCCCCCAGCTTTGCTCTTGATCCCATGCTGGAACGGGTGTATAAAGTTTATTATTACATTTTGGGAACATATAAGGTGGGACATTTAAGGTTAACTTCCCCTATGGCTTAAAAATCATATTTAGTATTTCCCCCTATTCTAAGTCCCAGTATTTGGGTGGGTAATAAAATGAAAAAAATCAAGTTTCACATAGTACAATCACATATATCAGAAACATAATTTATTTTATGTATGAGCACACAGCAGATTTGAAAAGTTATATGTCTCCTGAATGCGCCAATACCAAATATATATAGTTTTATGAAGATTTCAAACTTGTATAGATCAAAATCACCAAGCAGTATACTACCAAATTTCCAAAGCACCGCTCCACAAAACAGCATACTTCTAATTTGAAGGCCAAACATTCCACTGCTCCAACAGTAGATTTATCCTAGAAAACTACCCATTATTAGAAAGAACAGATTCTGGAGAATCGAAAATGGGTAAATATATCCAGAGCTGGGCCACGCCGGCCAGGCGCCCTAGGCAAGCTTGTGTGCATGAATTGGCGTGCGTATGCCCAAATTTGCGTGCTCACGTGCGTGTCAAATTGGAGTGCACGCATGTACTTCCAGATACCAGGGCCGGAACTAGGGGTAGGCAGAAGAGGCAGCTGCCTAGGGCGCAACACTTGAGGGGCGCTGGGCAGCTACCTCTTCTGCCTACCCCTAGACCAGACTCTACTACTCGCCAGACTTAACTTTCACTTATGCGAGCATCTGCAGCACCTATCTCATAAGCTTGTGTAGTTTGCGCGCATGCGCGTCACGGCGCCCCATCAACACGCTTGCGTGTAAGCGTGTGACGTCAATGCGCAAGCAACGGGGGAAGTGAGGGTGAGCTTGCTGACTGGGTCGCCTTGGGCGCCCGGCTAGCCTGGCCCGCCTCTGCAAGATACTGCAAAAGCAACACATTTACATCATTTGGGGGGGGGGGCGGCAAAGGTAGAAAAAAGTACGTTCACCCTAGAAAACCATATATTTTTGGAAAGTTTTCCCTGAGTCCAAATTGGGTATGCATTGTCTTTGTACTCCAAAGCACCAAGCCGGAAACCTTTCCTAAACTAGGTGATTTTGGTGACATTTCCAAAAATCACCTAAAAATTTCCAACCTGCAGCATCTTATCGCCCACATACTATTAGGTATCAAGATAAATCACCCCAAACATGAAAAGCTGGGTCCTCTGAACAGTTTGACGCCCAATATGTATAGGTTTACCTAAGCACGTGGCATACAGGGGCCCCAAAATGAAGTCCCCCCATATGGTCTGTCATTTCAGATACTGCAAAATCAACACATTTACATCATTTTGGGGGGGGTGGGCAAAGGTAGAAAAAAGTTGGTTCACCCCAGAAAACCATATATTTTCGGAAAGTACGCATTCCTCCAATTGCAAATTGGGCATACATGTCTTTCTACTCCAAAGCATCAAGCCACAAACCTTTCCTAGATTTGGTGATTTTGGTGATATTTCTAAAAATCATCCCAAAACTTCCACCCTGCAGCATCTAATCTCCCACATACTATTAGGTATCAAGATAAATCACCCCAAATATGAAAGCCTGGGGTCCTCTGAACAGTTTTATGTTCAATACGTATAGGTTTACCTAAGCATGTGGTATATAGGGGCCCCTAGATGAAGACCCCCATATAGTCTGTCATTTCAGGTACTGCAAAATCAACACATTTACATAATTTTGAAAGGGGGGGGTAGAAAAAGTATGTTCACCCCGAAAAACCATATATTTTCAAAAAGTACACATTCCTCCAATTCCAAATTGGGCATGCATGTCTTTCTACTCCAAAGCATCAAGCCGCAAACCTTTCCTAAATTTGGTGATTTTGGTGACATTTCTAAAAATCACCTCAAAACTTCCACCCTGCAGCATCTAATCTCCCACATAGTATTAGGTATCAAGATAAATCACCCCAAATATGAAAGCCTGTGTCCTCTGAACAGTTTTATGTTCAATACGTATAGGTTTACCTAAGCATGTGGTATATAGGGGCCCCAAGATGAAGACCCCCATATAGTCTGTCATTTCAGATACTGCAAAATCAATACATTTACATAATTTTGGAGGGGGGGGTAGAAATAGTATGTTCACCCCGGAAAACCATATATTTTCAGAAAGTACACATTCCTCCAAATCCAAATTGGGTACGCATATCTTTCAACTCCAAAGCATCAAGCCGCAAACCTTTCCTAAATTAGGCAATTTTGGTGACAATTACAAAAATAACCTAAAAACGTCCACCCTCCAACATACTATTAGGTATCAAGATAAATCACCCTAAATATGAAAGCCTGGGGTCCTCTGAACAGTTTGATGCTCAATATGTATAGGTTTACCTAAGCACGTGGCATATAGGGGCCCCAAAATGGAGACCTCCCCATATAGTCTGTCATTTCAGGTACTGCAAAATCAACACATTTACATCATTTTTTTGGGGGGGGGAGGTAGAAAAAAGTATGTTCACCCCAGAAAACCATATATTTTCAGAAAGAACACATTCCTTCTAATCCAAATTGGGTACGCATGTCTGTCTACTCTAAAGCATCAAGCCGCAAACCTTTCCTAAATGAGGCAATTTTGGTGACATTTTCAAAAATCACCTTAAAACTTCCACCCTGCAGTATCTTATCTCCCACATACTATTAGGTATCAAGATAAATCTTGCCTAATGTACATAGGTTTATCGAAGTACATGGCATGTAAAGACCTCAGAATCTACCTTGTGCATACTTGTTTGATGGTATACATTTACACTATAAACATTGCCAGTTTTATATGGGATAAAAGATAGAAAAAGTTATGTTGACCCATAAAAAAACATATATTTTTGTAAAGTACACATTCTGACGAATCCAAAATGGTTAATTATGTCTTTGTACTCCAAACTGCCATACTGCAAAGCTACGCTAAAGGCATCGGTTTTTATGACATTTCTGAAAATCTCCTAAAAATATTGCAATTGGGTGCATTTGTCTCACCCAATTTCTTACATACAATTGTAAAACACCCTAGATATTGATGACAAGGGTCTACTGACCAGTTTGATGCCAAATATGCATGGCTATACCAAAGCAGCTGGCATTAGTGGAGTACCACATGGCTCTGTACTAGGTCCCTTGCTTTTCAACTTGTTTATTAATGATCTTGAGGTGGGCATTGAAAGTACTGTTTCTAATCTTGCAGATGATACTAAATTGTTCAAAACTATAGGTTCCATGCAAGATGCTGCCACTTTGCAGAGTGATTTGTCTGAATTGGGAAACTGGGCAGCAAACTGGAAAAGGAGGTTTAATGTTGATAAATGCAAGGTTATGCACTTTGGCAAAAATAATATAAATGCAAGTTATACACTAAATGGCAGTGTGTTGGGAGTTTCCTTAAATGAGAAGGATCTTGGGGTTTTTGTAGATAACAAGTTAACTAATTCTGGGCAGTGTCATTCTGTGGCTACTAAAGCAAATAAAGTTCTGTCTTGCATAAAAAAGGGCATTAACTCTAGGGATGAAAATATAATTATGCTTCTTTATATGTCCCTGGTAATGCCTCATCTGGAGGATGCAGTGCAGTTTTGGACTCCAGTCCTTAAGAGGGATATAAATGAGCTGGAGAGAGTGCAGAGACATGCAACTAAACTGGTTAGTGGGCTGGAAGACAAATTATGAGGATAGACTGTCAAGGTTGGGTTTGTTTTCTCTGGAAAAAAAGGCGCTTGCGAGGGGATATGAGAGAGGACATATAGCAGGGGAACTTTTTACCCATAAAGAGGATCACCGTACCAGAGGCCACCCCTTCAGACTAGGAGAAAAGAACTTTCATTTGAAGCAACGTAGGTGGTTCTTTACAGTGAGGTCAGTGAGGTTGTGAAATGCACTGCTGGGTGATGTTGTGATGTCTGATTCTGTTAATGCTTCTAAGAGTGGCTTGGATGATTTCTTGGATAGACATAATATCAAAGGCTATTGTGATACTGAATTCTATAGTTAGTATAGATATGGGTTTCTATAATTTATCTGAGAGTAGGGAGGGTGCATAGGTGGAGGTGATCTTTTTTTTTGGGTAGGCTAAGTCTAATGCTACATCAACAGTTTCTTCACCTGTGATTTTCCACTGGAGGAGAAACAGCTGATTCAGTCCCATATCCTAAGCATTAGCAAAAGTTATATAATTCACCTGAGCACACAGGGAGGATTTTTGTATAAAAATGCACTACAATCTGAAATCTGTCCCAGGACTTAAGCGCTACTAAATGCACTACAATCTGAAATCTGTCCCAGGACTTAAGCGCTACTAACTGTTGGGCCCACCGACTGAATGGTTAAATACTAAGTAATTTTCCACTTGCCATGGACATAGCCCAGACTATTTTGAAAATAATATTCATATAACTCTCTTATTATCAAAATTATAGAAAAAGTTCAGTTCATCCACATTACTGGAAATTTGGGCCAATGATTGGTTTATTTAACATTAAAGCATGTTTATTGGTCTACTTTCACATGAAACACAAGGTATATGTTAACTGTCATTTATGGCAGATCTTATATATAGAAAGTATAATGCAGATATATTTTGGTCCCCTTGCAAAAAACAGTATCTGCCCTTTTTCTGCAGTTTCAAAGTAATACAATATAACAGTAGACAAGGTTGAGAAAAAAACCTGCATTCAGCTATCAACACAACATTTGTGTGTAAGTAAAAGTAGCCAAACTGATCTGTTAGCCGATCCAGAGGAAGGTTAATTGAATTGATACAATAGTTGATAATATTTCCATAAGAAATGTTTTAACTAATTGTAGTAAATTGTAACAGTTCAGATGCTCCTCAATCACTGAGCTGCCAGACACAAACATTAAACTTCAATTTTGGGAAAACAGTAAAAAGTAAAAGATGGGGGAAGTGATTGAAAAAAAGTCTTTGTTTATGGTGAACAATCTAAAAATAATTCAACTGAGAAAAGTGTTTGGAAGGTGAACAAACCCTTTAACAGTCACGAATATCCAATCACAATGTTCTGGTCACAATGGTCCTATAACAACTGCATCACACCTTCAGTTTCAGTTTACACCTACCTGAATAGATCAAGAACTGCCATTGATGGAATTTATTTTTTGTGCATTGTAAGTATGAAACAATCCCCACATAACAGGTAGGTGGAGGATTAGCATCTGTTTTGTCTCTGAGCCCTGATCCCCAGCACAAACACCATCCATGGTAAAACTCAGTCTTACCTACTCCCTAACTGTGTTTGGCACTCAGATCAGTTTATACATTTTCCCATCATGACTATGAAGATTTTCATTCATCCAGGTCATGGTATATCTAGTATAGGTCAATCTAAAAACAACTGGACTTGCTGAGTAATCAATGAAGACGTTTCACTACCAAGAACACCAAAGACACTTGGGTTAGGAACCTATCAGATAGGGTACTAACCCAGCCTGAAAAGGATGTGTTAGCCAAGGGGTTAAACTATGCAGTGACACCACAACACATACCAGTAGTTGAACTCATCACAGCCACAGAATCTGCTATCAAAAATAATAACTTGGCATAATTTCTTGCCGACCCCTTCACAGTCTCTCAACTGTATATAAATCCAAAATCAAGCATATATATATTCCCAAAGGATAGAAGGTGGAGGCGCTTCACCCCTGGAATATATTTTCGGTTTACAGGAAAGTCATCGTCTTCCTATCACCTCTATCGCGAACTTACCCCCCCCCCCCCATTAATAGTCACCTGAAGGGAAAAGGGGAGAATACACTTATTTAATATTTAGTGTATGCACGGGGTGACATTACATATTATGAACGTATTACGCTATGCTTGTTTTTAATTTCTGTTGCCACAGGCGCTGATCTCTTCTTATACATATCCCTTTGGGAATATATATATGCTTGATTTTGTATCAAGGAGTTGCATGACTCATTGGATAATCCTATCACAACTACACAGAATCAACACCTCTGTGAATTTCTTCTGACGTCACCTCTTTGAAGAGTTACAATGTGCCATTGTAAATGGATTAGTGGAAGAGTTTATATGCCAAAAACTTCCCACACCAGTCAGTTGAACTGAAGAAGCTGCTCGGATGAGTAGTGAAACGTCTTCATTGATTACTCAGCAAGTCCAGTTGTTTTTAGATTTTTTTTTAGATTGACCTATGCTAGACATTTTCCCATCCGGAGTCACTAAAGACACTAGTCAGCATCACTCTCTGCCCCCCCCCCAAAAAAAGCTCCAATAGATACATTGGAGAGACAGAATTCTTTTCTTTTATTTTTCCTTAAATTTTTTAGGCAAACAGGTTTGGGGAGGCTTAGCCTCCCCAAGCCTTAATGAAAATCCGCCAATGGAGGGGTGTGTGTATGGATGCTGGGTTTTCATTTGGAGAGGTTGAACTTGATGGACTTTTCCTTTTATCAACCTGATTTAACTATGTAACTAACTTTGTGCGGACCCCAAATAAAAATAGTGCATATGAATTTTCTCGGCTGCCAATTTGCCTTCTTTGAACAAAGTCCCTGTCTGCGTATTATTACCCACAAGACCACCTAACAGCACAAAGACTCCCCAAAACCATTTATATTTTTAAAGCACACACTCTGACGAATCCAAAATAGGTAATTATGTCTTTCTACTCCAAACTACCATACTGCAAAGCCACGTTAGAGGCACCGGTTTTTATGACATTTCTGAAAATCGCCTAAAAAATTGCCATTGGCCGCCTTTATCTCACCCAATTTCTTACATACAAATGTAATATCGCACAATATTTTTAGGTGATTTTCAGAAATGTCATAAAAACCGCTGCCTTTAGCTTAGTTTTGCAGTATGGTAGTTTGGAGTAGAAATAGTAGTATTGATGCCAAGGGTCTACTGAACAGTTTGATGCCCAATATGCATAGATATACCAAAGCAGCTGGCATGTGCGGACCCCAAATAAAAATAAAGCATATGAATTTTCTTGGCTGCTGATTTGCCTTCTGTGAACAGAGTCCCTGCCTATGTATTATTAGCCACAAGACCTCCTAACAGTAAAAAAAAAAACCCCAATACCATATATATTTGTAAAGTACACATTCTGATGAATCCAAAATAGGTAATTATGTCTTTCTACTCCAAACTACCATACTGAAAAGCTACTCTAAAAGTAGCGGTTTTTATGAAATTTCTGAAAATCATCTAAAAATATTGCCATTGGCTGCATTTATGTCATCCAATTTCTTATATACACTTGTAAAACACCCTAAATATTGATGCCAATGGTCTGTAACGCTTTCTTGGGCTGTTCAGCACATATAGTGTGTAAAGGTGTCCAGCTAGTGTATGAGCATGGGTTACACTGTGAAACTACACTCAGGGCAGAGCCTTCGCTAAATGGAAGCTTTCCCTTTAAGATGTTGTAGAACTACAACCCCCAGGCTAATTAGTGTAAAATAGATGAATTGGACGCCAGGAGGTTCTTGAATGCAAACTAGAGAGATGGTTTATTATGCCAGAGGCAAATTACATCAGGTTTACTTACGCAGGAGTTGTTGGATACAGCAGATGGAAATCACAGTGGACATAGTAAGGATCAAATCAGACAGAAGCGACTCCTTTAGGTATTTGCAGATAGGTGTACATCAACTCCCAGTTAACCGACGTTGCCAGTGAGGGGATCGGAATGGATCAGGTAGGGTACAGGTAGTCCTTTGCTAACCTAGATGCCTATCAACTGAGTTCCCTGCTCTAAAGGCAAACAGGCCTTGTGGGAAAGCTATTTCCTTCTACAATCCTTGTTGGAGCGACAACTGCTCTTTCTGCAACACCTCTCTGTCTTACTCTCCTAGAGAGTCTATTACAGGAGCTTACTATGCTAGCTGTTCCTCATTCACGGGGTTACCTGGTCCCCGACTTAAGCACCAAAGGTGTCAGGTCCCTTTGGGGTAAATGACTTACTGGGGCCTATGGTGATCCCAGGCTCAATGGAGATCACCTAGCAGCAGCACCAGGAGCCAAAGAGGAAGAGGCCACTCCCTGCACAACACTATATAGCAGTGTGGCAGGGGAGTGTCATTAAACTCTTTGTCCAATAGGTGAGGTGTTTACACTGAAACTGTTGCAAGGAAACTGTTGCAAGGGCTTTGCCCAATAACAAAGGATAAGAGAAACTACAAGACAAGGTAGGGGATTAACTCTATAGGGACTAGCAGAATCTATAGGTCCCTACATACACCCGGGGGGAGGAAAATCCATATCGTCCCAACAATGGTGAAATGATATAGACACAATATTACCAAAGTGAATATATTAGTGCAAACCAACAATACCATTAAACATCAATATTCTGGTATCCTCTCCTGAGGAATACCTGGTGACAATGGATACTGTGGAGAAAAAGAACAGTAAAGAGCAAAAGTGCAATACTGTATTGGATAGGTTTCAGTGCAAATAATTTCAGTTACATAAACTTTATTACATTCATGAGATTCTTATTAGAACACTCAGGCACCTTAATTATGATACTTGAACCATCCATAGAGTATCAGGAGGTCCAGGCACAGGCTTGGCTGAAAAGAAAAAATAGCATCATTTCTTTTCACACCGGAACACTAATTTTCATTGAAGTTGAGTTACATGACCCCACCATAACCAAATGCTTTATTCCATATTCCCCCCCCCCACCCAAGTGTCCAAAGTTTCTGACAGTCACTTGGGGAGTAGAAATGCAAAGAATAAAGGTGCTACTCAGCGAGTAGTTAGAGGTAGAAGGGTTGTGGTGGGGGCTTAGCAGTCTTTGTCTCATGAACCCAACTATTTACAAGTTCCAGACAATGTTCAGAAGTCCAGAAATGGAACAATGAGTGAACAAAAATAATGAAGAAGGCCCAAACTTGGGCCATCAATCTTAAAGAACATCAGGATATGAAGAAGGCCCAAAACTTTGGGCATCAAACTACTTCCTCAAGTGGAACACAAATTCCTCACTCTTAGATGAAATACTGAGATACACATAGGGTCCAGCCGGAACCACTGTGGACAAATCAAACATTCACCCCATATTTCTTCAGGGTGTCTTCATAGGACAAATAATAGGAAGGATGAGGTTTCTCTACCTTCCCTCCATTAGGCAGAGTGGAGGTCAAGCTGAAGAAGCGGTCCTCTTGAAACTTCCCACAACTTTTGACATGGTGCTTTAAGATGGTATACCCATACCACCTTTTGCTGAGGGTGTCACAGAGGAAGACCATGTCACGCTGCCGCTTCTGTGGATTGCTTTGGAACAATCCCTTGGGTCCCACATCTGTTTTCTTCAAAAGTTCTCCATATAGCCATTCTTCCAAATTCTTCTCTACTTCGTCATAAACCCACTCAGGGGCATAGGGCATAGGATAACCCCAACGGTCACGGACTCAGGCATTTATAATGCGTTGCACCTGAGAAACTGTACGTGCCTTCTTAGGGTCGGCCCTTCCCTGAGAGACCCAGAAACCTTGTTCCTCTGGAGACAGCAAGGGTTTTGACAAGCAGGCAACAGGTTGCTGAGAACTTGAAATCACTGTTGGAACCACTGTGGATGAAGCCTCATCTTTTGGTACAGTGGTTGGCCTAGGTGTAGCAGGCCTAGTTATGGTATCTGGGTTCCTACGCATAACACTTCCCCTCCCTCTGGGTGGAACACGTGGGTCCTGGCTCTGGGTGGCTGCATCCCGACTAGCGCCTACTCCCTCTGGCTGAGAAATGGACAGAGCCTTCAGTGGAATGGGTAGGCTTTGGATGGTGGGTGGCCGCACTGAGGAGAGGTAAGGAGGGTATGCGGGAACAGGTGCAGGAGCAGAGTCTCCTGACACAGAAGACAGTCCATCCGTATTAGTGGCGATGGATTTTGTCTTGATGCCTTTTTTTGGATCAGCATAGAGCACATAGAGACCTAACCAGCACTCATGGAAGCAATATGGGCATGATGAGTGGAAATTACAGGTTTCAGTGGATAGTTCACTGGTACAGTGCCCGCAGTAAGGAACAACTATCCGGTTAAAGTGCACATTGAGCTTCTCTCCATATGTCCCGGCCCAAATATATCTAAGGCCAAAGTCTACATCTATATCCGCATCCGAGAAAAGAGGGGTCCCTGTCTGGCCCTCTTCTTCTGCCCAACCCTCCCAGGCAAGGTCAGCCATAATAAGGGAAAAGGTTTTACCTATATGAAGACTGTAGGGAAGTGTAGCAAGGTCCTCCACTAAACCTGCAGCCGCAGGGTAATGATGCAGAGGAATCCGGAAGGTCCACGCGTGCATGGGCCACAGCAGTGGTCCGTGATTTGCAGCACCTTGAACAGGAGTGATGTAGAAATCTTCCGTTTGTAGAAATCAGGAGCAGTATTAAGCTGTTCCGCTTGGCGTGAAGAGTAGGAAGTGCTGTGAAACTTTCGCAAGCAGCCGCTGGAAGTCCACAGGTACAAACAGTTTGAGCAGTGATGCACACGTCCTCTCCCTGCAAAGTCTCTTCACAAAATGGCGGCAGGACGTGACGTCAGGAACCGCCTTAATCCAAAAGCGCACCAACAGTTACTGCGCGGGACAAGATGGCGCCTGTGAAATCTCGCGAGACTTTAGCTATGGTGCAGGCTCGTGTCTTCGGGGAAATTGAACCTCAAAGCCTGAACCCACAGCCATGAGATACAAGGGAAAAGTCTAGCAATTTTGTAGAAAAGACGTGCAGGCGGCCTTTTGCCAATCAGGTCCACCGCCTGTCACAAAAATTTAAAGAGACAGTGCACAAAAACACTAAATCACAAAAACACAAAATATAGCCTGGATTTAGGGCAGAGCCCCACGTTGGGCACCAAAATGTAACGCTTTCTTGAGCTATTCATCACATAGATAGTTAAAGGTGTCCAGCTAGTGTATGAGCATGGGTTACACTGCGAAACTACACTCAGGGCAGAGCCTTCGCTAAATGGAAGCTTTCCCTTTAAGATGTTGTAGAACTACAACCCATTTGAGCCATTTGCCAGGAGCTTCTTTAATGCAAACTAGAGAGATAGTTTATTATGCCAGAGGCAAATTACATCAGGTTTACTCACGCAGGAGTTGTTGGATACAGCAGATGGAAATCACAGTGGACATAGTAAGGATCACAGTCAGACAGAAGCGACTCCTTTAGGTATTTGCAGATAGGTGTACATCAACTCCCAGTTAACCGACGTTGCTAGTGAAGGGATCGGGATCGATCAGGTAGGGTACAGGTAGTCCTTTGCTAACCTAGATGCCTATCAACTGAGTTCCCTGCTCTAAAGGCAAACAGGCCTTGTGGGAAAGCTATTTCCTTCTACAATCCTTGTTGGAACGACAACTGCTCTTTCTGCTACACCTCTCTGTCTTACTCTCCTAGAGAGTTTATTACAGGAGCTTACTATGCTAACTGTTCCTCATTCACGGGGTTACCTGTTCCCCGACTTAAGCACCAAAGGTGTCAGGTCCCTTTGGGGTAAATGACTTACTGGGGCCTATGGTGATCCCAGGCTCAATGGAGATCACCTAGCAGCAGCACCAGGAGCCAAAGAGGAAGAGGCCACTCCCTGCACAACACTATATAGCAGTGTGGCAGGGGAGTGTCATTGCACTCTTTGTCCAATAGGTGAGGTGTTTGCAAGGACTTTGCCAAATAACAAAGTATAAGAGAAACTACAAGGAAAGGTAGGGGATTAACGCTATAGGGACTAGCAGAACCTATAGGTCCCTACAGGTCTATTGAACAGTTTGATGCCCAATATGCATAGATATACCATAGCAGCTGGCATGGGCGTACCCCAAATAAAAATAATGCATATGAATTTTCTCGGCTGCCGGCTCACCTTCTGTGAACAAAGTCTCTGCCTGCATATTATTAGCCACAAGACCACCCAACAGTACAAAAAACCCCAAAACCATATATATTTATAAAGTGCATTCCAAAATAGGTAATAATGTCTTTTCAAAGCTACGATAAAGGCAGCGGTTTTTATGACTTTTCTGAAAATCGCCTTAAAATATTGCAATTGCCCACATTTTTCTCACCCAATTTCTTATAACCTAAATATTGATGCCAAGGGTCTATGAATGAGAAAAGGGTGTATATGTGTATGTTTGTGTGTGAGTGAGTGTGAAAAAGTAAGTAGATTTAAAAACTTGGGGGGAAAATGAAATAAAGACAAATATACAGTAATACATTAATGTGAAATATGTGTGCAGAGGGTGCAATGTGTGTGTGTATAATAGTGAAATTGTCAAACCAGAGAGCAGGCAGGGAAGGTAACTCAGCAGGCAGACATCCAGAAGTTCCCAGGAGCAGCTCAGCAGGAAGGGGGAGGTGCTGGGTGTCTGCACTCACTCACATTCCTCAAAAGGTCATGTGTTTCTGTGCATCTGTTGTTAGGGGTCGTCTGCTCGGAGATCTAATTGTAAGGAAGGAAGGAAGTAGCCTGTGCTCGTTGCATAGAGGATCTAGGTATGAGGAAGTGGCTGCAGCCTCTGCTCGTTCTCTAGGGGGTTGCCAACAGATCAGATGCTCTGACACAACGGCTAAAGCCGTCAATGCAGAGTAGTCATTTAAATGCCAAAGAACATATTACATACGTTCTTGGCAATTAGAGTCTTTGCCTGCCAGCACATATAGAATACGTGCTTGGCAGGCAAAGCGTTAAAGGAGAAGGAAAGCTGCCAAAGCAGTTTATTGCCACTAGATTAGCCACAATAGTGCAAGATAGATTGCTATATTTATTCTGTAGAATGCGTTTCCATACCATAGTTTGTTTAGGCTAGCAGCTGCCATATTAGCTTAGTGTGACATAACTTCCTGCCAAAGTATCTCCCGGCTCACGCATAGGTCTGGGCTCCGATTACAGCAGCTGAGCATGCTTAAGGCAGTGCCCTGGAGGTTTAAGCTGAAAGAAGGAAGTCTGATACAGAAACCCATGTGTACACAATAGAAGGAAAGAAATGGAGTGTTTATTTTGACAGACGCCTTTCTGGTAAAAATTACTAGTTTTAACCTTTCCTACTCCTTTAAGAATCTCTATACTTTATAACCAGCAGCTGAAAGGTGTAGTTTCATAAAACAACACCCTCCCTCCTCCACTATTGCAAGGGCCCAGGTGGGAAAAGGATTCCAATGTAACTGATGCCTACCAACCTAAGCTAGAATTTACTTTCTGGCCCAAGATCTAGTGGTTGGATGATGCTTTGATCTTTTAAGACTTGCAGAAAGAAAGGTCAAAGATAAATAAATGTAGCTGAAGTTTGATCAAGCTTGGCATTTTCTAGAACAGGTTAGTGCTTGGTTCTACTGGCTTACTATGTTGTTGTTTGTGGTATTATTTAGTATAATCATTTCTTATTTCGTACCTATAGGGACAGATGCCAAAGCTTAAAGCAAGAAAACTGAGCAAGCCATATTGTTATTATTGCATTTAGCGCTGGACTCCATTCCTGTGTATAGACCTACAGGGAACCATGAGATCAGTTATCTAATGTGAAACACATGATAGCATGTCATACACTTTTTTTTTTTTGTAACTTATATTTTATATGTCACAGTTTAGTGCAAAATAACATGAAAAGTATGTGGAGGAGTACCTCGGGAACCACAGTTTCTCCACCAAGTTGGGGGATGGGTTGGAAACAATCTGTGCAACCTGTCCGGGGTGTGGTACCAAAAGGTTAAAATCTTGGAGATGCTCACCTTCTGACGTACACAAGAGACCATTCGTCTAGGATTGTCCCAAATAAGGGGCCAAGCGTCAGCCGCTATTGGCTGTGGTAAAGCTTGGTCCCATTTGTCCATATATTTATGACTCTGTTGTGCAGGACCCGAAGGGAGGGAGAGTAGCTGATAAATTCTAGTGATGAGGCCTTTCTGTGGTAAACCAGTCGCCGCTAGTAATTCAAAAGCAGTGGGATGGTTCATTTTAGCAAGAGTAATGTAGGGTCCTAGAAAATGTCGAATTTGGAAATACTCAAATCTGATAGTTGTCTGCGGAAGCTTTTCCTGTATCGCTTGGAGTGGTATGATCTCATGAGTGAGTGGATTTAACAAGTCCTGCACCGTGAAGAGATGGAATTTGGACTATTTTGTATAAAATGAGGGTTCCATTCCTGGGAGAAATGCAGGATTAAGGTGGCCATACACGGGCCGATAAAAGCTGCCGACAGATCGTGTCGGCAGCTTATTGGCCCGTGTATGGGACCCCCCCGACGGGCTTCACCAATCGAGATCTGGCCGAAAGTCGGCCAGATCTCGATCGGATGGGACAAGAAATCCTGTCGGATCGCGGCCGCATCTATTCGTTTATGCGGTCCCGCGATCCGACCGCCCATTGCTATTCTTTAGGATCCAATCGTTGGGCCCTAGGGCCCACGATTGGATCAGCCCGATATTGCCCACCTCAAGGTGGGCATATCGGGGAGAGATCCGCTCGTTTGACAACATCGTCAAACGAGCGGATCTCTTAGTGTATGGGCACCTTTATGGAGGAAGGTTGTCAGAGTTGACTTGGTCGAGCTAAAATTGTGTTTGTGTCTGGTTTTGAGCAAGTGAGTCAGGTTGCAGAGAAAGCAGAAGTGGGGATCTGGATAAAGTCTGAGTGGTCCCAAATATAAGCATTAAGATGAAAGTCATTGAGCAGAGCATTTTCAATATGACCCCAGCTAGTATGGGAGGACCAGCTAGACCAGGCCAGTAGCTGCCGTAGGTGTGCGGCCTCATAATATTTTTGTTAGTTAGGAATACCCAAGCCTCCTTGTCTAAGTGGTGTCAACAGCACTGATTTAGCTACTCTGTGGCCTGGGTGAGCCCAGACAAAGTTATGAAATTGGGATTTAATAACCTTAAACGTAGTTGGTGAAATGGCGACTGGGAGAGTTCCAAATAGGTATAGGTATTTGGGCAAAATATACATCTTTAAGGCAGCCACTCTACCCAGCCATTAAATTTGGACCAATACCCCAGTAAGCTTTGTATTTGCTGTAAAAGTGGTTTAAAATTCAAGTTATATACCTGGCTCAGATCGGCTGGAATTTGGGTGCCTAAGTAAGTGATAGAGCAGGCCTTCCATTTATAATTAAAGGTGGCCTTCAAGGCGGCTAGGGCCCGTTTTGGGATATGTAAGGAAAGGGCCTCCGATTTGTCAACATTTAGTTTGTATCCTAATAGGGTGCTAAATTTATTTATCAACTGGTGTAAGTTTGGTAGGGAGATATGGGGGTTTGAGATGGTAAGCAAGACATCATCAGCAAAGAGAGCTATTTTATAGTGAGTTTTCCTTACAAGGAATCTCATTATATCAGGATGGAGGCGTATAGCTGCAACCAAAGGCTCTATACTCAGGGCGTAAATCAGGGGAGAAAGGGGGCAACCTTGCCACGCCCCATTGAAAATTGAGATAGACTTGCGGGATTGACCTGGAAGTTTAAGATAGGCAGAGGGTGTGCTATATAGGTTATGAATGGCTGCAAGGTATGGGCCTGAGAGATTTAGATGTTCCAACAGAGAGAATAAGTAGGTCCAGTCAAGTCTATCAAATACCTTTTCGGCATCTAGGCTTAAAATCAAGGACAGCTCACCTCTTCTTTGGAGTATCTCGATCAGATCAATAGTGCACCTGGCTGTTATCCCCTACTTGCCTGCCTAAAATAAAACCTACTTGATCTTTGTCTATCAATCCTGGCAAAATGGGAGCTAACCGGTTCGCCAATATTTTAGAAAATAACTTTAAATCCATGTTTAGTAAGGCTATGGGCCTATAATTGGGGCATGGGGTCCTTCACTTCTTTTGGTATCAGAGATAGGTAGGAAGTCAAAGTTGTCGAAGGGATAGGGTTGCCTTGCAAGTAATGATTGAACAGTCTTACCAGATAGGGTATTAAGATATGCTGATATTACTTATAATATTTGTAGCGTAAACCATCCAGCCACGGCAATTTCCCATTGGGCATTTGTTGGAGTATGTGTGTTAGTTCTTCTGTGGTGATATTTGCATTCAATGAGGTAAGGTCATCCTCAGAGAATCGGGGGAGATTGAGAGTTTCCAAAAAATTTGGGATCTGTTCCTTGTGGGCCCCTTTGTCCGTATAAGGCGACGGTAAGTTATATAGTTTACAGTAATAATCAAAAAACTGGGAGCCGATCTGCTCTGTATCATAGGTCAGTTGGCCTGAGGGGAGTTTGAGAGAGGTTATCCTCGATTGGGCTTGTTGGTTTTTTTTTCGAGCTAGTAAAGTGTGTTGCTTATCAGCTTTTTCATAGAAAATTTGCCTAGTCCAGAGAATGGCTTTCTCTGCCTGTTTTTGTTTTAAGACTGCCAATTCTCTGCGCTTCAATAAGGATTCAGATTCAGATGTTTTATATTGTGTTTCCAAGTCTCGGAGTTGCCTGTGTAGCATAAAGTAGTTAGCTGTACGTGCTTTCTTTTTATGGGCCGACATGGCAATAAGATGGCCCCTGATCGTGGCTTTATGAGCCTCCCATAGCGTAGCCAGGAAATCAGCAGTGCCATCATTGATTTTAAAATAATCTTTGAGCTTGGTTTCAATTTGTTTAAAGGCCTCTGTGTCATGTAGGATGGTCTCATTAAGACGCCAATGCGTTTCTCTTGGAGGTGGTTTGGACAATTCTAAAGTAAGGGTGATAGGGGCATGGCCAGACAATGAAATTGGGAGGATTTCAGATGAGTATCGTAAATGGAGACATGGGTGTGATATAAAGAAGTAGTTGATATGGGAGTGAACTTTTTATACTGGGGAATAGAAAGTGTATTGCCTGTCTGTCGGGTGTTTGGTATGCCAAGTATCAAATAATTGGGTCTCATAGTTTGCCTGAAAAGCCTGGACAGATTGTGGACAGTCTGATCTGATGATGGATGGGATCTATCTGATAGATGGCAGCACCTGCCTTTTTATGTGGGCCTAAGGAATAAAAACTCTTGGGGTACAGTTTGGAGGTAATCTTGCCTGAGCCATCTCCAAGGAAGTGGGTCTCTTGGATGAGGGCAATGTCTGCTCGGGAGCTGTTCAGTTCCTTCAGTAGAAGGTATCGTTTCTGTATACTATTTAAAACTTTGGCGTTTATAGAGATTAACTTAGCTATGGTAGTATAGGTAAAAGAATTGCTTGTCTAAGTAAGCCTTTGTAGAGAGTAGGGTATGAAGTAAAGTCGTCCAGGCTTTCCCTCACAGGGAAGGATGATGTCATAGGTCCAAACCTTAAGTGTCTTTGAACATAAGCATCCCCCACATTCCCTTCCTTATCTAAACAGTAGCTCTCGGAAATACATTGCCTGCGTATGACATATATCAATATTGACAACATCATAACTGAAAACATATTTAAACAACCAGATCAATAGGAAACGAGATTCAGAAAATACTGTAGTGAAAAAATAGGAAAAAAAATATAACTTGAGTTGGCTTGGTATGTGCCAACTATAAAGCAATTGGAACAAAAATGGCCTATGGCATATAAGGCATATAAGGCACAAATTTTGGGTCTGCATCTCCGGAGGGGCAAGACAGGCCCCTCCAGACATTTTCAGGTTTCCCGAGGGGGAGAGGGGCTTAGTGCCAATCTTGGCAGAGTAGCGTGACGTTCGACTGTGGCTCATTGGGGCCCAATTGGGGCTGTCGGTTGCGGCTGGGTCGCCTTGCCATTTGGCGTCAGTGGCTCTTTGGGGGGGTAAGCCAAGCGCCTTTAAGAACCTGGAAGCATTCTGGGGATTATATAGGATGTATGAATGGCCTGCTTGGTTGACCACCAATTAAAATGGGAATCCCCATCTGTAGGGAACTCCATGCTCCCTAAGCTTTTGTGTAAGGGTCTCAGCTCTCGCCTTTTACCCAAGGCGATTGGGGACAGATCTGCGAAAATCTGGATCTTGTGGTTGTGATAGTCCAGAGCATTAGTGGATCTCGTGGTTGCCAAGATGGCCTCCCTGCCTTGATAGTAATGGAAACAGGCTATGATGTCCTGTGGGGGCTTAGGGGAGGATGGTTTAGGGCATAGGGAGTGGTGGGCCCTGTCAAATCTCCACATAACTGGAGTAATCTGGAATATCTGGGCAAATCTGAGTACAAAGGTCCTTGAGGTAATGTGGCTTTTACGAAGGTGTTACCTCTCCTGGGACCCCTCTGAATCTCAAGTTTTGTCTGCGGGACCTGTTTTCCAGGTCCTCGCACATTTCCCGCAATTGGAATATTTCCTCTTTAAGTGTGGCGTTATCCTCCTCGACGTTTATGAGGCGTTGCGCCAAATAATCAGTAACGTTTTCTAATTTGTCTGTGCGGTCCCCAATGTCAGTAACCTCCCAGTGAATCTCTTTGATTGCAATATTTACAGGTGTGGAGACTGTTTGTGTAATTGTGGAGGTGAGGGCCGACTACAAGTGGGAGAGCTGTTCAGCCAGTATCTGCGCAGTCACTGGCTGCTGTAATGTGTGCTCAATGTGCGGTGCGTCTGCGGGGGAATGTTGAAGGGATTTATGCATGCAGAGGGTTTGAGGCCGGCGAGGTACTCACTGAGCCGGAAGGTGAAGTGGCTGCACGAAGCGGTTCTGAAGGTGCGTCATCAGATCCGGCGCCATCTTGGGTGCTCCTCAGTGTATCGCGGCTGGGAGTTTTGTGCAGGTAGGGCGACATGGTTGTACGTTGTGCATGGTTCCCTCTTCTCCCCATGCTGCAGTGTCATGGGCAAATGACCCGAGCCTTATTTCAGTGCTGATAAATGCCTTTATTCGGGTTGCTATGGATCAGTCGGACGGAGCTCCTACCACATACGTCTGGTCTCCACCATGACTAAGGACCGCCCCCGCATGTCATACAATTTTAGACCTACCAACTATTATGTATCCTAAAAATTTTATTTTTAAATTTTTTGCTTCTGGGTTTTGACACAAATAGAGTGTACATTTTGCATCTAGATAATATAGTGTTTTCTTCAGTTCCCAACACAAATTTTATTTCCCATGAAAATAAATTATTGACAGTTTTTTTCCTAGCTGCTTCCAAGAAAGCTTTATTTAATTCTTGGTTACAAAAAGAACCCCCCTCGTTAGCAGATGCTTTTTCTTTTATGAACCAGCTTAGTTATCAAGAAGCCTTATTATGCAAAACCAAAGGATATCATTTCATACACTCTTTTAAACTGATTTAGTCTCCTTATCTTAAAGCTTGTAACTCTAATTCAGGTAAACAAATAGGACGGTTTCTCCAATTGTAAGATGTGCTTTCAGACATTCCGGTTGACGAATGGACATTTTTCTTTCATTCTTTCAATGTGCATACATCCACTGGCTTAGTTAATTTTAGTTAATTTCAGTTAGTTGTTGTCAGTCTCTTTAAATGGTATTTAGTTTTTAATGACACTATGCCATTGTATCAATTACAGCATGCTGTCATACTGTTATTACTTGTTTAACATGAAAATAAAATAAAATATTTTCAAAATAAAAAAATAGAGTGTACAGTGTACAAGTCTAGCAAAATCATTATTTTTTTCATAATGACTGCTAGCAAATACCCTCTGTACTTACTTCAAAGTATTTGTAATTTCAAGCTGACGTGCTGTCCATATGGCCTACCTAATATGCTGATATCATTTTCTTAGTCTTCCTAGAATGCAGCACATGGCCAATAATGGTTGTTCTAGCTGCACAACAGCTGAAGTCAGCTGCTTGTGGTGCTGTGTCTCTGTCATACAAATTAATGTACGGTGCTTTCCAGTAGGCAATGAGTGGAGTCTGCAAACACTGCAGCATTGCCAATCCCTTACCTGCATTCTATCAGCAGACATAGAAAGAGAACGAAAAAACACCTGAAATCTTATATTTGTTGTTAACAGATTGGTGATACAAATAATATGTATAGTGTCCATAGAGCTGCTGTATAATAGTTCTATGCAAATCAAATATTTCTATAAGAAATTATAATCAGATGAACTTGCAATAACTTTCACTCACTCATAATTAATAATTTTTGTAGGTATAAAATGCTCACTAGTATGTTTATGTAAGAGTCAGTCATAAAGCTCTTTTTCCTCATCTAATTTTATCACAGATCTGTACTGTAAGGCACATGGTTTCTTATCAGCAAATGCTTTTTTGTGTTCTCACTAGAAACCTGAAATTTACAGTATGTGAAATTACTTCTCATGCATGGCATATGCTGATCTGAAACCTTGCACTAAATCGGAGAGCCCCAAAAAGAATGAAAGCTGTATTTCAGAGACTAGTAGGAGAGACTGACATTATTCCAGTATAATGGAAACTTTTGTTAACAATGTGGAGTTGTGGTCACCATTCATCATGTGCTCAGTACACAGGGAAAGCTAAAACAAAATACACTGGGAGCATGTTAGATTTTTACAGAAAATTGAATAATAAAATAGTGGAAGTTGTGAGAGGTGTAATAAATGTCTCTCTTTTGGGTACACTTATTTCTTTACAAGTGCTCCAACAAAATCTATATTTAACCCTTTCCCTGTCAGATGTTTTGTCTGATTTGGTTCTTTTATTGCCAGACCATTTTTGAACATTTTGTACGCTTTTCACTTTAAGGGCCTTTCCTGGGGGGGGGGGTCTTTTTATTTACCCAGGAAAACAATATATTGTTCTTTTCGGGACAACCTGAGCTTAATTCCACTTCTGTAAAAAAAAAAATAGGCTTCTAAGTGTCTAATAAAATGAATGCGCCAATAACAAATATATATATAATTTTTTGGAGATTTCTCAGTTGTATACATCAAAATCTCTAAGCAGTACACAAATTTCCAAAGCTCCACAAAACGCTATACTTCTGATTTCAAGGCCAAACATTCCACATTCCACTAACAGTAGGTTTACCCTAGAAAACTACCCATTATTAGAAAGAACAGATTCTGGTGAATCAAAAATGGGTAAATATGTCTACAGTATGCACTCCAAACTACAAAGTTGCAATTCTTTCCTAAAGTTATAATTTTTGATAGAAATTGTAATTTTTTTAAAAAAAATTACAAAACAAAAAAAAAAAATTTTTTTTTAAAAAAATTACCTCAAAGCTTCCAATCTATAGCATCATATCAATGTAAAACACTCTAAATAAGAATGCCAGGAGTATGAAAAAAGTATGTTCACCCCAGAAAACCATATATTTTCAGAAAGTACACTTTCCCCCAAATCCAAATTGGCTATGCATGTCTTTCTACTCCAAAGCATCAAGTTGCAACCTTTACTAACCTTTTCAAAAATCACCTCAAAACTTCCACCCTGCAGCATCTTATTTCACAAATACTATTAGGTATCAAGATAAATCACCCCAAATAAGCCTGGGGTCCGCTTAACAGTTTTATGTTTAATATGTATAGGTTTACTTAAGAACGTGGCATATAGGGGCCCCAAAATGAAGACCCCCCATATGGTCTGTCATTTCAGGTACTGCAAAATCAACAGATTTACATAATTTTGGGCTGGGCAAAGGTATAAAAAAAAGTACGGTCACCACAGAAAACCATATGTTTGGAAAGTGCACATTCTGATGAATTCAAATGGTCAATTATGTATTTCTACTCCAAACTACTCAACTGCAAAGCTACGCTAAAGGTAGCGTTTTTTTAAGACATTTCTGAAAATCGGCTAAAAATATTGCAAATGCCCGCATTAATCTCACCCAATTTTTTACATACAATTGTAAAACACAAAATGTAAAAATATTGATGCCGAGGGTCTACTGAAAAGCTATATGCCCAATATGCATAGATATACCAAAGCAGCTGGCATGTGCAGACCCCCACTCTAGAGGACTGTGGGATCTCTAACTTCACTCTTTGATAAATATACCCTAAAAATTTCTTGAATACAATGGTGGGAAACTGCACATAATTACAATGAATGTTGGACTTAATTTACCTTTTGTTTGGTGTCCACTACATACACAAGGCCACAGGGAATTTGCTCAAATATAGTATGCACAAAGAGACACGTGTGGTACCGTTTATTAGGGATATACAGTACTTCCCAGAATGTGGATATGTTAAAAATGCCTTATGGTGATGTTATCACAATTGGCACAAGATCAATATTTGAAGTGCCCAAAAAAAAGGAGGTGTTCTTGACATGTCTTACAACATTCTGTTTCCAGATTCTCCACCTTTATGTTGTGTTTGAGTTCTAAGCTCCATGGCAGCAATATATTATACTCGTATTAGATCTTTCTGAAGAATGTGTTTGGATATATTTCCGCAAATAATTTCTGTAATCCAATCTCATACTGCTCTCCATCTAATACCATTCTTTTAAACATGTTTAGCCTGGGTGACTGGCTGGGATTTCACCAAAGGTGTAGGATGAAAGATAGTGTAATATAACAGATTGTTTTAATCCCTGCTGACTCAAACTGTGAATGTTATGAATTAAAGTTAAATTCCAAGTGTACACTGCTGAGTTCAGATGTTCATAAAATTGCATTACTATATCCACCAACCCCTCCCAAACACAATTAAGGTATTGACATACTGGTTGTATATCGGGTACCTATGGAATAAAATTGTAATAGAGAGTTTATAGGATGGTCATTATTGAAAAATTATTTCTGCTTCACACCAATTCTAACATCAATGTAAGCTTCTACCACCCACTTAATGTTATATTGTATCACAAGAAGAGGGTCCTTGACAACTGACAGTATATTTTTCCATCTGATTTGTTTCATAATTTAATTCATGTAGTAGCTCTTTTTTACTAACACACACATCTTAAAAATCAATGTTTATACAGTTTATCAGTAAGTTAGACAACTTGCAAAAGGTGAATTATGTCTTAAATAGACTTGCCATGTAATGAGCTACATCCTCCCTAAGCCACTGTTCCACTGACTAAGAGCCAAGCAGCAAAGGGGGGGGGGGACACAAATGATGTAATGCTCAAATTCTCACCTTCTGCCTGCCAATCAATTACAGAGAAAGAATACATTTTGGCTGCTTCAGCTCATGACCTTCTGTCACACATAACAAAAACCTCAGCAAATTCAGCATGTGGTCGATTTAGCAAGAAATAAAATCCTGTTTGACAGGTAAACTTATACATAGGTAACACATATGTTATATTAGCCTCCCTCTGCCTTTCATATCAACAAATCAGATTGTCTATACTACATAAGGAGTCTATATAAGGAGCTGAACAGGCAGCCATTGGTCAATGCATTGCAGTTAGTGGCTAGAGCTGGAGCTAATAGAGTTTGTGTGATTTGAGCTTGAGTAGGTGTTTGTTGAGAATGAGTGTAAACAGTGTATTCAAGCTCTGCTGTTAACATGGAAAATAATAAAAAAATAGTCACTGTGCAATGAATTTAAGCCTTAAAGGGGTAATTCACCTCTGAGTTAACTTTTAGCACAATGCAGAGAGTGGTGTTCTGAGACAATTTGCAATTGGTTTTCATTTTTTTATTTGTAGGGTTTGAGTTATTTGGTTTTTATTCAGCAGCTCTACAGTTTGCAATTTCAGCAAACTGGTTGCTAGGGAACAATCTACCCTAGCAACCATGCATTGATTTGAACAAGAGACTGAACTATGAGGGTCTGCATAGAAACATTATTGATAAAAAGTAGCAATAACAAAGCATTGGTTTTTAGATTGGGTCAGTGACCCCTATTTAAAAGCTTGAAAGAGTCAGAAGAAAAAGAAGCCAGATATTTAAAAAACTATAAAAAAAAGAAATAATGAAGACCAATTGAAAAGTTGTTTGGAATTAGCCATTCTATAACATACTAAAAGTTAACTTAAAGGAGAACCACCCTTTTAATGCCTATAGTAGTAGATGGTCTCCTTGCACAGAGAGCCCCCGTAACCTTGCACAGAGAACCCCAGAACCCAAAGTACAAGAACCATCACCCCAGAACCCAAAGTACAAGAACCATCAGCAATTTCAGGCAACAGTGAAAATAATGTATGAATTAAAATAATTTTTTTAGGAGAGAAGAACAGTCCTAATGCATTTCATTTCTCGTGGGTCACTTACACATAGGCTGAGCCTATTTTTTAATGCATACAGTACATACTTTTCACTGATGTCTGAAATGATTGATGATGGTCCTTGCACTTTAAGTTTCTTATAAGTATTTGTTGAAGCTAGCTAGTGAGTGGATACTGTGGATCTCCGTGGCTGCTGCCTTCCTAATACAATTTTCTCCCCCTACCCTTTCCCAAATCACAAAGACAAGGCTTGCCATCCTTCCGTCTGTCTTGCCACTGCCCACAGGCAAAGACTTTGATATGCACAAACTATGCATCGCACCAGGCAGGATGCTATTTGGAGGAAAAAAAGAGGTGACAGGATGGCTTCCCACTGCATCCAGCCTCAATACCAGCACTGCTTTTGGGACCCAAGAAAGAGGAGCAGGTCTGCAATGTTTAGTGACTGTCACATTCTGACAGTTAGAGGCTTTTGACAAAACTTAATGGGCAAAAGGTTAGATGGTCTTGAAATCACGAACAGCAGATACATCAGGTCATATCTACTTTGGTTAAAGCAGATGGTAGAGCCAGAGGGTTGAGATTATATATGCAGCAAAAAGAAGAAAACCCCAATGATTCATGACACAGGTTATTGTGGGCAAACTAAATTCAAGGAAGAAGCCTGGGCCAATTGTCATGATGTTGTGAGATTTTTACTTATAATACGGGATACTCAAAGTTTCCTGTATAATTTAGCCTGCAGCCTTGTGCCTTTATATGGTCGCATAACCTCTCAGTGATTGCTAATATCCTTATCATATACAGTAGGGGGTACATTATCCCTTATATCATTATAATACAGTAAAACCTCATGTCCTTTTTCCATGTAACTTTTAAGTTAACTTTTAGTATGTTATATAATGGCCAATTCTGAGCAACTTTTCAATTGGTTTTCATTATTTTTTTTGTTATGTTTTTGAATTATTCCCTTCCTCTTCTACATCTTTCCAGCTTTCAAATGGGGGTCACTGAAACCATCTAAAAAACAAATGCACTGTAAGGCTACAAATTTGCTGTTATTGCTACTTTTTAATGACTCATTTATCTTTTCAGGCCTCTCCTATTCATATTCCAGTCTCTTCTTCAAATCAGTGCATGGTTTCTATGGTAATTTGGACCCTAGCAACCAGTCTGCTGAAATTCCAAACTGAAGAGTTGCAGAATAAAAAGTTAAATAACTCAAAAACAACAAATAATAGAAAATGAAAACCAATTACAAATTGACTCAGAATATCACTCTCTACATCATACTAAAAGTTAACTCAAAGGTGAACAATCCTTTTAGGGGGGCCCAGTTGTAAATTTCTGTACCGGGCCCTTAGGGGTCTAGTTACACCACTGTTGGGGGAGAAGATGGCTAGAGCATTGGAGGAGATTTTAAAGTAGACGTGGGGGGGAGGGTTCCATGACCCTCGTGGGAATGACATCATGTGCTTGGCGCGAAAATTTGAAATAAGAAGAGGTCATGGGTTCAATGCTCGATTATAGAATTTGTTTGTCTGCATTCCTGGGTGTTCCTAAATTCCTTATATCCTGATTCTTGGACTTTTGACCTTTGCCTGAACTCTTGATTATTTGCCGCCAACCTGTATCCTGACTACGTTTATTCTTGATCCCTTTGGTTACCGCAAACTTGAACTTTGTCCTGAAGCTTCCTCCTTGGTCTGGACTTCTCCGCTGATAGGCCCCGGACATTATAGTCGGGCCATGGACCCCACTGAGGAAGCTCCACTGGATGTGGGAAGAACTCTCTAGGGGTTGGAGAATCACATGGAAGCTTATGAAGCTCAGCAAAATCTTATAGAGCAGGTACTAGAGCCCCTTCTCTCCCGTATGCATTTTGTGTCTCCGGTCGACTGAAATCCTCCCACATTCCTCCACCGCCTCCCTATAATGGTTCGCATTCCAGTGAACGAACCATGGTGGGGTATGTGATGTCCAGATTGGAGGGTAAAACACTAGAGTGGGCAACACCTCACTTATTATGGGAGAATAATTCTCCTCTGACCTTCAATGCTAAAGCTTTACTCCAGGCTTTCCGAAGTGTGTTTAATTCCCCCGGGTCATGTCACTAATGCCTCATCCCACCTCTTACAGATCCGGCAGGGAAATCACAGTGCCATTGACGCTATTGACTTTAGAACTTTGATGGCCAAAACCAATTGGAACAACGAGGCTTATGGAGCTGTCTTTTATCAAGGATTATCAAGCAGACTCAAAGATGACCTAGTCTCCATGGAACTTCCCAAGCAATTGGAAGACCTAATTGCCCTCAACATCAAGGTAGACGACTGACTCCAGGAGCACCAATCCGATAAGGAGCGTAATAGAAGATTCCTGATTGTTCTGTCACCACGCTTCCAGAAACCATTCATTCCTGCTCCTGTTTCTTCTCCTCCTGTCACTCCCTCGGAGGAACCAATGCAGATTGGTCGGATGCATTTCTCCAAACAAGAGGAGCTCAGGAGACAGCTGGTTGGACTGTGCCTATGTTGTGGTGGTAAAGCCTATTTTGCCAACGACTGTCCTGCGAAGCTGGGGAGATCTCCGTGCTCACTTAGAACTTGGGAATTTTACCTTGCTGGCATTGAACCTGCGCCCCCAAAGGAACTCTCATCGATTTCTTTTGCCTCTTTTTCATAGATTTGGAAATCTGATAAGACTATCAATGTCTCCCCTTTTTTGATTCTGGGGCTGCAGGATATTTCATGGATGTCGCTTTTGCCAAGTTTCTGAGGATTCCTCTATTCCCTCTACCTAGTCCCCTGAGGGTTTTGGCGACTGATGATCGACCGCTAACTTCTGAGATAATCTCAACAACTGGAGAACTCTCACTGACGGTCTGATCCCTACGTCGAGAGAAACTGTCTTTTCTTTTTATAAACTGTCCATCGGCTCCTGTGGTGCTGGGTCTACCCTGGCTCCGTCTGCATAAACCTTCTATTGACTGGTCAGCCAACCAGATATCTCATTGGAGTCTTTTCTGTCAAAGAAACTGTCTGACTGTTAAGTCCATTCACCGGGTGTCTAATCGGAATGGGTGACCTTTGTCAGCTGGAAAGACCTACTGGTAAATAAAGCATTAGAGAGATTATTATATGATCCCCTTATATATTTATACATAGTTATCATATCTCCCCTTAAGCGCCTCTTCTCCAGCGTGAACATCCCCAGTTTGGGCAGTATTCTAAATGGGGCCTTACCAGTGCTCTATAAAGTGGAAGAATGACCGCTTCCTGCTGTGAATCAATACCCCTTTTAATACAGCTCAAGACCTTATTTGCTCTTGATGCTACTTACTGGCATTGCTTGTTACAGCCAAGTTTATCATCTACAAGGACTCCAAGGTCCTTTTCTATAATGGATTGCCTAGTGCAGTCCCACTAAGTGTGGTTGTCTTATAGATATATCCAGATCACGGCACCAAAATGTTGTGTATTCCGCAATATTATTCACATAGCGTTGTGAAATGTAGATTCAGCAATTTACCACAGCCAGGTATAATGAAGCAATCGTTCCCAGAGATGAAACGATTTATGTACGGCATATTCTAGATGGGGCCTTACAAGTGCTCTATACAGTGGAAGAATGACCCCCTCCTCCCTTGACTCTATGCCCCTTTTAATACAGCTCAAGACCTTATTTGCCCTTGATGCTGCTGACTGGCATTGCTTGCCAAGTTTATCATCTACAAGGACTCCAAGGTCCTTTTCCATAATGGATTTGCCTAGTGCAGTCCCATTAAGGGTATAAGTGGCTTTGATATTTTTACATCCCAGGTACATGACTTTACATTTATCAACATTGAATCTCATTTGCCACTTAGCTGCCAGATTGCCAGTTTGTCAAGATCATGTTGCAAGGATGCCACATCCTGGATGGAATTAATTGGGCTGGATAGTTTTGTGTCATCTGCAAACACTGATACGTTGCTTACAATAATCTCCCATAAGTCATTAATGAACAAGTTAAATAAAAGTGGACCCAATACTGAGCCCTGAGGGACCCTACTAAGAACCTTACTCCAAGTAGAGAATGTACCATTAAAAACCACCCTCTGTACCCGATCCTGTAGCCAGTTTCCTATCCATCAAATTCATTAAGCCCAACAGACCTTATTTTAGAAAGCAGCCATTTGTGTGGCACAGTATCAAATGCTTTGGCAAAATCCAAATAGATCACATATACTGCCCCCCCCCCACTGTCCAGCATCTTACTTACCTCATCATAAAAAGCAATCAAATTTGTCTGACATGACCTATCCTTCATAAAGCCATGCTGGTTGCTGCTCATAATGCCATTGACTAGGACATAATTTTGAATGTGATCCCTTAACAAGCCTTCAAATAATTTGCCCACCACAGATGTCAAATTTACTGGCCTATAATTGCCAGGCTGAGATCGTAATCCCTTTTTAAATATTGCAATAACATCAGCTTTTCTCCAATCCATAGGCACCATACCAGATGAAAGTGAATCTGAGAAAATCAGAAATAGGGGCTGGTCTAAAACTGAACTAAGCTTTTAGAACCCTGGGGTGTATGCCATCAGGCCCTGGAGCCTTGTTTACATTAATTTTTATTAAAGCTTTATGAATCATATCCTGAGTAAGCCACTGACTAGATTGAGCTGAGCCATTAGTGCAGCTATAAAGTGAGCCTGGGAACTCAAGACTCCTCTATTGTATACACTGTAGAAAAGAACTGATTTAGCGGAGTTTGTGGAGAAGAAGGATGGCGGATTGCGTCCCTGTATTGATTACAAGATCACAGTTAAAAACCGATATCCTCTGCCTCTCATCTCTGAACTCTTTGATCAACTCAGAGGGGCTAAGATCTTCACAAAGTTTGATCTTCGAGGAGTATACACTCTAATCCGCATCCGAGAGGGCGATGAATGGAAGACGGCATTTAACACCATAGATGGGCATTATGGGTAATGCCCTTCGGCCTCTGCAACACCCCTGCCATCTTCCAAGAATTTGTAAATGACATCTTCAGAGATCGCCTGGGGCAATCCATATTCGTGTATTTGGACGGCATTTTCATCTTCTCCAAAGACTTGGAAAGTCTTGAAACCAGGGGGAGAAAAGTTCTCTCCCGTCTGAAAGAAAACTCCTGTTTTGTCTAGTTGGAGAAGTGTGTCTTCGAGGTGCCTAAATTCCCTTCTCTCATGAGGGATTCAAGATGGATCCTTCTAAAGTTACTGCATTTCAAGACCTCTCCCTACAAGTACCAACGCCATACAAAGATTTGTCGGTTTCGTTAACTACTATCGACAATTTATCAAGGGGTTCTCCGCTCCTGTCTTGGCTCTCATCCGGAAGGGAGGAAAACCTATTGCCTGGCCCCCTCATGCTCTCGAGGCGTTTCAGTTCTTGAAAGATTCATTTGCCTCTGCTCCTGTCCTCCAACATCCTGATCTTCTGCAACCCTTCTTCAATGTAGTAGATGCTGGAGCTATTCTCTCTCAGAGACAAATCGCAGATGGGAAACTATACACTTGTGCTTACTTCTTGAAGAAATTCTCTCCTGCCGAGCAAAATTATGATGTCGGGAATCGTGAGCTTCTGGCAGTTATCCTTGCTCTCGAGGAGTGGCGCTACTTCCTGGAAGGAGCATCTCACCTCGTCACCATTTATACCAATCATAAAAACTTGGAATTCATCCAGACTCTCAAGAGACTGAATCCTCACCAGGCTCAGTGGGCACTCTTCTTTACATGATTCAATTTTGTCCTTACATATTGCCCGGGCTCCAGAAATCAGAAGGCAGATGCCCTATCCAGAAGCATTGTTCATGAGGGGCACATCGGTGAAGATCAAGAGCCAATTGTTCCTCCCATGAAAATCATTGCTCCCTTGTTCCCTCAATTGGCCAGCCAGATCCTATCTGTCCAGTCCTCTGCTCCTGGTATACGAGCCACCCGAGTTCCGCATTTCCATCTTTCAGCAAAGCCACTGTTCCAACAAGCTGGACATCTTGGTACCCAAAAGACTTTTGAGCTTGTCAGTCGACTCCTGTGGTGGCCAACTCTTCGGAAAGAATGTGAAAGACGTTGTGGCGGCCTGTACCATTTGTGCCTCTTCCAAGTCTAGTCATTCTCACCCTTGCAGTCTATTGCAACCTCTACCTATTCCTTCCATCCTTGGACTCATTTAGCTATGGACTTTATTGTCGAACTACTACCTTCCAAAGGGAACACTGTTATTGTTATTGGTCGCTTCAGTAAGATGGCACACTTTATTCTTCTTCAAAATCTCCCCTCTGCCATTGAACTCTCTCAGTTGTTCAGTATATCTTTTGACTTCATGGCTTTCCAGTGGAGATTGAATCAGACAGAGGTTCCCAATTTGTGTCCAAGTTTTGGCACTCTTTGTTTAAAAATTTTGGGTATTACATTCCAGTTCTCCTCTGCCTATCTCCCTCAAGCCAATGGGGCAGCTGAGAGAGTAAACCAAGTGCTGGAACAGTTCCTGAGAAGCCATCTCTCTCGGTCAGAACGATTGGGCCGATCTACTTCCCTGGGCGGAATTCTCTAATAACAATGCTTGTCATGCCTCCACTGGTAGAACGTCCTTCTTGATCTTGTATGGACAACATCTGCAAGCCTTCCCTCACGCATGCATGCCATTTAGTCAGCTACCAAAGTCAATTTGGAAAAGAGTTCTCTGTTCCACAAGAATTATGCTGATTGCAGAAGGAAATCTTCTCCTTTATATAGTTGGGGACACAGTGTGGCTTTCGATGAGAAACATTCATCTCAAAGTTCCTTCCCCCAAGTTGAGTTCAAATTTGTTGGTCCATTCCCCATTGTGGAGATTGTTAATCCTGTGGCTGTCAGACTCCAGCTTCCCCCAACCCGGGACATGAATCCTTAATGTGTTCCATGTGTCTCTGGTAAAACCGAGAGTCGCTAATCGCTTCTCTTCTAAGCAAACCCCTCCTTCTTCGGTCACTGTAGATGGTCAACAAGAATATGAGGTGGGAAGATTTTGGACTCAAGAATCTCTCGAGGGTCTCTACAATTCCTGATCCAATGGAAGGATTTTGGTCCCTAGAAATGTTCCTGGGTAAAACATGCTGATTTCAACACTCCTCAACTGGTACAGGAATTCTACAAACAGTTTCCAAGGAAACCACTATGTGGTGGTCCAGTGGCTCCCCTTGGGTGAGGGGGTACTGTCAGGATGCCTGATGGAACTTCCATCTCAGGCAGCATTGTGTCCAAGATGGCGGCGCCCATGACCCACGTGGGAAGACACCGGCGCCTTGACACCAGCCCAATGATGTCACGCGCTTGGCACAAACATTTAAATAAGAAAACACAGAGGCCACGGTTTCAATGCCCAATTATATGATTTGTTTGTCAGCATTCCTGGGTGTTCCTAAATTCTGTATATCCTGATTCTTGGACTTTTGACCTTTGCCTGAACTCTGGACTTCGATTCTTTGCCACCAGCCTATTGAACTGTTGCCTGTATCCTGACTATGTTTATTCTTGATCCCTTTGGTTACCGCAAACTTTGTCCTGAAGCTTTCTTCTTGGTCAGGACTTCTCCGCTAGGAGTCGATAGGTCCCTGACAAGCGCATAGCTAAGACTAACCCCAAAAAGTTTTTTTAAGTATGTTAATAGTAAAAAGATGTGGGTTGAGAGTGTTGCTCCTTTAAATAATGGTACCAGTATGAGGGTATATTTATCAAAAAGTGAAGTTAGAGATCGCCACAGTCCTCTAGAGTGAATTTCCGCCTCTCTCCATTCATTTCTATGAGATTTTGAAAGGCGTATTTATTAAAGGATGAACTTTCACTTTCACCCAGTCCTTAGGGGCCCCCACTGCCACTGCTGCGCCACTGCCAGGTTTTGAATAGAGCTGTCTCATCTTCCCGTTCTGCCTGAAATAAATCAAAGATGGCGGAACACACGGCCATCTTTGAATTTTTCTATTGAACTCAATGGCTTGTCTCACACTGATGGTGAAGAAAAGACTGCTCAAGTTTTGGTGGGAAAGCGTCTGGGAGGAGCAGGACGGGATGGGGCAAAGGTTAAGGCTTGCAGAGTGCTCCACTTAAGTCAGATGTGACAAAATAGCACACATGCACGATTGTAGCTTTTCCTCTTAAAGCTCGGGGCTCTGTTTTATGATGTTGCTCCTTATGAAAATCACAGTCTTTTTAAATGATGTTACGATGCAACAGCCTCAGCCTGACTGGTTGTACCATCTGACATGTTTCTATAGATAATTGCTCCCACTGCAGAACGATTTGGTACGTCCCATTTGGAGGGTGGGAATAGGTTGCATATCCCTGTGCCTCTTTACAGTTTCCCCTGATATTGGGGCTCCAGACTTCCTGCCATGCCTGCATCTCATTGGTCCTTAAGCCCAGCCTTGTTGACAGGAGCAGGGTGCCACTCCACCTTATACTGGCTAAAATATTAAAGGGGTCAGTGGTGAAAATTAGCCTCCCTGAAGGCCCGCACCACGGGGGGGAGGGGCAAGTCCTGAGTGGCTGCCGCTGCCTGTGGAACACACGGCCATGTTTGATTTTTTCATTGAAGTTTCCCCTGAGGTGGGAGAGAAATAAGCACAGTCAGAATAAAAGTGTGGTATTTAGCTTGGTGAGGTAATGCTTTCAATCTATCAATGCAGCAGTGGCCAGAGGCCATTTCTGCAGTCATTTTACAGGCAAGTCTGGAGTTATTGGAGTGATCATTGGACATATTAACAGTGGTCTCACTGGCAAGTCTGGGTTTTTTTTTTAAAGTGAAGCTTCATTAGTTCTCTGAGGTAGAGGGGCCCCCCATGTTGATCTGCAGGGGGGCCTCCAAACTCTAGTTACGCCACTCTATAGAGTACTGATAAAACCCCATTTAGAATAGTTCTAGAACAAGACATTATTGAATTAGAGAGGGTACAGAGAAGGGCAACTAACTGGTAAAAGTTATGGAAAAACTTAGCTATAAAGAAAGATTGCCTGAATTCGGGTTGTTCATGCTGGAGAAGAGGTGCTTAAGGGGTGATATAATAACTATGAACAAATATATAAGGGAAACATATAATATTCTCTATAATGGTTTATTTACCAGTAGGTCTTTCCAGCTGACGTAAGGTCACAAATTAGAAGATAGGAGGTTCCACCTAAATATTCGGAAGGAGTTTTTTTTTACAGTGAGAGCTGTGAAGATCTGGAATTCTCTCCCTGTATCAGTCCTACAGGCTGATACATTAGATAGCTTTAAGAAGGGGTTGGAAGACTTTTTAGCAACTGAGGGAATACAGGGTTGTGAAAGATAGCTCATAGTACAAGTTGATCCAGGGACTAGTTTGATATAGAGTTTAAATAGAGTTAAAAGGTTGAAGTTGATGGACGTGTGTCTTTTTTTCAACCTAACATATTACTATGTTACTATTCACGTCCTCTTAAAACTAATAACATTAATTTGACAATTTCTGCTACACATAAAATCATGCTGGCACAAACTCATAGTACTGTAATTTTCAATGTAGTTAAGTATCTTATCCCTTACTATTCCTTCCAAAATCTTTCCTACCACTGAGTCAGACTAACAGGCTTACACTGTTTACAGGCTGAGAATGAGATCCCTCTTTGAATAGTGGCACCACATTAGCAATTCACCAGTTTCTTGGCAACAAGCCTCACTTCAATGATTCCCGAAAATTAAGGAAATTAAGCCATGAGATTTTGCAATCACAGAGCTAAATTCCTTTAGTACTATGGGATGCATTCCTTAAGAGATGTAAAACTGATGCCATTATACTTTAACATTATGAGGTTGAGCATTAGCAGGGGTTTAGTTAGTTTTGCAGCTGAGAGATGGCTAGAGTATGTTGCTTATTCGCAGAATTAAAAAAATGGAGCAGCAAATAATAAGGTATTTTAATAACATTGAATTAAAATGTTTTTTAATAACCAATGCATTTTTTCAGGATTTGGAATATGGCAGGGCAAGAGCTAAATGCTAATTGAGCTAATGTTTAGGCCAGGAAATCATGAGGGAGATGGAATTATAAAGTATACAGTCAACTGACCCTATTCTAATAAGGCAGCTGGTGTGTGATAAGAAAGCTAGATGGATTCGTCAAGTATGTATAGTAGCTGTCCCAGTGGTTAAGGGAAAGCAGACAGCAACCAGGAGGCTCATGGCTTAAAACTTAGCACAATCTTCCACATAGGATACATTTTTAACAATACAGTTACCAGAGTCTTTAGTGTGTCAGTCCTTCAGTTTCTATAATAAGATTCTACTGGTCAAATAGCCAAGTTGAAAAGTGTTTTTTTCTTGATGTTTTTATATTCATGTTTTGTTATTTTTAAAACCTCAAGATATAATTCTCTTCCTATGAGATTAATTAGAGTGTAACTGTTACGCTCTGTAGGTATAGGAGCCCAAGGACTGTCAGAATTACCCTTTACTTGTAGTGGGAGAGCCAACCTTATTCCGGTTTTCACCAATGCCCTTTTGGGGCCCCGGAACTTTCTACTGTGGAACAGATGGGGAGCCTCAACACCACCAAGGTAATCGGAGTCAGGGTACAAAAAAGGATCAGGCAGAGACAAAGTCGTGGACAGGTGGAGGGTCAAAAAGGCAGGGGCAAGGTACCGAGGTTTGAAGACAGGCAAAAAGGTCAATATCCAGAAGATCCAATAGATATAAGGCTACTGGAAACTGAAAACCAGCTTGGGCACTCAAAACAAGCCAAAGGTACCTTTTATTTTGAATTTGGCGCCAAAACATGACGTCAGCACGTCCGCCAACGTCACAACGCACCATTATTTCGCATGCGCGTCAATGACGTCATTGCACATGCTTATTTTCTGATAACTGCGGACAGAGGCATCCAGGGACTGGCGCTGCTGAAGGTAAGAATGGGCGCCGGTCTCCCAGGGCCCCTTACATTAACATCAAAATCACAAAAAAAATTGTATGTTCTGTCCTCACTGCATATTATCCTATCACTTTTGCAGCAGTCCATCACCCTTGAGAAAGTCGGAACATCACAATTTTTTGATGAACAATCATTCCCTGCTAAATTGTAAGTGCAATAATTCTTTGTTTATATAAAGGCACACAGCTTCTTTTATGTTTCTTTGTTTGTTTATTTTCAAATATAAGTGTAAAGTTTACTTTTTCATCTTCTAATGTAGCTCTGGGGGAGGGACACCGACTGTTTAACTGTTCTAAATTGATACATGTAGTTGATACATTGGTTATCTTTGTCCCTGCTGAACAGAATCCCTGAGTTTCATTAAAGGCAGCTGTTAGAATTGATACAACTGTTCCTAATATCCCACAGATACTTCCGATAAATGTATCAAATAAGTGTATCAACTAAATGTAGCAAATTGTTCAGATGCTCCACTAGAGACACAAACATTAAATTTTAAACTTGATGCATGGTTCATACATGAGGAAATTCAAAAGGTCCGGGGCCAGATGGTATTCATCCCAGGGTACTTAGCGAGCTTAGCTCTGTGATTGCCAAACCTCTTTACTTAATTTTTCAGGATTCTTTGAGGTCTAGCATAGTAAAGAGAGACTGGCAAATTGCTAATGTGATGCTGCTATTCAAAAAGCGATCTTGTTCTCAGCCTCAAAACTATAGGCCAGCTAGTCTGACATCAGTGGTAGGAAAGCTTTTCAAAGAGTTAATAAAGGATAAGATAGTTTGTGCCAGCATGGTTTTATACGTGATAGATCTTGCCAGACTAACTTAATTTCTTTTTATGAGAAGGTAAGTAGAGCCCTCGATTCTGGGATGGCAGTGGATGTGATTTACTCAGACTTTGCTAAAGAATTTGAAACATTTCCACACAGAAGGTTACTGGATAAATTAATGAATGTTGGCCTGGAACATAGTATTTGTACCTGGATAGAGAACTGGCTGAAAGATATACTACAAAGAGTGGTGGTAAATGAAACATTTTCTAATTGGACCAGTGTTGTAAGTAGAGTACCGCAGGGCTCTGTACTAGGTCCCTTGCTTTTCAACTTGTTTATTAATGACCTGGAGATGAGCATTGAAAGTACTGTTTCTATTTTTGCAGATGCTACTAAATTGTGCAGAACTATAGGTTCCATGCAGGATGATGCCACTTTGCAGAGTGATCTGTCTAAGTTGGGAAATTGGGCAGTAAATTGGAAATGAGCTTCAAGGTTGATAAATGCAAGGTTATGCAGTTTGGTAAAAAGAATATAAATGCAAGTTATACACTAAATGGCAGTGTGTTGGGAGTTTCCTTAAATGAGAAGGGTCTTCGGTTTTTTGTAGATAACAAGTTGTCTAATTCTGGGTAGTGTCATTCTGTGGCTACTAAAGCAAATAAAGTCCTATCTTGCACAAACTAAGGGCATTAACTCAAGGGATGAAAACATAATTATGCCTCTTTATAGGTCCCTGGTAAGTCCTCATTTGGATTATGCAGTGCAGTTTTGGACTCCATGATTTAAGAGGGATATAAATGAGCTGAAGACAGCAGAGACGTGCAACTAAACTGGTTAGAGGGATTGGTTAGAGGGATGGAAGACTTTATGAGGGTAGACTGTCAAGGTTGGGGTTGTTTTCTCTGGAAAAAATGCGCTTGTGAGACATGATTACACTTTACAAGTAAATTAGAGGACATTATAGACAAATAGCAGGAGATCTTTTTACCCATAAAGAGGATCACCGTAGCAGAGGCTACCCCTTCAGACTAGAAGAAAAGCAACGTAGGTGGTTCTTTACAATGAGTTCAGTGAGGTTGTGGATGCACAACTGGTTGATGTTGTGATGGCTGATTCTATTAATGCCCTTAAGAGTGGCTTGGATGATTTATTGGATTGTCATAATGTCAAAGGCTATTGTGATACTAAATTCTATAGTTATAGAAATTGGTATATATAATTTATGTGAAAGTAGGGAGGGGTTTATGGATGCTGGGTTTTCATTTGGAGGGGTTGGACTTGATGGAATTTGTCTTTTTTCAACCTGATTTAACTATGTAACTTACATTTTGGGGAAACAATAAATAATAAAATGGAAAGCAATTGAAAAAAGTATTTGTTTATGGTGAACAATCTGAAAACAACTGATCTAAAAACAAGGGTTGGGAAGGTGAACAAAAAGTTTACCTCAGACCTATATCTGAACTGGTCCTCCAACACGTTTCATTTTTGTGTTACACCATCTATTATTTTAATTAATAATTACATTTGTTTTGTCAGAAATGTCTTTTCTAGCATACCATACTTTACCATGTGACCAGGTCTGGACTGGGAGGCACTGGCAATCCAAGTTCACAGAGGCCCAAACAGCCCCTATCAGCCACTACATAGTGACTGTCTATGGCATCTTACTGCAGCCTCCCTGGCATTTGCCAGAAGCAACAGCTTGCCAGTCCAGGCCTGCATGTGACCATATGTAACTCCAGGAAATGATCAGTATATCCAACATCTTTACCGTGATCTCAGCTAGGGAAACTAATCTGCAGTAGTCCTACCCCATCCGGCCTTGTGATTATATTGTTCGTAGGTATTATAAACCCCCAATACTAGTTTGTAGATACAGTTAGTAATTTGTCTGTATCTTAACTTTTATGGTAGTTTATAATGTGATTATTTGCCATTACTTTGTGGTACCACCATATTTATTTTTAAATGTAGTTGTAGTTCAACAAAAATGCTGCTAATCTTATGTACATTGGTGTTATTGTTTGTATATATCTTACACAGTATTATTATGTACTTTTTAGTATTTGCTATGCATACTATATAGCAGGGCTGTCCAACTGGTGGCCCTCAGTCTCCTCTTGTGGCCCTCCACATGAAAGTCTACCTGCTGTGTCTGCTTACCATGTGTAAACTTTAAAAGTTATCACTACAGAGAACTGGCTCCTGCAGTGTTTAAACCTCAAATTCAAACTGTAATTCCCTGTATTGTTCACACATGTAATCCCCCCTGCATTGTTCACACTCGTGACACCTCTATTGTTCACATCCTAAAGCCCTGTATTGAGACCCAAACTGAAATACCCATACTGTTCATCTGTTCACACCTTATACAAAATGCTAATGGGGCACCAGCACTGTGTTACTGTATGTAGTACATCTTAGAGTGGTCCTGATAGGTTTCCCTGTCTCCTGGTCTGTTCTGCCTTCCCTATGCTCCCTGTGTGTGCCATACTCTGCCTGCCCTATGCTCCCTGTGTGTACCATACTTTGCCTGGTCTTTGCACCCTGTAAGGTACCACTGGACGCAGCTAAGTCTTTGCCTGTGCACAGGCGCAGAGTTCAGTGCATTCTCGGCGCTTGCTGCCTGTGCGCGCCTGTTTATTTGGACACTTGCGCGCCGCAACAGACAGCGGACACACTAAGTACGTTTGGTGCCAAAATCATCCCTTCAAATAGACATCTGAGGAAGTAAACAGCGTTTGTTAATTTGACTCGGCTTGCCTTCGGATACTTCTGTTGCTTATTGACCTCGGCCTGTCCCTGACTACATTTGACTTCAGCCTGCCTACCAACCTCTGCCTGTCTCCGACTACGTTTGACTTCAGCCTGCCTACCGAACTCCGCCTGTCTCTGATTACGTTTGACTTCAGCCTGCCTACTGACCTCTGCCTGTCTTCCACTCCACTGATTTCTCTTCAATTCCCTGTTACACTTAAGCAGTTTTCCCTGCTTGAACTCTTCACTCAATTGACTCTAGTGTTCCTGACAGAATAGCCAAGCCAGAATGGAGTCTACAGAAGAGTTACCTACGTTATTCAATTTGTCCCAGCAAGTTTCTTCACTCACTCAAGCCGTGAGGGATGTCCTGGGAGATTATCAGACCGTGCAGGGTCAGCTCCAAGACATACGGATGTCCAAAGTACCTCCATCTCCTTCTACATCTAGGCAATCAGCATCAACTTCAGGAGAGGCAGCAGCAACCTCTTCACATGGAGACCCGAAAGTTGCCATGCCAGATAAATTTTCGGGAGGCCGAAAGACTTTCAGAACCTTTATCAATGAACTGGCTAGAGTGGGAGTTCCAAGTTCTCTTGAAGAACTAATTCTACTGTCTGTACAGATTGACAGAAGATTGAAGGAAAGATGTCAAGAAGAGGTGCTTGCCTTCCAACTCCTGAATGGGTCCTTCCCGTGGCTCCTCCTCCAGTTTATGTAGCTCCCTCTTCTGATCCTGAGCCTATGCAAATTGGAGTGGTTCGCAAATCTCTCTCAGCAGAAGAAAGACTTTGACGCAGATGTTTGAATTTATGTCTGTACTGTGGTCAGGCTGGCCATGTGTTAAGAAATTGCCCCACACGACCTGATGGTAAAGACTCGCCATACCTATTATATATCATTGGCCGTCTACAATCGTACATCTTGTTACATCTTTCTTTTCAGTGGAACCAAACTAAGATTGAAGTGGATGCTGTGGTCAACTCCGTTGCATGTGGAGCCACCGTCAGACGTAGTGCCTGGTCACTAGGCAGAGTGATGGTCTTCCTCATTCCTGTATTGTTCTGTGCTTCAAACCATGTATAGAAGTCATTCAGCGCATCTGCAATGGAGACGTCTTTGTCACAGGCAGATGGTGTTGACCTGTAGTTTGTGATAGCCTGGATGCCCTGCCACATGCTCCATGTGTTACCATTCTCCTAGAAGAAGCTGTGTATTCTCTGAGTGTATGCGCGCTTATCTACTCTGATGGCACAGGAAAGTTTGGCTCTTGCAGTTCTCAGGGCGACTTTGTCACCTTCCCTGAAAGCAGAGTCTCGGGCCCTCAGTAACATACGTACATCTTAAGTGAACCACGGCTTCTGGTTGAGGCGTGTAGTGATGCACTTGGAGACACATCATCAATGCACTTTGTGATGTAGCTGATTACAGATGACATATACTCATCCAAGTTGATGTAGTCGCTGTAGGTTGCAGCCTCCCTAAACATGTTCCAGTCAGTGCACTCAAAACAGTCCTGAAGAGCAGTCATGGCTCCTGCTGGCCATGTTTTCACTTGCTTCAGAACCGGTTTAGAGTGCCTGACGAGTGGTCTGTATGCTGGAATTAGCATAACAGAGATGTGGTCTGCTCAGTACGCAATGGAAACCTGATCTAGCGTGTTTGGCCCTCTCATAGCAAATTCCACATGCTGATTGAATTTAGGGAGCACTGACCTGAGATTTGCATGGTTAAAATCTCCAGCGATGATAATCAGTCCATCTGGGTGAGTGTTTTGTATGTCTGTGATAGTGCTGTACAGCTCCCAGAGCGCATCTTTGGTGTTCCCGCTGGGAGGAATGTAAATAATTTGAATGGAGGCAATCTCATGGGGTAAATGAAAGGGTCTGCACTTCACAACAACAAACTCCACCAGCGGTGAGCAGTGGCTGGACACAAGCACAGAGTTCCTGCACCATTTTGTGTTGATGTAAACACACAGACCACCCCCACAATTCTTACCGCTCAGTGCAGCGACTCTGTCAGCTCGAACCGCGACTATCCCATCCAGCTGAATGGCGGCATCAGGACTCTTTTACTGATCCACGTCTCCATGAATACATACATGCAGCAGTCTCTGAATTCACACTGGATAGTTTGCTGGAGTCTAATGTAGTCCATTTTATTTTCTATGGAGCAGACATTAGACAGTAGTATGGACGGGAGAGCAGGTCGGCTGGGGTTAGTTCTTAGCCTAGCACGGACTCCTGCTTGCCTTCCACACTTCCGCGTCCTCGTACACTGTTTCTGAGTGCTTCTCATCCCGCCATTGGCCCCAGACGAGACCACGGCTCCCGAAGTAGGCCGAGAACCCATAGTGTGTGCAATAAGCCATCCTTTATCGTAAGATATGCATGATTGCTGTACCAAAGGAGTGTCTGGCGATTATAGGCCCGGACATACAGATGAAGCCAGAACGGATTGTACATCTAACGCGCTGTAGCTCATCAAGATAAACGAGCTGGTCGCGTTAAGTGCAGGGAAACACGCTGTGCCGACGTTTAGAAATCATTAGAGTGAAAATGAAAAGAGGCGCAATTCCAGTAATGAACACCAGGTGGCGCCTGAACAACTTTTCCATTCTAAGCGCAAGGTATTTCTTTAGCTGCCGACCGGCTTCAGTGAGTCCCAGTGCAGAACGATCGTGACATGCTCTCAATGTGAGCTACAGAAAGGGGGCTCTTCAGGTGCTCACAAACAGAATAAAAATCATTTGAATAGAGGTGTGATTATGTGCACATTACTAGGAAAGAAGATCTGCAGAGTATAAGTGCTGAGGAAGTAAAAAAAAAATGTAATAAATTAAAAAAGAATTAAAAAATATATAAATAAATAATCAAAAGTAAGTCCCAATGTCTCTTCCATCCACGCCTGAGCTTAATTTTCCCCATTACTATGCCCTGATTATTATTTTTGTTTTTAATGTGTGAATTACATCACAGATAAAGTAAAGTCTGAAACCAGCACTTATCAGTAGTATCCGAAGTCCAACAATTTTTTGTAATTGATATTTAAAATTATACTGTACATTTTACAATATATTAGGCTCAATCATGTATATTAAAGAAAATAAGGAATGAAAATTCTAATTAGAGAAATGAATAAAATTAAAGGAAGAAAAGGTAATTGAACTCATATGACTTCATGACCTCTTATTTTAAATGCAAACACCTAAACCATTTGGCCACCAGTAATTTGGCTACTGTTCAGCCGTCAAAACTATCCCTTATCTGTGATGTACTCAAAAGCAGAAGCTGCAGCATCAACTAAATATCAATATACATATGAAGGGCAAAATTGCCACAATACCTGGAAAAACTTAATCCACACGTAAATGAAGAGAAGCTTAATGTGCTGCTAATACCTGGCCAACTACAGTGTGTATGTGGAAATGCTGCTGCTGACATTTTAAAAATTACTGCTGCTACTCTTGGTGTTTTATTCCTAAGGGGTGAGTCCTAGTGCAGCCGGGCCGGGGTTGCCACCTTGCCAGTATTTTACTGGCCTGGCCGGTAAAAATGATGGTTGATCCCAATGGTATTAATAGGGAAAAAAGATAAATATATAGGAAGGCCGGTATTTTTTTCTGGAAAAGATGGCAACCCTATCCCCACCCCCCCCTCCGTACGATATTTTCTGCCAGGAAATTAGCGGTGCACGAGCCGCCGGGGGGCCCTGAGGGGGTGATGGTCCTGGCCAGGCCCGGACTGGCAAACTGTGGGTTCTGGAAAATGCCAGAGGGGCTGCTATAAGATCCCATAGAAAGTCAGTATTTAGTGGGCTGGTGGGGCTGTTTGGGCCTCTATGTGGGCTGATTGGGCCTCTGTGTACCTGAAATGCCAGGGCCTATTTTAATTCTCAGTCCGCACCTGGCCCTGGCCCAATTGCACCCCCTGCTCCCCCGGTAGTTGCACCACTAGGTTGACCAAAAAACATGAAAGCAGTTATTTTCAGGCTGACGTCCACTCTGCTGTATGTTTCTCTACACAAGCACAAGCTGTGCAGATGAAAAGAGCTAGGGCAGGGAGCTCCATTGCTTCTCTTAGCTTGCAAACTGCAAAAAATATGCAGCCAGGAAGCAGCAGAGCTAACGCTCCATGTGCGATCCATAACTGATGAGTGCCCTAGAGGACCACACTGAGAGATTAGTGACAGCCGTGCATACTGATCATGAAACCCTTAAATCTTTTATGCCTTTTCAAAGACTTATAAAATAGGTCCAGAAGAGTCAAAATTCACCTCCAAGGAGTCCCGGAGACTGAGACAGACTTAGAACAAATTTTCACTCAATCTTTACGAAACTCGCAAAAGTACCACTGGAGCCTTCCATCTTACCTGTAAACATATTATTCCCATATTTGCCCCCGCTACACTGAAAAAAGTAGTAGGCTAATGACAGATGTCACCCAGCGGCCTCGAATGGCGATCTATGAGTTCTGCCAAATGCCAGAGGGGCTGCTGTAATTTCCCATAGACAGTTATTATTTAGTGGGCTGCTTGGGCCTCTGTGTACTTTAAATGACAGGACCATTGCTGAGACTCCTCACATACTTGTCTGAAACTGTAACGAGATCACTTAGCTCTAAACCATCCCCCACTCCTCTCACAGGTAATCCCAACAATCAGAAAGCCAGCAGCTACTATATGTTTCCCCCTTAACAAATGTTAATTACACTTTACACTTCCTAGCAGGACACTGAGACACAGTGGAGAGGGGGGTGGGCAGGTAGTATCAACAGCCCCATTCCTGCTGCTCTGCTTTGTGCCAATGGGAACACACTTAAGGTGGCCATACACGGGCCGATAAAAGCTGCCGACAGACCAAGTCGGCAGCTTATTGGCCCGTGTATGGGGGCCCCCGACGGGCTTCCCCGATCGAGATCTGGCCGAAAGTCGGCCAGATCTCGATCGGATGGGGTTAAAAATCCCGTCGGATCGCGGCCGCATCTGTTCGTTGATGCGGTCCCGCGATCCGACCGCCCGTTTGGCGAACGCTAGGATCCGATCGTTGGGCCCTAGGGCCGACGATCGGATCAGCCCGATATTGCCCACCTCAAGGTGGGCATATCGGAGGGAGATCCGCTCGTTTGGCGACATCGCCAAACGAGCGGATCTATCCGTGTATGGCCACCTTAAGAGCAAGGGAACACAGACCCCTGATTTGTGGAGAGGCCTTCTAGATTTTCATTTGAATGGTCTCACACTTTCATTACCTGCCACTGAGTTAAACTCAATGTGCTAAACTCAGTGGCAGGTAATGAAAGTGTGAGACCATTCAAATGAAAATCAATTCCCTTTTCTGCCTTTAATTTTATTCATTTCTATAATTAGAATTTTCATTCCTTATTGTCTTTAATATACATGATTGAGCCTAATATGTTGTAAAATGTACAGTATAATTTTAAATATCAATTACAGAAAATTGTTGGACTTCGGGTATAGATGGGTATTGAACCCAGTACCTTTGGCAGCAAAAGCAAGCACCTAACCAAATGCGCCACCACAATACTACTGATAAGTGCCTGTTTAAGACTTTACTTTATCTGTGATGTAATTCACACATTAAAAAAAAAAATAATAATCAGGGCATAGTAATGGGGAAAATTAAGCTCAGGGGTGGATGGAAGAGGCATTGGGACTTACTTTTGATTATTTATTTATATATTTTTTAATTCTTTTTTAATTTATTAAAAAATTTTTTTTACTTCCTCAGCACTTATACTCTGCAGATCTTCTTTCCTAGTAATGTGCACATAATCACACTTCTATTCAAATGATTTTTATTCTGTTTGTGAGCACCTGAAGAGCCCCCTTTCTGTAGCTCACATTGAGAGCATGTCACGATCGTTCTGCACTGGGACTCACTGAAGCCGGTCGGCAGCTAAAGAAATACCTTGCGCTTGGCGCCCTCTAGTGGCCATAGCTGGAACTGCATGCAGGTAACTGCGATAAATGCGACGGGACATTTTAAGATATCGCACATGCTGGCAATTAACTAATGTTACAGCGCGCCAGATGTACAATCCGTTCTGGCTTCATCTGTAGTTGTTCCGACGTCCATAGCTTCAGAAAAAACAAAGTAAAAAAACACAAAAAACACAAAAACGAAAGCACCTTGTGATCCGGAGAGGCCGCTGCAATCTACTGTTGCGCCGCCATCTTGTTTGCCACTAGGCCCACTGTCTCCCTCAAGGTGACCCACGTCACCAGGCCAGCAGTCTGCCTGCAGCTCAGGCCGCAGCTCGGTCCCGGGTACCTCTACTACTCGAGTCCCCGGCTTCTGTTGAAGGGGTAGGCCCCATTTTGTTCTCCGGCTCTGTGTGTGCTAGAGAGCCAATTTTTCCTCCTTTAGGCAGTGTACTAGTAGTGGACTTGTAAAGCACGGACTTGTGGACTTGTAAAGCATGGATAGGTGCAGATTTTAACAGTGCCCTGGGAGCCCTTGCAGAAGTGTCTTCCCTGGAGGAGGGAGGAAGATGCAGGCAGGTTAGTAGCATGTCCTGCGATGACCGTGTCGCAGGACTGACCTTGAACCCCCCTTGGCTCGTTGCCTAAGGGGTAGGGGGCCTCTCTGACTCGCTGCACGGTGGCTAAAACCACCAGTGCAGTGAGGAATCACTTTAAAGCAAAGCACGTAGGTACTAAGTGCTTGGCACTTATAGCATTTTAAAGCCAGAACGTAGTACCTACATGCTTGGCAGTTAAAGTTTACTTAAAATTTACTTTTTTGTTGATCAACAGTATTAAGCTTTCTTTTTGTGGGTGGTTTTGTAAAATAATGGGAGGGAATAAAATGGAAAGTTATAAAAAAAATGGTCTTTCGGGGTTCTGTTTGAAGGGGGTGCTGTATAAAAATTTTTATAGCACAGAGGAAGTGAGGTGCTTTCTTTGCAAAAACCTGGGCCACAGCCAGAGTTGCCCCAAAGGGCATATTAAGAACACAGCCCATGTTCCTGCCCCCAGTGCCTCAAATAAAACATCTTATCCTGCTGGGACTATTTCAGCTGATGTGGTTCAAGTGAAGTTGAGGGAACACCTGAGCCATTGCAGGGTCTCCAGATGCCTGATCCTTCTCCTGCAACATCTTGTGGAGAAGTTCACAAAGCTCTAGTCGAGAGGGGAAATTATCAATCCCTTAGCCAGGAAGAGCTCATGGATGAGGTTAACATTGAAGAGGAGGTTGACAAAGGAGTGGCAAATACTTCTACCCCAATCATCCCTATGGAACTCAAAAAGTTTCTTGAGAGCACCCTTGGTGTTAAATTGGAGAAGAAGCTGCATATGGCTCTGGAGAAGTGGCATGATTTGCCTTTAGTTATCAATTCTGTGAGACAATACATTAAGGTCATAAAAGAGGCCAAGAAGTATGGAATAGCAGAATATCTCCGTATAATGAAGTTTCACAAAAACGTTTGTCTCATCAGACCTCGATGAGGGCTAAAACACATCCTAACACTTATTAATGGCCTTGGGTATAAGCACACTTAATACAAATGGCTGTTGGAACCCTTTCTGAATGTTTCAGATACTCTCCTTTCTTTGTCAAGGAGAGTACACTGTGAGTTTCCTCTAAGAGACCCATACCACTCCAGATCTTGAAGTAACCTGACATCTGGAGTGGAAGGGCAGGGTCTTTTTTAATCGCCTCACTTGGACGTCATGTGGGTTGGTGACCCTTTTCTCAGAATCCTTCCAGCCAGAGGTTCTAAGTGCCAACTCTGTCATCCCTGGCCGTCTATTACATCTTCGGGTCGAGGAGTCAAGTAGAACATATAATCTAATAAATGTGTATGCCCCTACTACTGGACCAGAGAGGGCACGGTTCTTTGAAAGTTTGTCAGCCTATATGGAGACAATTGACTCTGATGAAGCCTTTATTATAGGGGTGATTTTAATTACACCCTTGAGACCACAATGTACCCAAGAAAATGGACCTGAGTCAGATGCCTTCACCTATGTCAGGGTGAGAGATGGCCATGTTTCTCAATCCCGGATTAATAGGATATATATATCGAGCCATCTCATGTCACTAGCCCAGTCGAGCACCATTAGATTGGCACCATTCTCAGACCACAATTGTGTATGCCTGAGAATGTCAGTCGCACCATCTCAGCTAAAAGCTGCTTAAACAACAGTTTATTAGAATATGAGGGTTTCGCAAAGTCAGTCCGGGATGCATGGAGAGGCTGGAGGGCTTTTCAGGATGAATTTGCCACATTGAATCAGTGGTGGGATATAGGCAAGCCTCACCTAAAGCTCTTGTGTCAAGAGTATACCAAAAGTGTACAACTGGTCTCTGACTGTACCTCGGGCCTTTGGAAGAGGAGTTCGGCAAGGATACTCCTTGTCAGGACAATTGTACGCACTGGCCATTGAACCCTTCTTGTGTCTCCTAAGGAAAAGGCTCACAGGACTGGTGCTCAAAGAACCCGACATGAGGGTGCTTCTCTCAACCTATGCTGATGATGTAATTCTTGTGGCCCAGGACCTAGTTGATCTTGAGTGGGCACAAGAGTGTCAAGAGATCTATGCTGCTGCCTCATCTGCCCGGATCAACTGGTCCAAGAGCTCAGGTCTTCTGGAGGGTTCTCTACAGGTAGATTTCCTGCTTCCGGCTTTTTGTGACATCTCATGGGAGAGTAAAATTATTAAATATTTAGGGGTCTACCTATCAGCTGAGGAGCATCCGGTCTCACAGAATTTCATTGAACTTGAGGAGCATGTTCTAAGCCGCCTGGAAAAGTGGAAGAGTTTTGCTAAAGTGCTTTTTGTGAGGGGGAGGGCTTAGCCCAACTCAAGAATTCATTGTTAAAGGGGTTGTTCACCTTCCAAACACTTTTTTCAATTTAGTTGTTTTTAGATTGTTCCCTAGAAATAATGACTTTTTCCAATTACTTTCCATTATTTATTTTTTAAGTTTTTTCCAAAATCTAAGTTTAAAGTTGAATGTTCCTGTCTCTGGTGTTTGAGTCTGGCAGCTCAGTAATCCAGGTGCAGATTCTGAACTGTTACAATTTTGCAACATTTAGTTGATACATTTCTCAGCAGCATCTCTGGAGTATTAGCAACAATTGTATCAATTCTAACAGCTGCCTGTAATGAAACCCAGAGATTCTGCTCAGCAGGGACAAAGATAAGAAATGTATCAACTAAATGTATCAATTTAGAACAGTTTACAGGATCGGCGACCCCCCCTCCCAGAGCTGCTTCAGAAGGAGAGAAATGACACTTTATACTTCAATATTAGAAAAACCGTGACACATAGAAAATAGAAAGTCATTGGAAAAAGTCGTTATTTCTGGTGATCTATCTGATAACAACTAGTTGTTTGAAGGTGAACAACCCCTTTAAGGAAAGGAAATCACTGGGTCTCTGCAGGTGTTTCAAGCCTCCTGTTGAGAGAGGGAGGGCAGAGAGTCTTGTGCATATGTTCTCAAGTACATACCTTACATCTCCAGCAAATACAGAGATACTTGTATGCAGATCTCTCTCCACGGTGGTGTACCCTAGCATCGAGCTTTTATAGGCAGGTACACAATATGGGGTATGGCCGGCAATTGTTTGTCATTGAACATGAGGTTTTCTAAGATGCCTCTCAACCCTGCTGGCTTACTACGAAGACACTCTAAAGACCTGGGGCATGGTCTCCATGTTAAGGCAAGGAGTCATTCAAGGGGAAGACATTCTAAATGAGCCCCTACTTTACAATCCATCTTTTTGAGATTCAAAAAATTCATCAGCATCCGCCGCCGCCTTTGCCAAGCTCGGTTAAGCAGAGTTGGGGGATCTCCTGGACTTTAAGAAATCAGATTGGGTGGACTCTCAGGCAGTTATGCAACACATGGGATTTCTCACCACTAGGGTTCCACACCGTCTGCTCAAGGACATCAATAACACAATCTCTGCTGAGTCTCACACCTTCATTGATGGGGTTTTACATACTGAAGAGCCAGTACCACCTTGGAACTCCTCACCTCCAGACATAACAATAACACTCAAAACCCATCAATCCCCTCAAGCACCTCCTTTCCCCAACTTGAGCCAGTTGGAGGATTTTTCATTGACACCCTTTCATGATATAATAAGAAAGCTGTTGTAGCCTCTAATGCTTCACACTGTACACTTCCTTGCCCTCATCTACCATTATGATACCATCTGGAGATATGTGCTTAATGAGGGTGAAAGACCTCAGTGGTTAACTCTTTATTCCAGTTTGGTGCCTAGACCCACCGGAGACTTGAGTTGGAAAGTGCATTGGTGCATTGACCACGGGAGAGTATTTAGCTTGTTTTACAGACTCCCCAGCTGCTTGTCCATTCTGCGGCAAAGGAGAATCTGTGTTTCATGCTTATTTTACACGTGTAAAGACTACAACCTTTATTGGCTCTTTTCCCCTCATGTTTATATTTTTGGATGCCCAGTATCCCAGGACAATTGAAAGAAAGACCTTCTCTCCAATTTGCTCCTGTGTTTAGCCAAATTAGCCATTCATAAATCTAGAAAGCATTGTTTGGAAGGTGGGAATCCTCTGCCAGCGGAGGTCTTGTTCCGGGTGCTGTTGCGTTCCCACATCTGAGCAGAGTACACACAAGCAGTGTTTACTGTTGGAAGAATGGATTTTCTGACAAGTGGGCAATAGACGGGGTACTTTGCTCAGTATCCCCAGACCTGGTTTCTGTTCAGACAATCCTCAAACTCCATATTTAAGTGCACTTTAATTTAAGTGACAGTTGTATTTTAATCAGTTAATTATCTCCTTTGAGATGTGATTAACTTTGATGAGCATTCACTCACCTGCAATTTGATTAATATTTCAGCTAATGAAAAATCAATGCATTGACCTCATTTTTTATGGGGTAAAACCACAGAAATATATGTTTACCCCGAAAAACCATATTTTTTTGGAAAGAAAACATTCTACCGAATCTAAAATGGGTACCCATGCCTTTCTACTCCAAAGTACAGAGTCGCAGTGCTTTCTCAAATTTGTCGGTCTTGATGAAGATTTCCTCAAAGCATCAACTTTACAGCATCATATCGCCCATGTATCATTACGAACCAAGAAAAAAACACCCTAAATATGGGGTCCTCCAAACAGTTTGATATCCATTGTGCATAGGTTTACCAAAGTATCTGGCATTTAGAGGCCTCAAAATCAAGTTAGCACATACAAATAGTCCTGAGGGTCACTGCAGCTAATGAAAATTCAACGCATTGACTGCATTTTTTGTGTGGTAAAAACAACAAAAATATGTTTACTCCCCAAAACCATATACCATAGTACACATTCTATGTAATCTAAAATGTTTACAGATGCCTTTCGGCTCCAAACTACTGAGACACAAGGTTTTCCCAAAATTGGCGGTTTTGCTGAAATATCTGAAAATTGCCTCAAAGCTTCAACTTTCCAGCATCAAATCGCCCATGTATCATTACCAACATAAAGCATCCTAAACAGTTTGTTGCCCAATATGCATAGATTTACAAAACTATGTAGCATACAGAGTCCCCAAAATCCAAATAGCGCATAGGAATTCTCACGCATGACACTCTGGCTACTACAATATAAGCACCCGCTATGTGCATTATGTGCCATGAGACCCCCTAACAGTATGGAGACCCTAAAAAACTATATATTTTCCAAAAGTACACATTCCTACAAATGTAAAACCGACAAATATGTCTTTTTACTGCAAACTACCAAACTGCAAAGCTATGCTAAACATTATGCTTTTTCTGAAATTGCTGAAAATCATCACAAAGCTTGCATTTTACCCCATTATATACCTAACATTTCACAACGTACCAGCAAAAGACATCCTAAACATGAACGCCATGGGTCTACTAAACAGTTTGATGCCCAGTATGCATTGATTTACTAAACTATGTGGCATACAGAGACCCCCAAATCCAAATAGTGTATATGAATTCTCACATATAACACTGGCTACTCGAATATAAGCTCCCAGGATTTGTATTATGTGCCATGAGACCACCTAACAGTATGGAGACCCTAGAAAATCATATATTTTCTGAAAGTATACTCCCCTGATCCCCCCAAAATGTGTGTGTAAGTGTGAAAATAAGTGTGTATTAGTATAATAAGTGTGTTTGTGTGTGTGGGGGCACTAACCTGGGGTGGCAGGCTGCAGATCATCCAGGAGGGCTGGATGCAGAGCTGGAACCGATGGAGACTGTCTTCAAAGCAGGATCTGGGGAGTGGGAGGAGCTGGAGGACCAGGAAGTGCAGGCAGCAGCAGGACACATGCTTGCTCCTGCCCAGGCTCGTTACTTTGGGGCGGGAGAATGAGTTGGAATGGAGCAAGCAGCTTTACAAGCTGCTCCTCCATTCCCAAACCTTCAAATGAATTTAGAATCTACATTCTGTGGCATTTCAGCAATCCTAGCCACAGAACATAGATTCTACAATCTGTGGTATTCAAAGAGTTAAATGAATTGTTCAGTGTAAAAAGAAAAACAAGGTAAACAGATATATTGTGCAAAATAAAACATGTTTCTAATATAGTTAATAGATTCAAAAATGTAATCTATAGAGGTTGGAGTGACTGGATGTCTAACATAATAGTCAGAACACTACTTCCTGCTTTAGAGCTCTTTTGGTTTCCACTGACTGGTTACCAGGCAGTAACGAATCAGTGACTTGAGGGGGGGACCACATGGTTCCTAACTGTTTGCTTTTGAATCTGACCTGCATGCTGAGGATCAATTGCAAACTCACTGAACAGTTATGTTGCATGTGGCCCCCGTTAAAGTTGCTGACTAACTCAGAGTTCGAGAGCTAAAAAGCAGGAAGTAGTGTTCTGGCTATTATGTTAGACATCCAGTCACTCCAGCCTTTATACATTACATTTTTGGCTAACTAACTATATTAGAAACATATATCAGATTGTTCTTGTTTCAGTATTCCTGGTTTCTTAATTCTGACTAAAGATCCAGGCTGAAATTGTACTTCTCTTGCACAGGGCCAGAACTAGGGGTAGGCAGAGTAGGCACGTACCTAGGGCGCAAAGCTGAGGGGGCGCCAGGCACGTACCTGCTCTGTCGCCTACCCCGTGTCCGGTCCTGTGTCTCCCTGACTGGCGTCGGTAATTTCAGTCTTAAATGCGCTTGCGCTCATGCGCGTAGTTTCGCGCATGCGCGCCGGTGCGTATTTTCGCACATGCGCACCGGTGCAGTATGATTTTGTAGGCACAGTATTTTGTGGAAGTTTGATGTCTGCAACATGTAACTTAGTGCGCATCTGTCTGCCATGTAATAATTCAGCAGATGATTGGGTTGTTGCATGGCACATTGCTCTGTAGTTATGTAGGAACTCTGTTCTAAATACTTTCCAAGATTTCCCAGTAAGATTTGCTGTCTGTAGTGCTTCTTTCAGACTTCTGTTGAATTGCTCGATTTCTCCATTTGCTTGTGGGTAATACACTGAAGATTTCCTATGCACAATAGTCCTCTCTCTCAGAAAGGATTCAAACTCATACGAGACAAACTGTGGTCCGTTGCCTGATATTAACTCCTTTGGATTACCTTCTCTGCTGAAGACTGAAGGCAGAAATGTTATTACTGTAGCTGATGTTATATGAGAAACAAATGCAATTTCTGTCCATTGTACAAGCTAGGCGGGATTTATAGTGGATGCAGTGTCGGATTGGCCCGGCGGGGGCCCACCGGGTTTTTTCCCGGTAACCCGCCGTGCCAGTCCGACACTGCATCCACTATAAATCCCGCCTGGCCAGAACCCTTCTCCAGATATTTCCAATCGCAACCATACGGCGATGTTGCGCATGCGCACCGAATGGCGCTGTTGCTGGGCCGACGCATCTTAGTAGGGGGGCCGGAGGGGGGCCCCTGGACAGCAGTCCCGGGGGGCCCCGGGCCCCCCAGTCCGACCCTGAGTGGATGGCAGATATGTATCCCCGGTTTTTAGGTTCTGAGCCATCCATTTAAGAAACACCAGAGGGTTAAGCAGCCAGAAGGTGGGCTGGACAGCCAAGGGGTGTTTAAGGAAGTCAGCAGCAGGTGTGCAGTGTGTGAGAGAAGGAGCTGCACAGGAGTGCTGGGCTGTATTGTTGGGATGGCTGGACTTTCAGAGACCTGGGGGGCCTGATAGCCAGGGGGATATTTTCCTGGTGTTTTCCCCACAGACCAAGCCTGGATAGTTCCTTGGGGTACTGAAAACTTAAAAATGCTGAAGTAAGCTATTTTGTTTATTGCTGGACTTTATGTTGCTGAATGAAGCTGTTTTCTTTCTGTTACATTGTGGCTGCTGCTGGAAGCTCTTTGTGTTCAAAATAAACGGACTGTTTTTCTTTTCACCTTGGAGTGGACTGCATTTATGCTAACAATCCTGCTTTGACCCCCCCCCCCCCAAACTTCACAACTGGTGCTAGGATGCGGGCAGGCACTACCAAAGAAAACGTTTATTTTTTTTTCCTCTGAAAACTGACATTTAAAGAGACAGTAACCTATTTTTGCTAAAGATGGAGGAACTGTTGCAGGAAATGTCTTGTGATACAGTTCAGCTTCAGCAGAGTATGGTCATGCAGCAGCAGGCTACAGAGGCCCAGCAAAGAATGCAGCAGCAGGCTATAGAGGCCCAGCAAAACACTACCGCTCAACTTCAGCAGAGCATGGTCGTGCAGCAAGAGGCTACAGAGGCCCAGCAAAAGAGCCTGGAGGCTCAAGTATTGGCTTTGCAAGAGTCTGTAAATTTACAAGTAACTGCCTTACACGAGGCTACCATTATCCACCAGCAATCCACAGATGCTCAGTTATTGGCGTTGCGAGAGTCTGCAACTTCACAGGCAACTGCCTTACAAGAGGCTACAATTACTCAAGCCAAGGTGTTGGCTGAGGCTGTCCAGGAGTTTGCTCCAGGACGGGAGTCCGTTGTCATGGTCCAGGGGAACCCGGTAACCACCCGGACAAGTCATTTTCTCCAAAAGCTGAGTCCCACGGATGATGTGGAGGCCTTTCTTACTACATTTGAGAGGACTGCAGAGCGAGAAGGGTGGCCCTGAGATAAATGGGCCAGCCTAATAGCTCCATTTCTGTCTGGTGATCCACAAAAGGCATATTACGATCTTAACCCAGATGTCGCCATGAATTATGATCGGCTAAAAGCAGAGATCCTGGCCCATCTAGGGGTAATCACTGCAGTAAGAGCTCAGAGGGTACACAGGTGAAAATATCAAACTATACTACCGCCTAGATCACAGATGCACGACCTTATCCATTTGGTTACCAAGTGGCTGCAACCCGAGGATCTGAATGGACCCCAAATTGTGGAGCGGGTTGTGACAGATCGTTATCTTCGGTCCCTCCCTGTTGACCTGCAGCGTTGGGTGAATCATGGGGACCCCAAAACCGCGGATCGGCTGGTCAAAATGGTTGAGAGGTACACGGCTACCGAGGAACTACTGGCTCCCACCGGTCAGCGACCATTCACCAGCTCACGTCCAGAGAAATGTACGCCAGCCCAGAAAAGTTCCCCGCAGAGTCCTAGGCTCAGTGTGAAAGAAAGTAGAGACGTGTCACCCCCTGCCCAACAAGGGGTACCCGCAGATATCTCTTAACCCTGGAAGGGGGGAACGTGCAATGTTGGAGGTGTCAAGCCTGGGGCCACACTAGAGAACAATGCCCATTGAAGGAGGATCCCATGGAGTGTGGGGCTCTCCAGCAACTGTCCTGTTATGCCCAAAAAGTTTGCACTGCATGCCCTGACTCAGTTGAGGGGCAGTTTGAGTGTACTGTCTACATTAATCAGGTTCCAGTCAAGGCTCTCCTGGATCCTGGGAGCATGATGACCCTGGTATTGGACAGTGTTATTGGCAAATTTGAACCAGTGTCCAAGTCACTCAGGGTAATTTGCATCCACGGAGATACCCGGTCTTACCCGCTAGTTACAGTGACCATCACTGTTGATGGGGAATCCGTGGTGCATGAGGTGGCAGTGGTGAGTAAACTGCTACACCCCGTTATTGTGGGACCTGACTTTCCAAAGTTCTGGGAATTATGGGACAGTATGGAGAAGAAAACCACTGACTTGAGGGTGGGGGTGGGTTCCCAAAACCCAAGGGGTGCTGGAAATGACATAATGCATGAATGTAAAAATGATATTGTGTCACAGCCCCAAACTCTGGAAAAGGGTAATAAGGTAATTGAGGATCCTGGTCAGAGGACCAAGCCGTCATCTGAGGGGGGGGGGATTTCTTCCCGTTACAGGTAATGCTTGGGGAGGATGATGAGGATGATTCATTAAGCCCCATATCTCTTGATCTAGATGTGTCAAGGGGAGCCTTTAGCACTGCCCAGATGCAGGATCCTACCTTAGTTAATGCCCGAGAACAAGTGGTGGTGATAAATGGGGTTTCCCAAGAACCAGGTGCAGGGAAGCGCTGGCCGCACTTTGCTGTAAATGGCGATCTACTCTATAGAGTCACCAAGGTCCGTGAGGAGATGGTGGAACAACTGTTAGTTCCAAAGCCATACAGATGAATGGTACTTGACCTGGCGCATGATGATGCACTGGGTGGACACTTGGGGGCAGAGAAGACCGAAGAAAGAGTTACAGACCGTTTTTTCTGGCCAGGTTTAAAGTCCGAAGTAAAATCCTACTGTGCGTCCTGTCCTACCTGCCAGTTAACAGCTCTGGCTTCTCATTTTCGCAGCCCCTTGATGCCCTTACCCATTATCGAGGTACCATTCGAACGTATAGCAATGGATTGGTAGGTCCCCTGGTAAAATCTGCCCGAGGGCATCAGTATATCTTGGTAATCCTTGATTACGCCACCCGATACCTGGAAGCCATTCCCTTAAGGAATGCCACATCTAAAGCCATTGCCAGGGAGCTGTTTCTGATGTTTTCACGGACAGGGATCCCAAGGAGATATTTACTGACCAGGGTACTTCATGTCAAAGGTTATGTCAGGTGTGTGCAAATTGTTCCAGATACAGCAATAACGTACGTCTGTCTACCATACTCAGACAGACGGCTTAGTGATACGGTTTAATAAGACCTTAAAAACCATGCTTAAGCGTGTGGTACAAAAAGACAGTAAGGATTGGGATTGTCTATTACCTGCTCTTTTATTTGCAATTCGGGAGGTGCCTCAGGCATCCACAGGGTTCTCCCCCTTTGAGTTAGTGTACGGGCGCAGGCCCAGGGGACTGCTTGATATTGTCAAGGAGGCTTGGGAGAGTGAAGCTTCTCCCCACAAAGGTGTTTTGGAGCATATCTCTCAAATGAGGGAAAATTTGTTAAAGCCTTGGAAGGATAGAGAACAAGTTTCGGCACTGGCTAGTGGGAAACTTGAGTCTCAGATTGGTGCTGACAGTATCCTGGTAGCTACAGCATTGTCAAAAGCCCAGACCCAGCACGTAAGGGAGTTTTTGCAGAGAAAAAAATATATTTTTTCTGATTTGCCGGGGATCGCTAATGTCATAGAGCATGATGTAATTACAGAGCCGGGAGTAAAGATGTGTCTCAAACCTTACCGCATTCCAGAAGCTCGCCAGAAAGCTGTCTCAGAGGAGGTAAAAAAAATGCTTGAGTTAGGGGTTATTGAAGAGTCACAGAGTGAATGGTCAAGTCCCATTGTGTTGGTACCCAAGCCCAACGGTACTCTGTGATTCTGCAATGATTTCAGAAAACTCAATGAAATTTCCAAATTTGATGCCTATCCTATGCCCCGGGTAGACAAACTTATAGAGAGGTTAGGTCCTGCCCGTTATATTACCACTTTGGACCTCACCAAGGGGTACTGGCAAATACCCCTAACCCAGACGGCAAAAGAGAAAACCGCATTCTCCACTCCAGATAGGCATTTTCAATATAAAAGAATGCCCTTTGGTTTACAAACTGCCCCAGCAAAGTTTCAAATGGACAAACTTTTGAGGTCCCATCAGAGGTACATCAGAGGTACACATCCGTTTACCTGGATGACATTGTCATCTTTAGTGGGGACTGGGATTCTCATTTGCCTAAAGTCCAGGCAGTTCTTGACTCCCTGAGACAGGGTGGGTCTGTCCTGAAAAGTGTGCCATAGGGATGGAAGAGGCAATATACCTTGGGTACATTGTAGGTAGAGGGCTAGTAAAACCCCAGCTAAATAAGGTAGATGCTGTCCAGAACTGGCCACTCCCTAAAACAAAGAGACAGGTACGAGCATTCCTGGGAATGATTGGGTACTACCGTAGGTTTGTCCCCAACTTTGCCACAGTAGCAGCCCCATTGACTGACCCGACCAAAGGTCGGAAGTCAGTCATAGTTGAGTGGAACATGGATGCTGAAAAGGCATTCCTCGAACTCAAGTCTGCTCTTTGTCACCACCCCATCTTGGTGGCACCAGATTTCTCAAAGGAATTTATTGAACAGACGCATGCTTCAGACGTAGGTCTGGGAGCTGTCCTATCACAGGTCATTAATGGGGAAGAGCATCCCGTAGTGTTTCTCAGTAGAAAGCTGACTGCAGCAGAGAAAAACTATGCAATAAATTGAGCGGGAATTAAGCCATTAAGTGGGCCTTGGGTTATTACCTTTTAGGTAGGAGATTCCGTCTGATGTCTGATCATGCCCCACTCAACTGGATGAAGCAGAAAAAAGGGGCAAACGCCAGGGTAACCCGATGGTTCCTGGCACTCCAGGAGTTCAAATATACTGTAGAGCACAGACCCGGAAAACAGCATATGAATGCAGATGCTTTGTCTCGAGTCCATTGTCTAGGCTCTACTAGGGCCTCCACCTCCCCTGGGTTGAGGCAGAGGGGGGGGGATATTTACAAGCCTGACGGGATTTATAGTGGATGGCAGATATGTATCCCCAGTTTTTAGGTTCTGAGCCATCCATTTAAGAATGTTCCCTTTAAGAAACACCAGAGGTTTAAGCAGCCAGAAGGTGGGCTGGATAGCCAAGGGGTGTTTAAGGGAGTCAGCAGCAGGTGTGCAGTGTGTGAGAGAAGGAGCTGCACAGGAGGGCTGGGCTGTATTGTTGGGATGGCTGGACTTTCAGAGACCTGGGGGGCCTGATAGCCAGGGGGATATTTTCCTGGTATTTTCCCCACAGACCAAGCCTGGATAGTACCTTGGGGTACTGAAAACTTAAAAATGCTGAAGTAAGCTATTTTGTTTATTACATTTTGACTGCTGCTGGAAGCTCTTTGTGTTCAAAATAAACGGACTGTTTTTCTTTTCACCTTGGAGTGGCCTGCATTTATGCTAACAATCCCGCTGTGATTCCCCCCAAACTTCACACCATTTACTGTAATAGTCCATCAAGGTTATAGCAAATCTGCAGTCTATAGGAGCATTTGTAAAAGGACCCACAATATCAATAGCAAGTTTTCCCATGCTGAATCAGAAAATGATGCTAGTTTGACATCTGGTCTCAACTTAACTTTGTGTACAAAGTTCTTTGCACAACCCAGTGAAGTGTTGCTTTGTTTTGAGATTTTAGACACAGGCTGTGTGGCAGGCACTGGTGCTGTAGTAATGAGACCATCAACTAATTGTAGGTTTAATGCAGTGAAGAGATCCCTTCCATGTATAGCAGTACCCTTATTCACATTGTAAAGGTCACATTTTGCAGTATTTGATTAAAATTGTACAGTCAATGGCAAGCAACCAAGCACAGGGATCGGATCCTTTAAGTAACTGATCAGTTTAAGGGCAGGTGCAACAAGCAGATCTTTTGCAAAGTATTTCACGAAAATATCCTTTGGTAGTATAGAAACAGCTGAACCTGTATCAAGGATCAGGTTAATGGAGTGTCCCTTGTCAGGAGAAGCAGTACTGACACTGACAGTGCATATACACCAGCTTTATCTTTACTCAATACTGTGACATTTGTAGTAGTGACTTCATGAAAATCTTTAGCATAACTACGGAAGATCTTAGCAAAATGTCCTACTTTTGTGCATTTGCGGCACAGTTTCGCTTTTGCAGGAAATGTAACATGATGTGCAGTGTGTTGTGTTGAACCACAGCGAAAGCAGTATTTTTTATTTGTATTTGCTGCACGGTTTTGCAGTGTAGGTGAATCCCTTTCCTTAGCACTGTATTTTGCCTGTGACTGTGCATTATTAGGCCACAGTGTTGAATTCACAATCTGTGCATTCCCAGCAGTTCCCTGACTAAGAGTTTTAGCCTCTGCCACTGCTGTTTCAATTTGGCTAGCAACTATAATAGCCTTTGCAAGGGTTAAATCCTGCTCTAGGTCTCTTAGCATTTCATCTGTTAGAGTCCCAAACTCACAGGTAACAACCAGCTCTCTCAAAGCTGCTACAAATTGTTCTGTGGATTCGCCATTACGTTGTCCACGTTGGCGGAATTTATATCTTTCAGCAACCACATTTACTCTTGGCATGAAAAAGTTCTTTATAGCAGTAAGAGCAGTTTTATAAGTATAATCAGGTAATGGTAATGTATAGAATATACGCTGTCCCTCTGCTATATATATATACCCCAACTATACTGTTTTAATGCAACATGTAAATAATTTAGAGGAAGAGTAGCTAGGTGTAGCTGATTACAGAAATTGGATATTTATATATGCTCCTGAGGAAGCGTGATGCACATCACTCTAATTGCATAGAGTAACAGATCTGATTTAAAATACTAACTTGAATTACTATATAACTTGTGATTCTTCAGATGCTTGTGAGTAGCCGGCATTAAGCAGGGGTCTTTTATTTTAATAAAGCTTTATCATGTTATAGGAGAATTGTCTGATCATGAAGCCTCTGTATTCCCACTTTGGACATTATTTGGCACTTACCTCTGTGTGCCTGGTCAGTAGACATGCTTACCATATGATAGGTGAATAATTCACATATTCTTTTAGACAGTGTACTGTATGGTTATAATGGTTACAAATATAGTGCAATGTTTAGTTATTATTAGTCACTATACTACTCTTTATTGTTTTTTGGTTTTACAGAAACGGTGTGCATGCTAAGTAAGAGCATAACAACGTGTTTTACCACGTTAGCCAAAAATCAAAAATATATAATGTAGGTGATACATTTTATTAAGTGGACTATTAGGATGCTCCGAATCCAGGGTTCAGTTCGGGATTTGGCCAGGATTCGCCCGAATCCTTGTGTCTGGCCGAAGCAAATCCAAATCCTAATTTGCATATGCAAATTAGGGTCAGGAAGCTGAATTGATTGACTTTTCGTCACAAAATAAGGAAGTAAAAAAATGTTCTCCACTTTTTCTCCTTCCTGCCCCTAATTTGCATGTGCAAATTAGGATTCGGTTCGGTATTCGGCCAAATCATTCACGAAGGATTCCCGGAATCCCAAATAGTGTATTCGGTGCATCCCTATAGATTATAATACATACGCTTTTGTGGACTACTTAGATGCCTGCTTCAGGCATGGTTGCACTCGCATACAAAAAGCAAAAGGAGTCTCAGCCATACCAAAATTATAAGAGGAAAAATAAAATGAAGAAGGTGGAGAAGAGATGGAGAACTTTTTTTAAGTAAAGCAGTTGATGAAGATTGTGATAAATATCCCAGCCGATGATGTGCGGTTCAAGAAAAACTCAACTCACTCCTGAGCCTTACACACTAAGGGGGTTGTTTATCTAAGTCCAAATTTATCTCAGTATTTTCTGCGCTTATTTATTAATACATTTTCCCGAAATCCAATAAAATACAAAACAATCGTGAAAAATCAGATTTTCACGGTTTTTTTTTGGATTTCTCATCCGCTCCTCACAATTTTTTATGATTTTTCACCTGAAAACTCAGAAAACTTTGGGGTATTGCCAAAAAACTTACAGAACAGAGGATACAGTCAAGTTATGAGATTTGAAATGAAAAGTGTGCAAGTCATACTCCAGAGAAGTTTATTCAAATAGCTGGTGCTTCAGCTTTTTCTTTAAATGCGTAAAAATATAGTATATAGTATCATATTCATGAGTCTTTATCTGTAAAATGTATAATATATATATATATTTTTCACCAGCTGATACAAGTTTTTTAATTATTTTTTTACATTATGTTAATTACATTATTTGCAAACTGTACTGACTTAAATTCACAAGAAATGTTACAGTATGGCAGATGCAAATGATTTGTGTGCTTTTAAAAACATGGATATTAAATGTTGCACATAATATTATTCTATCTTTAGACTTTCGTGTGGATGGCAAGAACAATAGCTTTTAATCTAATGAACTGACATAGGTTTCTTAATTAACACAAAAACAAACTATCTGTAGATAAAATATACAGAGGAATCGAATTCCCTTCTAAACATGTTGGAAGGTTTGTTTGCCCTAGTGCAGTAACCCATATCTACTCATCAGACTTTTGCTTTAATTTGTCTAATTTCACTACACATTTCAAAGCTAATTGCTTATAGGTTGCTATAGGTTACTGAACTGGAGTAAATGTTCACTCTTACTAAATTAGCATGTTAGTCAAACACATTGTGTAATATTTCTAAAATAAAAGAAACAAATGGAAGTTGTTTAAATATCTTGTTTGGTTAATAAAACTATTATATAGTAACATAGTAACATAGTAAGTTACGTTGAAAAAAGACACATGTCCATCAAGTTCAACCTTTCAACTTTTTTTAACCTGCCAGTTGATCCAGAGGAAGGCAAAAAACCCCATCTGAAGCCTCTCCGATTTGTCACAGAGAGGTAAAAAATTCCTTCCTGGCTCCAAAATGGCAATCGGACTAGTCCCTGGTTCAACTTGTACTATGAGCTATCTTCCATAACCCTGAACTCCCTCACTTGCCAAAAAGTCATCCAACCCCTTCTTAAATGTATCAGCCAGTACAAATAATTCAGGGAGAGAATTCCACATCTTTACAGCTCTCACTGTAAAAAAACCCTTCTGAATATGTAGGTAACTATAGAGCTTAGTATCACAATAGCCTAACGGCTATGCGGATAATATTGCGGAATACACAACACTTAGTGGGACTGCACTAGGCAAATTCATTTTCGAAAAGGACCTTGGAATCACTCCTTAAATGCCTCTTCTGTTTGTAACTATAGAGCTTAGTATCACAATAGCTGTTATCATATAACCCCTTAAACGCCTCTTCTCCAGCGTGAACATCCCAAATTTGCCAATCTTTCTTTATAGCTAAGATTTTCCACATATTTTACCAGCTTTGTTGCCCTTCTCTTTTACCTGCTATAATACAATAATGTCTTGTTTGAGTGATGGAGACCAAAACTGTACGGCATATTCTAAATGGGGCCTTACCAGTGCTCTAAAAAGTGGATCAATACCCCTTTTAATACAGCTCACGACCTTATTTGCTCTTGATGCTACTGACTGGCATTGCTTGCTACAGCCAAGTTTATCATCTACAAGGATTCCAAGGTCCTTTTCCATAATGGATTTGCCTAGTGCAGTCCCACTAAGTGTTGTGTATTCCGCAATATTATCCGCATAGCGTTGTGAAATGTAGATTCCACAATTTACCACAGCCAGGCATAATGAAGCAACCAAGGTTCCCAGAGATGAAACGATTTAGTCAGATTATCCAGCCCAGAGACAGCAAATTCTACAGAGATCTTTCAAAATGTGCCCACAGGTTATACTTCCTTCCTTCTCTCTTTCCCTCTTCTTCTTCTAATGCTTCTCTCTTCCTCTGCTTCCCTCCTCATCAGCCAAAAACCAGCTCCATTATTATACTGTTTCTATGCTATTGACCAAAATGGGGAATGGTTCTGATTGGTTGATAAGTTAAACAGGAAAATCAGCTAATTTCTTTAGATGTCCTTTTTACCAATAACAACTGTACAAACAGTTCCTCTTTGAAATGTAAAAGACCCTGTCCAGATGGTCTCTCGGGGTATGTCCCTTCTATTTAACTGTCAGGACCGATTGGCACGGTCGTCCCTTTTGGCGCCTCCGTCCTCTCCAATGGCGCATCCAAGATGGCGGCACCCATTGACTTCACATGGGGAACAGCGACACCGTCGTCTTCACGCCAGTGCGATGATGTCGTGCGCATGGCGTGAAATTCAAAGATGAAAACTGTTGCAGGTCACGGGTTCAATGCCCGATTATAGCATTTGTTTTGGACATTCCTGGGTGCTCTATTATTCCTGTTGGACTGATTTGTGGACTTTGACCCTGCCTGTTTATCGACTTTGCTGTTTATCTGCCTGCCTTTTGAACATCTGCCTGGATTTGGATTTCATCAACTCTTTAAACCCATTTGTACTGCGAACTTGGACTTTGATCCCTGGGCTTCCTCCTTGGTCCTCGACTACTCCTGCTGGGAGCCGATAGGCCCCCTGACATTAACAAAGCATCCTATCTTATTTTTAAGATAGGATCATCCTTAAGACAGGATGGGTCATAAAAACTCAGGACATATACTACCTAAATGGGGGTTAATTACAATCCTGAAGTAGGCAGGAACTAAGAAATGTGTATTCATATATATAGAATGATTCGAAGGAGGGGCGCATGTGCAACATGACCGAGTGAAGACGCTGTTTTACGTCGCTCCGCAGTAAGAGGCTTTAAATCCCCGAATATTAGCAGTTTCTGGCACACAAACGATCGGGGAATCCCGCAGCTGCACCCTCTGGTAATGGGGAAAAAGAAGAACCTAGAGCCGACAGGCACTTTGACGCCATTTCTTCACAAATCCGCGGCTTCTAACAGGCACCGGCGGGCCCAAGATGGCGGCGCGGACTCGGATCCGGAGCACGCTAGTCCAGACAAGGCTCCCAAAAGCTCGCACAAGCGTGCGGCTTCGCTTCACAGAGTGGCAGCCGCCGACAAGCCTCGCAAGCCTCGGGAAGGGGGAGACGACTTTGCTGGCCACGATGCTTCGGCCTCCAATTCCCCCATCGGTCACCCTGCGTGGACTCCCGCCCAGCACGCATTTATGCCCACAGACCAGGTGCGTAGGGTTGGGAACGATATGGGGGATCAGAATACGAGCCACTCCTCGGCCTCTAGCTCTCCTTGTGGGGCCCCCTCCCAGACACTAACCCAGCCTACACGTGTAGCTACCGACAAGCTGACTCAGGCCAAAGATGGTGGATTTGACCATGAGGCAGGCCCCTATGCTCCCTCGCGCCCACACACTCCAGACAACTGGATGGAAACTTCCTCGACTAGGGCAGACGACTCTTACACTTCTCGGCCTGTTACTGCTGACATACTTGCACTTCAGCTATCGGCCCTACGTAATTCACTGACTGCTGCGATTGCGGGTGCAGTTAAAGACGCAGTGCACGAATTTCGAACGGAGGTACACTCCTTGGGCCAAAGAGTGGATAAGCTGGAAACTATTTCCGACAATTTGATAGTGAGGCATAATGCCCTAGAAGACGACCAGCTCACTATACAGGAAGAACTGGCCAACCTCAAATCACATTGTGAAGATCTGGAAAACAGAAACCGACGGCAGAATTTGCGTATACGGGGTGTTCCTGAAAGCATTCTGCCAAAAGATATCAGGCACTACCTCAGAGCTCTATTTTCTAAACTCTGCCCGGATCTACCAGTTGAAGCTTGGCGATTTGATAGGGCTCACAGAGCGCTGGGTCCTAAGAAACCCAGCCAGTCAGCTCCGAGAGACATTGTACTCTGTTGTCACTACTTTGAAAGTAAGGAGAAAATACTTCAGGTGACACGGAACTCAACACACGTTGAATTTCAAGGGGTGAAGCTGCAAATCTATAACGACTTATCTCCCATCACGTTGACTAAAAGAAGGGACTTTAGACCTGTCACTCAGCATCTAAGAGCACACGACACCCCGTATCGATGGGGGTTCCCCTTCAAATTAATTGTCTCTATAAAGGGCCAGCAACATTTTCTCTCTGACCTGCAGAAAAGCAATACATTTCTGAGTGTGCTTGGCTTGCCTCATCTACCGATGCCTAAAGATGCTACACCTTTGCGATCCCTTCGGATGACTCCGGAATGGGAGACGACTGGCTCCGCCAAGAGTCGGCTGCTGTCTACCCCACCGCACAGACCTGGCTCTCCGACTTGAGACGACCTACGATGGATACTCGTTGGTTTTGCTCTTATGGGCGGTTCTGCAGCTGTTCGGGACTTGATCTACAATGTTTGGTCCTAATAAGCCTTCTCTGCGGAGGGACGGACACCTTCTCTTGTTGTTTTTTTTGCCTAGACGCTTCTCTCGACACTGATACTCGGATGGGGTATCTCCATAGTGTCCCAGGTTACCCGGTTCAGGTAACACCACTGCTTGTACATATTTTGTGTTTCATTTTGTTTACTGTTATTTTTGATTCGCTACCTCCTATGCCACCTTCTTTTTCCCTCCCCTATGTGAGCCCTGGACTGCACACTTCCCTGAGCCACGCTTGTTGCCTTGCCCTCAGGACTAACACGATATTGGATATACAACATCTTTTCACTTTTTGGCTCATTCCTGCTTTTGGATTATCGTTTGGTCATTTTCAAGGGTCCATGCTTTCAGTGGCCTCTGGAACTTACACAATGGGGCGGAATAGTACCAATGTTGACCTACAATGGTCGGTTATTTGCTTTGATTGGTTGCTCCCTATGATTAATGTTGATTATTATGCTTATTTTTCTGTGCAATGTATGATTTCACCAGCGTATGAGCCTTCTAGCATAGCACTCTCACCCATAGTCTTCAAATGGTCCGATTATTTTCTTTGAATGTGAAAGGACTTAACAGTCCCAGGAAAAGAACGCTAGCTTTGAAAGAAATCCAGAGGTTTAAAGCTGAAGTGGCGTTCCTTCAGGAAACGCACTTCAAAGCTTCTGATAATAATTAACTTCATTCTCCACAGTACACTAGGACCTATCAGGCATCTGGCCCCCATAAGAGAGCAGGGGTCATGACTTTGATTCATAAGGATTGCCCCCTGACGATAACAAATCATATTGCAGACCCTAACGGTCACTACTTGCTGTTACAGGGCTCATACGTTGGTACTCCTATAACTTTGATCAATGTTTATGTTCCCAATACCAAACAACTTCACACGATACGCAAAGTTTTGTCACTAGCAACCAAATATTCCTCCACGATTCTACTAATAGGGGGTGACTTTAATTTAGTTTTCTCTGAGATTATGGATAGGGACATCTGCCCCTCACGCACCTCCCCGGTTCCATGGCAGGCCAAACAATTCCGCACTGTTATTAGATCCAATGCCCTGTTTGATGCGTGGCGTATCGATCACCCTAGAGACCGTAGATACACCTTTTACTCCTCCCCTCATCAGATCTCCGTGCGACTAGATTATTTTTTTGTATCCCAAAATTGTCTGAAATATCCAACCACCACTTCTATCCAGGCTATCTCATGGTCAGACCATGCTCCCATCACTTTAAATATTTCGATCCCTCCGGTGATTTCAAAGCAGCCTCACTGGAGATTGAATGAAACGATTCTTAATGACCCTCACACCAAGGAAGTCATAGAGAACCATTTGAAAGAGTATTTTGTGCAGAACAGGGGGTCTATAGATTCCATTGCTTTAACTTGGGAAGCCCATAAAGCTGTCATTCGGGGTCACCTTATTTCAATCTCTACTGCTAGGAAACATACTAGGAGACAACAAATTTACAAATTGGAATCCAAATTGTATCAATTAGAATCGGCAGTACGCCAGGACTCTGACCCGGCCCTGCTGCAAGAAATTTGCACTTTACGCGCCTCTTTGAAACAACTTGCCCTGCTAGACGCAGAGAAAACACTGCTTTGGACTAAGAGGAAATATTATCAAATGGGAAATAAGGCCCACACTTTACTAGCTAACCAACTAAAAAGGCGAGCCAGGCAATCCCAAATTTTAACGATCTGTCCCAGTAACGGGGAGGCTACCCACAACCCCACTCAAATCTCTCAAGCTTTCCATTCCTACTATTCCACACTATATAATCTATTCCCGACACCCTCCCGAGCTGCCGATACTAAATCGCACTCTCTTGCTCAGTTTCTAGAGGGGTGTCGCTTACCCAAACTGACCGAGGAAGACCTGGAGACAATGAACAGGGAGATTACAGGGGACGAGGTTCTTGAAGTTCTTAGAGCTATCCCTCTCCACAAATCTCCAGGGCCTGACGGATTCACTAATACATATTACAAAGTCTTTAGGGCTACCCTTGCCCCCATCCTGGCTGAGCTCTTTAACACCTTCCTGCAGGGCAAAGAACAAATTCCGACCTCTATGCTTTCCTCATACATAACTGTGCTTCCCAAGGAGGGCAAGGACCTGACGCAGTGCGGGAGCTATAGGCCTATAGCGCTTCTAAATAGTGACTTGAAGATATTCACTAAGATACTAGCTCAGCGCCTAGCCCCACTCTTGCCCAAACTGATAGATTCTGACCAAGTGGGTTTTGTAATGGGACGGCAAGCAGGCGATAATACTCGCAGGGCCATTGATCTTATTGATATTATTCAATCACGGGGCCCTCCATCTGTTGTTCTGAGTTTAGATGCGGAGAAAGCCTTCGACAGACTGGATTGGGCATATATGACTAGGCTGCTCCAACATATGGGATTCCACGGTCCTTTCCTCCAGGCTATCAAATCATTATACACGACCCCTTCTGCCTATCTGAAATTGAATGGTGATGCTGGCACGCCTATCCATATTAGGAATGGTACACGGCAGGGCTGCCCCCTTTCTCCTTTGCTTTACGCCCTCAGTATAGAACCATTGGCTGCCATGATAAGGGACCACCCAGACATTGCGGGAATTACAGTGGGTCCCGACACATATAAGATATCACTTTTCGCTGACGATGTCCTGCTCACTCTTAGTAATCCCTCTATCTCCCTGCCTAATCTACATCACACATTGCAGGAATATATCTTAGTGGCAGGATACAAAATCAACTGGGCTAAATCGGAGGCTCTCCTGTTTCACGTAGGTGGTCAAGCTAGGAGGGCACTTCAGGAGACTTACTGTTATAAGTGGCAGAAGTCGCATATAAATTATCTAGGAGTAAAACTGACACCACATTATCGCCAGCTGTATCAAGCAAATTTTGTGCCTCTGGTTGATCGGATTCGGAAAGACATGCAGGAGTGGGGGTCCCATAGTATATCCTGGTTTGGGCGCATAGCCGCAGTCAAAATGACAGTGCTTCCTAAACTTCTCTACTTGTTTGAAACCATTCCAGTTCACATCCCTGTCACTAAATTAGGCCATATACAGAAATTGATACTTAAATACATCTGGGGTGCGGCGAAACTGAGATTGCCACGTTCAGTGCTCTTAGCAGGGCGGCATCAGGGGGGCCTTGCGGTTCCAGACATAAACAAATACTACGAGGCTTCACATCTGCGTCAAACTCTGGCCTGGTTGCAACCTCAGGCGCCTACTAAGTGGGCACAATTAGAAGCCATTTGGACATTCCCCTACCATATAAGCAACCTGATCTTAACTGCTCACCCTAGAGTCCAGCTATAAGCACTGGCCCCAAAGCCCATAACTTTCACCCTCTCGATCTGGAAACGTTGCTTAAAGAAATATCGGATTAGCAACTATCCTTCTGCCTTGTTGCTGCTCTCTGCTAATCCGGACTTCCAACCTGGCCAAGGGCCATCATATCAATTGGATTGGGCGGCACATGCATTTCATAGGATAAATTATTTTATTAACCCGCTGAGGAAGCAGTTATACACATATGACGAATTGTTTAGAAAATGTAACTGGAGCACGGGGAAAAAGATGGAATATCTCCAGATTAAACACTTCATTCAATCTTTGTTTGGGCAACGTCCCCAGGTGCAGCTGTCTCCATTTGAGAGAATATTAGGTAGCGGTTTCCCTTACAAGGGGCTGATCTCACAATTATATTGCCTACTCAATGCCATGCCAGACGCGCCATTCCCCAAGCATACTTACATGCTATACTGGAAAAAAGCTTGGGGGAAGGAATGGTCTCATTCCCAATGGGGAAGGATGTGGGCGAACGCAAGGAAAATGACAGTGTGTACCCAGCAGAAAGAGAGTATTTATAAAACGATGATGAAGTGGTACCTCACCCCAGACCGCCTCTCTAAAATGTTTGCTCAATGCAGTCCTATGTGCTGGAGAGGCTGCCAACAAAAGGGCACTCTATTTCATGTTTTATGGGAATGCCCGAAACGATCTCCTTTTTGGGAGGATATTATTAAGCTGATAACGAAGGTTTTTAAAACCTCTTTGGATATTGCGATGCCCCATTTGCTGTTGGCCCTCCCTGTCACTGGTATAGGCAATGCTGGTCAAAAGTGGGTTAACCAGGTGTCGACGGTGGCACGGTTGGCAATCACCTCTAAATGGAAGTCTCCTGCCCTTCCCACTATTCGGGAGGTTATTTCTAGGCTTGAAAGTAATAAAAGATTTGAGGAAATGACCTCCCGAATAGGCAACACATTGCACTTACATGATAAAATCTGGGGTAACTGGAACTACTTCCTAACAACTGCAGATGCAGATTTTTTCAAGAGACAGTACTTCGACTATCGAATGGTCGAATGATTTTTAGTTCGAATCGTTCGATTCAAAGTCGTAGTCGAAGGTCAAAGTAGCCAATTTGATGGTCGAAGTAGCCAAAAAAATATTTCGAAATTCAAAGTATTTTTTCTTATTCTATTCCTTCACTCAAGCTAAGTAAATGTATCCCTAAGGGTATAAATGGCTTGGATATTTTTTACATCCCAGGTGCATGACTTTACATTTGTAGGGATTTGTAGAATAGCCACCCCTAGTATTATTGTCAGGCAGTCCCTCCATGTTATGGACACCTAATTGGGTCCTAAAATACAGTTGGGAGGGGTACTGTTGACTCTTGTTGTTTCCCACAGTGACCAGCAGATGGCACTGTGCTAGAGTATAAAAGGCTCTGAAGCCATACTTTCAGGGTCCATCTTGTGCTGGCTCTAGCCTGTGCAGGAGGCAGAGCTCGAGTGGAACCTAGACAGGTCAGGTCTAGTAAGAATAGGATACTCACCCTTATAGATCACTCTAGGAGTGATAGTCAGTCAGTTTATTTAGCTGAGCAGTCTGAGGCTCCTACGAGGATTGTAGTGGGATTAAGATCCCAGGGTACTCATTGCCCAGAAGTAGGGACTAAGTGTACAGACCTAGGGTAGATAGATTCCCCTCAGGTTCCACTTAGGGAAAAGGCTGAAAGCTGGGTGTACCTCCTCAAAGCTGCATGCATTGTTCCTATCTCTGAGGAGAATCATACTGACCAAAGGTGTTGTGAGTACTGCCTATTCAATGTATTGTATGAACCTGCAAATGTTCTGATCTATGTACACTCCACTGAGGATTGTATACTGTGCTCAATAAATCTGTTATTTGGTTAAGTTATAAGAACCACTGGCGCCCAGTTCTTTGCACCCTTATTACTGTTACAGTTGCACTACACCCTGCTTCCACCTCGATGTGAAGGCTCACTCCTTTAGATTTAAGGTCTCATCGGGAGCATAAGTACTAGGAGTGAAGCCCATAGTAGAGTAAGGTGCACTCAATTTACTATAGCGCTACACATTTATCAACATTAAATCTCATTTGCCACTTAGCTGCCCAGATTGCCAGTTTATCAAGATCCTGTTGCAAGGATGCCACATCATGGATAGAATGTATTGGGCTGGATAGTTTTGTGTCATCAGCAAACACTGATACATTACTTACAATACCCTCCCCTAAGTCATTAATAAACAAGTTAAATACAAGTGGACCCAATACCGAGGCCTGAGGGTTCCCCATTAAGAACCTTACTCCAAGTAGAGAATGTATCATTAACAACCACCCTCTGTACCCGATCATGTAGCCAGTTTCCTATCCATGTGCAAACGACTTCATTAAGCCCAACAGATCTTAGTTTAGAAAGCAGTCATTTGTGGGGCATGGTATCATCCGCTTTGGCAAAATCCAAATAGATCACATCTACTGCCCAGCACTGTCCAGTATCTTACTTACCTCATCATAAAAAGCAATCAAATTAGTCTGACATGAACTATCCTTCATAAAGCCATGCTGATTGCTGCTCATAATGTCATTCACAATGACAACATTTTTAATGTTACATAGTTACATAGTTAAATTGGGTTGAAAAAAGACAAAATCCATCAAGTTCAACCCCTCCAAATGAAAACCCAGCATCCATACACACACCCCTCCCTACTTTTAATTAAATTCTATATACCCATACCTATACTAACTATAGAGCTTAGTATCACAATAGCCTTTGATATTATGTCTGTCCAAAAAATCATCCAAGCCATTCTTAAAGTCATTAACTGAATCAGCCATCACAACATCACCCGACAGTGCATTCCACAACCTCACTGTCCTGACTGTGAAGAACCCCCTACGTTGCTTCAAATGAAAGTTCTTTTCTTCTAGTCTAAAGAGGTGGCCTCTGGTACGGTGATCCACTTTATGGGTAAAAAAGTCCCCTGCTATTTGTCTATAATGTCCTCTAATGTACTTGTAAAGTGTAATCATGTCCCCTCGCAAGCGCCTTTTTTCCAGAGAAAACAACCCCAACCTTATGTCTACCCACATAATTTAAGTCTTCCATCCCTAGTCTAACCAATTTAGTTGCATGTCTCTCCACTCTCTCCAGCTCATTTATATCCCTCTTAAGGACTGGAGTCCAAAACTGCACTGCATACTCCAGATGAGGCCTCACCAGGGACCTATAAAGAAGCATAATTATGTTTTCATCTCTTGAGTTAATGCCCTTTTTTATGCAAGACAGAACTTTATTTGCTTTAGTAGCCACAGAATGACACTGCCCAGAATTAGACAACGTGTTATCTACAAAGACCCCTAGATCCTTCTCATTTAAGGAAACTCCCAACACACTGCCATTTAGTGTATAACTTGCATTTATATTATTTTTGCCAAAGTACATAACCTTGCATTTATCAACATTGAACCTCATTTTCCAGTTTGCTGCCCAGTTTTCCAATTTAGACAAATCACTCTGCAAAGTGGCAGCATCCTGCATGGAACCTATAGTTCTGCACAATTTAGTATCATCTGCAAAAATAGAAACACCTCCAAGTCATTAATAAACAAGTTGAAAAGCAAAGGACCTAGTACAGAGCCCTGCGGTACTCCACTAACAACACTGGTCCAATTAGAAAATGTTCCATTTACCACCACTCTTTGTAGTCTATCTTTTAGCCAGTTCTCTATCCAGGTACAAATACTGTGTGATCCCTTAACAAGCCTTCAAATAATATGTCCACCACAGATGTCAAACTTACTGGCCTATAATTGCCAGGCTGAGATCGTAATCCCTTTTTAAATATTGGAATGACATCGGCTTTTCTCCAATCCATATGTACCATACCAGATGAAAGTGAATCTGAGAAAATCAGAAATAAGGGCTGGTCTATGTATAATATGTATAATTATATAATGATTATACATACAATCATTATATGTATAATTAATTCTATTTTTTATGTGTGAATATGTTACTTTTCAAGATAATGTGAAAGAATTTTAAAAGATCAAATATAATATTGTATCTAAAGGCATGGAAGAAATGGAAGGCAAAACTGCTAAAGTGTGTAGAGCTATTATTCATATTTAATATCATTCCAACTTAATAACCCACTAGTGTTAGCAAACTGATACTAGCTGAGACTTATCTCTTAAGTAATAAAAGACACAAGTTTGCCCCTGTGTAGTAACCCATAGCAATTACTACGTAGGTTAAATTATTGTGAAACTTCATCAAAAGTTTGCCATGGCTCGTTCTGCTTTGCACAACAAAAGAAAACACACAACAGCAAAAAAAAGATGTACAACAAAGAAAAAAAGGAATGCGAAAAACACATTTTATCTTCCCCTCACCTTCCACATAAACCAAAGGATCTGAGCCATCTCACTGTCTATAAAAGGACATACATATAAATATATGGTTTATTCATTAAAGTGGGATACAGAGCACCCATATCTTATCTGTTGCTGGTCAGATTTATTATTAGTCGTGCCTGAGTTTGTAAGCTGGTTGTAGTATATAAACAATAAACGGTACTTTTTATTTAAAATAACCTTAACACCAAAAAATTATTGTTTTAAAGGAATGACAATATAACGTACTGTTTCCCTGCACTGGAAAAACTGGAATGTTTGCTTCAGAAACTCTACAACAGTTTATAGAAATAAGCTGCTAAGTAGCCATGTGGGCAGCCATTCAAGCACAGGATACACAGAAGATAACAGATACATTCTGAAGAATCCCCTGTATACTGCAGAGCTTATCTGTTATCTGCCGTGTATCCTGTGCCTTTTCTCCTTTTTCAGCTTTGAATGGCTGACCCCATGGCTACACATCAGTTATATAAACTGTTGTAGAATTTCTGAAGCAAGCACAGTTTTATCAGTGCAGCACAGTAAATTATATTTTCATCACAAATTTTGGTTTGGAAGCCAGAGTTCCCCTTTTAAGCTCATGTTGTAAATAGAGCAGGTCATAATGAAATTGACATGTTATGGTGTTTTTGAGGTATGGGCAGTGTTCACTATGTGGCTACTTTTAATCATCATGAACTGGGTACCTAGTAAGATTGGATGCAAAATTAGCAATATTTTACAATATACAGTAACTCAATTTACTTTAGCTGTTACTAGCTATTATTCCAGTACAATAACACAAGTGGGATTGCAGCTGAGTATACATTGTTCTGTCATCACTACGTGTTACCCTGGGGTAGTGGGTAGCTTGACATGCAACTAAACTCCTTCCTTCATTAACCCAATGACACAGGTTATTGAGCTTCAGTTTATTAACAAAGGGCAAGGTGTAAAACTAGAGAAGATAGAAAATGACAGTGCTTAGTAAGCTGTACAATATAACATAATATATTTAAATGCATAAACACTGTGTAGCATATGTTAACTAAAGGGGATAGAGGCATCTGCATATAATATAAGGCCTAAATACCTAGGGAGAAACATATACTGTATAGCAGGGCCAGGAGGTAGCTGCATACAGTATAAACAGATATAATACACAAAAGCAATAGATATCTTGTAAATTATATCCTTATAAACGGTGAGTTCTGAAGTCATCAGTTATAAATGGTGAGTTCTGATGTCATTTCTGTCACATGACTCACTGAAACTTGTGTATTATAATAAATAAAGTACCCCCAGTTGTAAAATATGAGGATATTAGAAGTTACCTTGGCGTTTCATGACCTGTATAAAAACACTCGGCCTTTGGCCTCGTGTTTTTATATGGTCATGAAACTCCTCGGTAACTTATAATATCCTTATATTTTACAAGAGGGGGTACTTTATTCACTATATAAACTTGCATATAAATACACAAAACAAGTAAATAACTATCTGCCTTTATAGATAGGCTTGTACTATAAACAATACCTACCAACGATGCTACCACAAGGCTGGATGTGGTAGGATTGCTGCGGATAGTGACGAGCTAGCTGTGTACACTATGAAGATGGCAGCTACAGTGATCGTTTCCTGGTATTACACAGGATCACATGGTAGGGGTATGGTGGCCTAAGAAAGACATTTCTATAGAAAAGGCAAAAACCATACAAATGAATGACATGCTGATGCAATACAAACTATAAAACAATGCTGGGGGCATAACACTCCCCGTCTGATATTGAAGAATATCACCCATTGTCAAGTTCTCTGGAAGAGAGTGGTAATACCAGTCCAGAATTTGGTCTGAGGTAAAGTTCAGTCTCATGTTGCCGTGTGATTTTGACATCCACTTTGAAAGTCTATTTGGATCAACAAGTGGACCAAGCTTCCACAGGACACTGTGTTTGGAAACAAGTTGTTTGCCTTGAATGTGCTCAAGTCCTTTAGCAGATGTCTCCTGCTGTACATTGAGAATTATGGTATTTCTGGCTTGTTTAAGTTCATTTGATGTATATATTTTTTGGGTGCCAACCTTTGCAGTCGTTGGAAGTAGGAGGAAAATCTTTCTTAAAGGACTTTGCTTTATGAAGTAGGCAGGTAATGGACCTGACTAGAGACTTCCAAGCAGAAAATCTTTTAAAACAATGTGACTCGAGGTGAAGTGTTAGTGCAGAGTGCTGATACTTGGGGGCGAATCTCTGGGTCAGATGTTGCCTCAACTAGCTCATACACATCATCAGGGTGGTTCTGTTCAGAGGTATACAGGAATTTGGGTCCTGTAAACCAAGAGGTTTGTTTTAAACAAGCTGCAGGTACAGCTCTTGTTGCATGATCTGCTGGGTTTTGTTCTGATGGTACATAGTGCCATTGTTTTGGGTGTGTTGATCTCCGTATACGCAGAATTCTGTAGCTGACATAGACATAGAAGTGTCTGGTCTCATTGCAGATGTAGCCCAGCACTACCTTACTGTCTGTGTAGACTTACATAGTTAAATTGGGTTGAAAAAAGACAAAGTCCATCAAGTTCAACCCCTCCAAATGAAAACCCAGCATCCATACACACACCCCTCCCTACTTTTAATTAAATTCTATTTACCTATACTAACTATAGAGCTTAGTATCACAATAGCCTTTGATATTATGTCTGTCCAAAAAATCATCCAAGCCATTCTTAAAGGCATTAACTGAATCAGCCATCACATCATCACCCGACAGTGCATTCCACAACCTCACTGTCCTGACTGTGAAGAACCCCCTAAGTTGTTGGGGGTTGAACCCCCTACGTTGTACTTAGTTGAAGATCAATTTCTGAAGTGATGAGGTCAGCCATTTCTACTGCCAAAACAGCTGCACAAAGTTCTAGTCTGGGCATAGTGTGCTCTGGCTGTGGAGCTAGTTTTGCTTTGCCCATAACAAATCCATTATGGCACTGACCTTGGTAGTCAACAGTCTTAACACTTTGCCTGCCAAGCACGTACGGCGTACGTGCTGGCAGCCAAATGCTCAGGCTGCCAAGAACGTACATTGTACGTTCTTTGGCAGCTGAGCTCTCTCTCTGCTTCGGCGCCTTTTGCCGCCTCCGCAGAGAGTGGGGAGAGAAGACAGCCCCCGAGACATCGAGGCTGGGGGGCTGTCAAGTCAGATCTGCGACTCGATTGTCGCAGATCCGACTTCAAAGTAGCAGACGCATCGCATGGAGCGTCTGCTACTCAACTCACCTTCTTCCTGCCTGCAGAACCGCCCACGCACTTCCTGCTGCACAGCAACTCTGCAGACACGCTGCCAGGACTCCTCCAAAGACAGTGATTCTCCTGCTCCAAAAACGGTAAGTGCACATTTTTTTTACACACTTACCTGCACCTACACATACTTACAGTACATTTATACATTTTAGTAAAGATTGGAATTTTTTTAAATTTTTTTTTTATTTTAGCACACTTGGTCCCTTTTGTACAGTTATTTACACTTATTTACATGTATTTGCACACTCAGATAACTTTTATTAGTGCACAAATATGTATTCACAAACAGGTGTTTTTTACGAATTCATTGTACTGTTATCTTTTGGGTTTTTTTGCCTAAAAACGTGTTATTTTGGCAGCGTGACTATTGAATAATCAATTTTGGCCACTAATTACGCTGTCAGAACAATTATTTTGTTATTTCATTGATTTACGCTATTTTTGTGGTTTTATTGCAATTTTATCCCTGCATTATTGTTCCTTATGTATCTTTAGTATAGTTTTGCTGTTTGGTTCTTTGGTATACAAAGATAGATTTTACTTAGTTTGATCCACTGTTATAGAAATGAAAAGAAGTAAAACCCCTCTCTATTCAATTGACCATCAATTAAAGAAAATTCAAGTATTAGTGCAGCAGTGTCAGAGTTTATTAACAGTTTCGTTAACGGTTACTAACCCAGTGTTGCTTCAATTATTGGGCAGCCATTGCTGGGTTACCCAATAAAGTGCTATGTGCTAATAATTCATTAGCAATTAAAAATCATGTAACAGGTTTAATTAATATTGTGCTATAAAGTGCTAGTGCTTCAAATGAAATTAAGAAATTAACTTAAATAACCAGGATTAAATTGACCCAAGTGAGATTAAAGTTAATTCATTATTATATATCACACATTAAAATCCATTCATTATAGAAGATTGTAAATAACTGATTAACTGTTAAAAAGTAAACTTTACTAAATTCATTAAAATTGCTGCAAATCAATTAAGGTAATCTTTGAAGACTGCATAAAAATTGGTGAGTAATAATTAATCCATACACCCCCGTTAAAGTTATAGGGTGTTAAAAAACGTTTGCATAAAATTATTCAAAGGAGACCAGCATTGAAAGAGAAAGGAGGAATAGGAAAATTGTTAGAGGTGGAGAAGTCCCAAGTTCTAGCTGCCTGTATTTTTCTAAGTCTGGGACCCCACACGGAGGAGAAAGTAGGTCACTGGGGACTGTAGTCTCAATTTTACCTTGCTATCTTATAATTCGGAGAGCTAATCTTCCCTATAAAACTACAAATCCCACAGTGCCATTGGATAACAGGTAAGATTATAAAAGAAGAATCAATGCGGTCGCAAAGGTTTAAAATCAATAGGAAATTATTTTGCAATAGTAAAAATAAGGAAAGCGCCCAGGAGACTTCACAAAAAGCGCTTCCCAGTGTGCCAACACGTGTTTCGCCTGCTGGCTTTGTCAAGGCAAAATCTAAAAGTGACTCGTTTGGTGTGGTATCTTTATCACTTCCTGAATACAAAATCTCGCGATACTTGAAAATGAGATCTCGCGATGAGGTCTCGCGATACTTGGAAATGGGATCTCACGATGAGATCTCGCGATACTTGGAAATGGGATCTCACGATGAGATCTCGCAATACTTGGAAATGAGATCTCGCGATGAGATCTCGCGAGAGTTACATTGCGGAAGATATGTGTATATCGTTGCTAAGCAACGGTCACATTTCAGATGTATTTGGTTAAATCTATATATAACTCACTGGTATCTATAACAACCACCGGTATTTATTGAGGAAGAGATGTTAGTAAAACTTATTATTATTTATTACCAAGATTATTTAAATAAAATGTTAGTGGAATAGTGTCTACTATTAGAAGGAATTGATATGTTAAACCAAATACCTGAATCATGTTTATTGGAATAGTGTCTACTATTAGAAGGAATTGATATGTTAAACCAAATACCTGAATCATGTTTATTAAAGAAAAGCATTAAATAGTATATTTTCATTGATCCCATTGGGTGAAACTGAATTTAATTTGAAAATCCAATGTGTTTCCCGTTTGAGTAATTCTTGTTCCAGATCACCCCCTCTGATTCCCAATTGGATCTGTTCTATAGCCCAAAATTTAACATTGGAGGGGTTCATATTGTGATATTGTTTGAAATGACTTGCAACTGTGGATAATATTTTATCTGATTTACCTATTTTATCCGCATTTCTGATTGAACTGCAGTGTTGTTGTATTCTGAGTTTGAGCATCTGTGTTGTCATCCCAACGTATTGTTTCTTACAAGGGCACTCCAGTACATAAATTACTCCCTTGGTTCTGCAATTAATGTAATCCTTGATTGTATGATTAATGTTAAATCTATCACTGAATTTTGTGCTTTTGATCATGTGATCACACATATTGCAATTTCCACAGGGGAAGCAGCCCTTAATGATATTGGGTCTGCTGGGTGTCTGGAAGTGACTTCTCGATAGTAGGTCTTTCAGATTAGGGCTACGTCTGTAGCATACAGAAACTGTATCTTGTAGAACAGTATCTAGAACCGTGTCTTCTTTCAAAACCGACCATTGTTTATTAATAATTTGATTAATTTTCTTGCTGTTAGAGTTATATGTAGTTATAAACCTGACCGTGTTATCTTGCTGAGACCTAGTCTTTGGATGGAGCAATTGTTCTCTTTCAGTCCCTAAAGCTCTATGATAAGCTCTCTTTATGAGTTTACCGGAGTATCCCCTTTGTTTTAATCTGTTTTTAAGTAGTACCGCTTGTTCTTTAAAGAGAACATGAGAGGAACAGTTCCGTTTTAGTCTTAAAAATTCCCCTATAGGGAGTGATTTTTTCACAGAATACGGATGATGACTAGAGAAACTTAGCAAGGAATTAGTGGCTGTCTCTTTTCTGTAGTTGTCAGTAGTCAATTTGCCCTCCTCTGTTATCATAATTGATAGGTCCAGGAAGGAAACCATTTGTTTAGAGATATTCACAGTCAGTTTGATATTAAGTTTATTAATATTAAGCTTGTCTATAAATTCCAGAGCTTCCTGTTCCGTGCCAGACCATAGTATCAGGATATCATCAATATAGCGTATCCATCTTAAAATCTTATTGTGGTAATTTTTGAACATTTGACTGTTCACAACGGTCTCCTCCCAATGCCCCAAAAAAAGGTTGGCATACGAGGGAGCGCAGGAAGTTCCCATGGCGGTCCCCTGGGTTTGCAGATAGAATTTCCCTTGGAATGTAAAATAATTAAAATGTAAGATGAACCCCATCATTTTAATTAAAAAGCTGGTTTCATCAGATTCACCTAAATAGCTGTACAAAAAGTATTTTAGAGCTTCCAACCCCAGCTGATGGCTAATAGAGGTGTAAAGGGATTCTACATCCAGGGTGATTAGAAGGGTGTTGCTATCTGTTTGTATCTCACTAATCTGATTAAGCACGTCCATGGTGTCTCTGGCGTATGAGTCTAAATTTTCCACAATTGGTCTTATTCTTAAGTCAATATATTGACTGGCTTTTTCGGTTAGATTACCGTTACCAGAGATAATGGGTCTCCCTGGGGGGTTTTCTTTATTTTTGTGTATTTTTGGCAGGAGATAAAAGGTGGCAACTCTAGGGTGATCATTACTTAAAAAACTTCTTTCTTTCTTGGTTATGATGTTATCTTTTAAAGATAACATCATAACCAAGAAAGAAAGAAGTTTTTTAAGTAATGATCACCCTAGAGTTTTAAAGATAACATCATAACCAAGAAAGAAAGAAGTTTTTTAAGTAATGATCACCCTAGAGTTGCCACCTTTTATCTCCTGCCAAAAATACACAAAAATAAAGAAAAACCCCCAGGGAGACCCATTATCTCTGGTAACGGTAATCTAACCGAAAAAGCCAGTCAATATATTGACTTAAGAATAAGACCAATTGTGGAAAATTTAGACTCATACGCCAGAGACACCATGGACGTGCTTAATCAGATTAGTGAGATACAAACAGATAGCAACACCCTTCTAATCACCCTGGATGTAGAATCCCTTTACACCTCTATTAGCCATCAGCTGGGGTTGGAAGCTCTAAAATACTTTTTGTACAGCTATTTAGGTGAATCTGATGAAACCAGCTTTTTAATTAAAATGATGGGGTTCATCTTACATTTTAATTATTTTACATTCCAAGGGAAATTCTATCTGCAAACCCAGGGGACCGCCATGGGAACTTCCTGCGCTCCCTCGTATGCCAACCTTTTTTTGGGGCATTGGGAGGAGACCGTTGTGAACAGTCAAATGTTCAAAAATTACCACAATAAGATTTTAAGATGGATACGCTATATTGATGATATCCTGATACTATGGTCTGGCACGGAACAGGAAGCTCTGGAATTTATAGACAAGCTTAATATTAATAAACTTAATATCAAACTGACTGTGAATATCTCTAAACAAATGGTTTCCTTCCTGAACCTATCAATTATGATAACAGAGGAGGGCAAATTGACTACTGACAACTACAGAAAAGAGACAGCCACTAATTCCTTGCTAAGTTTCTCTAGTCATCATCCGTATTCTGTGAAAAAATCACTCCCTATAGGGGAATTTTTAAGACTAAAACGGAACTGTTCCTCTCATGTTCTCTTTAAAGAACAAGCGGTACTACTTAAAAACAGATTAAAACAAAGGGGATACTCCGGTAAACTCATAAAGAGAGCTTATCATAGAGCTTTAGGGACTGAAAGAGAACAATTGCTCCATCCAAAGACTAGGTCTCAGCAAGATAACACGGTCAGGTTTATAACTACATATAACTCTAACAGCAAGAAAATTAATCAAATTATTAATAAACACTGGTCGGTTTTGAAAGAAGACACGGTTCTAGATACTGTTCTACAAGATACAGTTTCTGTATGCTACAGACGTAGCCCTAATCTGAAAGACCTACTATCGAGAAGTCACTTCCAGACACCCAGCAGACCCAATATCATTAAGGGCTGCTTCCCCTGTGGAAATTGCAATATGTGTGATCACATGATCAAAAGCACAAAATTCAGTGATAGATTTAACATTAATCATACAATCAAGGATTACATTAATTGCAGAACCAAGGGAGTAATTTATGTACTGGAGTGCCCTTGTAAGAAACAATACGTTGGAATGACAACACAGATGCTCAAACTCAGAATACAACAACACTGCAGTTCAATCAGAAATGCGGATAAAATAGGTAAATCAGATAAAATATTATCCACAGTTGCAAGTCATTTCAAACAATATCACAATATGAACCCCTCCAATGTTAAATTTTGGGCTATAGAACAGATCCAATTGGGAATCAGAGGGGGTGATCTGGAACAAGAATTACTCAAACGGGAAACACATTGGATTTTCAAATTAAATTCAGTTTCACCCAATGGGATCAATGAAAATATACTATTTAATGCTTTTCTTTAATAAACATGATTCAGGTATTTGGTTTAACATATCAATTCCTTCTAATAGTAGACACTATTCCAATAAACATGATTCAGGTATTTGGTTTAACATATCAATTCCTTCTAATAGTAGACACTATTCCACTAACATTTTATTTAAATAATCTTGGTAATAAATAATAATAAGTTTTACTAACATCTCTTCCTCAATAAATACCGGTGGTTGTTATAGATACCATTGAGTTATATATCGATTTAACCAAATACATCTGAAATGTGACCGTCGCTTAGCAACGATATACACATATCTTCCCCAATGTAACTCTCGCGAGATCTCATCGCGAGATCTCATTTCCAAGTATTGCGAGATCTCATCGTGAGATCCCATTTCCAAGTATCGCGAGATCTCATCGTGAGATCCCATTTCCAAGTATCGCGAGACCTCATCGCGAGATCTCATTTCAAGTATCGCAAGATTTTGTATTCAGGAAGTGATAAAGATACCACACCAAACGAGTCACTTTTAGATTTTGCCTTGACAAAGCCAGCAGGCGAAACACGTATTGGCACACTGGGAAGCGCTTTTTGTGAAGTCTCCTGGGCGCTTTCCTTATTTTTACTATTGCAAAATAATTTCCTATTGATTTTAAACCTTTGCGACCGCATTGATTCTTCTTTTATAATCTTACCTGTTATCCAATGGCACTGTGGGATTTGTAGTTTTATAGGGAAGATTAGCTCTCCGAATTATAAAATAGCAAGGTAAAATTGAGACTACAGTCCCCAGTGACCTACTTTCTCCTCCGTGTGGGGTCCCAGACTTAGAAAAATACAGGCAGCTAGAACTTGGGACTTCTCCACCTCTAACAATTTTCCTATTCCTCCTTTCTCTTTCAATGCTGGTCTCCTTTGAATAATTTTATGCAAACGTTTTTTAACACCCTATAACTTTAACGGGGGTGTATGGATTAATTATTACTCACCAATTTTTATGCAGTCTTCAAAGATTACCTTAATTGATTTGCAGCAATTTTAATGAATTTAGTAAAGTTTACTTTTTAACAGTTAATCAGTTATTTACAATCTTCTATAATGAATGGATTTTAATGTGTGATATATAATAATGAATTAACTTTAATCTCACCTGGGTCAATTTAATCCTGGTTATTTAAGTTAACTTCTTAATTTCATTTGAAGCACTAGCACTTTATAGCACAATATTAATTAATCCTGTTACATGATTTTTAATTGCTAATGAATTATTAGCACCTAGCACATAGCACTTTATTGGGTAACCCAGCAATGGCTGCCCAATAATTGAAGCAACACTGGGTTAGTAACCGTTAACGAAACTGTTAATAAACTCTGACACTGCTGCACTAATACTTGAATTTTCTTTAATTGGTGATCAATTGAATAGAGAGGGGTTTTACTTCTTTTCATTTCTATAACACATTATTTTGGTAATCACACCTCTTTCGTTCGGAAAACGTATTGCTTTTTTAGGAAGGTACACTGAACAATTCTTTCTTTATTAGTTTGATCCACCAAAATATGTGCTTTCCAAAAATATATGGGTTTCTGGGGGTCTTTTTACAGTTTGGGGGTCTTACGGCACATAACGTACAGTTAGCGTTCTCTTTTCTGCAGCTTAGGTGGCTAGCGTGAAAATTCATAGGCACGTTTTTCATTTGGGGTCCATACACAACACATACTTTGGTAAATCTATGCATATTGGGCATCAAACTATTTATTAGACCTCTGACGTCCATATTTAGAGAGATTTTTCTTTGTACGTAAAACATTGTGTGTGATAAATGCGGCAAACTGCAACATTTCTAAGCGATTTTCAGAAATGTTGTAAAAACCTATACAGGTATGTTTAGAAAAGCTTTGCAGTTTGGTAGTTTCTTGTAGAAAGACGTCATTATCTTTGTTGGAATCGGCAGAATGTGTACTTTCCAAAAATATATGGTTTTGGGGGGTCATTGCTGTTAGGAGGGTCTTGAGGCACATAATATGAAGTCAAGGGTCTATGTTCACAGAAGGCGAATCGGCAGTGGAGAAAACTCATATTCACTATTTTTATTTGGGGTCCGCACATGCCAGCTTCCTTGGTATATCTATGCATATTGGGCATCAAACTGTTCAGTAGACCCTTGGCATCAATATTTATGGTGTTTTACAATTGTATGTAAGAAATTGGGTGAGATAAATGCGGCCAATTGCAATATTTTTAGGCGATTTTCAGAAATGTAAAAACAGTTGCTTTTATCGCCAAATTTAGGAAAGGCTTGCGACTTGGTACTTTGGAGTACAAAGGCATGCATACCCAATTTGGATTCGCAGGAATGTGTACTTTCCAAAAATATATGGTTTTATGGGGTGAACGCACTTTTTTCTACCTTTGCCCCCCCCCAAAACAATGTAAATGTGTTGATTTTGCAGTACCTGAAATGACAGACCATTTGGGGGTCTATGTTTTGGGGCCCTATATGCCACGTGCTTGGGTACACCTATACATATTGGGCATCAAACTGTTCAGAGGACCCCAGGCTTTCATATTTGGGGTGATTTCTCTTGATACCTAAAAGTATGTGGTAATACGATGCTGCAGGTTGGAAAATTTGAGGTGATTTTTGGAAATGTCACCAAAATTGCCAAATTTAGGAATGTTTTGCAGCTTGGTGCTTTGGAGTAAAAAAACATGCATACCCAATTTAGATTCGTGGGAATGTGTACTTTCCGAAAATATATGATTTTCTGGGGTGAACGTACTTTTTTTACCTTTGCCGTCCCCAAAACAATGTAAATGTGTTGATTTCGCAGCACCTGAAATGACAGACTATATGGGGTTTTCATTTTGGGGCCCCTATATGCCCCGTGCTTAGGTATATCTCTACATATTGGGCATCAAACTGTTCAGAGGACCCCAGGCTTTCATATTTAGGATGATTTATCTTTATACTCAATAGTATGTGGGACATACGATGCGGCAGGGTGGACATTTTGGGGTGATTTATGAAAATGTCCCTAAAATTGTCAAACTTAGGAACGTTTTGCAGCTTGGTGCTTTGGAGCAGAGAGACATGCATACCCAATTTGGATTTGGGGGAATGTGTACTTTCCAAAAATATATGGTTTTCTGGGGTGAACTTACTTTTTTCTACCTTTGCCCTCCCAAAACGATATAAATGTGTTGATTTTGCTGTACCTGAAATGACAGACCATATGGGGGTCTTCCTTTTGGGGCCCCTATATGCCACGTGCTTGGGTACACCTATACATATTGTGTATCAAACTGTTCACAGGACCCTAGGCTTTCATATTTGGGGTGATTTCTCTTGATACCTAAAAGTATGTGGGAAATACGATGCTGCAGGGTGGAAAGTTAGGGTTAAGGTAAGCAACAGTAGCTATTGCTTTGGTTGAAGCATCACAAATACACAGAGTAGAGGAGTATTGCCTTGGAATGTGTATGATAGACAGTGTCTCTAAAGAGTCTCTCCATTCTATCCACACTTGTTCCTTTTCTGATGGAAGTGGTGAATCCCAGTCACAAGATTCTGTTGTTAACTCCCGGAGTAGAGCTTTGCCTTGAATGATCACTGGAGCTGCAAACCCTAGAGGGTCATACAAACTATTTACTGTAGAAAGTACTCCTCTGCGTGTGAAGGGTTTCTCATCCTTGTTCACTTGAAATGTAAACATGTCAGATTTTAAGTCCCAGTTTAGGCCAAGGCTACGTTGGACAGGTAAGGTGTCTGTTCCAAAATCTAAGTCTATGAAGTCACTAGCATGATCTTGGGATGGGAAGGCTTTCATTACCTGTATGCTGTTGGAGGCTGTTTTTTGAAGTCTGAGGTTGGAGCAGGCCAGCATGTCTTCTTAAGTGTTCTCTTAAGTAGACTGATTGCTGTGTCCTCAGAAGGTGATGATCTGAGACCGTCATCTATATAAAAGTCTCTCTCTACAAATTGTCTGGCATCTTTGCCATAATCTACTTCTCCTTCTTGGGCAGACCGTCTGAGTCCATAAATTGCTACTGTATGGGAAGGACTGTTTCCTAACACATGAACTTTCATGCGGTACTCTAAGGTACCTTTGGCTGGTCATTGTCTTTGAACCACAAGAATCTCAAGAAGTTCCTATGGTCTTCTCTCACAAGAAAGCTATGGAACATTTGCTGGATGTCTGCTATGAAAGCAACATAGTCTCTACGAAAACGTATGAGTACTCCCAAGAGTTTTTTTGTTGAGGTCTGGACCTTTTAAGAGTACATCATTTAGGGAGACTCCGTTATATTTGGAACTGGAGTCAAACACAACTCTGATCTGTCCTGGCTTCTTTGGGTGGTATACTCCAAAGATTGGCAAGTACCAGCATTCTTCTTTCTTTTCAATACTGGGAGCTACTTCTGCATGTCCATTCTCAAATATCTTTCTCATTAATGTAAAGAAGTGTTCTCTCATATGTGGTTTCTTTTGGAGAGTGCATGTGAGAGAAGTGAAACATTTGAGTGCCTCTTCCCTATTATTAGGAAGAGAATGTATTTGTGGTTTGAAGGGAAGAGGAGCTACCCAGCTGTTGGCATTGTCTTTACACATACTTTGCTCCATGATCTCTAGGAAGGTTTTGTCTTAATGGATAGAGCCAGCTGGTTGTCATCTTTGGATCTCTGGAAGACATTGCAGCCTAAGTGATCCTCATCCTCACTGCAAGGGTAGCCGTTACAACGAGGGTTTCCTAAGTAGTTAGTTAGCTGAGAGTTATTCTGAGTTTCTTTGACCAGAAAACGATTTGGACATGGTTGGAAGAGAGAAGGGCGACCATTCTCCAGTGTGTTTGTATACAAAGTGTTGAAGCTAGGCCTGTGTACACCTCCCAGGCAAACTTCTCCTATGATGACCCATCCAAGGTCTAACTTCTGTGCGTAGGGTGTATTCGGAGGCCCATTTATCTGGTCCCTTGCTTTGTGGACTTGTAGGATATCTCTTCCGAGAAGAAGCATAATCTGGGCCTTGGGGTCGAGTTCTGGTATCAAATGCGTTAAACGTTTCAGGTGCACGTGGTGCTTAGTCACATCTGGTGTAGGAATGTCGGATCTGTTATCATCCGATTGCATTTGGTTATAGTTGGCAAGGGCAAGCGTATTTGTCCATCTATGGACTCTACTTGATAGCCAGATGCTTTTCTCCCTGCTATCTCAATAACTCCTGCACAAGTTTTGAGGGAGTATGGGGTGCTTGGGCCCTTGATATTGAATACATCAAAGAAGGCTGGACAGGCTAGATATCTGTTGCTCTGATCATCCATAATTGCATAAAGCTTGATGGCTTTATCCCTTTGGCCTGTCGGGTACACTCTGACTAAGCAAATCTTAGAACAGGATCTGCCACCTATGGCTCCTTTGCAGATTTCTGTACATTGGGAAGTGACTTCTGGTATGGTTGTAACAGTGTCAACTTGCTCCCCGCCATGCTCGCTAACACCCTTAGCGTAAGATACAGTCCATGGGGCTAGCCCAGGGTGTAAAGCTGTGTTGTGGTGTGTGCTGTCATATTCTGTGCATTTTACACTGACCTTACAGTCCTTGGCAAGATGATCTGTAGATGAGCAGCACTTGTAGCAGATGTTGTTTTCTTTTAAGAAGGCTCTGCGGTCCACTATGGACTTTTCTCTGAAGCCTCTGCATTTCAGAAGGGGATGAGGTTTCTGGTGTAGTGAACACTGCTTACCAGGGTCTTTGTTCTTTGTCTCCCCATGGGAGATGTCAGCTAACCTGTAGGAAGAAGCTGGAGAGAAAACATTCATTTTGTGAATTGTTACTGCAGTTTTGCGAGGGTTAGGTGCTGAAGGGGTGGAATGTGGCAGAGTGAAATCAAAACTGGGGTCATTTCTCATCTTGGCTTGTTGGTATACAAAGTCCATGAATACAGTGAAAGGAGGGATTTTATTTAAAATTTTCAGTTTACAATATATCAAAGACATATCAAAACAAGAACATTGTTACAATCATATACAAATGATCAAATTACTGTCACGATCGCCGCCCGGAGCAGGTCCAGGAGCTCCGGGCGGCGCGTCCTTCCCTGCCGGCATTGCTCCCAAAAAGGCGGCGCCCATGGCCGCCACGTGGGTAGCGGCGCCAGCGCGATGACGTCAGCGCGTCGATGTCGGCGCAAGGACGCCGATGACGTCAGAATGGCGCCAAATTCAAATATAAAAGCCTTACCAAGACGCCAGAATGGCGCCCAAGTTTAGGAATCATTCCTGTGAGTTTCCTGGGTTTCCTGTCTGCTTTGCTGAAGACTTATCTTGTTCCTGTTTGTTGCTGACCTCTTGCCTGGACTTTTGGACTTTGCTGATATTCTGCCTGCCTTTGAACCCTTGCCTGGACTTTGGTTATTCTCCTGATTTACCCCTTGTTGGACACCGCGACCTTGACTCCCTTGTGGGCTTCCTCCTTGATCCTGACAACCTCCCTGGTGGGAGCATCCCGGCTCCCTGACATTATACTTGGGCCATGGATCCCACTGAGGAAGCTCAGCCAGATTTCGGCAGGGCCTTTCGAGGTCTGCATACCCGCATGGAGGCGTACAAAGCTCGGCAAAATTACGTCGGACGCACGCTGGAGGTGATCTTGTAAAAGCTATCCATTCTCACGCCGACTACTCCAACGCCGACAACGCCCACGCTAGCTGCTGCCGATATGGCTACACAATCCTCCACTTCTGGTCCGCGAATTCCTGCACCGCCTCTCTACAGTGGCGACCCTCAAGCCTGTCGTGGTTTTATGAACCAGTGCCAGATTCGGTTCGCCCTGCAACCTGCGGAATTTAACTCTGAACGAGCAAAGGTTGGTTTCGTAATCACTCGTCTGGCGGGGAAAGCGCTTGAATGGGCATCTCCACACTGGGAGAAGGAGTCTCCCTTAATTGACGATTCCAAAGCCTTCCTTCATGAATTCCGGACGGTGTTCGATGCTCCCGGTCGGGTGGCGACCGCTGCTTCTCGTCTGTTCCAGATCCGCCAAGGAAATCACAGTGTAGCGGAATATGCCATTGAATTCCGTACCCTCGCTGCAGAGACTTGCTGGAACAATGATGCCTATCATGCTGCCTTCTACAATGGTCTCTCTATCTGCCTCAAAGATGACTTGGTCTCCCGTGAATTACCCACGCAGGTTGAAGACCTCATTGCTTTGTCTGTCAAGGTGGACACTCGTCAGAGAGAACATCAAGCTGATAGGGACAGAGTCAGAGTCAAGAAATTTCAACCCATGTTGGTTCCTCGCTTTCAAAGACCTCCCAAGTCACAAGAGAACTCTCATAGGTTTCTTCTGCCTTTACAGATCCGTCTGTCTTCTAAGACCATTGTTGGCTCTGCGTTTATTGACTCTGGAGCTGCCGGTAATTTCATGGACGCTCTCTTTGCCAAGCATATGAATGTTCCCCTGTTTCCATTGACTCCTCCACTTCGTGTAACCGCCACTGATGATCGACCCCTTGAATCCGAGTTTATCTCTATGACGACTGGGGAATTGCCTGTACAGGTTGGGACTTTACACAAAGAAAAGTTATCGTTCCTGATTATTTCCTGTCCTTCTGTTGCAGTCGTCTTGGGGCTTCCTTGGTTACGCCTGCACAACCCTATTATTGATTGGTCCTCGGGGCAGGTCTCTCGTTGGAGTCCATACTGTCTACAGCACTGCCTTCCTGCTGAACCCATCCAGAGGGTGAATATTTCTTCGTCTGATTTGAAGACGCTTCCCTCCTTCTACAAGGAGTTCGCTGATGTCTTCTGTAAAAAGTCTGCAGAATTTCTCCCTCCTCATTGTCTCTACGATTGTCCAGTTGATCTCCTGCCTGGAACCATGCCTCCTAGAGGTCGCACTTATCCTCTCTCCCCAGCAGAGACCTCTGCCATGAAAGAATATATTCAAGAAAATCTACAGCGGGGGTTTATTCGCCCTTCCACTTCTCCTGCAGGGGCTGGATTCTTCTTCGTGGAGAAGGATGGAGGCCTACGTCCTTGTATTGACTACCGGGGTCTAATAAAATCACTGTTAAGAACCGGTATCCCTTGCCGCTGATCGCAGAACTTTTCGACCAACTGAAGGGGGCTAAAATCTTCTCTAAGTTGGATCTCCGTGGGGCGTACAACCTTATCCGCATCCGGGAAGGTGACGAATGGAAGACAGCATTCAACACTCGTGATGGGCACTATGAGTACCTCGTAATGCCCTTTGGTCTCTGCAATGCCCCCGCTGTCTTTCAGGAATTCGTGAACGACATTTTCCGGGATCTCTTGGGAAAGTTTGTGGTCGTATACCTAGACGACATCCTGATTTTCTCCAAGGACCTTGCAAGCCATCGCTCCCAGGTGAAGGAAGTACTCTCTCGTTTGAGGAAGAACTCTCTCTTTGCCAAGCTGGAGAAATGTGTATTTGAAGTGTCCAAGATTCCTTTTCTGGGCTATATCATCTCCCCAGAGGGTTTCGAGATGGATTCCGTTAAAGTGTCCGCAATCCAAGAGTGGCCCCTTCCGCTGAGCACCAAGGCGATCCAGAGATTCATTGGTTTTGCCAATTACTACCGGCAATTCATTAAGGGGTTCTCTTCTTGTATAGCTCCTATCCTGGCCCTCATCCGAAAAGGGGGTAAACCCAGCTCTTGGCCCCCATCTGCTATTGAAGCCTTTCAATCCCTGAAGGATGCCTTCACTTCCGCTTCGGTTCTCCGCCATCCTGATCCGGGGTTACCTTTCTTCATTGAGGTGGATGCTTCTGAAGTTGGAGCTGGAGCTATCTTGTCCCAAAGACATCCCTCTGATGGAAAGCTGCACCCATGTGCATATTTCTCTAAGAAGTTCTCGCCTGCTGAACATAACTATGATGTAGGAAATCGAGAACTTCTGGCTGTCAAGCTTGCCTTAGAAGAGTGGCGTCACCTCCTTGAAGGTTCTTTGATTCCAGTCACGATTTACATCGATCATAAGAATCTCGAATTCATTCAGTCTCTCAAGAGGCTGAATCCCAGACAGGCAAGGTGGTCTCTCTTCTTTTCTCGATTAAACTTTATCTTGACTTACCGCCCTGGCTCCAAGAATCGGAAGGCCGATGCTCTGTCGCAAAGTTTCTCTCCGGTGGATCGTTCTCCTGAAAGACAAGAGCCAATTATTCCTCCTGTCAAGATCATTGCTTCATTGTATCCTCAGTTTGCTGATCAAATCCTGGCTGGTCAATCTTCTGCCCCTCCTGATACCCCCATCAGAATGGCTTTTGTACCTCCTGAGCTTCGTCTGCCTATCCTGCAACAGACTCATAGTTCCAAACAAGCGGGACATCCTGGTCCTGTTAAAACTCGAACTTTTACGGCGTCTAGTCTGGTGGCCGACAATCTGTAAAGATGTCAAAGACTTTGTTTCTGCCTGTACTGTTTGTGCCACTTCCAAGTCCAGCCATTCTCGCCCCAGTGGGTTACTACAGCCGTTGCCTGTTCCCTCTCGTCCTTGGACGCATTTGGCAATGGACTTCATTGTTGAACTTCCTCCCTCCAGTGGGAACACCGTGATCTGGGTTGTCATTGACCGCTTCAGCAAGATGGCCCACTTCATCCCTCTACGGAAGCTTCCATCTGCAGTGGAGTTGTCACAGTTGTTCATCCAGTTCATTTTTCGCCTGCATGGCTTCCCGGCCGAGATCGTTTCTGACAGAGGGTCCCAATTCACGGCAAAGTTCTGGCGCTCCCTGTGCAAAAATCTGGGTATTAATCTTCAATTCTCCTCAGCTTATCATCCCCAGACAAATGGAGCGGCTGAGCGAGTGAACCAAGCCTTGGAACAGTTCTTGAGGAACCACGTTTCCCTTTGTCAAGATGATTGGTCTGATCTCCTCCCGTGGGCGGAATTTGCTCATAACAATGCCTGCCACACTTCCACTGGAAGGTCCCCATTTATGTCGGTGTATGGTCAACATCCTCAAGCCTTTCCACAAGACTTTGTGTTGTCTGATGTTCCGGCCGCTGATGACCATGCAGCCCACATGTCTGCTATTTGGGCTGCAACCAAGTCAAACCTGTGCTCTGGTTCATAAGACGTTTGCAGATCGTAGACGTAGACCCTCTCCTCCCTACAAGGTCGTTGATAAAGTCTGGTTGTCTTCCAGGAACATTCGGTTGAAGGTACCATCTCCTAAGTTGGGTCCGAGGTTCGTAGGTCCATTCTCCATCTCGGAGGTGATCAATCCTGTGGCTGTCAGACTTCAGCTTCCCCTGAGATGCGAATTCCCAACGTGTTTCATGTCTCCTTGGTGAAACCCGCTACCTCCAACCGCTTTTCCGTTGTCCAGCCTCCCCCTCCTACTATCTCTGTGGATGGTCAACAAGAATATGAGGTGGAGAAGATCCTTGACTCCAGAATCTCCAGGGGCTCTCTTCAGTACCTCATCAAGTGGAAAGGCTTTGGCCCTGAAGAATGCTCCTGGGAAGGACGCTCTGATGTCCATGCTCCTCGTCTGGTGAGGGAGTTCCACTCCAAATTTCCCCAGAAGCTAAGTCCTGGTGGTCCGGAGGCCCCCCGTGAGGGGGGAGGTACTGTCACGATCGTCACCCGGAGCAGGTCCAGGAGCTCCGGGCGGCGCGTCCTTCCCTGCCGGCGTCGCTGCCAAAATGGCGGCGCCCATGGCCGCCACGTGGGTAGCGGCGCCGGCGCGATGACGTCAGAGCGTTGACGTCGGCGCAAGGAAGCCGATGACGTCAGAATGGCGCCAAATTCAAATATAAAAGCCTTACCAAGATGCCAGAATGGTGCCCAAGTATAGGATTCATTCCTGTGAGTTTCCTGGGTTTCCTGTCTGCTTTGCTGAAGACTTATCTTGTTCCTGTTTGTTGCTGACCTCTTGCCTGGACTTTTGGACTTTGCTAATATTCTGCCTGCCTTTGAACCCTTGCCTGGACTTTGGTTATTCTCCTGATTTACCCCTTGTTGGACACCGCGACCTTGACTCCCTTGTGGGCTTCCTCCTTGATCCTGACAACCTCCCTGGTGGGAGCATCCCGGCTCCCTGACAATTACAAGACATATCTTTAGAAACCATCCCACATCTTTTTGAATGAGTTTGCAATATCGCTTTCTCTGGTTTTTATAAACACAATGTCTCTGCAAATTATTTCAGTTCTTGTTTCAGTTGATAAGTGTATCTGACTGTTTGCCATTCTGCACCTCATATGCCATAGGTGATAGTGTATGATGGAAATTATTATGAATATTCATTCTATTTCTGTTTTGGGCTCTGTGACTTCCTATAACTCCATAAGAGAATTCTGAAAGGTTCAGATTTTTTATTATACTCAAGTTCAGCCGGTTTGCCACACTTTCCCTTACTGAACGAGAGACTATGCAGTCTAACAAAAAATGCTCCTGCCTGAGATTCTTCTCTCTTGCAACCCCATGGACATTCTCTATCTACCACATTTAAGTATTTCAAATTTCCTCTTACAAATAGTTCTTCCGGAATACCGTATCTGATCAAAGTAGCCCATAGATACTCGTGGTTGACTTTATCAAAGACTTTAGCTTGATCTAAAGACAGAAAGTATTTTTCCCATTGCCTAGTTTTACACCTCTCCAGTGCTTCCCTTATTGAAAGAATTGCTACAAATATGTTTCGTCCTTCTATCGAGCAAAACTGAGATGTTGTAAGAAGAGATTCTACCACATCACCCAACCTCTATGAGAGTATCCTTGCCAGAATCTTTCTATCACAATTAAGAAGGGCTATTGGCCTCCAATTCTCAATGTGCCTCGAATCCTTCCCCTTTGATATCAGAACCAACGAGGAATAGCGCATGGATGGAGAGAGGTGTTTTTCCATCAAACAGGCGTTAAAAACTATAGCTAACACTGGAGCAAGATCTTCCTTGAAAGTGGTGTAAAATTTCTCAGTGAACCCATCTGGTCCAGGAGCCTTCTTTTTCTGCTGTTTATCAATTGCCTGTAGCACCTCTTCCTCTGTTATTTCTGATATCAAAGGCGAACAGTCCAACCTGGGAGTCATAAAGGCTCTCAACCAACTTTTTCTTAATGGTCTCCTTACAGTTTCGGCAAGGGTCTGGGGACCGTGAAGTCCCGTAGTCCCTCTCCAAAACCAGAGACCTAAGCCGGTCATACTGATGCTGCCTCAACAAGTACTTGAGTCGGTTCACTTTTTCTCCCCCCTCCCCTTTCGAAATACAGATCTCAAGTTTCTTTCTCAGGGATTGACTCTCTTTTTCTCTAACCCTCCCTTTCTTAAAAGAGGCAGAAGTGAAAAAGGTCTGGAAAGAATACTTAGCCGAATCCCACCAATCTGCCACAGAATCAAAGAAATCCATCCTCGAGATCTGAAGTTTAAGAAAATCCCTAAACCTGCATTTAATATCTTCATCTTCACGAATTTCTTTGCCTATTCTCCATAGGCCTTTTCCTGATCCTGCTTTTTCTGAAAAACCATATTGAAAAGAAAGAGCCAAATGATCTGAAAATTCTACTGCCCGCTCTTTAAAGTTTGAGAAAACGTATCCTTTTTTTATGAATATAAAATCGGTTCTGCTGCTCCTGGGTCCAGACCTATATGTATGACAGCTTTCTCTCCCATTACATGTGGCTAGATCTTCTAGACCAGTATCCTCAATCAGTTGTTTAAAAAATAGACTTTCATATTTATTTATTTTTCCTGTCCTGTCCTTTTCTCCTAGAACCTGGTTGAAATCTCCTGCAAAAATGACAGGCATTGAAGTAAACAAATATGGTCTAATGTCATCCAATTATGTTCTCCTGTCAGAGATTGCTTGGGGACCATATAAGTTAATAAGTCTTATCAACTTTCCCTTTACCTCAATGTCTAACATCAAACATCTGTGAAAGGAGGAAATGGGACATTGTGCACTTCTTTGAACTTTGACCCATATGCCATCCACCGTTCTTGTAAGTTGTAGGGCAACTTTTGCACTATGGGGTTAACACCTCTGGCTGTATCAAGGAATGCCAGCCCCGGTAAGTCCCCTTTGGCTTTGGCTACCTGTAGTTCCATTAACAAGTCACTTAGTTCCCTAAGTTTTTGGTAACTTTTATTAGAAATTTTAGGGAAGTCATCAATTCTTTTGAAAAGTGCATTTTCTACAACCTCTGCTGAGCCATAGCACTCGTTAAGTCTGTGCCAGATCATTCTGAGACCAGTCTCTGGGTGATTTATGTTGATTATCCTGATCCTTTTGGCATGCTCGGCAGACTCAGTTCCTAGGTATTTGATAAGGAGGTCTATTTCCTCACTGTATGAAAGGTCTAAGTCTCTGATAGTGTTTTGAAAGGAAGATCGCCAGGCTCCTAAGCCTTCTGGGCGGTCGTTAAACTTTATAAGTCCTTTTGTGACTAGTTCACACCATGCAAAGAACTTGGCAAAATCCATTGTGACCTGGTTAGTACCAGCATAGGTAGGTGGTTGCGTGTAATAGTGAGAAGGTGTTGTGTAATCATACCTGTCTGGAAGTTCTCTTTTAGGTTGATCTCTGACATACCACTTTAACATAGCAGAGGAGGCAGGTGCAGGGTTAACCCTAGGCCTGGTTGCCTGGCTGAAGTGGGTGTTGTAAGCAGGATCTCTTTGCTCAGCGTGGTCACTTTGATGCAATTGGAGCTTGCTGACAGCCTTTGGAGGTGTATGGCATCCTTGTGGTGGCTCAGGGGCAGCATGTTGGCCTGGTTGCTGTGCTAAAAGAGAATTTGTGTCCTGCTTGGAGTACTGGTAGACGTACTCTCTAGTGCGTTGTAGTGGATCTTGGGGTTCAATCTCCAGATCGGGTACCTTGCTGTGTGTTTCACTGTCAGGGTACAGAATCATCTCTAGAGCCTCTGCTTCCACTAAGGTTGCTGCAGCTTCTCTTTCTCTGGCCAGTTTTTCTAGGGTTGCTTCTAAGCGAACACTTTCCAGCTTTGCCTCTAATGCTAGGCGTGCATTCTCTGCTTCTAAGAGTGCACTCTTTACTTTTGCCTCCATTTCCCTCTCTGTGAAGGCAGCACAGGCCTTTGCTGCTTCTGATTTTGCGCGGGCAGTGGCGGCTGCATTGGTAACAGATGAGCATTGAGAGGAGCCCGAGACCTGGGATCTGGTCACTAATGAGGATGTCTTTTTCTGTGACATTATGCAACACTGAATAAGCCTTCGACTGCTTTAGATGTAGTGGAGTCTTTGTGCTGCAATGACTTGATAGCAGTGGCTGTATCTGAATCACTGTACTAGGATGTTGTATGCACATGCAGTGAGTTGTAGTTCATCTGCCTGCTTGATACCAGTTGTTTTACTGTGCATGCAGTAAACTGCAGATCCAGCTGCTGGATAGCCATTGTTTTACTGCGATGCAGTAAAAATATAGATCTGCATTTTGGATAGCCGTTGTTTTACTGTTCTGTCCTCACTACGTGTTACCGCTTGACATGGAGCTAAACTCCTTCCTTCATTAACCCCCAATCATTAGCTGTACAATATAACATAATATATTTAAATGCATAAACACTGTGTAGCATATGTTAACTAAAGGGGAGAGAGGCATCTGCATATAATATAAGGCCTAGATACCTAGGGAGAAACATATACTGTATAGCAGGGCCATGACGTAGCTGCATACAAACAGATATAAACTTGCATATAAATACACAAAAAAAGTAAATAACTATCTCCCTTTATAGATAGGCTTGTACTATAAACAATACCTACCAACGATGCTACCACGAGGCTGGATGGGGTAGGATTGCTGCGGATAGTGACGAGCTAGCTGTGTATACTATGAAGATGGCAGCTAAAGTGATCATTTCCTGGTATTACACAGGATCACATGGTAGGGGTATGGTGGCCTAAGAAAGACATTTTTATAGAAAAGGCATAACCATACAAATGAATGACAAGCTGATGCAATACAAACTATAAAACAATGCTAGGGGCATAACATACATAGAGAAAGCACCAGTGATTAGTACTGAAATATATTTCGTTCTTTCCTTTTTAACAGTATTCTATTTTCCTGGATGTGATCATTTGTTGTTGTATTTGTTGTTTTGAGGAGACCTCACTGAATTGTAATTTGTTTATTTACCCTTAATGCTATATTTTTTATGCAGCACTGAATACATAATAAAGGTATGGGATCTATTTTCCAGAAATCTCAGGACCTTGGGTTTTTGGACAAAGGATTTTTCAGTAATTATGATCTCCATACTTAAAGGGGGTTAATTGCTAAAATCCAAAAATGTCTCATTATTTTAGTTAAACCACGTTGATCAACCTCCCATCCACATTTTTACCTTATTCATCAACATATTAACTCAAAAAATCTGGTTGGGGAAAAGACTTGATAAAATCATGAAAAAATTGCAAATTGTGTGATTTTTTCAGAAAACTCCGACTTTTTCGGATTATTTACCCAAAAACGCAGATTTTTTTTGGATTCTAATGCGAAACCCAGCACAGATCATGATATCTTTTGGATTATTTCCCGAAAACTACAAATTATTTTGATTATCGCACGTGACCAAGAGTAGATCGTGATATCTTCCAAATGTAAAATGTTGCATTGACTTCTACATGACCTTGGCAGGTTTGAGATGGAGTATTTTTTTTTTTTTGAACTTTTAGCAGCCTCTGGGTAAACCCAGAGGCTGCTAAAAGTTCAAAAAAAATTTCCAACAAAATAATGAACACTCCGACCATAAAAATTCGGACTTTAATAAATAACCCCCTAAATAAACCCAATATAATTGTTTTACCTCCAGTAAGGATAAATTATATTTCAGATTGGCTTAAGTACAAGTTAGTGTTTTATTATAATAGAGAAAAAAGTTTTTTTTTTTTTTTTTTTACAATTTTGGATTATTTGATTAAAATGGAGTCTATGGAAGAACGTTTTGCCATAATTCTGAGTTTTATAGATAACATCCCATACCTGTATCATTAAAGGGGACCTGTCATCCAAAAAAAATATTCAAAATCCTATTATATCACATTAGTCAAGCACAATGAACTTAAATTACACTATATAAATTATATGAATCTCCTCCTTCAGTCTGGAAATTCATAATTATAACAAGCAGGGGAGCCATTTTGTGGACATTGTTATTAAGGCAAGCCTTGCATCATCTCAGAATCTTGTTTGTGCACCAGAATGGGGGACCCGATGTTCATCCCCATGCCCTGGCTACACAATTAAACAGTGAAGTATCTAGGAAGTGCTGAATGGAAAGTGAAAGTAATTGTGTGCCCCGCCTCTATGCCTAAGACATAGAAGAGTGGCAGACAATATTTGATTGACAGCTGAGATTTTTAAATGAGTTTACAACAGCTATGAATGCTTTAATAAAAATGTTTAATTTGAAAAGGACTTTTATTATACAGATTTTTGTGTCTGGGTGACAGGTTCACTTTAAGGATGTGTTGTCACCAGTGAAAAGTATATTACTGGCCGGGATGGGGTGGGTAAATGAAGAGGAGGGGGAACAAGGGGGACTTACAAAAGAATTTGTAGGGTGACAAAAAGTAGACCCGCAGATCACTACTAATAAATAAGGTGGGTGGTTCTAGGATAGTTCAGGAGCTGGGAACCAGAGGCATTTAGGGGAAGAATCAGGTGCAGACTATTTCAATACAAATTTATCAGCAAGTACATTGGTTGTAAAATACCTTGGCTGGTATAGGTGAGAGGAGGAGCAAAGCGTGTTAGCAGAGAGCTGATCTGAACTGCATGTGCAGCTTCTGTGTAAGTGAGAACAGAAACACCAAGTTCTGTGTGAACATTAACTTGGTTTCTTTATAGAACAAACACTTACAACATAACGTATGCAACAGGAACTTTCCATAGAGAGCATAAATAGCAAGAGGAAGTAAAAAAAATCACACAGGGTTACAGGTCAAACATGACATCACATTGCTAAGCAACAATAGACCCCCTGCATTAAGTAACATGAACTGGAACAATCTCTGTCTGTTGTTTTCCAACACCCCTTCTCAACAGTATGGAGATTATTCCACAAGATTCATTCTTTCAATCAGTTTCTCAAAATGATCCTTCATTTCAAAGTTTGCCTTTAGTCTTTGAACAATGTCATCACTGTCCCTTTCTTGCTCATAAAAGACTAGCACGTTATCCACATGACATGGATCCGCAATGCTTCTGGAAAATCCTCCATGTAAAAGGATTTAAGATTTATGTTCTCATTCCACGCTCTGGCAGCTTGTTTACGTCCATATAGGCCCTTCTGAAGCTTGCATACCAAATCTATGGTTTCTGGATTCACAAAACCAGGTGGTTGTTCCAAGTATAGGTCTTCATCAATTTTACCATAAAGAAATGCAGTTTTCACATCTAGGTGTCTTACTTGCATAACTTTTCTGGCTGGCGTACATAAGAGTGTTCACACAGTTGTATGTTTCACTACTGAAGCAAAAGTTTCATCATAATCCTGACTAAATTTTTGTGAGAACCCTTTGGCGAATAATCTAGCCTAACACTCAACTTCTCCATTTGCATTGTATTTAACTTTAAATATCCACTGTTCACAACCTATTGCTTTGCGACCCTGAGGTAACTGAGTCAATGTCCATGTTTCATTTTTGTTCAAGGAATCAATTTCCTCTTGTGCTGAAACTTGCCATTTTTTGGCTTCACTTTTTGGTAGCTGATTGATCTCTTCCCATGAGTTTGGGTCAAATATTTCTTGTGTGTAAGGTTTGTAAGAGTATCTGGGAGCGGGTATCCCTTTTGTGGTGCGGGTTGACCTTCGCAGTTCAGTTTCCTCTGTGACATTTGGTTGTTGAGGTGTACTTTGTGAATTTTCCATCATGTGCTACATAGAGTCACCTGTTTTGGCAAGTGGTTCTACCCCTCCTGACACAGACACTGTTGTTGTCTCTTCAGAGGATTCAGGTATCATGGTTTTTGATAAGGAAGACTTGTCAAAATATACACTGTGGCTTACTGTTACTTTGCAGGTTTTAGGATTTAGAACTCTATAAGCTTTACTTTGATCACTGTATCCAACCAATACACCTTCTGTAGCTCTGTCTCCTAGTTTGTGGTATTTTTCACTTGGAATGTGCACAAATGCCTTGCAACCAAATGTTCTCAAGTGATTTACACTAGGTTTCTTACCATTCCACGGCTCGTAATAGGTAGCTGCTATAGATTTTGTTGGTAGACGGTTTTGTAGGTATGTTGATGTGGTTATTGCTTCTCCCCAGAATTTGTTTGGGAGGTTGGCATCATATAGCATACACCTTGTCATCTCTACAAGTGTGCAATTCTTTCTTCCTGCTACACCATTCTGTTCTGAAGTGTATGGAGCACTTGTTTGATGAGGGGAGTAGTGTCACAGGATTGCGCTGGAATTTGTTTGTGGATTTTGTTATATATTCCTTGAGTTTATCCTGTGTTTCACTTTTGCTCTTTATTAGATATACTTTTGTGTATCTGGAGTATGTGTAATGAAAGTCACAAATACTTGTTTCCAGCTGGGTTCCGTGTTCTCATTGGTCCACACACATCACTGTGGATCAACTCTAAGGGTTGACTTACCCTGCTCTGACTTGTTTAAGGTGGTGGTAACCTTGTTGCCTTTGCTTTGATACAGCAGATGCATTTAATGATTGTATTACATGGTGCGATATCCATATCAGAAGTCATATTTTTGTTGAACAGTACATGTATTGCATCTGGATGTCTGTGTCCCAGATGTCTGTGCCATGTATGAATGCATTTCTGATGAGGCCTTGTTTTCTCCACATTTGAGCTCATACAGGTGTCTGTCTGCTGTTCCATCAGCTATAATTTCTGAACCATTCTGAATTGTGCATACTTTGCCTTTAAAATAAACAGAGCACCCTTCATTTGTTAAACGTTTCACTGATAGGAGGCTCCCCTCTAATTCTGGAACATACAGTACATCCTTCACAAGTATGTTATGTTTTTGTCCTGTGCTTGTGACACAGTTCACATAGCCTTGACCAATTCCTTTCGCAGTGATGCTGTTCCCATTTGCAAGGAACACTTTCTCTTTTGTATCACACTCTATTTGATCAAAGAAATGCTTGTCATGTGACTTGTTGCTCCTAAGTCAATACACCAGTTTGATGAGCAGTTATCTTGAGTAAGTTTGAAACATCCACTCCACTGTGTATCTCTATTATCTATAGAGTTTTATGTGGAACACCCTTTGCAATTTCTTTTGCTGTCTTTGCCACTGCATGTTTTTGTTAATTTTTCCATATAAAGCAGTCTTTCTTTAAATGGCCTGGCTTTTTACAGCGAAAACACACTGTGCTCTTTGCATCTCCTTTTGCACTTTTCCAGCTTTAAGAGCTGTTTCTGGTGCTATAGTTTCTTTCACAGCTCTGTTTTCTGCGATTATATTCATCAATTAACTTGCTTTTGACATATTCTAGAGTTATTTCTGACAATGGTCTGACTTCAGTGGCATTTATCAGAAGGCTTTATGATTCAGGAAGGCTGCATAGAAGGAGAGCTGCTAAATGGCTGTCTTTAATTTCCTCTCCAATTCCTCTGAGCTGTTCTGCAATTTCTAAAGTTGCATTTAAATGTTCCTGCAGTCTCATGTTGTATAGCTTACACAGCAGGTACAGTTTACTGTTTAAGTTTTAATCTCTCATGGAGTGCCTGCAGTGCATTCCACATACCCTTATGAGTACCTCCCATACATAAAAGCATTTCCACCTTAAATTTCCATAGCTGATAGTTGCTGTTATTCAGCTTTGCTCTGCCTGACCTGAACTCCAGACTAGCTGCAATTTTACCATGTGCTCAGCTTCTGTCTGTCTCTCTAGAGATTGTCAGGATCAGATACCAGTGGTGCTGTTATCTGGGCCCATAACCTGTTAGCAGAAAGGTGATCTGAACTGCATGTGCAGCTTCTCTGTAAGTGAGGACAGACACACCAACTTCTGTGTGAACAGTAACTTGGTTGCTTTATAGAACTCAGCATAAACACTTCAGTATAACATGTCTGCAACAGGAACTTTTCATAGAGAGCATACACAGGAAGAGGAAGAAGAAAATCACACAGGGTTACAGTTCAAACATGAAATCACATTGCTAAGCAACAATAGACCCTCCCTGCATTAAGTAACATGCAATGGAACAATCTCTGTCTGTTGTTTTCCAACAAAGCGGTGAACCCTTATTTGCAAAATTGTACTCACTTTTACTGCTAATTGGTGACAACAAATTTAGAATCCTTTATATAATTATTAGTTGATACACCATGGGAGTTTTTCCTTGTATGCTCTTTTTTTCGTTTTAAGATCTAATATTTTGGTTTTCAGGTATTAGATCAGAATGCTTGGGCCCTGGGGGTTTTCAGATAATTGATCTTTCTGTAATTTGGATTGTCATACCTTAAAGGAGACATACAGGATAAAGGGAGGGGTGATTGTGTCCTAATGGTCCCTGCCAGAAGCACAGTAGGAGGGGGACAGGCAATCACAACCCTGCAGTCACACAAGCAAAGACAAGTTTCAGTTCCCTATCAGGCAAGCCTAGCTTCTGGTTGGTTCTTATCCTACAGTGCAGTGTGCTGAGTGCCGCCGGCTCCCCTGCACAGCCTGGGAAAGGAGGCAGCAGGAAGTGGAATAGATTGACAGGACTAGTAGGGGTTTTGCAGATATTACCCATTCAGGGCGCTTAGTCATGGGCTCTTGAGAAATAAATATATTTTTTTAAATTCAATCGTTGAGTGCCGGCGACCCCTGCTTTCTTCTTAATTTTAGGGCCCCAAACATATCCAGAGGTTGTCCTGTTCTAACAATATATATTGAAATTGCTCACTATTTGGGCCTCATGGGGTCCCCTATACCTCATAGGCACCCTGCAATTGCATAGTCTGCTTCCTCTGTAGTTATGCCCCTGTAAACAATAAATAAACCTAATAGTCTGGCTTTGCTTCAAATAATTATGAATGATATTTTAGTTGAATCAAGTACAAGGTACTATTTTATTTCTAGATAAAAAAAAGGAAATCATTCTTAAACATTTGGATTATTTGGTAAAATGGATCTATGAGAGACAACCTTTCTATAATTCAGAGCTTTCTGGATAACAGGTTTTCTGGTAACAGTTCCCATACCTGTAATTCCTGGCTAAATAGAAATTCTGAGCACACAAGCTGGTATCTTTTCCCAATTTCATTAAGATAGCCCCCCTCCACCCAAATCAAGGATCTAGGAATTGTTGTATGTCAGTTGAAATCTTTTGTTGTGTGTCTCTTGAAATATATATTTGTTTATTTTTTGCCTTTTCTCTGAACTGGTCCTAGTAATGTCTTACTTCAGTCCTCAGTCAGTTGACATATACAGTAAATCATTGCTATGAGCTTTTCTAAACTCTGCTGCAGTAAAGCAAATCACATTATTTAGTGACCTTCACCAAAATAATTTCCATGTTTCAGTTGGACAGACACATATTGTATATTGAGTTATTAAGCATCTTGGCATCTTGGTCTGTTGCACTTTTTAAAATTGGCATCATCAAGTAAGGATGATAAATACAGTATTTTAAGAAATCAAAAATACCTAATTAGAGTTACTACATACTATATATATATATATATATATATATATATATATATATATATAAAATATATCCAACCTGGTGCACTCACAACAGTCTAACACATTGCCTAGGTGCAGGTCAAAATAATCATTCAAAGTATCAAAAACAGACCGCACTCCAAGGTCTTTTAAGTGAAAAAAACTATTTTCGACGTTTCGGCGCCATAACTCGGGCCGTCCTCAGGAAGGTGAACTCTACACATCTATACACACAATTTAAAAGTGAGCAAATTGGCGCCAAAACCGACTTGTATGACGCCATTGGTGGGTGTGGCTAATTATGTGCAATCCCACATGTGCCCTATAACATTCTTATTTTGCCAAAATATACATTCGTGATGAGTACTGTCAAGTGAAGAACTTGTGTATTAAACAGTGCAAAGTCCTGGTAGTGAGCATCAAGTGACAAAGTGTCAAAATAAACACCCATCGTGACTTTCCCCTAAGCAGCGGGAAGTGGGTTAAAAAACATTTAAAAACACTCACCCCAGGAGTCGTAAGGATCTGGTTCCAACTGCCCTTGTATCCCAATAGTGCATCAGGCAACACCAGTAAGAATTGCTGTGTTACCCTTTCAATCGGTACGCTGACATCGCCAAATACGCATGGAGCTGCTTCACTGCGTGTGCGTGTTGCGTCGAGGCCCCGCCCCCGTTGCCTAGGAGAGCGGGGACGCTTCTTTCGTAGCTCAGCGATGATGTAGTGTGCGGTTCCTAATGGTTCGCATCCTTCAATCTACGAGGATCTCGGCTGCCGGCTTCCCCTCTTTGTGTGCGGGTCTGCTGGTATTTAACCCAGTGGGTGCCGCATCACGCTAGGGGTGCCAATTAGCCTTCTCCCCTACTAATGTTACTACACCTTCATCGCCAGTTTTTTTCACTTAAAAGCCCTTGGAGTGCGGTCTGTTTTTGATACTTTATATATATATATATATATATATATATATATATATATATATATATATATATATACACACACTTATTATATATATATTCTAAATGTCTGTGCTAAATATAAATATATATGTGTGTATAATTTTATTCAAATAAATAAATGCTTTCATTCCATAGAAAGGTCAATTTTACAACAAATGTATTTTTCTAAAATTGACTGCTGTCCTTTTAATTTACCCTTCAAATCATGTGTACCATATTCTGTGGCAAGAACACAGAAATGGGAATAATAAAAGAGTACTTTAATATATAATTAACGTGAAGCCATGCTCAAAAACAATACTATTGAGGCAGAAATGTTTTTGGTTGCTTTAAGACTTCATACTCTACCATACGGAAATGTTTTTGGTTGCTTTAAGACTTCATACCATATGGAAAGATCTTTCATTCAAAAATGCCACGTCCCAAAAATTTCAAATAATAAATCCCAAACTTAATTGTTCAGGATTGATTGAGGTCTGATATGGTACAGAGAGACTGGCATATTGCTAATGTGCACCCCCTCAGGGCCCCCCCAGCCCGTGTGCCACTGAAAATGCGGCCGTACCGAGGGGGGCGGGGCCCGGCTGCGTGTCACGCACCAGGGCCCATCCCCCTCTAGTTACGCTACTGCTAATGTGGTGCCACTATTCAAAATGGGATCCCACTCTCAGCCTCTATAACTATAGGCTGGTTAGTTTGACATCAGTGGTATGAACGTTTTTCGAAGGGATATTAAGGACTAAGATAATTTACTCCATTGCAAATTATAATTCTATAAGTTTGTTCCACCATGGTTTTATGCACAACATATCTTGCCAGACTAATTTAATTTACTTTTATGAACAGAACCTTGTCTCTGAGATGGCAGTGGGTATAATCTACTTGGAGCACAAAACAGAAAATTACAAGGAAAATATTTTTAGTCTTTTAACTTTCTTCTGACGATCCTCACACAGTCTCTCTCTCAGCTGTATTCAAAAATGTCAAAATTTGTATAGCAGATCAGCGCCTAAGGCAACAGAAAAGAAAATACAAACCCAAAAAATAGTGCAGTGTGTTTGGATAATCAGACGGCACCCAGTGTCAAAATTCACTTTAAATCTTCCAATGTTGTTGATATAATCCATAAAACGAATCCCTTTATATCCAGTTAGTTGTGCCCACCATTTGACTAAAATGCAAGCCCACAATATGGTAAATTGCCTGTAATGTTAGCCGATCCTTCTCTCCTTCTAAGTCAGTTTCCGAGTCCCAATATGGGAAGTTACAAATCCAAAATAGTATAACACCATCATACCTCTCAACTGTCCCGTTTTTAGGGGGACAGTCCCTCTTTTGACAGCTCAACCTGCAGCCCCTCATTTGCACTGGAAAGTCCCATTTTTCTCTGCACTGCCAGAAAAAGAAACAAAGTTTCTAACTTAATTGGCTTTTGGCAGAAAGCCCAGAACAGCCACAACAAAAGATTAGATACATTTGCAACAATTCAAATTTATCTAGATAAGCAAATAAGTAATTGTAACAATATAAGATAACAGGTCCCTTGGGAAAAGTTAGAATCGCAGCTTAAAGGGCAATTCACATTCATTAGCAAAACTGTAATAACTGAAATATAAACACACAAATATGTTCAAACTTTTATAACCCGTATAATTTTGTAAAATTAACATGGTAATTAGGGGGGGTGGCCACAAAAATGGGCGTGGCCCAAGAAAAATTGCCAACTTTTTTGTCCCTCTTTTTATATCCAACTTGTTGGGAGGTATGCAACATTTATTAGAATAATAACTTTAAAAAACAAGTTTGCACCCACATTTGTTTGAAGTTAAATCACACAAAGACATCTGCGTTACACAGGCTGTGCAGCTTCTATAGAGGGGCTCTGCTGGCATATGTAGCTCCCTCGTGGCTCTCCCTGTGAGTCAGGTGTGATGTCACTTCCTGCCTAACATGTTTCGTCAATCAGCTGGCTTACTTTGAGGCATAGTGCCCTACCTGCGAGGTTCTCTATTATGCAACCGCTCATTAGTGATTTCCATGGTAACCGCAAGCATTCACATTCTCTTGTGTTGCAAGCCTGCATCTCACATCCTGTTCACTTCCGGGTTCTCTCTCTGCATTGTGAGACAGGTTACCATGGGAACCTTCCAACACTGATCTTTCCTAAATAGCTAAAACCATATTATTTAAAAACTGTATTTAAAATGGTTCTTTCTTCTTTACTATTATTGGTTTTGTATTTTCCTTAGTGTATTGTCTATTGCTGGATACATTGATTGATTTGTTCCTGTCATATTCGTATTTGCTGGTTCAATGGTTTTGATTCCTCATTTCAGTGTATAATAAATCAGATTTAAAATCAATCCAAGTTAGAGAACCTTCTTGATTTTCAATAAAACTCCATGTGTTTTTAATATGAATATGAATTTATAGTGGATATGAATTTAAAGTGCTAGTGTATAATTATGATTTTTTAAATTAAATTAATGTTCACTATAAAATGCAAATGTGTATTTAATGAATTAAATAAATGTTATAATTAATCTTCATCAGTCCTAGTCTGTTTTTTCTTTTATTTGTTTTTTTTTTCATTTTATACAGATAGTTGTAGTTCAACCATTTGTTTCTGAAATTCATTACTTTTTCTTTTTTTTTACTCTATTTATCCATTATGCAGCACTTGATTTCTCCTCCCTGGCTATCTCCTATAGCTAGGAACAAAGCAGGATCCCAACACACCCAACAGATAACAGCAAAATGCCTGGTGCTCACTGGCAGAGGTTCGGCAGCCCCACAACAGAGTACAGCAAAGGAATTCCAACGGCACACAGGACTGTGAGAAATCTTCAAAAATTTATTTCAATGCGGAGTGCGATGCAACGTTTCGGGGAGTAGAACCCCTTTGTCAAGCATACGTGATCTACATACAAAGTGCAAATAAATAGAGCAGTGCATTGTTCAATTAGCGTGTCATCATTAATTATCCAATCAATGTAAGTTAAAAACACATCTAAAAAAACTTTCTCATATATAGTTAAAATGATCCAATAGATAGTGTACAATACATAAAGTGTCATAAAAGTACATACAATAGAAAAACTAATACCCACAGAAGTGTACTCGATGAAAGGAACAAAATCACAATGAGTAATCAAAAAAAAAATATTACAATAATACTAACTGTGTCACACAGCAGCCATAAATGGTTAAATTAACCCTTGCAGGGATTCTTCCAAAATGAATCTTACCCTATACAGGGAAAAGGGGAGGCTGACCCTGCTTTCAAATTATGCTGCCATTTGTAGTAATTATCTGTAAAAGAGAAAAATTTAAAATTTAAAAACTGACTAAACTAAACAAAGTTTGATTACAAAAAGCATGACATGTTAAAATCCTCATTGAGTCCCTTCGGATCACGAGTTTGAAGAAGCCAAATCCAAAAACATTCTCTTTGGAGAAGTAACCTTTTGATATCCTGCCCATGCCTTGTGGTAACCTTTTCCAATATCTGCCATCTGACTTGTGACACTTGGTGACCATGGAAGAAAAAATGTTTAGCCAATAGTGTCTCTTTCTTTGTCTTGCCCTTCTCTTTGACATCACTATTACTATCTGCTTTAAAATTTCGTATAACAGATTTGTGTTCATTTAAACACATTTTTATCGGTCTAGTGGTTTGTCCTACATAGGACTTACCACACGGGCATTTAATACAGTATATGACATTCTGGCTGTCACATGTTGAAAAGCAGTTAACCTGATGTTTGGTACACAATGACGGGTGCATTACCGCATCACCTGCAATAATCCCGTTACAATGACCGCATTGCCTACAGGGAAATGTACCTTTGATATTTCGTCAAAGAGAATGTTTTTGGATTTGGCTTCTTCAAACTCGGGATCCGAAGGGACTCAATGAGGATTTTAACATGTCATGCTTTTTGTAATCAAACTTTGTTTAGTTTAGTCAGTTTTTAAATTTTAAATTTTTCTCTTTTACAGATAATTACTACAAATGGCAGCATAATTTGAAAGCAGGGTCAGCCTCCCCTTTTCCCTGTATAGGGTAAGATTCATTTTGGAAGAATCCCTGCAAGGGTTAAGTTAACCATTTATGGCTGCTGTGTGACACAGTTAGTATTATTGTAATATTTTTTTTTGATTACTCATTGTGATTTTGTTTCTTTCATCGAGTACACTTCTGTGGGTATTAGTTTTTCTATTGTATGTACTTTTATGACACTTTATGTATTGTACACTATCTATTGGATCATTTTAACTATATATGAGAAAGTTTTTTTAGATGTGTTTTTAACTTACATTGATTGGATAATTAATGATGACACGCTAATTGAACAATGCACTGCTCTATTTATTTGCACTTTGTATGTAGATCACGTATGCTTGACAAAGGGGTTCTACTCCCCGAAACGTTGCATCGCACTCCGCATTGAAATAAATTTTTGAAGATTTCTCACAGTCCTGTGTGCCGTTGGAATTCCTTTGCTGTATCTCCTATAGAATACAGGGAGGAGAAATCGAGCGCCGCACAATGGATCGTTGCCCTGCCACCTTTTCTAAAGAGGAGCGCAAGCGGAGTTTCATTAAGTTATTTTTTAATAAAGACTTTTTAACGTTAAATATGTCTTGGTGGGTTTTTTTTCATTATAAACAAACTAATTTTTTTTAAAATGTTTACGTTACTGATCCTTTAAGAAAGTGGATGTATGTAATTATGTACTCAGTTCTAGTAACCATAACCCGGTATGGACAGAAAACATCCCATATGGGCAATTTTGCAGATTAAAGAAGAACTGCTCTGACCCAATGGAATTAGATAAACAACTGAATTTCATTAATAGAACAAAGATGTTACAGCAAAGAGTTAATCCAAAAATAAAGAGAAAAAGTGAAAAAATTAATTAGGATTTAATCAAAGGAAAAATAAAAAAACAAAGAAAGGAAGAAAATAACTGTACATTCACACAGGAGCTAAATAAGTAAGAAAAATTATCACTAAACATTTGGACATCTTAAAGGGATATGAACAATTAAGAGAAAAAATTCCAGAAAAGTCCCAAGTGGTTTATAAAAGAGCAAATAACTTAAGACAAATGGTGCGAAACTATATCCCTACGGAAAGAACAACAAAAAAAAAAGATTGGAATGGCTTTTTCCCTTGTGCTTTATGCAAAGCCTGTAAATATGACGATAAAAGAAAGATTTTAAGGTCAAAAAGTATATTAAATTGAACACTGCATAAAATGCACAACGGAGAATTTAATATACTGCATACCTTCCAACGTTTTAGAAATGTTGCGCATCACATTTTGACCATGCCCGTTTTGTGGCCACACCCCCTAATTACCATGCTCATTTTACAAAATTTGGCAGGTTATGAAAGTTTGAACATATTTCTGTTTTTTTTTCAGTTATTACAGTTTTGCTAATGAAGGTGAATTGCCCTTTAAGCTGTGAGTCTAACATTTTCCAAGGGACCTGTTATCTCATATTGTTACAATTATATTAAAAGAGCAGCAGCACTCCGGTATTCTTGAAAAATTTGCAAAACTTTACTCAAATGCCATAGGCAAATTTCGGGCTACGCAGGCCCTTTGTCAAGCCATGCCCTCTAAAAACGGGACAGTTGGGAGGTATGTATACTGTACTGTTTAGAATGCCCCTGCGGCTTACAATATATACGAAAGACCAACAGAAAATTGAGGGATAGAATCAATGAGCACATGAGAAATATAGAAAAAGGAATAGAGAATCACAGCGTGATTCACACAGCATTTTATAAAATACGCTGATAAGCATTTGTATTTCAACAGTTAGCAACAATTGTAGAGGTGGAGATATTGTTAGAAAAACACTGCAGGAGGAGAGTAGATGGATTTATGACATGCATACATTCACCCCGCATGGATTAAATATAGATATACTTTTGAGGGCTTTCCTGTGAACAATGCAGTTCGATGTGCCCCATAAAATAAGTAAATTAGGAAAAAGTAACAAATGGTTGCACTACAACTCTCTGTATAAAATTAAAAAAACAAATAAAAGAAAAAACAGACTAGGACTGATGAAGATTAATTATAACATTTATTGAATTCATTAAATACACATTTGTATTTTATAATGAACAATAATTTAATTTAAAAAAATCATAATTAGGCACCAGCACTTTAAATTCATATCCACTATTAATTCATATTCATATTAAAAACACATGGAGTTTTATTGAAAATCAAGAAGGTTCTTTAACTTGGATTGATTTTAAATCTGATTTATTATACACTGAAATGAGGAATCAAAACCATTGAACCAACAAATACGAATGCGACAGGAACGAATCATGTTCAATGTATCCAGCAATAGACAATACACTAAGGAATATACAAAACCAATAATAGTAAAAAAGAAAGAACCATTTTAAAAACAGGAGAGGTTTTTAAATGTATACTGCGGTTTTTAAATGTATAATATGGTTTTAGCTATTTAGGAAAGCTCAGTGTTGTGTGGTTCCCAAATGCAGACTGGGAGGATCCGGAAGTGACACTGGGCAGGAAACAGAATGTGAGACACAGGCTTGTAAGACAAGAGAATGTGAATGCTTGCGGTTAACAATGGAAACTGCTAATGAGCGGTTGTATAATAGAAACCCTCACAGTTAGGGCATTATGCCTCTGCGGAAGCCAACTGGAAAACACGTTAGGCAGGAAGTGATATCACCAGACTCACAGGGGGAGCCACGAAGAAGCTACATATGACAGGGCCCCTCTATAGAAGCTGCACATCTTGTGTAATGCTGTCTTTGTGTAATTTAACTTCAAACAAATGTGAGTGCAAACTTGTTTTTTAAAGTTTTTATTCTAATAAATGGTGTTATACTATTTTGGATTTGTTTCTTTCCATATTGGGACTCGGGAAACTGACTTGGAAGGAGAGATAAATCGGCTAACATTACAGGTAATCTACTTGGACTTTACTAAGGCTTTTGATACAGTACCACACTGAAGGTTAATGGTTTAATTAACCCTTTGCCTGTCAAGAACATACAGGGTACATGCTGGCAGGCAGGGGCTTTAACTGCCAAGGATGTACGATGTACGTCCTTGCAGAAATCCGCTATTGTTTCTGCATCTTTAGGCCACTCTGCAGAGAGTGGGCAGCACTGCCAGGCCCCTGGGCAATGAGGCTGGGGGGCTTTCATGTCGGTCTTTCGACAGGATTGTCAAGGGGCCAACCTAAAAGCAGCAGACGCAGCAGTCTTCTGCCAGTCTTCCACCTTGGTCCTCCTTTGAACTAAAATGCCACAAACTTCCTGCTTGCAAGACTTCTGCAGAAACACTGCGCCTGGACCCCTCCAGCCTTTAGATCATCCCTCCTGCTCCAGGAACAGTGAGTGGCCTTTATTTATACACACATACATACACTTACATACATTTATACACTCATACACACTAATTTTAGTAAAGATAATTTTTTTTGCATTTATTATTTATACACAATGTCACACAACTTTGCGTCCCTCAGGAACAATGCTTCTGGATGGGGCATCAGCCTTTTGGTTTCTGAAGCCAGGGCGATAAGTAAGGACAAAATTGAATCATGTGAAGAAGCGCGCCCACCGAGCCTGACGAGGATTTAGTCTCTTAAGAGTCTGGATGAATTCCAAGTCTTTGTGATCAGTGCAAATATGACAGGATGAGGGGCTCCTTTCAGGAAGTGTCGCCACTCCTTAAGTGCAAGTTTAACTGCCAGAAGGTCACGATTCCCGACGTCGTAATTTTGCTCAGCAAGAGAGAACTTCTTCGAAAAATAGGCACAAGGGTGTAGTTTCCCATCCTCGACTTGACTTGATAGCTCCAGCTACGACGTCAGAAACGTCTACTTCTATCAAGAAGGGTTGTAGTAAGTCAGGATGTCGAAGGACAGAAGCTGAAAAAAACGGTCTTTCAGGGACTGAAACGCCTCCAGGGCGTGAGGGGGCTAGGCATTAGGTTTTCCTCCCTTCCAGATGAGAGACAAGACAGGTGCGATACGGGAGGAGAACCCCTTGATAAATTGTCGGTAGTAATTAGCGAAACCAACAAATCTTCGTATGGCCTTGGTGCTCATGGGGAGAGGCCAGTCTTGAATTGCCGTGACTTTAGAAGGATCCATCTTGAATCCCTCGCGAGACATAATGTAACCCAGGAAGGGAATCTTAGGCACCTCGAAGACACACTTCTCCAGCTTGGCAAAATAGAGAATTTTACTTACCTACTTGATGTAAATTCCTTTTCTTCTAGTCCCGACATGTCAGTACACATGGGCATTGTCCCTCCCAGACCTATAATATAGCCAATCAAAATTAATCATTACTTATAAGATCACATGACTTCCTCCTCACCACAGTTATACTTTTGCCATAGCAGTACAGCAACCAAAATAACTGGGATGGGAAACCCTGTACTGACATGACGGGACTAGAAGAAAAGGAATTTATGTCAAGTAGGCAAGTACAATTCTCTATTTCTTCTACGTCCCTCCATGGGATCTTCCAAGCCATGCCCCAAAAACAAGGGGTGGGAATAACCAACATAAGGCAATAACAAAACTTATGCTAAGGAGGCCCTGAGAAATAAGGCCAGCATCACATCCATCCAAAAGGGAAGCTAATAAAATGTATAGCTCCTGAAAAAGGTAGATAAAAGGCACAAGAACATGAACAACATGTCCTAGGACATGGTAGGCGAATGACAACAAGAGCTAAAAAATCAACCACTAAATAACAGAGACCGGCACTTGAGGATCAAGCATTGCAGATCAAGAATAGCAATAGTCTGCTTAAAAAGGTTCCTTCAGCGACTAGAGGGATACCTGCAATATGGTTATCTGACATAAAACCCCAACCGGGGAAGAACAAAAATCCTGCAACTGTTAAAACAAAAGGTTCCCTAAGACATAACCAGAATGATGGCAACAGCTATCTCAGAACTAAAACACCATAGAAACCACCAGGAAACCAATCAGATCAGATCAGAAACTAAACACAATTTGGATGCATGTATCACCAGTGCTGGAGAAATACATGATCCTCAGCAATAGCGAGTGGCCCTAAAAAGACTTGGCCCACATTAGCCTAGTCCTAGCCTTTATCCTAAATCAGCATATCATTGTAACCATTGTAGAGCCATGCTGGTACAGCCCAGAAGCTCCACGAAATCTAAACTGGGCATACAACAGCACAAGGATAAGCCGCTGGACCAGCCAACTGTGACTTAAAGCCATCTACCAGTAAGATATGCTGTTGTCCCAGACAACTGCTACACAAGCAAGCAAATGGGACCCAAGCCAATTACAGTTCTAGAAAACGCCCACAAAAGCCACTACATCTCAAGCTGCACAATGCAACTGTTTATGCAAAAACTGAACCAAACCTGTGACCATACATAGAAGCTACTGAAACCAATAGGCTACTGAACCAGCAAACAGCTGGGGTCACAATCCAAAATTAGGCATGCCAGAAGCTTATAGCCTACAAACACTGGTACCAACCAGCAATGATGCACAATCCACTGGCAATGAGCCAGCCACCATACATGCAAATCAGTGGTGGACCAGCCAGCTATTATGTATTCCAACATAGATGTGCAAGACCATTGTCACACTAGCAGGTCAAGATGCCCGTCAGCTGCAGTGTATGCAAAACACCAGAGTGGACCTCTAATACTCAAGTAATAGTACATAAGACAGCTATTATGAATGTCACCCTTGGGGACAAGGTCACCAACTGCACTGGCACCTGACACAAAAGTCAATTTCCACACATGCAACAACAGAGCACAAGCCAGTTGTTGAACTTGCAAAACTCTGGTCCACAAGCCAGTCTTATTGATAATAAGGAGTGGCATACAAGACCATAACAATGCATGTAAGGCAGAAGCAAAGATTAGCTGTAAGCCGACAACATATGACCAACCGCAGCTGCTGAATACCAATCAGCAACAAAATTAGCTATGGGCTGTGAAACTCAGAGCAAACACCAGCTAATGGTACAACCCATGTTAGATCCAACCAAATAGCCAATCATCCCTACTGCTGGTGTAACCAGAACCATGCCTGCAAAGATAGTAGACAAGTCAAAACCAATAGCTGTTGTCCTGCGAAGGATTGCCGCAAGGCAAACAGACATGCCCACAGCAAGAACAGTAGCCATGCCTAGCTGGTGGCCTATGCACCACAAGCCCCCAAGGACTAACTAAAAACTATGTCCAACTTAGCCAAGGGCCACAGCATTATTGTACACCCTAAACGCTTAAACTGACCCTTGCAACAAATATCTCACCCCAGTTTCTATCACAGCTATTCTGTGGATTGGATTAGTGCCTATACTAAATTTTCCTTTGTGTGCCCCCAGCTAGACCATGCACTTTAGAGGATAAGAGAGCTTAATCACCATGTGTGTCACAGTCCAAAATGTTATATGGTTTATATATTATCATCTAATTGCCTCTGAGACTGTTCCTGTGGCTACTTCCATTCCCCCATAAGTAATAAAAAAGCACTAAGTTTTCACCCAGGAATAGTAACCAATAAACATAAACATGTCCTCACAGAACCCATACACACTTCCACAGTAAATGCTGCCATACTGCGTGCCAGGCTGGAGCCCAACTGCCTGCAATTACCTGAGAAGTCGGGCAGATCTTATGCTAATGCCTATCTTTGGGAGCACACAGACACATTCGTTCGGCTCTATATTAACACAACCGGAAAAGCTTTCGTGCCTTCTTCTGTGACCTTACAACCTCTGGATATGTTAGGGGCCCTAAAATGAATTTGCTGTGGGTCCCAATGACATCAGGTTACAGCACTGAGCAGACTCATTGTAAGGAAGCAAGGGCTACCATACTGATTCAGCAGTGCAAGCCTCCAGCCAACCCTGCAAGCACCCTGTGTAATTAAAGGCAAATATAACCTCTGTGACTGCACAGAGGACAATAGAAACAACAGTAGCAAAGAGGCCCAGAGGAGTATCTACACCTTACTAGTCCGCAGGATGGAAACTTCAGCTAGAACCCTGATAGCTTTCAGCTGAGGGACATAATAAGCTTATTAACATGCAGACTTCCCAGTGTAATGAATGTTTCAAACACACAATGGATACTGATAAATCAAACTCACCGGATTCAGGTACCACACTGCTTCAGCACAAAGATTTACCAAGAACCTTGTGTAACAAGAGCCAATACTGCAATTTGCACAGAGGACTCCAGCTCACAACATAAGACTTCATATAATACCAGAAGTCAAAGGAACACAGGCAGCTTACCAGATAGCTCAGGCTTGTCAGCAGGAATATCCAGTCCGGTGGAACACTGCTTGTTAAGAGCAGACTCATAAGAAAGGAAGGAGGTGCCATACTGCATGAGTAGTATGGCACTCCTGGAAGTGCCTTAGTAACATGAGCCAATATAACCTCTGTGTCAGCACAGAGGATACAGGTTCACCCATACACAACTTAAAATATTAAACAGCAATATCAAAGGGGCCGAAAGGAACACCTGCACCTTACCGGATAGTGACAAATTAGCTGGATGGAACTCCAGCCAAAGCCCTGATAGCTTTCAGCTGAGGGACAAATTAAGCTTATTAACATGCAGACTTCCCATTGAAATTAATGGTTCAAACACACAGTGGATACTGAGAAATCAAACTCACCGGATTCAGGTACCACACTGCTTCAGCAGAGGGATTCACCAGCCAGGACTTGTGTAACAAGTACCTTGTGTAACAAGAGCCAATACTGCAATTTGCACAGAGGACTCCAGCTCACAACATAAGACTTCAGATAATACAAGAAGTCAGTGGAACACAGTCACCTTACCAGATAGCTCAGGCTTGTCAGCAGGAATATCCAGACAGGTGGAACCCTGCTTGTTAAGAGCAGACTCATAAGAAAGGAAGGAGGTGCCATACTGCTTGATCAGTGCAACCTCTAGCCATTCCTGGAGGTGCCTTAGTAACACAATTCAATATAACGTCTGTGTCTGATCAGAAGATGCAGGTTCACCCATACAAAGCTTAAAATATTAAACAGCAAAAGTAACGGGGCCAAAAGGCACACCTGCACCTTATCAGATAGTGACTAATTAGCTGGATGGAAACTCCAGTAAAAGCCCTGAAAGCTCTCAGCTGAGGGACATAATTAGCTAATTAGCATGCAGACTTCCAAGTGCACTGAGCATTTTAAAACACACAGTAGATACTGAAGAATCATACTCACCAGCTTCAGGCTGTTATAACTAGCCTATATGCATACCCATTGCCCTTTTGCAGAAGTTCTGTAAAGTTCTGTTAAGCCTTACGTAACTCAAAAGAAAAGGAGAGTCAAAAAAGTTCACAGGTAACAATGTGGGAAGCCCACACCTGTGTTGAATCTTGTACCCCGCTGGGCATATAGTAGGGGGGCTATTTTAAAATACAAAAGAAAAAACAAAAAGCTCACAGGTAACAATATGGGAAGCCCACAACTTTGTCTCTTCCCAAAAAGCACTAGATTGAATCTTGTGCGTCGCTGGACATATAGCAGGGGGCTATTTTAGCACAGGGCTAGGACCATCGGTATGCCCACACCTGCATTTCTTCCCCATAAGCGATAATTTACAGATTATGCATCTTGAGGCATCAGGTAAATTGTTCTCCATTACCTGGGAATCATCCCTCTGTGTCCACACAGAGGCAAAAAATGAACAAAAAATACAAAAGAAAAAACAAAAATTGTGTTTGATTTCTCTCCAAATTCACCAAAAAATAAAGAGTGAGGAGGGAGATCCTACCTCCCTGTCCAGTAGGATAAAAAATAACTGTGGTGAGGAGGAAGTCATGTGGTCTTATAGGTTATGATAAATTTTGATTGGCTATGTTATAGGTCCTACTTCCAGGTCTGGGAGGGGCAATGCCTATGTGTACTGACATGGAGGGACGACAAGAAAAGGGAGTTTTCTCTCAGACGGGAGAGAACTTCTTTCACCCGGGTTTGATGACTTTCCAAGTCTTTGGAGAAGATTAAAATGTCATCCAAGTACACTACTACGGATTGCCCCAGATGATCTCTGAAGAGCAGGGGCATTGCAAAGGCTGATGGGCATTACCAGGTATTCATAATGCCCATCTCTGGTGTTGAATGCCGTCTCTAGGATGCGGTTAAGGTTGTATGCTCCTCGAAGATCCAACTTGATGAACTTAGAGATGAGAGGCAGAGGGTATCGTTTTTTAACTGTAATCTTGTTCAAGCCCCTGCAGTCTATACAGGGATGCAATCTGCCACCATTCTTCTCCACAGAGAAGAACTCCGCTCCTGCCGGAGAAGATGAAGGTCTAATGAAACCTTGCTGAAGGTTATCTTGGATATATTCCTTCATAGCGGAAGTCTCGGCAGGAGATAGGGGGGTAGGTACGAGCTCTGGGGGGCATAGTACCAGGAAGAAGTTCGATAGGACAATCATAGGAGCGATAAGGAGGGAGAATACCTGCGGACTTGCAGAAGACATCTGAAAAGTCCTTGTACACTGTGGGCAAAGACTGAAGATCCGCTGCATCGAGGGAAACCCGATGAACAGACTTAGCAGGCAGACAGTTCTTCTGACAAAAAGAGCTCCAATGAGATATCTGGTTGGTTGACCAGTCAATAGAAGGGTTATGCAGATGAGCCAATGTAGACCCAGGACTAAAGGAGTTGACAGTCTATTAAAAGAAAAGATAATTTCTCTTGATGTATGGATCCGACTATCAGTGGGAGTTCTCCAGTTGTCTCCGAGATGATCTAGCGGTCGATCATCAATCGGCAAAACCCTCAAAGGATTAGATAGAGGGAATAGGGGAACCCTCAGCAATTTGGCAAAAGAGGCATCCATGAAATTTCCTGCAGGCCCGGAATCAAGAAAAGCAGAAACATCGACAGTCTTATCAGGTAATAAAATCTGTAAAGGCACAAGGAATCAGTGAGAGTTCTTTTGGGGTGCAGGTTCAATGCCACCCAGGTAACATTCGCCTGTTCTACCTGAGCATGGAGATCTTCCCAACTTCACAGGACAGTTGTTGGCAAAATGGGTTTTACCGACACAATATAGGCATAGTCGAGCAAGCCGTCTCCTGAGTTTCTCGTGTTCGGAAAAGTGCATCTGACTAATCTGCATAAGTTTGTAAGAAATGTCCATTTTGGGTATGCCATTATGTTATGTTACATATGAAATTGTGAATTTATGCAGTGTCTGCAAAGTTAATCTTCCAGGAAGCTTACATTCCACGTCACACCCTTACACAAATTCCAATATCAAAGGGTTGTCTTGGAAATGTAGCTGGTTTCTACAGGAGCTATAAAATGATTTTGTATGCAAAAACTTTCTCAACAGGATGTAGGCAAGTTGGGGGTTTATCACAGCATCTTGGCAGTTGGGAGGGTTTCTGTGGGGGCAGGTGAGAACACAGAATAAAAGAATGCTGGACAGAGGAGAGGGAGTTGGGCAGCTGAGAGAAAGAAGGAGGGAGCTGGAGAAGCCAGAAGAGCCTGGGACAAGACAACATGTGAATGCAGAACAGAGGGATAGGCAGAGATGATGCTGGACTCTATTCCCCTGCTTTTTTTGGTAACAACAATGTAGACTTGTGTAATGTGTAACTGTAAATATTGTAATTATTGTTTAGTCTAAGTGTAATCATTAATGTATAGCAATCAATTGATTTATTTCACAATATATCACTTTACTATACGCTTATTGGTGTGGATTCATTGTCTGCTTGCTCAATAGCACCAGAACCCGAGTAAGTGGGTTGAGCTATACTGATATTATTATTAATAAAATATAATATACTATATAAACTTACAAGTTACTCAAAGGGAGTGACAGGAGGAGAAGAAACAGGAGCAGTAAGGAGCGGTCTCTTGAAGCATGGTGCCAGGATAAGCAGGAATCTTCTATTATGCTCCTTATCGGATTGGTGCTCCTGGAGTCGGGTGTCTACCTTGAAGGCAAGGGCAATTAGGTCTTCCAATTGCTCAGGGAGATCTCTGTAGACAAGGTCATCTTTAAGTCTGCTTGATAAGCCTTGCTAGAAAATGGCTCCATAAGCCTCGTTGTTCCAGCAGGTTTCAGCCACCAAAGTTCTACAGTCAATAGCCAAAAGCTTTGGCATCGAAGGTCAGAGGGGAATTCTTCTCCCAGAGAAGTGTTGTCCACTCTAGCGGTTTACCCTCCAATCTAGACATTACATACCCCACCTTGGCTCGTTCCCTGGAGTACTGCGAGGGTTGAAACTCAAACTGGATCAGGCATTGCATCACAAAACATCTGCAGGCTTGAGGATCCCCATTATAGCGAGGCGGTGGAGGAATGCGGGGCTCAGCAGCCGATGAGACCACAGAAGGAGGAGTAACAGCCACAGGAGGATTACCAGTGACCAGAGACACAGAAGGCATTCGGGAGAGAAGAGTATCAAGTAATAAATCACCAGATTTAGGAAAGGTTTTGCGGCTTGGTGCTAGAAAGACATGCATACCCAATTTGGATTCGGGGGGATTTTAGTGTACTTTCCTAAAATGAGGGTTGTCTGAACAGAAACCAAGTCTGGGGATACTGAGAAAAGTAACCAAATAATTGCCAACTGGTTAGCAGTAAACACTGCCTTGGTATACTCTGCTCGAATTCTGGAACGCACCAGCACCCATTGCTTCCTAGACTTATGAATGGCTAGTTTGGCTAAAGCCAGGAGCAAATTGAAGAGAAAGTCTTTCTCTTGATTGTCACGGGATATGGAGCATCCAAGAATAAAAACATGAGGGGAAAAGTTGAACAAGAACTGCAGGTGAAGTTTCTTCAAAAGAGCCAAAAGAGGTTGTAGTTTGACACATGAAAAATAAGCATGAAACACAGACTCCCCTTTGCCACAGAATGGACAAGTAGTCTGTAAAACAAGCTAAGTACTCTCCTGTGTTCAATGCACCACGGAGCACTCTCCAACTCAAGTCTCCAGTGAGTGTGAGCACCAAACTGGAATAAAGAGCTTGCCACTGGGGTCTCTTGCCCTCATTAAACACCCGCCTCCAGATGGTATCATAGCAGGAGACAAGGGCAAGGAAGTGTGGAGCATGAGAGAAAATAGTAGCATTCTTATCATGTCATGAAAGCATGTCAAGGTAAAATTCTCCAACTGGCTCAAGTTGGGGGATGGAGGTGCCTCAGGGGATTGATGGGTCTTGGGTACTATTATTATGGCTGGAGGTGGAGAGTTCCATGGTGGACGTGGTTTTCCAGCATATAAAACCCCATCAATGAATGTGAGAGAGTCAGGAGAGAGGGTGTCCTTGATCTCCTGGAGCAGACAATGTGCAACCCTAGTGGTGAGGAATCCCATGCACTGCTTAACTGCCTGAGCTTCCACCCAATCTGGCCTCTCAAAATCCAGGAGATCCCCAACTCTAGTTAGCTGAGCCCAGCAAAGACAGTGGAGGATGCTGGTGGATTCCAACATCCTAGTCTTAAAAGATGGATTGTAAAGTAAGGGCTCAGTTAGAATGTCCTTCCCCTGAATGTCTCCTTGCATTAACACAGAGACCGTGCTCCAGGTCTTTAGATTCTCTTGGTAGTAAGCAGGCAATGGCGGATCTAGAGCCACATTCCATATTGCAGAGTAACTGCATGCAGCTTCACACATAGGCCTGCCGCTGTTCTATGTTACACATAGTCTCTTGCCTTTGTATATATTTACACTGCAAGATTTGGTCTTCAGAGCCTAACAGCCTTTGCTTAAGATCAAGCACCTCTTCATTCAGTGCCTCAATCTCTGCATTTCACTGCCTGCTCACACATTTCGTATAGTCTTGACACAAGAGCCTTAGGTGAACCTTACCTACATCTCACCACTGACTCAGTGTGGTCAATTCATTCCAGTCTGCCCATGTTTCTCTTCATCCTCTAATAATCTGTTGTTAAAGTGCCAATAGACAGCTTAAGGCAGAGATGCACAATTGTGGTCTGAGAATGACATTAACTTAATGGCACTGGATCAGATTAGTGACACAAGATGGCTCGATATATCTAACCTATCGATGCGGGACTGAGACACACGACCATCCCTTACCCTAACATAGGTGATGGCATCTTTTCCTGGGTACTGTTCCCTTCAGATGTCAACTAAGGAGAAATGGGCAATGAGTTCCTGCAAAGCTGACTCTGATAAGTCTCTTTTCTGGGGAACATTGCGGTCCTGAGTGTCAAGGGTGTAATTAAAATCACGCCTGATAATCAAGGCTTCACCTGAGTCAAACAAACTTTCAAAGAACCGCACCCGCTCTGGTCCAGTAGTTGAGGCATACAAGTGTAGGGGCCCCTATGGGTTAATCTGCCCTGCAGCTTTAAGGCCCCCGCCTTTCTTAGAGTGATCTGCCAGGAGAGGTGTGACAGCTTCCTGCTACACTGCACTATAGTGTGTGTAAGGAGTGGCCTCTTCCTCTTTCACCTCTGGATGCTGATCCAGCTGGGTTTGCTCAGAGGGGCTGGGTACAGCTAGGCCCAGAAGAAGGCATGTGTCCAAGTCGGGGACCAGGAAACCCCATGAATGAGGAATAGATATACTAGGGCAGACTTGTCATAGTCTCTCTAGGAGAGAAAGGCAGAGAGGTTAGAGAGAAAGAGCAGTTGAAGCTCCAACAAGGATTTGCAGTAAGGGAGTAGCTTCCCAGAGGTTCTGTGTTTTGCCTCCAGTCAGGGACCTCAGTGAAGAGGGACTGTAGGGTAGAAGCTACTTTCCTGACAACTTTCAGGAGGGAATGTGTGTGAATTCTGCAAATGCCTAATGGAGGCTCTTCCTCATGAAATGCCTGTGTCGCTCTAGGTGAGCCTGCCTGCAGATCTGTGTGAACTCTCTATATGCTATTGCCTCAACTCCTGCGTGAGTAGAAACCTGATGTCACTTGCCTAGTGCATAGTTCAATAAACCTTGTTCCTGTTTTATTAAGAATCTCCTGGCACCCAAGTCTTTTGTTATTGCACAGTAGCCTGTGGGAGTTGTAGTTACACTACACCACACCTTTAATCTTCCATATAGCGAAGGCCCTAGCCTGAAGTGTTAGAGTCACGTGTAACCCATGCTCTATTGCACTAGCTGGTGAATTAACCCCGTATGGCCCAAATAGGTGTTACACAAGGTTATAAAATTGTATGTAATACTTGACTCCTGGACCCAGAGATGCAACAGACAGCCTGGGATGATAGATTTAGCATTCAGCACCTCTGGCTGTAAGGACTGGAGAACAGGGTCACCACCCCACATGATGTCCATGGGAGGTGATTAAAAAAGACCCTGCCCTTCCACTCCAGATGCCAGGTTGCTTCAAGCTCTGGAGTTTCTTGAAGGAAACTTACAGCGTACCTGAAACATTCGGAAAGGCTCCCAACAGCCATTTGTAATAAGAGTGCTTATACTCAGAGCCATTATTGTGTGTTGGTAAGTGCTTTAGCCCTCACAGAGGTCTGGTGAGACACTTTTTGTGGAATGTAACGATATGGAGATATTCTACTGTTCCATAGTTCTTGGCCTCTTTTTTGACCTTGATATATTGCCTCACAGAATTGATCAGTAAAGACAAATCCACTTCTCCAGAGCCATATGCAGCTCCCTTTTCCAATTTAACACCAAGGTGCTTTTTTTTTTGTTGAGTTCCTCTGCAGGGATTATTGAGGTAGAAGGATTTGGCACACCTGTTCAATCTCCTCTTCAATGTTCCCTAATCCATGAGCTCTTCCTGGCTAAGGGACTAAAAATTTCCCCTCTCTGTTGTAGCTTTGAGAATCTCTCCACGAGATGTTGCAGGAGTCCTCACGAGGCTGTTTTTTTCATACTGTGTCTGGCTACCCTCCTCCATATTCACAACTCTAGCCTCACCATCCTCCCTAGCAATCTCATCTGCAGGATCTTGTATGAGGGTTATCCCAATATTAACTGTTTGCTTTTTAATCTAAGATGCATGCTAAGGATCAATTGCAAACTCACTGAACAGTTATGTCCCATGTGGCCCCCTTCAAGTCACTGACTAATTCAATAAAATGAGTTGCTGTGTTCCTCAAACGACAAGTTGTTGAGGATGGAACAAAACAGGTAAAATAATATAGTGTAGTATTTCTTTTTAAAATAATTTAAACACCCTTGTGTTATTAAGTGATTGACTTAGTGATATTACACTTCCAAGAAACAGTGACTATACGCGATGCACTTAGTATATATTGCATAAGTTGCCACAATCATTCATGTGAATTTTTAAAGGATCGTGTTACTGTGTTGACGATTGTGCAACTTCCAAAACATAAATAGTGACTTAGTGTGCGTTAATTAAACACATAATATTGTGAAAACCATATCGCTGTGTTAACAATTTTAGTAAAAGTAAATTTGCTTATTAAGCCAGGTGAATTAAGGAAAATGAATAAAGGTGATAATTAGGTTCAAATAATAGTCCCCCAAAAAGAGGCCACTCTGGGACGAAGCCGACAGGCGAAACGCGTTAGTGGAGACAGTTTGAATCATTGGAGACGGCAGAAGCAAATTTGCAGACTCGCAGCGGCCAACCAAAGACGCTAACATTGGAAGCAGCGCAGTGAGATCTCCAGAATACCCTATATATGTTTTTATCAAGCGAATTTTGTGAGTGTATTTTTAATTAGTTATTAAAATGTTTTAAAAGTACCTACACATGCTGCTCTTATTTATGTCCACCAAGGATTCAAGAAGATCCATATTGAAGAAAGAGTTAATTACACTGCTCGGAATTAAATTCCCTCTTGTGAGTATAATATACCACTAGAGGCTCCTGCTGCTTTTTGGGGGACTATTATTTGAACCTAATTATCACCTTTATTCATTTTCCTTAATTCACCTGGCTTAATAAGCAAATTTACTTTTACTAAAATTGTTAACACAGCGATATGGTTTTCACAATATTATGTGTTTAATTAACGCACACTAAGTCACTATTTATGTTTTGGAAGTTGCACAATCGTCAACACAGTAACACGATCCTTTAAAAATTCACATGAATGATTGTGGCAACTTATGCAATATATACTAAGTGCATCGCGTATAGTCACTGTTTCTTGGAAGTGTAATATCACTAAGTCAATCACTTAATAACACAAGGGTGTTTAAATTATTTTAAAAAGAAATACTACACTATATTATTTTACCTGTTTTGTTCCATCCTCAACAACTTGTCGTTTGAGGAACACAGCAACTCATTTTATTGAATTTATCTTTTAAACGGGAAGAGGAGAGCCCGACTGTGGTTTTGCTGGACTTTGGAACACACTAACCGGGACTTTCACAATTTTGGACTTGAAGTCACTGACTAACTCAGAGTTAGAGAGCTGAAAAGCAGGAAGTTGTGTTCTGTTCTTTTATGTCAGACATCCAGTCACTCCAGCCTTTATAGACATTTTTGGCTTACAAACTATATTATAAAAATTTTGCACAGACTATCATTTACCCAGTTTTTATTTTTACACTGAACTGTTCCTTAAGGGAATATTGACCTGGAGCATATTATTTGCACTAGGATGGAGCACTTGCTGAAAGATAGATTACAAAGAGTGCTGTTAAATAGAATATTTCTGTCTAACTACAACCAGTGTTGTAGTTTAGTACCACTGGGTTTGTACTTGGTGCTTTACTTTTTAACTTGTTTATTAATGACCTGGATGTGGGCATTTAAACAAATTCTTCTATTTTTGCTGATAAAAAGATTGTGCAGAATTATAAGTTCCATAACGGATGCTGCAACTTTGCAGAGGGCTTTGACTAAATAGGAAAACTGGGCTGCAAACTGGAAAATGAGGTTCAATGTTACATAGTTACATAGTTAAATCGAGTTGAAAAAAGACAAAGTCCATCAAGTTCAACCCCTCTAAATGAAAACCCAGCATCCATACACACACACACAACGCTCCATACTTTAAATGTTGACAAATGCAAGGTTATGCGCTTTGGTAGAAATAATATAGAGTAAATGCAAGTTATACAAGTATAGAATCTGTTATCCGGAAACCCATTATCCAGAATGCTCCGAATTATTAGAAGCCTGTCTCCCATAAACTCCATTATAATTAAATAATCAAAATTTTAAAAAATATTTCCTTTTTCTCTGTAATAATTAAACAGTACCTTGTAATTCATTCAAACAAAGATCTAATTAGATCTATTGGAATACCAGCCTATTGGGTTTATTTAATGTTTACATTTTTTTGTAGTAGATTTAGGATATGAAAATCCAAATTACGGAACAATCCGTTATCCAAAAAACCCCAGGTCCCCAGCATTCTGGAAAACAGGTTCCATACCTGTACACTAAATGGCAGTGTGTTGGGAGTTTCCTTAATTGAGAAGGATCAAGGGGGTTTTGTAGACAACAGGTTGTCTAATTCCAGGCAGTGTCATTCTGTGGCAACTAAAGCAAATAAAGTACAAAAGTAAAATAAAATAAAAAAGGACAATAACTCAAGGGATGAACACATAATTTTGCCTCTTTATAGGTCACTGGTAAGGCCTCACCTGGGGGCACATTTACTAAGTTCGAGTGATGGATTAGAATAAAACAAACTTCGAATTTCGAAGTTTTTTTTGGCTACTTCTACCATCGAATTGGCTACTTCGACCTTGGAATGATAATCGAATGATTCAAATTAAAAATCGTTCGACTATTCGACCATTCGATAGTCGAAGCACTGTCTCTTGAAAAAAACTTCGACCCCCTACTTAGCCACCTAAAACCTACCGAGGTAGGTCCCCATAGGATTTCCTAGGTTTTTTTAATTGAAGGAAAATCATTCGATCGATTAAAATCCTTCGAATCGTTCGATTCAAAGGATTTAATAGTTCGATCGAACTAATCGTTCGATCGAACTATTAAATCCTTTGAATCGAACGATTCCTTTGATCCTTCAGGCGAACGAATATCGGTAAATACTTCGACTTCGATAATTGAAGTCGAAGGATTTAACTTCGATAGTCGAATATCGAGGGCAAAATAACAAAATGTGAGTTTTCAAAATAAAAAATCAATAAAAATTTGTTAAAAATACAAAAACTTTTATTAGGACATGAGAGACAAAAGTCAAATGCGTCCCATGCTTGCTGGGGAACTTACTAATAGGCTGACACAACGCATCCTATCAGGTGTTGAAACAACTAAAAGCTTCATTAAATCTGTCCAGAGCTTAGTGTGTATTTTGCCTTCCCCCATCTATCTGTATAGATTGGTGTATCTATCTCTTCTATTATGTCAGGCTCCTGTTCTCATAGGCAGAGGGTGATTTTTTTTGTTTGGGTAGGCTAAAGCTGATGTTACATCAACCGTTTCTTCACCAACAATTTTCCACTGGCGGAGAAACAGCTGTTTCAGCCCCCTATTATAAGCATTGACAAAAGTTGGAATTCACATGTCTGACCACACAAGGTGGATTTTTGTCTAAAAAATGCACTACAATCTGAAAAATGTCCCATACATGGGCTGACTGATGCCATTAACTGATAGATTTATAGGCCTCGTGGTGAAAGGGATTGTTCACCTTCAAATTAATTTCAGTATGATGTAGAGAGTGATATTCTGAGACCCTTTGCAATTGGTTTGAGGTTTTTGATTAATTTGGCTTTTTACAGCTTTGCAAATAAATAAAAAACTGTAAAAAAAAGAAAAAATGAAAGCCAAATGAAAAGTTGCTTAGAATTGGCCATTCTATAACATACTAAAAGTTAACTTAAATGTGAACAACCCCTATAAGTACTAAGTAAATTCTCACTTGAGTCTAACCAGACTAACAAAGTAAGTTTGGTTGAAAAAAGACACGTCCATCAAGTTCAACCTTTGAACTCCGATTTTAACCTGCCTAACTGCTAGTTGATGCAGAGGAAGGCAAAAAACCCATTTGAAGCCTCTCCAAATTGCCTCGGAGGATCAAAATGGCAATCAGACTAGTCCCTGGATCAACTTGTACTATGAGCTATGTTCCATAACCCTGTATTCCTTCACTTGCTAAAAAGCCATCCAACCACTTCTTAAAGCTAACTAATGTATCAGCCTGTACAAATGATTCAAGGAGAGAATTCCACATCTTCACAGCTTTCACTGTAAAAAAAACCCTTCCGAACCTCCTTTCTTCTAATCGGAATGGGTGACCTGGCTGGAAAGACCTACTGGTAAATAAAGCATTTGAGAGATTATTATATGATCCCCTTATATATTTATACATAGTTACACTGTATATCATCCATTAAGCACCTCTTCTCCAGCGTGAACAATCCCAACTTGGCCAGTCTCTCCGCATAGCTAAGATTTTCCATACCTTTAACCAGGTTAGTTGCCCTTCTCTGTACCCTCTCTAATTCAGCAATGTCCTGTTTGAGCACTGGAGACCAAACTGTACAGCATATTCTAGATGGGGCCTTACCAGAGCTCTATACAGTGAAAGAATGACCTCCATCTCCTGTGAATCAATGTTCCTTTTAATACAACTCAAGACCTTATTTGCCCTTGATGCTGCTGACTGGCATTGCTTGCTACAGCCAAGTTTATTATCTACAAAGACTCCAAGGTAATTTTCCATTATGGATTTGCCTAGTGCAGTCCCATTAAGGGTATAAGTGACTTGGATATTTTTACATCCCAGGTGTATGACTTTGCATTTATAACATTGAATCTCATTTGCCACTTAGCTGCCCAGATTGCCAGTTTGTCAAGATCAAGGATACTGCATTCTGGATGGAATTAATTGGGCTGGATAGTTTTAGATAGACTATTTTGAAAATAATATCCAATCATATAAAAGAGATTGACAACTATATCTTGGTCTACATTCACATTAAACTCAAGGTATATGCAAACTGGTCCCCTTGCAAAAAACAGTATCTGTCTTTTTACTGCAGTTTCAAAGTAATACAATATACTGTATAAAGATGAAGTTGAAAAAAGTAAGTAGATGAAGTTGAAAAAAAACTTGCCAATATCCAATCATAATAGTTCAATTGAACTATTCAGGAAGGTGTTAGCTGGTATTCAATTGAACTACCATTGACCATTGGTGGTATATATTTTTTGTGCCAATAATCCCTTGCAATAACGCATTCCAAAACCACCTATCCAAGATTAGTTCATATGCAAACAATCCCCACATACCAGACAAGCAGGTAGAGGATGAGCAGCTGCTTTGTCTCTTGACCCCGATCGCCAGCACAAACAACCATCCTGGGTAAAGCTCAGTCCCACCTAGTAACTGTGCTTGGCACACAGATCAGCTCATAGGCTTTCCCATGCGAAATCTCACAAGATTTTCAGTGCAAAATCTCATGATGACATCACTGGAATAACCAGGTAGGATTTTGTTTTCTAAAGACAATAGTCAGCCGCACCCATCTTCCCCTCATCCAGACAAGGATCAGTCAGTTGATTTTCTTTTAATCTTTAATTTTTTAGGCAAACAGGTTTGGAGAGGCTTAGTCTACCAAAGCTAATGAAAATCTGCCTATGTCTGTTCTCCTACTTGTGTATATTAAAAATGAGTTTGCACGTATGTGCAGAATTCTCTCTATTGAATGTTCTTTTAGTGGTCAAAAACTCTAAAGCGCATGCACAAACAATGAGGGAGGCAGAATGGCCAAATGTAGTGCATGTGTGAAGTCAGCCTATATTTTCAACAGCTCAGTTGAATAGGAACTGCTATGCAATAAATTTTCAGCACTTACCTTGCCAGCGCTGTCCATCATGCCCCTTCATGCTGAATCCTCGTTCTGCTGCTGCCATTCCCATTTAGTGATGTAAATGTTTCTCTTCGAGCACACAAACTTCATGGGGCAGATTTACCAAAGGGCGAAGTGGCCAAAAATTCACCAAAAACCCAATCCACTAGGACACTGCCAATTTACTAACAGGCATAGAGGACAATTCGCAAGAAAGAGACAGTTGATACGGTTTTGCTCCCTATCGCCAGGTGAATTTTCGCTCGGGTGATTGTTTGTCCACAAATTCACCAAAGTGAATTTTACAGAATGTTCACCAGAGTTTCCTTCGCCACCTTAAACCTGGCAAACTTATAAGATGAAGCTACATCCTCCTCAATCTTATGTCAGTGACATCATATCCTGTATGACGAAAAGTCATAAAAGTTCTTAAAAAACACAGTTTTTTTCATATTTTAAAGTGGGATTGCCTTCAGTTGTAACTATAAAAAATTTTTATGTTAACATTTTTTTCAACCATTTGAGGGGCATGGCACTTTGCATTTTAGTGAATTAGCATAGGGGTAATGGATTTGCACCTGACAAAGTGGCGCAAAGTGTGGCGGAGCCTTTGCAGGTGAAAATTTGCCCTTTAGTGAATTTTTCCTCATATTGTAAATGCTCAGGGAAGAAAATGCAAGGGAAAACAGAGCCAGGAGAAAGGAGGGCTAGAATGCTGAAAGAATGTATGATGGAAGATTCACATTGATGGAAGAAAGAGGCATACACACTGAAGGGGAGGTGGCAGTACCATACAGAGGACTGAGCATGGGGGGGGGGAGTTGGAAAGCTGAAGGGGGAGCTGGAAAGCTGGAGAGTTGGAGTGCACAGCGAAGACTTATGACCAAAAGTTATAAGGGAACTTAGTGGTGCTGAAAATATGTGGCAGAGTAGGATAAATGGGCTAATCCCATCTCACACTAAGAGATTAGAAATAATGAGGGCTGGATTGTAATGCTGGGGGGCTCTCTGTGGCTGTCATGAAATGCTAGGAGATAGGGATGAGCAAAATCTCACATTTCACGGAGAAAAAAATCTCCCATAGACTCTAGTGGATAGTAAAAAAAATGTTGTGCTGTTTTTAAAATTCCACATGATTTGAATTTTTTTGGGTCAAATCCAATCTACAGGAACATCACCAATTTACTAACAAAGAAACATGAAAATAATTCGAAATTTCAAGTTCAGGAGGCAGTTCTAATCGGACAATAATAAAATAAATGACTTTAGGTCTTAACTTGGAGGAAGGGACTTTCAAAAGAATCTTCTTAGCAGATAGCCAGGCCCTGCCACCAATCTGATACCCGAGAGACACTTTGCGATGTCAGAGGCTCTCTGTTGGGCAGCTACTGCAGAATATAATAAATTTTGAACCTTTTGTCAAATTGAACCCCTTGAACAGGTTTTACTGCGGTTCAGATGCCCGGCTATTTTAAAATTCCACCTCTAACAGGAAAGGAAGGCTAGAGTCCGAATGCTGAATCACTGGGGCAGGAATAAATGCCATTTTCAATAATTCATAGGCCCTTATCACCTCTTCAGGCCAAATACTAGGGTCTGCCTCCTTGAAATTTCTTGAAATTGCCTATAATAATTGACAAACCCTAAGAACCTTGAAGTCTCACAGAGTCAGGGGTTGTGCCCAATCAAGAATGGTCTGAACCTTGGCTGGCTCTATCTCTAAGCCCTTTTAGGAAATTATATACCCTAGAAAATGTATGGAGGGTCCCTCAAACACACACTTTTCAAGTTTGGCATAAAGCTGATTTTGCCTAAACCTATATAACACTTCCTGAACATGGGCACGATGATCTGTCTGATTAGCAGAATAGATCATAATATCACCTAGAAATACCATAACATTCTGACCCAGAAGATCATGTAAGACATGTATATGAATTCTTGGAAGTAGTCTGGGGCGTTACATAAACCAAAGAGCATTACCAGGTATTCATAGTGCCCATCACCAGTGTTAAAAGCTGTCTTCCATTTGGCCCCTTCTCTAATTTGAGGAAATTGAATGTGCCTCTTAGACTGAGCTTTGAAAAGAATGTGTCGGCTTTAACTCTATCAAAGAGTTCAGATATCAGGGGAAGTGGATAACGATTCTTGACCGTGATTTTATTCAGATCTCTATAGTCTATGCACGGCCTTAAGCTGCCATCTTTCTTCTCGACAAAAAAGAAGCTGGAACCAGCTGGAGAAGAGTAGGGCCCAAAAAAACCCTTTTCTGGGATTTTCTTAAAATACCTCTAGGAGGAGAGGAGCCTGGAATTAGATCGATAGCACAGTAGTATGGCCTGTGCGGGGGCAGGGTCTCGGCACCTTTTTTGGAGAAGACATCTGCGAAATAGGAGTAGCTGGAGGGCAGCCCTTCCACAACGAGGTAGCAAGAACCTGGGCGACTTTCAGACATAACCCCACACAGCCCATCCCCCAATTTAATTGGGTATTGTGTTTCTGTAACCAAGGGTGACCTTGAATCACAGGGGTTTGAGGGCAATGGGTAAGGAGGAAGCAAATTTGTTCTGAATGGTCACAACCCACAAACAAGTCAAGAGTCTGGGGTTTGGAAGACATTAACCCACCCATAATAGGGCTTCCATCGATAGCTAACAATTTTACAGATGGGACCAGGGGTAGAGTGGTCCATGTCATAGTATGCCGTGTTTCTGAGTAAAGTTAACATCTAGGAATTTCCCTGCTGCACCAGAATATACAGTAAGAAGGTTGAAATTCCTACACAACCCTTATCCCACTTTAAGACGACTGGAACAAGAATTTTGGAAGAAAATTGTTGGGGAGTAGAAACAGCATGACCCAAACAGGACTCTCCAAACCTGTTTAGGCTCTGCTGTTTCCCCTCCTCTTGGGACAGGTGTCCCAAAAATGCCCCTTATCCCCACAGTACATGCACAACCCATTAGCCCACTTATGACCCTTTTTCTCAGAAAGAAGGCCAGATCTGTGAGTGCATCCAGGAACTATTAGAAAATAGACCTTCACTGGGCAATTGAAATAGAGATGTAGTACCTTTAAATATTTGAAATTTGCTGCAAGAGAGATAACATTAGAGGCTGCACGCATGTCAAAACCCAGAAGCGTTGCAAACGTGTCATACCCAAACTGTGTGCACTGGACCAGATGCAGCACGCAAAAGAGGAGGCAGCAGGTGTCCCCGCCACCCCACTAGACCATCAGGTACTTTCACATTGTTGCTATCATGAAATGCTGGGGGACTTTTTCACTGTGGATGCCATGAAATGCTGGAAACGCTCTCACTGTGGCTGTCATGAAATGCTGGGGAACTCTCACTGTGGCTGTTTTGAAATACTGGGAGACTCACTGTGGCTGTTTTGATATGCTGGGAGACTCACTGTGGCTTTCATGAAATGCTAGGGAATGCTCTCATTGGCTGTCATGAAATGCTGGAAACATTCTCTCTCTCTCTGTGGCTGTCATAATGTGCTGGGGGTCTCTTTCACTGATAGATTGCACCTCAATGGAAGGGGGTCTGTTGTGCTAGGGGAAAGAATGGCTAAGAGGTTGGAGGAGTGTTTAAATTAGGTAAGAGTGGTGGTTAAGACAGAGTATTATGGGGAAGCTAGGGTATACTGGGCAGTGGGACTAGTAAGGGGTCATGGGTGAGGAGTGAGTGGGGAATATAGTTTACCAGCCAGATAAACTGGCTAAGGATGACTTTGTAGTTGGCCAGCTTGAATATACTGCAACATATGGACAAACAATTTCTGTTTTGTTTAACAGGGAGGGCATTTTTAGTAGCTTAAGACTCATTGTTCTTAATATATTGGTAATGGGTTGAGTGCAGAAGACCTCCTGTATTTGTCTTTTCGTTGGGTTGCCATGGTGAGAAGCTGGAAAAAGTGAAGAGATATGCAGAAGTCACTATGGTAACAGACTCTGTAAAAGGGAAGAAGCAGGGATGAAAAGTACACATCTGAGGAAGCTAGAATCAGTAAAACGACATGGAACAAAAGGGTGGAATGCAAGGAGAGACAGCGGCAGAACACAGCTTAAAACATTTGTATATTATCCTCAGACAGATTGACTTGTAGAGAGAGATTTAACAGTAACAAGACAATAAAGGGAATGTCTGGAAAAGATGGAAAAGTCTGGGACTGTTTGTTACCTTTCTTGATGTTAGCCATCAGGGAGGTACCCCAGGCTCCTACCGGGTTTTCGTCATTTGAACTGGACTATGGATGACATTGCAAAAGAAACAAGGAAGGCCACTCCCTACTGAAGTGAACATATTACCAAGCCAATTTGGAGAAACCGCACACCTCACAAACCTGAGCAGAGCTTCCTGGTGCTCAAGGTATGTGGAAAGATCACCGGCACACAGGAGTTTGTTCAGCAGGGCAAGCCCTTGCAATTTTAATAATGCAGTGCAACGTTTCGGGGCGTTCCCCTTGACAAAGGGGCGTGCCCCGAAACGTTGCACTGCATTATTAAAATTGCAAGAGCTTGCCCTGCTGAACAAACTCCTGTGTGCCGGTGATCTTTCCACGTGAACATATTACCCTCATGCATGATAGAATTGCTGCTATAATGCCAATTGTTATAAAACACATACAGCAAGCACAGGAAGTCCAGAGTATACTGTATAGCTCTGTGCAATAAGCACAAGTAGGCATCTGAGGAGGTCAAGAAAATTGTAGACCTGGGGATAAAATGAGGAATCAAAAAGTGAGTGGAGGGAGGGAGGGAGGGAAGGAGAGCACAAGAACAGCAGCACGGGAGGGAGGGAAACAGAGCACAAGAACAGCAGCATGGGAGGGAGGAACGGAGAGCACAAGAACAGCAGCATGGGAGGGAGGGAAGGAAGGAGAGCACAAGAACAGCAGTACAGGAGGGAGGGAAGGAGAGTATAAGAACTGCAGCATGGGAGGGAGGGAAATGGGAGGGAGGGAAGGAGAACAACAGAACAAAAGAACAACAGCACAGGAGGGAGGGAAGGCGAGCACAAGAATAGCAGCATGGGAGGGAGGGAAAGAACACAAGAACAGCAGCATGAAGGGCTAAGCAACAAGCACGGACACAAAAGGGAGGGATGACAGAAACAAACACGGACACAGAAGGGATAGCTAACAGCAACAAGCAGGGGCACAGAAGGAAGAGCTGACAGCAACAAGCAAGGACACCGAAGGGAGAGCTGAGCAACAAGCAGGGACACAGAAGGGAGAGCTGAGCAACAAGCAGGGACACAGAAGGGAGGGCTGACAGCAACAAGCAGGGACACAGAAGGGAGAGATGAGCTGAGCAACAAGCAGGGACACAGAAGAGAGAGCTGAGCAACAAGCAGGGACACAGAAGGGAGAGCTGAGCAACAAGCAGGGACACAGAAGGGAGAGCTGAGCAACAAGCAGGGACACAGAAGGGAGAGCTGAGCAACAAGCAGGGACACAGAAGGGAGAGCTGAGCAACAAGCAGGGACACAGAAAGGAGAGCTGAGCAACAAGCAGGGACACAGAAGGGAGGGCTGACAGCAACAAGCAGGGACACAGAAGGGAGAGCTGAGCTGAGCAACAAGCAGGGACACAGAAGGGAGAGCTGAGCAACAAGCAGGGACACAGAAGGGAGGGCTGAGCAACAATCAGGGACACAGAAGGGAAAGCTGAGCAACAAGCAGGGACACAGAAGGGAGAGCTGAGCAACAAGAAGGGGCACAGAAGGGAGAGCTGACAGCAACAAGCACTGAGGGGAAGGGAGGGCTGAGCAGCAGACATGGAGGGAAAGGGTGTGTTTAAACTTTCATAAACAGTCAAATTTTGTAAAATTAACATGGTAATTGTAGGAGGTGTGGTCAAAAAATGGACGTGGTCCAAAGAATTGCCGCGTGTTACCAAGGTAGATCTCCTGATGGGGGCCAGGTGTCAAGAGTAGATCCCAGTGTAACAAAGTCTGGGCACCCCTGGGTTAAGGCAAGGTTAAAAGTAGGACTGGAGCAGAACTGGGAGGAAAAGAAAAGGCAGGTACAGAACTAGGTAAGGTAAGGAGTAAAGGTTCAAGGTAAGGCAGGACAAGACCAGGCAAGGAAAGGAGGCTGGAGCTGGAAACCTTAGCTAGGGGCAGTGCCACAGTGCTAGTTTGGGAAGCCAAAGCTCAACCAAGGAGTGTTTGGAGGGCTGGCCTTAAATAGGGCAGAGTCAGCCCTGATTAGCTGACTGCAAACCAATCAGACTGCTGCTGGGCTAGGGCTGCAAGCAAAGGCCAGGTAACATATAGTGAGCAACCCTACAGGCTGCCTACCTGGCCCAGTGGTTAAAGCAGGGCCGGAACTAGGGGTAGGCAGAGTAGGCACGTGCCTAGGGCGCAAAGCTGAGGGGGCGCCAGGCACGTACCTGCTCTGTCGCCTACCCCGTGTCCGGTCCCGTCTGCCGCTGGTGGCTTGCGCATAAATGCTCTTCTGCGCATGCGCACATATTTCGCACATGCGCAGTCAAGCGCGCACAGAGGCGGCGCCGTGGCCCGCCAGGTTGCCTAGGGCGCCTGCCCGGGTTGGCCCGGCTCTGGGTTAAAGCACTGAGACAGAAACCCAGCAGAGCCTGACATGCACATATCTCCCAGAATGCTCTATGAGACCCAGCATATGAGGAGGACAATAGTGTCTGGTTCCATCAGCAGGGAACTAGTGCAGCTGCTGTGAGTGATGTAACCACCTGGGGGAGAAGCACTCTTTGAAGGGAAGCAGGAATAGGTGAGGATGTGATGCTTTTCTGAAGGAAGGAGTTTGTCTGGAATACTCTGGAGAAAACAAAGGCTGTGTAGACTGAGGAGTGGACTTAGTATCCTAAGTGGGGCTAGGTTTTTGCTGCAGGAAGTGAGACATCTGTGGTCAGTCTGCTAGTGGAACAGAATGTTCTGGTTAAAAAGTTAAAAATAGTAATCTGTACTATTGCGCTTCACCAAAAAATTGGCAAAATTATGTTCATTCCCGAAAAAAATCTCTCATGGCAAAATGCAGAATTTTCCCCGAACCCATGCCTGGCAAAAAATTCACTCTTTCTGAAAGAACATTACCAGGCAAAATGACCTGAGATGGCTGCCTACACACAAATATTATAACTAAAGAAAAGTACACTTCTTGTGTTAGGGATGACATTTTACATGGTTGAGTAAAGCCCAGTGTGTTGTATATCTGTGTGGCATCTCATACTGTATCTGTAAACCTATTATCCATAAAGCTCAGAATTAGGTGAAGACCATCTCCCATAGAATCCATTTTAATCAGATAATTTAAATATTTAAAAAAAATTTTTAGCAGACAGTGTTATCATCCAATTTCAGAAAGATCCTTTATCTGGAAAACCTATGGTTCCATACCTGTAACTTACGAACCTACTGACACTCCCAAATCCATTGTAGCCTTCACGTTTGTTAATCGATGAATCTTATAAGATACCATGGAGTTTGGGTTTTGGTAACTTCACAAAAAATTGAATGGGATGCTATCTTTAGTCTATCCAATAATCCCAATATCATTGTTCGCCCAGCTCATAAAGGAAGGGCAATTGTAAATCAGGATTAGCGTGACTATAGGGAGGAAGTGCTGAGACAATTAGCAGATGACACAGTGTACAAAAAAACTTGATATAGACCCAGTGGGTGTCTTCAAGACACAAATTGATTAATTTTTAAAAATGACCTTGAATATGGGTAAGATCAGTGAGAATACAATAACATTTCTGGTGCAGGAACATCATAAGGACTGGACTAGACTGCCCTGCACCCAATTGTCAGTGCTAGAGGCTCAATCCTGCAACGACTGGCCATTTATGTAGATTATTATCTACAGGACATTGCCCAACAGGCTCCTTCTTATATCAAGGATACCTGAGCCTTTTTATTTAAATTTAGGCAATGCACTCCACTGCCACCTGATATTCAATTGGTGGTCATGGATGTCACTTCATTATACATGGTAATACCAACCGAAGTGGGCATTGAGACTGTGTGACATAATTTGCTGGCTAACCCAATCCCATACGTCCATAAACAGAATTCTTATTGGAATTGCTTAGAATGTGTTTGACAATCAACTACTTTAAATTTGAAAATTTGCTGGCCAACCCAATCCCTATACATCCATAAACAGAATTCTTATTGGAATTGCTTAGAGTGTGTTTGACAATCAACTACTTTAAATTTGCAGAGCTATTATCTGCAAGTGAGTGGCACTAGCATGGGGTCAAATGTGGCCCTTGCCTTTGCCAATTTATTTATGGCAAAATATGAACAAGAACATATCACTACACCCTGTGGCCATCTGGCACAAAGACAGGTGTTTTATTGATGATCTGTTCATACTTTGGATTGGCACTCACCAACAGTTTCAAACAATAATTGAAACTTTAAACTACCCAAATTGAGGATACACAAATTGCTTTTTTGGATGTACTAATTATTAAGGATAATGCCAACATCATTACCACTATGCATAGGAAACCTACAGATCACAACACACTTCTCCACAGAGCCTCTTGCCACCCTCCACATTTGTTAAAAAGCTTAACATACCGTATTCACAGATGATACGTATGGTAGACAATAACTCTGAAAACACAATACTTAATAAACAAATTGATTATTTAACCCATAGATTTGTGGTGAGAGGTCATCCTATGCATGAACTAGTGGACTGTCAAAACAAGGTACTAACACTGGCCCAAGCCGATACAGTAGCTGCATGGGACCTGAGAGTCAAAGTATTGTGTTTTCAGAGTTATTGTGTACCATACGTATCATCTGTGAATACGGTATGTAATACTGTATACGGTATGTAATACTGACCCATCGGTCAGTTGACATTCTTGACTACATATTCTCAACAAATTACACATTTGACCAGAACTATATATAACCATTGGACAGTACTCCAAAGGGATAAAACACTGCTACCCATATTCAGGAAACAACCCCGTATTGCATATAGGAGGGGTCGCAACCTGAAGGCTTTATTGGTTAAATTGGATCCAATTATAAGCTATCAGACTGATTCACAACATATGTGGCTAAAAATTACAAAGAAGCGTTCCTACCCCTGCAGTGATTGCACAACAGACAATTATTAACTGGGGACTTTTTTACACACCCTCATTTAGGAAAATGTATTACCATCCAGCATAGAGTGTCTTGTATGTCTATGTTTATTGTGTTTATCATAAAGTGCCTTTGTGGACTCATGTATGTGGGTAGATGGTTAAAACTTTCAGAGACAGGGTGGTCAACCATCGATCGGCGATCAATCAGCCCTTGCTACTGGAGTAGGAACTGGAACATAAGCATACACTCACTAGCTTGAGGAGTATGATAATTAATCTTGTACCCACACTGATCAGGGGTGGTGATCATGAACAGATTCTGCTACAAACACAGTTAAAGAAACATTAACACCAACAAATTAAAGTGCTTTAAAGTAATGAAAATATCCTTTACTGTTGCACTGCACTGGTTAAACTGATCTGTTTGCTTCAGAAACACTACTATAGTTATATAAACAAGCTGCTGTGTAGCAATGGAGGAAATTGGCTATATGGCACAGGTTAAATAGTGGATAAAACCATTATGTTCTACAGAGCTTATCTGTTATCTGCTGTATAACTTAAGCCCTTTGCTACACAGCAATGTATTTATAAAAACAATAGTAGTGTTTCTGAAGCAAACACAACAGTTTTACCAGTGCATTATATTTGTATTACTTTAAAACACTTTCATTTTTGATATTACTGTCCGTTAAGATTGATACACAGGGCTGAGCAACATGGTGCCCCAATCCAGGAGCTAGGTGCCCCACGATATCTGTTTCAGCCGAAAATTAATGTTAAATTACCCCAATATGGGGAGAACCCAGAAGCAAAGCCGCGAAGGAGCGGTGAAAGAGAAATTGCGCCGATGTTTCGCAGCAAAACTAAAGAGCGTGAGGCTGCAGTAAAAATGGCACCAACACGAAGGGGGAGAGAGGAGGCGATAGAAGCCGCTATGCGAGAGTCTGAGGACTCGATAAGCGAAAGTGATGCGGAGGCGGATGATCTGTATGCACAGATTGCTAAACTGCCCTCCAAAACGGATATCAGAGAAATGCTGCGGGATATTACAGTCTCCATTAAAGAGGACATACTGGGAGTTAAGAATGATATGGCAGCTATGGTTAACTGCACAGAAGAAGTTGAAAGTAAAGTAAGGTGACCTACAGCTTAACCAAAAAGCAATATATTCTAAAATGCATCAGCAAGACAGCCTTATAACAAACCTCCAAAGACAGATGGAGGATATGGAAAATAGAAATAGGAGGAAAAACATCAGCGTAAGGGGTGTAACTGAGGCAATACAGAAGGATGAGATAAAGACCTTTTTACAACAGATCTTTAACAACATACTAAATAAGGAGAAGGCTGTTGAAATACAAATAGAAAGAGCTCATCGGGTCATGAAGCCTATAACAGCTCCCCCAAATGCCCCAAGAGATATACTCTGCTGTCTGCTGAATTATGCCATAAAGGAAGAAATTCTACAAAAGGCTAAAGAAGAAGAACATATTACATACGAAGATAACACTATTATATTGTACCAGGACTTGTCTAAAATAACGCTACGTAAAAGAAAAGCCTTGAAGCCTGTTACAGATATATTGAGAGAGAGGACAATTCTCTACAGGTGGCGATTTCCCTTCTCCCTGACAGTACACAAAGAAGGCCTTTTAGCCATAATACGAAGTCCCAAAGATATGGAAACTTTCGTAAAAAAACTTCATCTACCTGCAGTAGAAATAACTGAATGGCCGGTGGAGAATGTACAAATTCTGGATTTGAAAGGGGATCAGCATCAGGAATGGATAAAAACAGTAGAGACTAAGAAAATGCACCATGGAAAGTAAAGACAAAGGTAAAGGAAATCCTAAAGGCCAAGAATGCTCCTGAAGAAAGACTTGGATGGAAGCTTGGGACAAAGTAAAGAATAAAACTCCTGTTTTCCTTAAATGAAAGTGAATTTATGGATTATTATACAGACCCTCTTATTACATTATTGCAACTACTGAAAAGCTAGTTACGGATGGGTAACGTATAAAAAAGTTATTAAATGCATGTATACTGAAAAGATATAATGTGGAAATTATTGATTTGACTCAGGAGTGGCCATGTTGGGTTAAACAATTAACATAAATAAATAAATAAATAAATAAATAAATAAAAAGAAAAAATAAAGGAAAAATGATAATTGATAGTTAAAGGGGAAGGAGGTCTATATAAAAAATATATATATATAAAAAAATATATATATATAAAGTAGAAATGCTGAAACAGAGAGGTGGGGTAGATGCTCTGGAAGTCAGAGAATTTAAGACCCACCTAAGGTTCAGGCGGCCAAACTCAGCCCAAAAAGGAAATTCCACGCTAGCCGCTGTTAAAAACTGCTAACCTAAGGGATGGAACCCCAAGAAAATGGGGTGGCTAAAAAATTGTTTCTTTTTTCTTATTGACGTCTTTTCTTTTATCTTTTGCTTTTGTCTAAGGAATAAACACTATGGGATTACCCCTTTTCTACACCCCCTTTCTTCTGCTTTTCGTATCCCATTTTCTCCTCCCTTCTTTCAGAAGGTTCAAAACCTCCCCTTTTTCTACACTTTTCTCCTAATCTATTGGGTAATAAATAAATTATGTAACCTACTATATTGCTACCAAAGGAAAATAAGGAGGTTTAATAGAAACTATGGTAATGCCTATTAATATGGAATGCACGGTCCTATCGTTTAATGTAAATGGGATTAATGAGCCGATTAAGAGAGCAAGAGTATTTTATGAATGTAAGAAATATAAAGCTAAAATAGTAATGCTCCAAGAAACTCATTTTAGAAAGAACCATTTGCCGATGTTGAATTTAAAGCTATACACACAAATATGTATGAGTAATAACCCAGAAAAGAAAGCAACGGTAGTAATGATTATGGTTCACAAAGACTTACCATTTAAATTAAAAGATTATAAAACAGATCCTGAAGGAAGATATGCGATTGTTAGGGGCAAGCTAGCTAATCAGGAATGTACATTGGCCAATGTTTATGCTCCCAACAATAAACAGGCGGCCTATTTACAACAATGCCTACAAGTGTTAGAATCCTATAGCGAAGGACTAGTTATAGTGGGTGGAGACTTTAACATTATGTTGAATCCGTTAATAGATTCGTCTTCTAGCAAAACCAATATTTCGTATAAAAGTCTTAAGGGAGTAAAAAGATCACTAACAGACTTAAACCTGGTGGATATATGGAGGGTAGTGAATCAAAAAAAAAAAAGATTATTCACACTTTTCAAAACAATATCAGGTTTATTCACAAATAGATTACATAGTGGTATCACAATATTGGGCACACCTATTTCAAAAGGCTTACATAGCCACATCACTAATATCAGATCACTCACCAGTAATAACAAAATTTACAATACCAGGAGTAACAAAACCTGAGTTTAACTGGCGATTAAATGAATTTTTATTACATAATGCAAATAATAAGGAGTTGATACAGGATTGGATTGCACAAATTATATTAAATAATAAAACACCTGAGACTTCGCCATCAACTCTATGGGAAACACTTAAAGGGGACATTTTGCATAACCTTCATATTCAGATATATGATTAATCTTTCCTCAAACAATGTAATAATGCAGAAAAAACCCCTTTTGAATGCATTTTACCTGCTAAAAGTGTGATTACATCAGAGCTGCAGAGATAACCTCTTAGGTCAGAAGCTAGGCTGAAATGAGAGATGGGCATGTCTGTTCATTCTCTCACAGGAAATGGTCACATCACTGACTGACAGGCTAAACTCTGCTATAGCTTGGAAAACCCCTCCCATCTCCCTGCCTGTGTGTCTTTTCCCAATCTGCACATAACTGTCCTATGCTGCTGCCTGATTTTTTCAGAAATTTCATAAAAAGCATTATGTTTAGCATAGCTTTGCAATAGAAAGACATTTACCCATTTTAGATTCGTCAGAATGTGTACTTTAGGAAAATATAAGGTTTTCAAGGGTCTCCATATTGTTAGGGGGTCTCATGGCACGTATTACACATACCGGGTGTTAATATTGTAGTAGCCAGAGTGTCATACATGAGAATTCATATGCACTATTACATATGCACACATGCACACTTACATACACTCACACACACACACACACTCTCACATACACTCACACATAAAACTCACATGCACACTCACACTCACATGCACTCACACACATGCACACTCACTCACATACACTCACATACACACTCACATATACTCACACATACATGCACACTCACACACATGCACACTCACATACACTCACACACATGCACACTCATATACACTCACACACACATGCACACTCACTCACATACACACTCACATACACACACACATACACACACACATGCACACTCACACACACACATGCACACTCACTCACATACACACTCACATACACTCACATACACTCACTCACACACATGTACACTCACATACACACACACATGCACACTCACATACACTCAAACAGATGCACACTCACACACACAAACACACATATACACTCACACATACAAACATGCACACACACACTTGCACATTCACAAACATACACATGCACATTAAGTGCTTCTGCTCCCTACTTGCACTTGTCATTCTGGCTCAAGTACTTCTGTGGATGGGACCCGGGGCCCTTCAGGACTCACACGGCCAAGGAAAACCCGGTCCCCTTTAACTGGCTCCTGACACCATTGCTAGGTTGCGGGCCCCATCCGGTAGTTCTGCCAATGCCTAAAGCGCCAGCCGGCAAGACATCCCGCCCCACTCTATCTGAATCTGATTCCCCTTGACTCACTTCTAGCAGTCTGAGGCTCTAATCACTGAGGAATGCAGCAGACCTTCACAATCCCTATGTCTGCAGGTGCACAATGTCTGTGCACAAGGCTGTCTGCTCATGCACAGGCAAGCTGGGCAGGGACGAGCTTAAAGGGGACATATAGCATAAATTTTTACAATGCATCAAACCATTTCAAATAATGTAAAATAGAAGAAAGTGTTTTTATTTCAATGCCTTTTGCATAAAAAAAACGTCTGTATTAGCTTGAAAACTGTTCTCAGCCCTCCCCCTTTGAAACTTCCTGTCTCAGACTTTTCAGTATCTGAGCTGCAGGTGATGGCTCTTTCAGTATAAGCTATAGAGCTGCAGCCAGTGAGGGAGGAGTGGGCGTGTCTGTGATGTCTCTCTCAGTCCTTCCCTGCAGACTTCTGTTAACCCTTACTGCTAGTTTTCTCTTCCCTGCTCCTTTCTCTCCCTCTGTCCTATTTATTTAACCCCCTCTCTGCCCTGTTTGTTTTCCTCCCCCTCCCTTCACTGCTTGTTCCTTTCTCTTGCCCTGCAATAATTGTGGAAAAGAAAGAAAAGCAAACTTCTGTATAAATAATAATCTGCTGCTAAACGTATTTTATTCTTTTCTGGGGGCAATGTGTATGAGCAGTTAGTGTACCATAGTCATTTTATACACAGTATTATGTTGTATACAAACAGCAATCAACGTCTTTTGGGTTTTCCTTTGTAACTCCCTGCATCTGTTATTATATGGTATACAATTCAATCAGCTGCATTTATTCCCTTGCAACTCCCTGCACCTCATTATAAATTATCCCAGAACAGCTGCATTTATTCCCTTGCAACTCCCTGCACCTCCCTATAAATTGTTCCATAACAGCTGCATTTCCCCTTGCAACTCCCTGCACTTCCCTATAAATTGTTCCATAACAGCTGAATTTCCCCTTGCAACTCCCTGCACCTCCCTATAAATTGTTCCATAACAGCTGAATTTTCCCTTGCAACTCCCTGCACATGATCATAAATTGTTCCAGAACAGCTGCATTTCCCCTTGCAACTCCCTGCACCTGGTCATAAACTGTTCCACAACAGCTGTATTTCCCCTTACAACTCCCTGCACCTGATCATGAACTGCTCCACAACAGTTGCATTTCTCCTTGCAACTCCCTGCACCTCATTATAAATTGTTCCAGAACAGCTGCATTTTACTTTGCAACTCCCTGCACCTGGTCATAAATTGTTCCAATACAGCTGCATTTTACCTTGCAACTCCCTGCACCTGATTATAAATTGTTCCAGAAAAGCTGCACTTCCTCTTGCAACTCCCTGCACCTGATTATAAACTGTTCCAAAACAGCTGCATTTTAGCCTGCAACTCCCTATAAATTGTTCCATAACAGCTGAATTTCCCCTTGCAACTCCCTGCACATGATCATAGATTGTTCCAAAACAGCTGCATTTTACCCTGCAACTCCCTGCACCTCCCTATAAATTGTTCCACAACAGCTGAATTTCCCCTTGCAACTCCCTGCACATGATCATAGATTGTTCCAGAACAGCTGCATTCCCCTTGCAACTCCCTGCACCTGATTATAAATTGTTCCAGAAAAGCTGCACTTCCCCTTGCAACTCCCTGCACCTGATTATAAACTGTTCCACAACAGCTGCATTTTGCCCTGCACCTCCCTGCACCTCCCTATAAATTGTTCCAGAACAGCTGAATTTCCCCTTGCAACTCCCTGCACATGATCATAAATTGTTCCAGAACAGCTGCATTTCCCCTTGCAACTCCCTGCACCTGGTCATAAGCTGTTCCACAACTGTTGTATTTACCCTTACAACTCCCTGCACCTGATCATAAATTGTTCAACAACAGCTGCATTTCCCCTTGCAACTCCCTGCACCTGGTCATAAATTGTTCCAGAACAGCTGCATTTTACCTTGCAACTCCCTGTGCCTGGCCATAAATTGTTCCAGAACAGCTGCATTTCCCATTGCAACTCCCTGCACCTCCCTATAAATTGTTCCATAACAGCTGAATTTACCCTTTGTAAAAGATTTCAACCCTTGTTGGCACCCCGCTTCCAGAGACCTCTCTTGCATACTCCAGCTACTCAAGCTTCTACTTCTCCTCCGGAGGAACCGATGCAAGTTGGAAGGGCTCGTCTCTCCGAACAAGAAAGACTCCGTAGACGAATGGCTGGCCTATGTCTGTATTGTGGCGGACAGTCTCATTTTGCGAACTCTTGTCCGGTGAAGCCCACGAGTTCTGTTCCCCGAGGTATATCTAGGGTAACTCATGTAGGGGGCACTACTCCGAAGTCTCAAGAGAACACTCACAGGTTTCTCCTCCCTTTACAGATTCGTCTAGCCACTAAGACCATTGTCGGCTCAGCTTTCATTGACTCTGGAGCTGCTGGGAACTTCATGGACGCTCTTTTTGCCAAACACATGGAGGTTCCCTTATTCCCATTGTCCACTCCTCTTCGTGTCACTGCTATTGACGACAGACCCCTGGAGGCTGAATTTATCTCTATGACGACTGGGGAATTGCCTGTGCAGGTTGGGACGCTGCATAAAGAAAGACTATCTGTCAAGGATTAGGTAGGGGGCGCTGTAGAGACTGAAGGGAAAGGGCGAGTCCTTGAGGCAGGAGCTGTATGTGCCTAGGGAACACTAGAAGGGAAAGTAGGAACAGGTTGATGAGGGCGAAGAGTCAGTCTGGATCAGGTGCAGAACAGGACGGAGGGGGCGGAGATCAGGAGTGGACTAGGCAGGAAGAAGAGGGCGACGACTCAACAGGAACAGACTGGACGGGGCAGGAGTGGAACAGCTTGGATGGGACAGGACGGTGCGGGCGTAGATCAAACTGGGGGATAGAGTGCAGAGGGAGACAGGAGCGGATAGCAAGACAGTAGCAGAAGGAGACTGGAGCGGATAGCAAGAGAGGACTGGAGCAAGATAGCAAGAGAGGGCTGGAGCAAGAGAGGGAGACTGGAGCAGGATAGCAAGAGAGGGAGACTGGAGCAGGATAGCAAGAGAGGGAGACTGGAGCAGGATAGCAAGAGAGGGAGACTGGAGCAGGATAGCAAGAGAGGGAGACTGGAGCAGGATAGCAAGAGAGGGAGACTGGAGCAGGATAGCAAGAGAGGGAGACTGGAGCAGGATAGCAAGAGAGGGAGACTGGAGCAGGATAGCAAGAGAGGGAGACTGGAGCAGGATAGCAAGAGAGGGAGACTGGAGCAGGATAGCAAGAGAGGGAGACTGGAGCAGAATAGCAAGAGAGGGAGACTGGAGCAGAATAGCAAGGGAGGGACTGGAGCAAGATAGCAAGAGGGGTACAAGGTACAAGGCAGGGTCGGATCAAGGTCAAGGCTGGGAAGGTACAAGATAAGGTAAAGCAAGACAAGGACAGGCAGACAAGGCAAGGCAAGGCAAAATAACAAGGGAAAAGGGGCAAGAGCTAGAACTACCTAGTTAGGGGCGCTGCCGCAGTACTAGGAACACCATACAATGCTCTGGCAAGGAGTGGTCTGAGTGCTGCCCTTAAATAGGGAAGAGTCAGCCCTGATTGGCTGATTAAGATAGGCAGCAGCTGGGTTGGAACAGAATCTGTGTATCGCTGTTCAGCGCTGGCCCGTCCACATCAAGACTCGCCACACTTATTCTTTGAAAAACGGCTTTATTCAACTTGCATAAGTGATAACAGGCAGTGGGTAAGTGGTGCGAACTAACGCGTTTCGTGCCCTCTCTATTGGCACTCTGATGAAGTGCCAATAGAGAGGGCACGAAACGCGTTAGTTCGCACCACTTACCCACTGCCTGTTATCACTTATGCAAGTTGAATAAAGCCGTTTTTCAAAGAATAAGTGTGGCGAGTCTTGATGTGGACGGGCCAGCGCTGAACAGCGATACACAGATTCTGTCTTGTAAATGCCGGCTTGGAGTTGCCGGAGTATCGCGAGAGCTGCGGCCGAGATGCCACAAAGAAGGGTGAGCTCCGTTCATTTCATTCACAACCCGTGTTTCTCCTGAGCAGCTGGGTTGGGGCTGTAGATGCCAAACAGGCTGCAGCTGAGCTGGGGCTGGAGAGGCCAATCAGGCGGCAGCTGGGCTGGGACTGCAGAGGCCAGGTTACACATAGTGAGCAACCCTACAGGCTGCTCACCTGGCCAAATGGTCAAGGCATCGAGCCAGAAACCCAAAGGTCCCCGGCTCGAATCCCAGCAATACCTGACAGTATCCCCCCCCTCACAAGGCGACTCCAAGGCGCCACAGTGACCAACATTTTCGTGCACCTGGGGAACTGGCAATGCTATGGGCAGAACTAACCACATGGGTGCCCAACTAGAAGGTAATGCTATTGTATTAGCCACCCTGGAACTTGGCAGAGCCACCCTGGCGGGTGCCCTGATGCTCGGCAGAGTCACCCTGGCGGGTGCCCTGGGACTTGGAAGAGCCACCCTGGCGGGTGCTCTGGGACTTGGAAGAGCCACCCTGGCGGGTGCTCTGGGACTTGGAAGAGCCACCCTGGCGGGTGCTCTGAAACTCGGTAGAGCCACCCTGGCGGGTGCTCTGAAACTCGGTAGAGCCACCCTGGCGGGTGCTCTGAAACTCGGTAGAGCCACCCTGGCGGGTGCTCTGGGACTCGGAAGAGCCACCCTGGCGGGTGCTCTGATACTTGGTAGAGCCACCCTGGCGGGTGCTCTGGGACCTGGAAGAGCCACCCTCACGGGTGCTCTGATACTTGGTAGAGCCACCCTGGTGGGTGCTCTGGGACTCGGAAGAGCCACCCTGGCGGGTGCTCTGATACTAGGCAGAGCCACCCTGGCGGGTGCCCTGGGACTTGGCAACAGTATAGGCAACTCCACCCTCGCGGGTGCCCTCCACATGAGTGCCTGGGTTTTGAATGTTATTTTAAGGGTTGATACAGTCACTGTGTTAAGACACGGCAGAAGCCCCCCTCCTCGGGGCACAGGACAAGGCAGAAGCCCCCCTTCTCGGGGCACAGGACAAGGCAGAAGCCCCCCTCCTCGGGGCACAGGATCAGGCAGAAGCCCCCCTCCTCGGGGCACAGGATCAGGCAGAAGCCCCACTTCTGGGGGCACAGGATCAGGCAGAAGCCCCACTTCTGGGGGCACAGGATCAGGCAGAAGCCCCACTTCTGGGGGCACAGGATCAGGCAGAAGCCCCACTTCTGGGGGCACAGGATCAGGCAGAAGCCCCACTTCTGGGGGCACAGGATCAGGCAGAAGCCCCACTTCTGGGGGCACAGGATCAGGCAGAAGCCCCACTTCTGGGGGCACAGGATCAGGCAGAAGCCCCACTTCTGGGGGCACAGGATCAGGCAGAAGCCCCACTTCTGGGGGCACAGGATCAGGCAGAAGCCCCACTTCTGGGGGCACAGGATCAGGCAGAAGCCCCACTTCTGGGGGCACAGGATCAGGCAGAAGCCCCACTTCTGGGGGCACAGGATCAGGCAGAAGCCCCACTTCTGGGGGCACAGGATCAGGCAGAAGCCCCACTTCTGGGAGCACAGGACAAGGCATGGGTACAGGAGGCAGCAGCTGGGGAGCCAGCACAAGTGCAGGAGGCAGCCAGTGGGGAGGTAGTCGCCGGGGAAACCTAGCTGAAGCCATGGGCAGCGGAGGCTGCTGGGGAACTGGCTCTGGAGCTGAAGGCAATGGCGGTTGCAGGGAAGGCCCCACTGGAACTGTAGGCAGCCGATGCTGCTGGGTAGGCCCCTCTGGAGCCGTGGCCAGCCGATGCTGCTGGGTAGGCCCCTCTGGAGCCGTGGCCAGCCGATGCTGCTGGGTAGGCCCCTCTGGAGCTGTGGCCAGCCGATGCTGCTGGGTAGGCCCCTCTGGAGCTGTGGCCAGCCGATGCTGCTGGGTAGGCCCCTCTGGAGCTGTGGCCAGCCGATGCTGCTGGGTAGGCCCCTCTGGAGCTGTGGCCAGCAGATGCTGCTGGGTAGGCCCCTCTGGAGCTGTGGGCAGCCAAGGCTGCTGGGAAACCGCCTCTGGAGCTGTAGGCAGCTTAGGCTGCAGGGGAAGCAGTTGCTGAGGGGTAGCAGGCCCAGGCACTGAAGCAGACTGCGGAGGGATAGCCGGCCCGGGAACTGGAGCAGACTGCGGAGGGATAGCCGGCCCGGGAACTGGAGCAGACTGCGGAGGGATAGCCGGCCCTGGAACTGGAGCAGACTGCAGAGGGATAGCCGGCCCTGGAACTGGAGCAGACTGCGGAGGGATGGCCGGCCCAGGAACTGGAGCAGACTGCGGAGGGATGGCCGGCCCAGGAACTGGAGCAGACTGCGGAGGGATAGCCGGCCTGGGAACAGAGGCAAATTTATCCAGGAATGCCAACAGAAACTGAGCAGTATCGTAAATTATAGGGGATTTACTGCACAGTAACTTCTCGGCCCAGGAACAAGCTTCACCTTCTAGCAGGAAGAAAATGATTTCCGAAACTTGCTCGACTGGAGAAGCACTTAGAAAGTGTTTTTTTCTCAGAAAGGAGCAGGACTTCCTCTAGAAATATAGGAATTTTACTTGGGGAGCCATCACAGTATCTGCGGGTCAAAATAGAATATTCAGTCTTTTTGGGAATCCGGTCAGAACGCACAGGAACAGCCCTTGCAGACTCTTTTCGCCAGAGCATTCTGTCAAGGATTAGGTAGGGGGCGCTGTAGAGACTGAAGGGAAAGGGCGAGTCCTTGAGGCAGGAGCTGTATGTGCCTAGGGAACACTAGAAGGGAAAGCAGGAGCAGGTTGATGAGGGCGACGACTCAACAGGAACAGACTGGACGGGGCAGGAGTGGAACAGCTTGGATGGGACAGGACGGTGCGGGCGTAGATCAAACTGGGGGATAGAGTGCAGAGGGAGACAGGAGCGGATAGCAAGACAGTAGCAGAAGGAGACTGGAGCGGATAGCAAGAGAGGACTGGAGCAAGAGATGACTGGAGCAAGATAGCAAGAGAGGACTGGAGCAAGAGAGGACTGGAGCAAGAGAGGGCTGGAGCAAGATAGGGAGACTGGAGCAAGATAGCAAGAGAGGACTGGAGCAAGATAGCAAGAGAGGACTGGAGCAAGAGAGGACTGGAGCAAGATAGCAAGAGAGGACTGGAGCAAGAGAGGGCTGGAGCAGGATAGCAAGAGAGGGAGACTGGAGCAGGATAGCAAGAGAGGGAGACTGGAGCAGGATAGCAAGAGAGGGAGACTGGAGCAGGATAGCAAGAGAGGGAGACTGGAGCAGGATAGCAAGAGAGGGAGACTGGAGCAGGATAGCAAGAGAGGGAGACTGGAGCAGGATAGCAAGAGAGGGAGACTGGAGCAGGATAGCAAGAGAGGGAGACTGGAGCAGGATAGCAAGAGAGGGAGACTGGAGCAGGATAGCAAGAGAGGGAGACTGGAGCAGGATAGCAAGAGAGGGAGACTGGAGCAGGATAGCAAGAGAGGGAGACTGGAGCAGGATAGCAAGAGAGGGAGACTGGAGCAGAATAGCAAGAGAGGGAGACTGGAGCAGAATAGCAAGGGAGGGACTGGAGCAAGATAGCAAGAGGGGTACAAGGTACAAGGCAGGGTCGGATCAAGGTCAAGGCTGGGAAGGTACAAGATAAGGTAAAGCAAGACAAGGACAGGCAGACAAGGCAAAATAACAAGGGAAAAGGGGCAAGAGCTACCTAGTTAGGGGCGCTGCCGCAGTACTAGGAACACCATACAATGCTCTGGCAAGGAGTGGTCTGAGTGCTGCCCTTAAATAGGGAAGAGTCAGCCCTGATTGGCTGATTAAGATAGGCAGCAGCTGGGTTGGGGCTGTAGATGCCAAACAGGCTGCAGCTGAGCTGGGGCTGGAGAGGCCAATCAGGCGGCAGCTGGGCTGGGACTGCAGAGGCCAGGTTACACATAGTGAGCAACCCTACAGGCTGCTCACCTGGCCAAATGGTCAAGGCATCGAGCCAGAAACCCAAAGGTCCCCGGCTCGAATCCCAGCAATACCTGACACTATCATTCCTAATTATTTCCTGCCCATCCGTTCCTGTCGTTTTGGGTCTCCCTTGGCTGCGCCTGCATAATCCCACCATTGATTGGTCCACAGGACAGATTTCCCGTTGGAGCCCATTTTGCCAGCAGCACTCTCTTCCTGCTGAACCCCTCCAGAGGGTGAATATCTCTATGTCTGATCTGAAGACTCTACCCTCCTTTTACAGGGAATTCTCTGATGTATTCTGTAAGAAGTCCGCAGAATTCCTTCCTCCACATCGACCCTACGATTGTCCTATCGATCTCCTGCCAGGAACCATGCCCCCTAGGGGTCGCACCTATCCTCTTTCTCCGGCTGAGACTTCCGCTATGAAAGACTATATTCAGGATAATCTCCAGCGGGGGTTTATCCACCCCTCTACTTCTCCTGCCGGGGCAGGTTTCTTCTTCGTGGAAAAGAAGGATGGAGGCCTACGTCCTTGCATTGACTACCGGGGCCTTAATAAGATCACTGTTAAAAACCGGAACCCCTTGCCTCTGATTGCTGAACTCTTTGACCAATTGAAAGGGGCTAAGATTTTCACTAAATTAGATCTCCGTGGGGCGTACAACCTCATCCGCATCCGTGAAGGGGACGAATGGAAGACAGCATTCAACACTCGGGATGGGCACTATGAATATCTCGTGATGCCCTTTGGCCTCTGTAATGCCCCCGCTGTCTTTCAAGAGCTCGTGAATGACATATTCCGGGATCTCTTGGGAAAGTCTGTGGTCGTGTACCTGGATGACATCCTGATCTTCTCGAAAGACCTTGTATCTCATCGCTCCCAGGTGAAAGAAGTACTCTCTCGTTTGAGGAAGAACTCTCTCTTCGCCAAGTTGGAGAAATGTGTCTTTGAGGTGTCTAAGATTCCTTTCTTGGGTTATATCATCTCCCCAGAAGGTTTCGAGATGGATCCCGTTAAGGTGTCAGCAATCCAAGAGTGGCCCCTTCCCTTGAGCACCAAGGCTATTCAAAGGTTCATCGGATTTGCCAAGTACTACCGGCAATTCATCAGGGGGTTCTCATCCCGTATTGCACCTATCCTTACTCTCATCCGAAAATGGGGTAATCCCAGGTCCTGGTCTCCAGTTGCTGTAGAAGCTTTTCAGTCCCTAAAGGACGCATTTTCTTCTGCCCCAGTCCTCCGTCATCCGGATCCTAAGTTACCCTTTTGCATTGAGGTGGATGCATCTGAAGTAGGTGCTGGGGCTATTCTATCCCAGAGACATTCTGCCGATGGGAAATTGCACCCCTGTGCCTTTTTCTCCAGAAAGTTTTCTCCTGCAGAACAGAATTACGATGTAGGGAATCGAGAACTTCTGGCAGTCAAACTTGCTCCCGAAGAGTGGCGTCACCTCCTAGAGGGTTCTTCAATTCCGGTCACGATTTATACTGATCATAAGAACTTGGAGTTCATACATTCTCTCAAGAGACTGAATCCTCGTCAGGCCAGGTGGGCCCTGTTCTTCTCCCGCTTTAACTTTGTTCTGACCTATCGTCCTGGCTCCAAGAATCGGAAGGCCGATGCGCTCTCCAGAAGTTTCACTCCGGGTGATCGTCTACCAGAAAGACTTAAACCTATTATTCCCACCACCAAGATTATTGCATCTTTGTTTCCCCAATTTGCCGAACAAATCTTGGCTGGACAGTCTTCTGCTCCTCCGGATACCCCCATTGGGATGGCTTTTGTTCCCTCCGAGTTACGACTTCCTATTCTTCAACAAACCCACTGCTCCAAGCAAGCAGGACACCCTGGTCCTGAAAAAACTCTTGAACTCCTTAGACGTTTAGTTTGGTGGCCGACTATTCGTAAAGATATCAAAGACTTTGTTGCTGCCTGTACCGTTTGTGCCACATCCAAACCTAGCCATTCTCGCCCCAGTGGGTTATTACAACCATTGCCTATTCCCTCTCGTCCATGGACTCATTTAGCAATGGACTTCATTATTGAACTTCCCCCCTCTAGTGGAAACACTGTGATCTGGGTTGTGATTGACCGCTTTAGCAAGATGGCCCATTTCATTCCCCTGCGGAAGCTTCCCTCTGCTGTGGAGTTGTCTCAGCTCTTCATCCAGTATATTTTCCGTCTGCATGGTTTTCCTGTGGAAGTTGTCTCTGACAGAGGTTCCCAGTTTACAGCTAAATTTTGGCGTTCCCTGTGCAAAGTTCTGGGTATTACTCTCCAGTTTTCCTCCGCTTATCATCCCCAGACAAATGGGGCAGCTGAACGTGTGAACCAAGCCCTGGAGCAGTTCTTGAGGAACTATGTGTCCCTTTGCCAAGATGATTGGTCTGATCTCCTCCCGTGGGCGGAATTCGCTCATAACAATGCCTGCCACACTTCCACTGGAAGGTCTCCATTCATGTCGGTGTATGGTCAGCATCCTCAAGCCTTCCCCCCAGGACTTTGTGTTGTCTGACGTCCCGGCTGCTGATGACCATGCAGCCCACATGTCTGCTATTTGGGCTGCAACCAAGTCGAACTTGGAGAAGAGCGCTCTGGTTCATAAGACGTTTGCAGATCGTAGACGTAGACCCTCTCCTCCCTACAAGGTTGGTGATAAAGCCTGGTTGTCTTCCAGGAACATTTTGTTGAAGGTGCCATCTCCTAAGTTGGGTCCGAAGTTTGTGGGTCCATTCTCCATCTCGGAGGTGATCAATCCTGTGGCTTTCAGACTTCAGCTTCCCCCTGAGAAGCAAATTCCCAACGTGTTTCATGTCTCTTTGGTGAAACCCGCTACCTCCAACACTCTTTTTAATTATTTTTTATTCCAGAGTGAATTTTTTCTACAGATCAAGGGAACAACCATGGGTTCTAATGTAGCCCCGTCCTATGCGAATATTTACATGAATAATTTTGAGATGAGCCATGTATATCCTAACGAATTTTTTAAGAATTACTGTCGGCAGTGGGTACGCTTTATTGACGATATTTTCGCATTATGGACGGGGCCACGTTGGACCCTTGAAAAATTCTTTGAACATATTAATTCAGTCTCCCCATTTACAAAATTTACCTTGAATATGAGTCATGATACGATTGCTTTTTTGGACACATCTATCACTTTACGAGAAGGGGCACTGTGGTCGGACTTATACGTAAAACCAACGGACAAAAATACAATGTTGCACTTTGATTCTTTTCACCCCTCCCATATAAAAAAATCCTTACCTAAATCCCAATTTAAGTGGGTTAAGCGCATTGTGTCCGACCCGGGGGCCATTCAGGGGAGGTTAGATGAGATGTCCGCAAAATTTCAAGAAAGAGGTTATCCCTTAGCTTTATTAAAGGAACAGCGAGCCATGGTTGAGAATTCAGATAGAGAACGGGAAACTGACAAAACTACACGTGGACGTCTAACATTTGTTACCAAATATAGTTCCCTTAGTACACACATTTCAAAAATAATTAATAAACATTGGGGTTTACTGAAGGATGGAATCCCCAATATACAGGAATTTAAGATATCTCCCACCATGGCATATAAAAAGAATAAGACTGTGGGATCCCATTTAGTGAGATCAGACTTGGGTAATATGCAGATGACACAACAGGTATTGAAACCAGTGAAGCAAGGTACCTTCCCATGTTTAACCTGTAACTGCTGCTCTAACTGCCAGCGAGGGGAAGTTATCTATCACTCATATAGGGGCACTCCTATAAAAATCAAAGGGTACTATACTTGCTCTTCTTCTTTTGTAGTCTATGTTATCAAGTGTCCCTGTGGCCTGCAGTATGTGGGGCAAACCACACGTATGGTTAAAGAACGAATACGGGAACATAAATCGGCCATACGAACAAAAAAGGTGGAACAAGCAATGGCTTGTCATTTTGTTGAGAAGGGACATGGTGTCCATCAGTTAAAATATCAGGTTGTTGATGGGGTCCCAAAATTACGCCGTAGAGGGGATCGAAATAAAGAATTACTGATTAAGGAGGCTAGGTGGATTAGGCTGTTAGGTACTCTCACCCCTCAAGGCTTGAATAGGGAATTCACAAAATTTTCCGGTAACTTCACAAATTTTAAAAGTTGGTTTTAAATGTTTTTATCTTTTTCAGATATTTATTCTCGGACTACAATATGTTGTATGGATATGATCCAGCAATGTGTATTAAAAAGGAAGAATATATCAACAGATTATATAAAAAGTTTCTACATTTTGAACTTGCAACAGTGTGTATACAATTTAGTTAAGGATTTTCATCTGTGTTCAATTATGATGTAGCAGCCAGTAGATGGCGCTGTCTAGAATAGTATAAAATGTGTAACCATATGTGCACTCAGTAGCTTGAGGAAAGGCTAATGGAAGCCTTAAACGTTGCTGTATTTCGTGCTGTATTTCGTCTGAATAAAGCCCTTGAAATAAAGGCTTTTTAAGAAAATTCCTGCTGGGTGCTGTCTATTTATGCAAAGTGTTCCTGTAATTTCAGCTGTTGGTGGCAGCCTGGGACGTGCACCAAAAGACTGTTTATGAAGGGTGAGTGCTGACCTTTTATCCCCTAAAAGATGTTGAGGAGCCAACCAGAAAAAATGCTATTCTAGTGATCTCTAATGACTCAGAACAGATAGCGAATGTGTAAGTAACTGAACCCCTGGGTAATAGTGGCCATAATGTGATATCATGTAATTCTGGTGCAAAAAACAAATATACACTGAGGCAACAAAAAACATGAATTTCAGAAAAGCTAATGTAGGGGCCCCTACTGGTTAATCTGCCCTGCAGCTTTAAGGCCCGCACCTTTTTCTTAGAGTGATCTGCCAGGAGAGAATGACACTCCCCTGCTACACTGCTATATAGTGTGTGTAGGGAGTGGCCACTTCCTCTTTGGCCTGTGGATGGTGATCCAGTTGGGTGTGCCCAGGGGAGCCTGGGTACAGCTAGGCCCAGAAAGGCCCATGTGCTTTGGAGAAGAAGTCGGGGACCAGGAAACCCCGTGAATGAGGAATAGTTACACTAGGGCAGACTTGTCATAGTCTCTCTAGGAGAGAAAGGCAGAGAGGTGAGAGAGAAGAGCAGCTAAAGCTCCAACGAGGATTTGCAGTGAGGGAGTAGCTTCCCAGAGGCTCTATGCGTTGCCTCCAGCCAGGGACCTCAGTGAAGAGGGACTGTAGGGTAGAGGCTGCTTTCCTGACAACTTCCAGGAGGGAATGTGTGTGAATTCTGCAAATGCCTAATGGAGATCTTTCCTCTGTGAGAAATGCCTAATGCCTGCAGCTCTGTGTGAGTAATGTTGCTATTGCCTCAGCTCCTGTGTGAGTACTAAACCTGATGTCACTTGCCTCGTGCATAGTTAAATAAACTGTTTTCTGTTTTACTGCAAGAACCACCTTGCTCCCATCTTTTGTTGTATGCACAGTAGCCTGGGGGATGTAGTTGCACTACACCATAGAGGGAACACTTCTACATGGCGAAGGCCCTGACCCTGTTGTTTAAGTCGCAGTGTAACCCATGCTTCTACTGGTATCTGGACATTTTAACTATTTGTGTGCTATGCAGCCCAAATAGGTGTTACACTAATTTTAGTGCCTTGAGGGCTGCCCTTCAGAGTATAGTTTGGGGCATTATGTTTTCAGCTAAAAACACAGAACAGAAATGGTTGTCATTTAAAATTATATTAAATCATTACTGTTCTCAATTTATTTCCTTAAAGCGACACATTCCTATAAAAATCATGGGAAAGTGTGAAGTAGGTGCTGTACCCGAATACTTCCCCTCAAAGCCGTGCCGCCACCCAACCAGCGTCACTGAAACAGCACAGAAGAGGGTCGGGTTAACATGTTCATGGGGCTGGGGGCAGCTTTGAGGGGAACTATTCCGGGTGCAGTACCTACTTGATACTGACACGTTCCTATGATTTTTATATGAACGTGATGTTATCGCTTTAAGGAGTTAATGTAGAAGCACTAATAATCACCCTATGTAGCTTAATTTAGAAGTAAAGACGTTCACAGGAAAGAAGAGAAAGGCTTTTAAAAACTACAAGTCTGCAGGGACAGAAGCTGCATTTAATGAATATAAACACTATAATAAATGTTGCAAAATAGCAATCTGGAAGGCTAAGTCTAACCCAAAAATGATTTTTAAAGGGATACTGTCATGGGAAAACTTTTTTTTTTCAAAATGAATCAGTTAATAGTGCTGCTCCAGCAGAATTCTGCACTGAACTCCATTTCAATTTTGAAATCTGACATGGGGCTAGACATTTTGTCAATTTCCCAGCTGCCCCATGTCATGTGACTAATGCTCTGATAAACTTCAATCACTCTTTACTGCTGTACTGCAAGTTGGAGTGATATCACCCCCCTCCCTTTTCCCCCCCAGCAACAAACAAAAGAACAATGGGAAGGTAACCAGATAGCAGCTCCCTAACACAAGATAACAGCTGGCTGGTAGATCTAAGAACAACACTCAATAGTAAAAACACATGTCTCACTAAGACACATTCAGTTACATTGAGAAGGAAAAACAGCAGCCTGCCAGAAAGCATTTCTCTCCTGAAGTGCAGGCACAAGTCACATGACCAGGGGCAGCTGGGAAATTGACAAAATGTCTAGCCCCATGTCAGATTTCAAAATTGAATATAAAAAAATCTGTTTGCTATTTTGAGAAATGGATTTCAGAGCAGAATTCTGCTGGAGCAGCACTATTAACTGATTCATTTTGAAAAAAAAAATTTTTCCCATGACAGTATCCCTTTAAGTATATTAAGATATAAGATAAGATGCAGGTTGAGAGTGTTGCTCCTTTAAATAATGGTACCAGTATGGTTGTAACAGATACAGAAAAGGCAAATCTGCAAAATCACTTATTTTTTTCATTGTATACAATAGAGGAGTCAGAGTTCCCAGGCTCACATCATAGCTGCACTGTTGGCTCAGTTAAATCTAGTCAATGGCTGACTCGGAATATGACTCAGAATATGATTCATAAAGCATTAATAAAAATGAATGTAAACAAGGCACCAGGGCCAGATGGCATACACCTCCAGATTCTAAGAGAGCTTAGTTCAGTTTTAGATTCGCTTTCATCTGGTATGGTACCTATGGATTGGAAAAAAGCTGAAGTCATTCCAATATTTAATAAGGGAATGCTATCTCAGCCTGGCAATTATAGGCCAGTAAATTTGACATCTGTGGTGGCCAAATTAGGCTTGTTAAGGCATCACATTCAAAATTTTGTCCTAGTGAATGGCATTATGAGCAGCAATCAGCATGGCTTTATGAAGGATAGGTGATGTCAGACAATTTAATTCATTTTTATGATGAGTTAAGCAAGATGCTGGACAGTGGGGGATCAGTGGATGTTATCTATTTGGATTTTGCCAAAGCTTTTGATACCAAGCCCCACAAGCGACTGCTTTCTACACTAAGGTCTGTTGGGCTTTATTAAAGGGATACTGTCATGGGAAAAAAAAATTTTTTCAAAATGAATCAGTTAATAGTGCTGCTCCAGCAGAATTCTGCACTGAAATCCATTTCTCAAAAGAGCAAACAGATTTTTTTATATTCAATTTTAAAATCTGACATGGGGCTAGACATTTTGTCAATTTCCCAGCTGCCCCATGTCATGTGACTTGTGCCTGCACTTCAGGAGAGAAATGCTTTCTGGCAGGCTGCTGTTTTTCCTTCTCAATGTAACTGAATGTGTCTCAGTGGGACATGGGTTTTTACTATTGAGTGTTGTTCTTAGATCTACCAGGGAGCTGTTATCTTGTGTTAGGGAGCTGTTATCTGGTTACCTTCCCATTGTTCTTTTGTTTGGCTACTGGGGGGAAAAAGGGAGGGGGTGATAATCACTCCAACTTGCAGTACAGCAGTAAAGAGTGATTGAAGTTTATCAGAGCACAAGTCACATGACCAGGGGCAGCTGGGAAATTGACAAAATGTCTAGCCCCATGTCAGATTTCAAAATTGAATATAAAAAAAATCTGTTTGCTCTTTTGAGAAATGGATTTCAGTGCAGAATTCTGCTGGAGTAGCACTATTAACTGATGCGTTTTAAAAAAACATGTTTTCCCATGACAGTATCCCTTTAAGTCATTTGCACATGGATAGGAAACTGGCTACAGGATCGGGTACAGAGGGTGGTTGTTAATGGTACATTCTCTGCTTGGAGTGAGGTTCTTAGTGGGGTCCCTCAGGGCTCATTATTGGGTCCACTTTTATTTAACTTGTTCATTAATGACTTAGGGTATTATAAGTAATGTATTTGCAGATGATACAAAACTATCCAGCCCAATTAATTCCAACCAGGACGCAGCATCCTTGCAACAGGATCTTAACAAACTGGCAATCTGGGCAGCTAAGTGGCAGGACCGGGCCAAGGTAGTTTGGCACCCTAGGCAAGAGCTTCAATTAGTGCCCCCCCATCGAGCATTACAATTTGCCACCCAAATATGTATATGCAGCCAGCCATCAAACTGCTCCCCTGTACCTGTGCCAGCAGCCATCCATCATACTGCCCCCTGTACCTGGCAAACTAGCCCAGCAGCCATCATATTGCCCCTGGCCCCAATCTCTACCTGTGCCAGCAGCAGCAGCCAAAAATGAATCAGATCATACTGCCCCACCGACCTGGCACAAACACCTGGGCACCAACCAATGCCGAGTGGATACCTCGACTGCATACCCCACTGAGATTTGGCATGCCGGACTTGGCACCCTAAGGGCAACTGTCAGTACTGGGTGTTGGCAATCGCAAAAGCACTGATGAATGTAGTGAGAACTGGCACTCCCCTGTACCCAGAGCGGGCACCTCCACTGTAGGTTGAGTTGTCACTTCTCTAAAGCCTAGTACCTGACTGACACTGAGAGGTTGGTACCCAAGCTAACACTGACAGTTGATCCCCGAGCTGTACTGAGAGCTGCCCTCTGACGGAAAATGAACACCCCCTGGCATTGAGAGATGGCACCCTAGCAGTACTGAGAGCTGGCATCTTACTGTAAATGAGCACCCCCTAGAATTTAGAGGTGGCATCTGAGTACTGGAGAATTCTGCCTGAGTTGGCTGTACCAAGGCCTGGCATCTCTCTGGGAGCCGGACGATGCTGCCCTGGAGGAGGAAAAGAAAGTTTACCCCAGGCTGCTGCCCTCCTTCCTGCGCTCATTTCCTGAGGGCAGATCTAGGAGGAGAGCAGGGGTGGAAGTCAGGGCCCCAGGATGAAGCTGTCGTGAGTAATGAAGGCATCAGGGTGTTCCCCAGCAAGGAAAAAGCTGCCAACACTTACCTTCACTGCAGTACCGACAACGCCATCGCCGGCTCCTCTGCTGGATCTACAGGCACCAGGCGGAGACAATGCAGGGCACGCGTGTGGATTTGCGCACACCCGAACTTCCGGTGGGCCCGAGGGGGTGTCGGCCCTGGTAGTTCCGCCACAGGGTGAATTCCGTTCCGCCTGGCGGCCCGACTCAAGTACCATGATTATATAATTAAATAAATAAGCGCTTGAAAAAAACGAAAAGAAAAACGAAAAAAAAAAATCCTCTTTAAAGTGCGCCCCTGAATGATGGCACCCTAGGCAGCCGCCTACTCTGCCTACCCCTAGTTCCGGCCCTGCTAAGTGGCAAATGAGATTCCATGTTTGCAGATCTCCGACCCGCCCCCTTTCTGCTGAGCTGCTCGAGATGCTGCTGAAGCCTTCCTAACTTCTGCCTGTGGTCCTCCTGTAAATTCACAAGCCTTGCCTGCTCCCAGGTTTGTCACTTGCACTATTATTCACTAACACTGCACCCTCTACACACATTTCACATTTTTTTATTATATATGTCTTTATTTAATTTTTTTCCTAAGTTTTTATTACTACTTCTATTTCTACACACACACTTACACACCCTTTTCTAGTGATTACACACACACACCTTTTCTTTTTGCTTTATCTTTATTATTTTCTTATCGCATTTTTATCCCTACATTATATTCATTACATGTTTATTAGAAAAGATTTGCAGTTTGATCATGTGGTGTAAAAAGATGTCTTTTCCTTTTCTAGATTTGCAAGAACATGTAATACACATTCATGGATGTTGTTTGCAGTAGATGAATTGGCAGGAGTGAAAATTCATAAATTCTATTTGCATTTGGGGTCTGTACATGCTAGCTGCTTTGGTATCTATGCATATTCAAACTGTTCAGTAGACTCTTGGCATACATATTTATAGTGGTATACCATTGTATGTAAGAAATTGAGTGAGAAATGCAGCAAATTGCAATATTTTAGGCAATTTTCAGAAATGTCATAAAAAACCTCTACTTTTAGCGTAGTTTGGTAGTTTAGAGAAGAAAGACATAAGTACCCATTTTGGATTCCTCAGAATGTGTACTTTTCAAAAATATATGGTTTTCATAGGTCTTAGTATTGTTAGGGGGTCTTACAGCACATAATACACAGTCAGTGGGCTTTGTTCACAGAATGCAAATTGTCAGATGCACTATTTTCATTTGGGGTCTGTACATGCCAGCTGCTTTGGTATATATATTGGGCATCAAACTGTTCAGTAGACCCTTGCATTCATATTTATAGTGGTTTACCATTGCATGTAAGAAATTGGGTGAGGTAAATGCGGCAAATTGCAATATTTTTAGGCAATTTTTAGAAAAGTCATAACAACCGCTGCCTTTAGCATACCTTTGCAGTTTGGTAGTTTGGAGTAGATCTAAGCACCCATTTTGGATTTTTCAGAATATGTACTTTCCAAAAATAAATGAATAAGTTGCAGGTAAAACTTAGTCCCTTTGTAAAATGTATAATGAAGCAATTGAATTCTTAATGAATCAGGTGTAAGTTGAGTGTAGGACTGGCCATATCAGGGATGACTTTGATGTAGTTGCCTAGCTTAAATATATTGCAATATATGGACAAACAATCCCTGTTTTGTTTAAAGGTGAAAGAATTTTAGTAGCTGTGCCGGCATTTCCACTGCGTTAGGTGAGCAGACAGCTAAGGCCCTGGTTCACTCCTATTGCTTTCCATGTAAGCAATCTGCCACAGGTGATCTGTGTAAGAATTAAGCTGCCTATAAAACCCTTGCACTGCACTGACTGATTGCAATGTAGCTCTATTTCCCGATTGAATATGGAAGCAGAGCTGACTGGCACTCAAAACGGATCCGCTGGACCAAAGGCATTCAGTTAAAAAATATTTTTATTTGTAGAAAAGTTAAAAATATATCTATATCTATATATATATATATATATATATAAAATTCATATATATATATATATATATATATATATATATATATATAAAATTCATATATATATATATATATATATATATATATATATATCTATATATATATCTATATATATATATATATATAAATATATATTATCAAAACAGGGGGGTTGTGGGAGCACTCTAAAGGCTTTAAAGTATATATATAAGTATAATAAATGCTATTGCATATGTACCCAAAACAGGGGTTATTTTGTTACAAAGTTATGATCATAAAATTGATAAGCCACCATACCACGTCAAGGTAAACCCCGAATGGCGGTCCCTAACTTGTTTTATATTTTATGTGCATTTTAGCATTACCTGTAATCAATGTCCGTTGAACGCTGTTTTTTCACTGAAGGCTAAATCCTCCCCAGCCAGCAATCAGGCTTTTAAAGGAGAGATATTCCCAAAACAAACGCCCAATTTTAAAAGCATAGGATCACCACTAGTTTAAAGGGGGGGTATGGGGTGCTACAACCACTGAAGCTATGCCACAGCTCCTGGCTAAATATACAATATCAAAACAGGGGGGTTGTGGGAGCACTCTAAAGGCTTTAAAGTATATATATAAGTATAATAAATGCTATTGCATATGTACCCAAAACAGGGGTTATTTTGTTACAAAGTTATGATCATAAAATTGATAAGCCACCATACCACGTCAAGGTAAACCCCGAATGGCGGTCCCTAACTTGTTTTATATTTTATGTGCATTTTAGCATTACCTGTAATCAATGTCCGTTGAACGCTGTTTTTCACTGAAGGCTAAATCCTCCCCAGCCAGCAATCAGGCTTTTAAAGGAGAGATATTCCCAAAACAAACGCCCAATTTTAAAAGCATAGGATCACCACTAGTTTAAAGGGGGGGTATGGGGTGCTACAACCACTGAAGCTATGCCACAGCTCCTGGCTAAATATACAATATCAAAACAGGGGGGTTGTGGGAGCACTCTAAAGGCTTTAAAGTATATATATAAGTATAATAAATGCTATTGCATATGTACCCAAAACAGGGGTTATTTTGTTACAAAGTTATGATCATAAAATTGATAAGCCACCATACCACGTCAAGGTAAACCCCGAATGGCGGTCCCTAACTTGTTTTATATTTTATGTGCATTTTAGCATTACCTGTAATCAATGTCCGTTGAACGCTGTTTTTTCACTGAAGGCTAAATCCTCCCCAGCCAGCAATCAGGCTTTTAAAGGAGAGATATTCCCAAAACAAACGCCCAATTTTAAAAGCATAGGATCACCACTAGTTTAAAGGGGGGGTATGGGGTGCTACAACCACTGAAGCTATGCCACAGCTCCTGGCTAAATATACAATATCAAAACAGGGGGGTTGTGGGAGCACTCTAACGGCTTTAAAGTATATATATAAGTATAATAAATGCTATTGCATATGTACCCAAAACAGGGGTTATTTTGTTACAAAGTTATGATCATAAAATTGATAAGCCACCATACCACGTCAAGGTAAACCCCGAATGGCGGTCCCTAACTTGTTTTATATTTTATGTGCATTTTAGCATTACCTGTAATCAATGTCCGTTGAACGCTGTTTTTTCACTGAAGGCTAAATCCTCCCCAGCCAGCAATCAGGCTTTTAAAGGAGAGATATTCCCAAAACAAACGCCCAATTTTAAAAGCATAGGATCACCACTAGTTTAAAGGGGGGGTATGGGGTGCTACAACCACTGAAGCTATGCCACAGCTCCTGGCTAAATATACAATATCAAAACAGGGGGGTTGTGGGAGCACTCTAAAGGCTTTAAAGTATATATATAAGTATAATAAATGCTATTGCATATGTACCCAAAACAGGGGTTATTTTGTTACAAAGTTATGATCATAAAATTGATAAGCCGCCATACCACGTCAAAGTAAACCCCGAATGGCGGTCCCTAACTTGTTTTATATTTTATGTGCATTTTAGCATTACCTGTAATCAATGTCCGTTGAACGCTGTTTTTTCACTGAAGGCTAAATCCTCCCCAGCCAGCAATCAGGCTTTTAAAGGAGAGATATTCCCAAAACAAACGCCCAATTTTAAAAGCATAGGATCACCACTAGTTTAAAGGGGGGGTATGGGGTGCTACAACCACTGAAGCTATGCCACAGCTCCTGGCTAAATATACAATATCAAAACAGGGGGGTTGTGGGAGCACTCTAAAGGCTTTAAAGTATATATATAAGTATAATAAATGCTATTGCATATGTACCCAAAACAGGGGTTATTTTGTTACAAAGTTATGATCATAAAATTGATAAGCCACCATACCACGTCAAGGTAAACCCCGAATGGCGGTCCCTAACTTGTTTTATATTTTATGTGCATTTTAGCATTACCTGTAATCAATGTCCGTTGAACGCTGTTTTTTTCACTGAAGGCTAAATCCTCCCCAGCCAGCAATCAGGCTTTTAAAGGAGAGATATTCCCAAAACAAACGCCCAATTTTAAAAGCATAGGATCACCACTAGTTTAAAGGGGGGGTATGGGGTGCTACAACCACTGAAGCTATGCCACAGCTCCTGGCTAAATATACAATATCAAAACAGGGGGGTTGTGGGAGCACTCTAAAGGCTTTAAAGTATATATATAAGTATAATAAATGCTATTGCATATGTACCCAAAACAGGGGTTATTTTGTTACAAAGTTATGATCATAAAATTGATAAGCCACCATACCACGTCAAGGTAAACCCCGAATGGCGGTCCCTAACTTGTTTTATATTTTATGTGCATTTTAGCATTACCTGTAATCAATGTCCGTTGAACGCTGTTTTTTCACTGAAGGCTAAATCCTCCCCAGCCAGCAATCAGGCTTTTAAAGGAGAGATATTCCCAAAACAAACGCCCAATTTTAAAAGCATAGGATCACCACTAGTTTAAAGGGGGGGTATGGGGTGCTACAACCACTGAAGCTATGCCACAGCTCCTGGCTAAATATACAATATCAAAACAGGGGGGTTGTGGGAGCACTCTAAAGGCTTTAAAGTATATATATATATATATAAGTATAATAAATGCTGTTGCTGTTGCAAATGCTGGTACATATGCAATAGCATTTATTATACTTATATATATACTTTAAAGTCACGTGACCCAACGTGATATATCCAAGTAACAATAAAGATGAGGATGCGATGCTGTGTTGAAATGGTGTGCCAAAAGGCACCTCCAAAATTTTTATTTGTGCGGAATATGGCCCAGACGTTTCAGGAGCTACCTGCTCCTTTCTTCAGTGGGTAAGTGCACAATGATACAAACATACAAGCAGTTTAAAAAAACATCAAGTGACTTATCCCCTCCCACCTAATTCAAAACACCCAATGGTCATTTCAAGTCCATCCGCGTCAATCCCGTCATCAAGGCATGGTATGGATTCTAGTATCGAATTACCGGAAATGTCATCATCTCATGGGTTGGAATGGTCGCATATCGGGAATGACGTCATGCCAACCAGTCTCTGCTTAATACGGCGCCATCTTTCCAACCATCCGTCAAAATTAAGCTATAGTTCTACGAATGATGTCATGCCGACCAGATTTCGGCTGACAGCGCAACCAATGGGAGATTATTCACCAGGGTGAAGACAATTGTGAGCGCAGGTAATAATGTGCTTCAATGTGATTTACAAACGTGCAGTGAAGAACTTATATTAACTGAAAGAATATAAAATCATGTGTCAAAAAAATCATCATAAGCAAACCTGCGACCATTCATATGTTATATCATATCAAAGTGCAATACAAGAAATACCAAAATAAGATAAAAATAAAATACCTTTACAAAAAAATCTTTTGTATTCAATATACTTATATACAGACGGGGTACTGCACACCCAGGTGCCTACCCCTCAAAGAGGTTATAATCTATATATATACTTATAGACTATAGGTAAAAGACTTACCATCTTCGGGAAACCCCTTTCCAATGTTAATCTAGATGATATTTAAGGTCATTTATCTTAAATCAGAGACCTAGTACAGATAATTAGACTCCAAATAATTTCAGCAAATTTATATAAAACAATGGTATTCAACATATAATCTGACTAAAGCAGAAGGAGTTGCACTCCGTGAACTTGAAAATAACAAAAAAATTGTAATCAAGCCGGCTGATAAAGGGGGACAAATTGTAATCCAGAATAAGAGTGACTACGAACAGGAAGTGTTTAGACAGTTGGGCAATGTTAAACATTATAAAGTATTACCAAATGACCCGGTCTTTGATATTATGAAGTTGATAGCCACAGAAGTGAAATATGCAGTAGATGACGGTATAATTAATGATATACAGGCACAATTTCTTATCAATAGACACCCGATAACCCCGGTATTATATACTCTACCGAAAGTACATAAAAATCCAACAAATCCTCCTGGACGTCCAATTGTAGCTGGCACTGACTCTGTCCTTCAACCATTAGCAGTCTTCTTAGATACATTTTTACAACCACTAGCCCAGGCGGGGCAATCATATCTGAGAGACACTACACATCTTTTGAATAAATTAAGAGAGATTCAAATGCCAGATAATAACTTTATTCTAGCTACTTTAGATGTGCAGAGTCTGTACACATCTATACCACATGAGGAGGGTATACAGACCTGTAGAGAAAGACTAGAACAAGACAACCTGGAACCTAGATTAATTGAATTTTTGGTAACATTGTTACAGATAGTATTGACTAGGAATTATTTCAGGTATGGGTCATTGTTCTATGAGCAGATTCAGGGGACAGCAATGGGGGCAAATATGGCGCCCTCTTATGCTAATATCTTTATGACAGCATTTGAGAAACAGTATGTTGATATTCAACATACATTTTTTGACTATATACATTGGTGGTGTCGCTATATAGATGACTGCTTTATGATCTGGACGGGGTCTGAAAAACAACTCATTGATTTTGTTGAGTATCTGAATACCTGTCACACTACAATTAAATTCACTTGCACTTCTTCCTTAGATACTGTTGAATTCCTGGATGTGAGGATTTACAAGGGTGAGGGCAGAGTAGAGACTGATCTTTATCAGAAACCAATGGCTACCAATAGCTATTTGCATGCTGCTAGTTTCCACCCAAGATCACAGGTACGTTCTATTCCATTTAGTCAGATGCTTCGCATCAAGAGGATAGTGAGCAATGCGTCCCTCTTACCAGGTAGAATTAATGACCTGAAAGGTAAATTTAAACAAAGAGGATATCGACAAACCTCCCTTGATGCTGCAGAACAAAAGATGCATACAATCGATAGAGATTCCCTACTTAACCGTAAACCCAGCACATCACAGGATAGACCAGTATTTGTACAGACCTATTGTCCGCTATCAAATGATATTAAGAATATCATTTTGAAAAATTGGCACATCCTACAGGATGATCTCCAATTTGGTAAGATTTTTAAAGAAAAACCTATGTTTGCTTTCAAGAGAGGGCGGAATTTGCGAGACAAGCTGGTACATGCTGATATGGAATCATCAGGTTTAAAACAAAGTTTTCTTTCTAAACCATTAGATGGGACATTCCCCTGCAGGAACTGCGCACAATGCAACAGCATTATTAAGGGGGATCAAGTGATGCACCCTACCACGGGAAAAGCTATTCAAATCTCAGGCTACCACACTTGCCTGAGTACCCATGTGGTATATTATCTAAAGTGTCCGTGTGGTTTGGGGTATGTAGGTAAAACGATTCAACATGTGAAGGACAGGATATCGAAGCATAAATCTGATATTGTTACAGATAAAAATACCCCTATTGCCAGGCACTTTAAAGAAAAAGGCCATAATGCATCTCAGCTAAGATTTCAAATACTGGAACAGGTTGCTAGGTCAAAGAGGGGTGGCAACAGGGATAGGAAATTATTACAATGCGAAGCAAGATGGACTTTTAGACTCAATACCGTTACGCCATATGGTCTTAATGAACATATTGAATACCATTGTTTTATATAAATTTGCTGAAATTATTTGGAGTCTAATTATCTGTACTAGGTCTCTGATTTAAGATAAATGACCTTAAATATCATCTAGATTAACATGAACATTGGAAAGGGGTTTCCCGAAGATGGTAAGTCTTTTACCTATAGTCTATAAGTATATATATAGATTATAACCTCTTTGAGGGGTAGGCACCTGGGTGTGCAGTACCCCGTCTGTATATAAGTATATTGAATACAAAAGATTTTTTTGTAAAGGTATTTTATTTTTATCTTATTTTGGTATTTCTTGTATTGCACTTTGATATGATATAACATATGAATGGTCGCAGGTTTGCTTATGATGATTTTTTTGACACATGATTTTATATTCTTTCAGTTAATATAAGTTCTTCACTGCACGTTTGTAAATCACATTGAAGCACATTATTACCTGCGCTCACAATTGTCTTCACCCTGGTGAATAATCTCCCATTGGTTGCGCTGTCAGCCGAAATCTGGTCGGCATGACATCATTCGTAGAACTATATCTTAATTTTGACGGATGGTTGGAAAGATGGCGCCGTATTAAGCAGAGACTGGTTGGCATGACGTCATTCCCGATATGCGACCATTCCAACCCATGAGATGATGACATTTCCGGTAATTCGATACTAGAATCCATACCATGCCTTGATGACGGGATTGACGCGGATGGACTTGAAATGACCATTGGGTGTTTTGAATTAGGTGGGAGGGGATAAGTCACTTGATGTTTTTTTAAACTGCTTGTATGTTTGTATCATTGTGCACTTACCCACTGAAGAAAGGAGCAGGTAGCTCCTGAAACGTCTGGGCCATATTCCGCACAAATAAAAATTTTGGAGGTGCCTTTTGGCACACCATTTCAACACAGCATCGCATCCTCATCTTTATTGTTACTTGGATATATCACGTTGGGTCACGTGACTGGAGGAGACGCTGAGCTGTAAAGTCACCATACATTGTAACCAAGTTTCGTGAGTGTATACAGTTTCTTTGTTTACTTATATATATATATATACACATCCTGACAACGGTTCAGAGAGAACCGAAACGCCCTGATGTGGGGTAGGCTGTAACACTCCAATAAAACCTTTTTATCACGACACCCGTGAGTGCTCCTAACTGTGTGTGTGTGTGTGTGTGTGTGTGTGTGTGTGTGTATATATATATATATATATATATATATATATATATATATATATATATATATATATATATATATATATATATATATATATATATATATATATATATATATATATGTATATATATATATATATATATATGTGTATATATATGTATATATATATATATACATATATATATATATATATATATATATATATATATATATATATATATATATATATATATATATATATATATAAGCAAAAGAAAAAAAACGCACCAACAGGTAATACAAAATACAAAAATAGAAAAACTTTTATTGATCAACGTTTCGGCTCGACCGCTGGAGCCATCTTTTTTTTTTTTGTTCCTGAAGACGGCTCCAGCCGTCGAGCCGAAACGTTGATCAATAAAAGTTTTTCTATTTTTGTATAAAGACCTGTTGGTGCGGTTTTTTCCTTTTGCTTACTATTATAGTTACATGTAACCAGCACACAGGCATTGCTTTCTTGGTTGTCCATGTGCACCGTGACCAAATTTGCTATATATATATATATATATATATATATATATATATATATATATATATATATATATATATATATAAACAGGGGGGTTGTGGGAGCACTCTAAAGGCTTTAAAGTATATATATATATATATATATATATATATATATATATATATATATATATATATATATAAGTATAATAAATGCTGTTGCATATGTACCCAAAACAGGGGTTATTTTGTTACAAAGTTATGATCATAAAATTGATAAGCCACCATACCACGTCAAGGTAAACCCCGAATGGCGGTCCCTAACTTGTTTTATTTTTTATGTGCATTTTAGCATTACCTGTAATCAATGTCCGTCGAACGCTGTTTTTTCACTGAGGGCTAAATCCTCCCCAGCCAGCAATCAGGCTTTTAAAGGAAAACAAAATAACCCCTGTTTTGGGTACATATGCAATAGCATTTATTATACTTTAGAGTCTCCCACAACCCCCCTGTTTTGATATTATATATATATATATATATATATATATATATATATATATATATATATATATATATATATATATATATATATATATATATATATATAACAGTGTTTCGCACCCCTAAGGGTACTTAGTCATGGGCTCTGATGACAGTCACAGGATGTGAGCATATATACACAAAACAACCATCAGACCACTGGGCTGATTTTTCCTTGGGGTACAACCTATACAGTCGTGACGGTTTGCACCTCAATGGAAGTCCACTGTGCTAGGGGAAAAAATGGCTAAGAGGTTGGAGGAGTGTTTAAACTAGACAAGGGGGGTGGGTGAGATAAAGAATTATGGCGAAGCTAGGGTAGACATGGAAGTAGGATTAGTATGGGGTCATGGGGGAGGATTGAGGGGACATATAGGAAAACAGACTAATATTAACAACATATAATTCTCCACTAAGTAATGCAAATTTCAAAAGTAAAACTAGTAACCTCTGCTGTATGCTGGCAAATGCACACAGTTTGTCAGGTGAAATGGGAGACCTAGAATTAATTGCATGCTCTAAAAATTATGATATAATTGGGACCTGGTGGGATGAAACATGTGACTAGACCGTGAATTTAAATGGTCACACCATTTTTAGGAGAGACAGAGGGATTAAAAAGGATGGAGGAGTGTGTTTGTATGTAAAGCCTGAATTGAAGCCATGCACTAAAGAAATAACCAGTGCTGGCACTGGTGAGGGAGTAGAATCCATCTGGGTAGAGATTTTGACTGGGCAAAAGGTTACAAAGAGAATTATCATTGATGTATGCTATAAACCACCTTGTATCAGTGACGAGTATGAAGCCCAGCTACTCTTACAGATAGAAGTGGCTTCACAGCTGGGTCAAGTTGTTGCTATGGGTGACTTCAATTATCCAGACATTGACTGGGATAATGGGGTTGCCAAGACAGAAAAAGCTAGTAGGTTTTTAAATGAATGACAACTTTTTATTCCAGCTAGTTCAAGAACCTACTAGGAATAATTCTCTTTTGGACCTTGTAATAACTAATAATACTGAACTCATCTCTAGTATTTGTGTGGGTGAGCATTTAGGGAATAGTGAATAGTGACCATAACATGGTGATGGAGATTCTGTTAGATAGTTAAATTTAAATTGGGTTGAAAAAAGACAAAGTCCATCAAGTTCAACCCCTCCAAATGAAAACCAGCATCCATACACACACCCCTCCCTACTTTTAATTAAATTATATATACCCATACCTATACTAACTATAGAGCTTAGTATCACAATAGCCTTTGATATTATGTCTGTCCAAAAATTCAACCAAGCCATTCTTAAAGGCATTAACTGAATCAGCCATCACAACATCATCCCGCAGTGCATTCTACAACCTCACTGTCCTGACTTAAGAACCCCCTACGTGTCAGGTATCAAGGCGAGTCTGAAGGTATGAGCCTCCCCCACGCTTCCCACTGAGTTGCGCCCTGAAAGTTGGTACAGGATGGTCCCAGATAAGGAATAGCAGGAGTGCTAAGTGAGCCCACAGAATAACAGTTCGATAAAGGACTCAGCACTTATCTGCAGTTGAAGAGACGAAGTCAGGAACAGGCCGGGTCATATACAGAGAACGATCAGGAAGCAGGTGCCAATTGAGGGCAATCCAGCAGAGTAGTCAGGGAAGCCAAGGTCGAGATCAGGAATAACAAACACAGGAATCCAGGGATAATCAGAAGAATAGTCAGGAACAAGCCGTAGTCGTAATCAGAGTAATCAACAGTAGTAAATACGCTTAGTGTCAGTAGAGACGATCACCTCGCATTGAGCCTAGGCCTGAGTGACCTTTTAACCCCAGGACGCATGTTTGCGTCAGAATGCGCGCCTGCGTCTGGACGCACGCGCGCATGTGAATGCGCGCTTGCGTCAAAACGCGCGCCTGCGTCTGGACGCACGCCCTCGCTAAAACGCGCGCGCATTAGAACATGCGCCCGCACTAGGAACAGGCGCCGACGTGGGGACATTGGCCAGAGGAGACGTTGGTTCAACCTGAGCCTGACCTGTTGGGACCTGACACTACGTTGCTAACTCTAAATGAAAGTTCTTTTCTTCTAGTCTAAAAGGGTTGGTCTCTGGTACGGTGATCCACTTTATGGGTAAAAAGGTCCCCTGCTATTTATCTATTATGTCCTCTAATGTACTTGTAAAGTGTAATCATGTCCCCTCGCAAGGGCCTTTTTTCCAGAGAAAGCAACCCCAACCTTGACAGTCTACCCTCATAATTTTAGTCTTCCATCCCTCTAACCAATTTAGTTGAACATCTCTGCACTCTCTCCAGCTCATTTATATCTGATTATCCACTCTTAAGGACTGGAGTCCAAAATTGCACTGCATACTCCAGATGAGGCCTTACCAGGGACCTATAACCCATAAAGAGGTATAATTATGTTTTCATCCCTTGAGTTAATGCCCTTTTTTATGCAAGACAGAACTTAATTTGCTTTAGTAGCCACAGAATGACACTGCCCAGAATTAGACAACGTGTTATCTACAAAAACCCCTAGATCCTTCTCATTTAAGGAAACTCCCAACACACTGCCATTAACTGTATAACTTGCATTTATATTATTTTTGCCAAAGTGCATAACCTTGCATTTATCAACATTGAACCTCACTTTCCAGTTTGCTGCCCAGTTTTCCAATTTAGACAAATCACTCTGCAAAGTGGCAGCTTCCTGCATGGAACCTATAGTTCTGCACAATTTAGTATCATCTGCAAAAATAGAAACAGTACTTTCAATGCCCACCTCCAGGTCATTAATAAACAAGTTGAAAAGCAAGGGACCTAGTACAGAGCCCTGCGGTACTCCACTAACAACACTGGTCCAATTAGAAAATGTTCCATTTACCACCACTCTTTGTAGTCTATCTTTTAGCCAGTTCTCTATCCAGGTACAAATACTATGTTCCAGGCCAACATTCCTTAATTTAACCAGTAACCTTTTGTTTGGCACTGTATCAAATGCTTTAGCAAAGTCTAAGTAAATCACATCCAATGCCATCCCAGAATCGAGGTCTCTACTTACCTTCTCATAAAAAGAAATTAAGTTAGTCTGGCAAGATCTATTACGCATAAAACCATGCTGGCACAAACTCATAGTATTATGATTTGCTATGAAGTCCAGTATTTTATCCTTTATTAACCCTTCCTACCACTGACGTCAGACTAACTGGCCTATAGTTTTGAGGCTGAGAACGGGATCCTTTTTTGAATAGAGGCACCACATTAGCAATTCACCAGTGTCTCGGCACTATACCAGATCTCAATTAATCCTGAAAAATTTAGTAAAGAGGTTTGGCAATCAAAGAGCTAAGATCGCTAAATACCCTGGGATGAATACCCTCTGGCCCCGGACCTTTGTTAATATTAACATGTTCTAGTCTCTTTTGAATTTCTTCATGTGTGAACCATGCATCATTAGTTGTATTACTAGAATTGGGACTATTAAGAAGGAAACCTTCACCTACTGGTTCCTCATTGGTGTAGACAGATGAAAAATATGAGTACAGAATCATGCGCTTTTATTTTGTTTTCATCAACCAGCTGACCCCCCTCTGATAGTAAGGGTCCCACCCCTTCCTGCTTCATTTTTTTACTATTAACATATTTAAAAAATCATTTTGGATTTTTTTTACTTCTTGCTGCAATATCCTTTGCTATATCAATTTTAGCTTGCCTTATAGCTTCTTTGCATGATTTATTGGCCTCTTTGTACCTTATAAATGATTTGGCTGTCCCAGCTAACTTGAAAGCCTTAAAAGCACATCTTTTCTTACCCATCTCAACACCAATGCTTCTATTGAACCAAAAAGGTTTTGCTTTGCAACAACGTTCCTGGCTTACAAGTGGAATATACTGACAAGTATATTTTTTAAGCAGCATTTTAAAGACTTTCCATTTTTGTTCTGTGTTTAACCCTGTGAAAAGCATTTCCCACTTAATATGTTGCAGAGATGCCCTTATACTGTCAAAGGTTGCACGTCTGAAATTTAGTGTTTTAGTTACTCCCTTATAGAATTGCTTCTGCAACAGAATCTCAAATGAGACCATGTTATGATCACTATTCCCTAAATGCTCACCCACACAAATGTTAGAGATGAGTTCAGTATTATTATTTATTACAAGGTCCAAAAGAGAGTTATTCCTAGTAGGTTCATGAACGAGCTGGAATAAAAAATTGTCATTCAGCATATTTACAAACCTACTAGCTTTTTCTGTCTTAGCAACCCCATTACCCCAGTCAATGTCTGGATAATTGAAGTCACCCATTGCAACAACTTGACCCAGCTGTGAAGCTGCTTGTATCTGCAAGAGTAGCTGGGCTTCATACTCGACACTTATACAAGGTGGTTTATAGTATACACCAATGATAATTCTTTTTGTAACTTTTTGCCCAGTCAAAATCTCTACCCAGATGGATTCTATACCCTCACCAGTGCCAGCTATTGTTATTTCTTTAGCGCATGGCTTTAAAATTCAGGCTTTACATACAAACACACTCCTCCACCCTTTGTTGCAGAATCAATTCTATAAGGGAGTAAATAAAACACTAAATTTTAGACTATGAAGATTTTAATTTATCCGGGTCATGGTATATCTAGTATAGGTAAATCTAAAAACAACTGGACTCGCTGAGTAATCATTGAAGATGTTTCACTACTCATCTGAGAAGCTTCTTCAGTTCAACTGACTGGTGTGGGAAATTCTCTGTATATAAACTCTTCCACTAATCCAATCACAATGGCAAATAGTAACTCTTCAAAGAGGTGACATCTGAAAATTCACAGAGGTGTTGATTCTGTGTAGTTACTGTGATAGGATTATCCAATGTGTCATGCAACTCCTAGAAACAGGTTTTACTTGTGAGAGTTGCAGTGTAGTGTGAAATGTTCTGAAACCACCGGGGTACAGATGTTAGAACAGCATTGTATGTAGCAGACAGGTGGTGTCGAAGGCCCCCGCCTCTGTTAAGTGATGGTTTCTCCACCTTGACATGAATCATCTCTTTCACACCTCGTTCAAACCAGTGGTCTTCTTTATCCAAGATTTGGACCTTGCTATCTTCAAAGGAATGTCCCTTGTCTTTTAGGTGTAGAAAGACAGCTGAGTTTTGGCCTGTTGAGTTTGCCCTCCTATGCTGGCATGGCGCATCACTGGAGTAATGTAGAGCATACACTGGACTCCATATACCACATTGCTTAGTTTTTCTTTTGGTGTTGGATCCCTTGGATGTACTAGTTTTTGTCTCAGATCATTAGCCCTAATTTCCAGTAATCTGGATGAACTGAACTTTTTCTACAATTTTGATAAAAAGAGTGCTATAATTATTATTTTTAAAATAGTCTGGGCTTTGTCCATGCCAAGTGGAAAATGACTTAGTACTTCACCATGCAGTCTGTAGGAGCATCAGTTAGCAGCTCTTAGGTCATGCCATGTATGGGACAGATTTCAGATTGTAGTGCTATTTTAGACAGAGTGCTCAGAGAGATGAATTACAGCTTTTGCAAATGTTTATAATATGGGACTGAATCACTGGTGAAGAAACTGTTGAAGCAGCATTAGACTCAGCCTACCCAAACAAAAAAATCCACCCTCCACTTATGGATTTGGGTATAGGGTGCCGAATGTGACATTACTATGGGCCCCATGATGGACACTAAAGGTCACTCTGCCACAGCTCCAATTACACCTGAGATGATTTTTACCAGCCTCCATTAACAACTTGAGGAACAAGACAAGAAACCCTCCGAAACAAAGTATAGCCGCTGATATTAACTGCCCAGTCATGCAACTCATTCGCCATGTTTTGGCCACACCGATCACACCATATTTTCCCTCCAGCTCTCCCATTTTACCAGTCAGACTTCTTGCATTTGCAAACATACATTTAATACTGGTACCCCTTGTAGGAACGTCGTTGCAAAGCAAAACCTTTTTGGTTCAATAGAAGTGTTGGTGTTGAGGTGGGTAAGAAAAGACGTGCTTTTAAGGCTTTCAAGTTAGCTGGGACAGCCAAATCACTTATAAAGTACAAGGAGGCCACTAAATCATGCAAAGAGGCTATAAGCCAAGCTAAAATTGATATGTAAAAGGATATTGCAGCAAGCAGTAAAAAGAATCCAAAATAATTTTTTTAAATATGTTAAAATAATTGAAAAATGTAAAATAAATGAAGCAGGAAGGGTGGGACCTTTAATATCAGAGGGGGTCAGCTGGTTGATGAAAACAAAAAAAAGTACAGATTCTGAACTCATATTTTTCATCTCTCTACACAAATGAGGAACCAGCTAATGAAGGTTTCCTTCTTAATACTGTAGTCCCAATTCTAGTAATACAACTAATGATGCATGGTTCACACATGAAGAAATTCAAAAGATACTAGGACATATTAAGATAAACAAAGGTCCGGGGCCGCCACGTGGGTAGCGGCGTCGGTGCAACAACGCCAGCACACCTGTCACCACGTGATGACCCCAGCTGACGCGGGACGCTGCGCCAGCGCCGAATTGGCACCAAAATTCTAAATAAAAGTGCGCCCAGTACTCTCCATCACTGCCCAATTATAGGATCTGTTTATTAGCGTTCCTGGGTGCTTTATTTTTGTTATTCTGGACTTTGAACCCCTGCCTGGACTTTGATTCTGATCTTTTCTGCCTGCCGTTGAACCCTTGCTTTGAACCTTGTTTTTGCCTTAACCCTTGCCTGTACCTTGAATCTGAACTCTAACCCTAAAGGCTTCCTCCTTGGTCCTGACTCCCCCGCTGGGAGCCGATAGGCCCCTGACATTATAATTGGGCCATGGACCCCACTGAGGAAGCTAAGCCTGATGTCGGACGAGCACTTCGGGGATTGGCTTCCCGCATGGAAGATTATGAAGCTCAACAGTTCGGCATTGGGCAAGTACTCTATTCTCTCCTCTCTCGTATGCCTCCGGTATCTCCAGTTGCCCGCAATCCTCCCATGGCCACTGTTCCTCTGGCTGCTGTCTCTTCTGCTGGGGAGCCACGCATCCCGCCTCCTCATTATAATGGGGATCCACACACCTGCAGAGGTTTTGCTACGCAGTTCCAGATCCAATTCAAGTTTCAACCTTTGCACTACCCCAGTGAACGTGCCAAGGTGGGATATGTGATGTCTCGATTGGAGGGCAAACCACTCGAGTGGGCAACATCTCTCTGGGAGAAGAATTCTCCATTGACCTTTGATAAACAAAGCATTCCTACAGGTTTTTCTCACTGTGTTTGATGCCCCAGGACGAGTCACTAATGTGTCTTCTTGGCTCTTGCAGCTCTGACAGAGAAACCGTAGTGCTAGTGACTACGCTTTTGACTTTAGAACTTTAATCGCTGAGACCTCCTGGAATGAAGAGGCATACAAGGCTGTATTCTACCAAGGGCTGTCAATGAGACTTAAAGATGACCTGGTTTCCAGGGAATTTCCTGATTCTCTGGAGGATTTAATTGCTCTTATTGTTAAAGTGGATACTCGTCTTAGAGAGCATGAAGTTGACAGAGAGCGCAGTAAAAGATTCCAACCTACACTGGACCCACGCTTTCAAAGACCTCTGTTGCCTGCACCGTCCCAGCAGTCTTCCACTGGAACCAATGCAAGTTGGAAGAGCTCGTCTCTCTGAGCAAGAAAGATTTGTAGACGGATGGCGGGTTTATGTCTGTACTTTGGTGGTCAATCTCACTTTGCCAATGCTTGTCCTGTGAGGCCTAAGTTTTTTTTTTCCAAAGGTAAATCCAGGGTAACGCATGTAGGGGGCGTTACTTCTCAATCTCAAGAGAACTCTCACAGGTTTCTTCTGCTTTTTCAGTTTCGGCTGGCCACTAAGACGATTTTCGGCTCTGCTTTCATCGACTCTGGGGCTGCTGGGAATTTCATGGATGCTCTCTTTGCCAAGTATATGGATGTTCACCTATATCCATTGTCTACTCCCCTTCGGGTTACTGCTATTGACGACAAGCCTCTTACATCCGAGTTTATCTCCATGACGACAGGGAGTTACCGGTGCAGGTTGGGACTTTATATAAAGAAAAGTTATCATTCCTGATTATTTCCTGCCCTTCTGTTCCTGTTGTCTTGGGTCTTCCCTGGCTGTGCTTGCATAACCCCACCATTGATTGGTCTTCTGGACAGATCTCTTGTTGGAGCCCATTCTGTCAACAGCACTGTCTTCCCGCCAAACCCCTACAGAGGGTGAATGTCTCTATAACAGATTTAAAGACGCTGCCCTCCTTCTACAAGGAATTCTCTGATGTCTTCTGTAAAAAGTCTGCAGAGTACCTTCCCCCACATTGATACTATGACTGCCCAGTTGACCTCCTTCCGGGAACCATGCCCCCTAGGGGTCGCCCTTATCCTCTCTCCCCAGCAGAGACTACCGCCATGAAAGACTATATCCAGGAAAATCTCCAGCGGGGGTTTTATTCATCCCTCTACCTCTCCCGCAGGGGGTGGTTTCTTCTTCGTGGAGAAGAAGTATGGTGGTCTATGTCCCTGTATAGATTACCAATGACTTAAGAATCGGTATCCCTTGCCTCTGATTGCTGAACTTTTTGACCAACTGAGAGGGGCCAAGATCTTCACGAAGTTGGATCTACGCGGGGCATACAACCTCATCCTCATTCGTGAGGGTGATGAATGTTAGAAGGCCTTCAACACTCGAGAGCATTATGACTATCTCGTAATGCCCTTTGGCCTCTGTAATGCCCCAGCCGTCTTTCAAGAATTTGTGAACAACATTTTCCGGGATCTCTTGGGTAAATCTGTGGTTGTGTACCTAGATGACATCCTGATCTTCTCCAAGGACCTAGTAGGCCATCGCTCCCAGATAAAGGAAGTACTCTCTCGTCTCAGGAAGAACTCTCTCTTTGCCAAGCTGGAGAAATGTGTCTTTGAGGTATTCAAGATCCCCTTTCCTAGGTTACATCATCTCCCCAGAGGGTTTCAAGATGGATCCCGCCAAAGTGTCCGCAATTCAGGAATGGCCCCTTCCTTTGAGTACCAAGGCAATTCAAAGATTCATCGGGTTTGCCAATTACTACCGACAATTCATCAAGGTATTCTCCTCTCGTATTGCACCTATTCTGGCTCTCATTCGAAAAGGGGGTAAACCCAATTCATGGCCCCCTTCAGCGGTAGAAGCATTTCAGACCCTGAAAGATGCTTTCACCTCCGCTTCTGTCCTTTGACATTCTGATCCGGGGGTTCCCTTCTCCATTGAGGTGGATGCATCCGAGGTTGGAGTTGGCGCTATCTTGTCCTAAAGACATCTTGCCGATGGGAAGCTACACCATTGTGCTTTTTTCTCCAAAAAGTTTTCTCCTGCGGAGCAGAATTACGATGTGGGAAACCGTGAACTCTTGGCAGTCAAGCTTGCTCTCGAAGAGTGGTGTCACCTCCTTAAAGGATCCTCTATCCCAGTCACGATCTATACTGACCATAAAAACTTAAATCGCTCAAGAGACTGAATCCCCAACAGGCAAGGTGGGCTCTCTTCTTTTCTCGCTTCAACTTTATCCTGACTTAATCGCCCTGGTTCCAAGAATCAGAAAGCAGATGCTCTATCCCGAAGTTTCACTCCGGTGGATCGTCTTCCTGAAAAGCAAGAACCATTTATTCCTCCTGCCAAGATTATTTCATCTCTGTTTCCTCAATTTGCTGAACAAATCTTGGCTGGTCAGCCTTCTGCTCCTCCTGTTACTCCCATTGGGATGGCATTAATACCCTCTGAGTTTCGACTGTCCTTCCTACAACAGACTCTTTGTTCCCTGCAGGCTGGACATCCGGGTTCAGAAAAGACTCGAGTTATTACGACGTCTTGTCTGGTGGCCCACTATTCGTAAAGACGTCAAAGACTTTGTTGCTGCCTGCACCATTTGTGCCCCTTCCAAGACTACCCATATTCGCCCTAGTGGGTTATTACAACCTCTACCCATCCCCTCTCATCCATGGACTCAGCAATGGACTTTATTGTAGAGGGAACACTGTGATCTGGGTTGTTATTGACCGCTTTAGTAAAATTGCACATTTTATTCCCCTGCGAAAACTTCCCTCTGCGGTGGAACTATCCCAGTTCTTCATCCAGTATATTTTGCACCTACATGGCTTTCCAGCGGAACTAGTCTCTGACAGAGGATCCCAGTTCGTATCCAGGTTTTGGCGTTCCTTATGTAAAGCGTTGGGCATTTCTCTCCATTTTTCCTCTGCCTATCACCCTCAAACTAATGGGGCAGCGGAGCGAGTGAACCAAGCCCTTGAGCAATTCCTAAGAAATCATGTTTCTCTCTGTCAAGATGATTGGTCTGACCTCCTCCAGTGGGCAGAATTCGCTCATAATAATGCTAGTCACACTTCCACTGGAAGATCTCCGTTCCTGTCGGTGTATGGTCTGCATCCACAAGCATTCCCACAGGACTTTCTACTATCTGACGTTCCCGCCGCTGATGACCACATGGCTCATATGTCTGCTATTTGGGCGGCAACCAAATCTAATCTTGAAAAGAGTGCTCTGGTGCATAAGACTTTTGCGGACCGCAAAAGGAAGTCCTCTCCACCTTATAAAGTTTGAGATAAAGTGTGGCTTTCTTATAAAAACATTAATCTGAAAATCCATTCTCCTAAATTGGGTCTAAAGTTCATTGGTCCTTTTTTCATCTCTGAGATTATCAATCCTGTTCTTCAACTTCCTCCTGAGATGCGGATTCCTAATGTGTTTCATGTCACCCTGGTGAAACCAGTTATTTACAACCGCTTCTCTTCCACTCAGTCTACTCCTTCTTCCATACCTGTGGACGGCCAACTAGAGTATGAAGTGGAAAAAATCTTGGATTCCAGACTCTCCAGGGGATCTTTTCAGTACCTCATCAAGTGGAAGGGTTTTGGTCCAGAAGAATGCTCTTGGGAGAGACACTCCGATGTTCATGCCCCCCGCCTTGTGAGGGAATTCTACACTAACTTTCCTCAAAAACCTAGACGTAGTGGTCCAGTGGCACCCCGTGGGGGGGTACTGTCACGAACGCTGCCACCCGGAGCTCTGGGTAGCGGCACCGGGGCAACAACGCCAGCGTGCCTGTCGTCATGTGATGACGCCGGCACGTCGCCTCTGATGTGGGACGCTGCGCCAGTGCCGAATTGGCTCCAAAATTCAAAATAAAAGTGAACCCAGTATTCTCCATCACTGCATGAATATAGGAATTTCATCCATCGATCGATGAAAAATCATTCGATCGATGGAGGAAATACTTCGCACAACGGTCAAATTCTGTGAAAAAAACTTCAACTTCGATATTCGAAGTTGAAGTAAAGCCATTCGATGGTCGAACTTCTAAGTATTTACTGTATCACTTTGAAATTCGACCCTTGATAAATCTGCCCCTATGTGACCTGAGTGTGGCCTAGAGGCTTAGAGTGTCAGCATTTATATCAAACCTAGTGGTTACTGAAGCAGGGATATCATGCAGGGAAGAAGAGTTGGAAAGTCACTGTTGTAAGAGCCATGTTATTGGCTGACAAAGGTAAATAAGGACATCTTAACACACTAGTACCATGTTAGTGTAAAAATATGAAACTGTAAAGTCCAGCAACTGATATATTTTCGAGTGACATAAACTGAACATTAGTGCTGTGAATCTTTTTAAAGCAGAACTGCAATGTTTGTACAAATGTTGTTAAAAGTAATACTATTATTTTATTTGTAAGCAGAACCATGCTTAAAATTAGTTTATTTTAGTATATTAGTTTAGTAAACTTAGTTTATTGTTTTCAACAACATTTACAAATGTAAATGGAGTTTAGAAGGAAATAAAGGCATATTTTCATGCAGCCAGGATACACTTTTTCTTTATGGTTGTCCAGTATTTTGTATCAATTATGGGTATCATAAAAAATTAAAATGCCATTGAAGTGAAAAAGTGCATCATGAATTACAAAGGCTGTAATTGGAAAAAAACACTATTAATTGGTCAATTGCAATTGTCAGCGCATGGTAATTAAGTCAGAAGTTATTCGCCAAGGTAGCAGTCGCGTTAAACAAAATGTGTCTTTTTGCAGATTATGTCAGTCATATCACTGCAGCTGCGATTACCCAAGCATTATTTTTGTTTAACACTACTTTTCAGTACACTTTGGTAGTAATTATTCATGGGCTAATGACACTGTTGTCACAACTAGATGGCATGTTACAAATATAGAAATTGTAACATTTAACCTTTCCTGCAGTAGGAAAAGATAAAGCGCTTTATTAAACATTCTTTGGTATGATAACAGCATTATTTACATTTTTTAAATTCCTGACCTGAGTGGTTTATTTCAGGTTTCAGTGTTTTTTTTTACTTATTTACAATTATTAGCAAAGAAAGAAGTACAATTAACATGTCCACCAGGAACAGCGCAACAATGTCTTACACATATCGTCAAACACGAGAAACATAATGTATAACCAAGTGCGATAAAATATGTGCTTGAGTTGAGTTCAGATTAAATAATCATTGAAAATATCGTACAGCAATATGTGTAATACAGCGGTATAAATACCAGGGCAGCTGCATATGCAACTGTACCTGGGCCCGTGTCTCAACCATTAGGGCATGCCAAAGAAGCTGTGCTCAATTCAAGAAAATCTAAGGTGAGAGCAAACACGCAACGAGTTTCCCGGTGGTTGGGCGCCATAGGTGTAAGTAGATTATAAACCCCATCCTCATATACCTTCTCAATTAATATTTCATTTCACACAATAAAATTATTGGAACTACATTTATGTGGATGCATACCTGCATAAAATACTTGGGAGTCAGAATCACTCATATGACACCTTAAGTGAGCCTAATTGCAAGGATTCTATAAAACAACTCATGTTAGTTATCAATGTGGATTCATCAATATGTGTGTTTATCTACTGTATAGTAAATCAAAGGGTCCCAGACTTCAAGCAAGTTTTTCATAAGTAAACATTGTCAATTCTAGATTTAACTTTAGGAAAGGCAATATACAATATGCATTTCTACTGAACATTTTATATGTACCCAAATATGACATGCCCCTACATTATGACTTGCATTTAGAATCTTAAAATATAGCCTAATATTTACTGAAGCACCCGTTGATTTATGTTTGTATGCATTATGTATTTTTGAGTTATTCAAAGACAATGGGCACCTTTACAAGACTACCTTGTTACCGCATCATATAGTTCTTCGTAGTTCTTATTGTTCTACCCCCATCTGCTGTTCTGAAATCAGTATTACATTGCTTTTGTATTCCCCTTCTATAATTTCCCAATTTGTTGTCTTTTATAGGTGTGGAATTTAAGCTCAAATGTGCCAGTAACTCACTTCATCTGCTGTGTCTAAACTATATATTTCAGAACTGATTAATACTGCATTTACAACAACTGTATAAGACCATTAAGGTTTTATAATAGTGAACAAATAGGGCACATTTTCTAACGTGTTTAAGGCAAAATTAATGTGTGGTTTACAACTGGCTACCATCAATTCAACTTTGCAACACTCTAATGATTCACAGCAGCAAAGCAGACATTTGCTTTCAATGCTATTACTGCAACCAAACAATTTGTGATTGTTCCTCAACTGCTGCACATGAGCAAATTTGCAGTAATGTTAATGTTCTATTGTCTCTTATTCACCAGACATAATACATGATTCGACTCCAGACGTAGCATTATCTTAGGTATTTGATTTGCTCTGCAACCCTAAAGTATTATTTTAAAAAGTTAATTAAGATATATATGTTTAGTTGTTTTTATGTATATCTTACTCTGCTTATGAAATTAAAAATTGCATTTAAATAACATTTTTATAGCAATGGGATGTTATTGACTTGTAGGAATAACATAAACAGATGTGCATCTATTTAAACTTGATATAAGTTACAATTCTCATTAAACATTTCTGTCAAATTTAATTTTGTAGTGACTAAGGTAAAATATGTCTTTTTCTTCATAATACAACAATACTGTCAGTGTAAGGTTATTACAAATGGAAAGGCCTTGGATTGAAATAGAGTATGACCTGTATATTGCTTTCCACAATAAAGACATAAGCACAGTCACATTATTCAAGGTTTTCAATCCATCATTCAATTTCATGCATCTTGTGAAACACTCAAATGAAGGTTTTAGAAAAAAAAGTCTTTATAATGTATGATTCCTGCAATGAATTTAATTTCCCTTCCAATATATATTAAAAGCAATAACAGTAAACTAAAAAATAGGGGGATTAAATAAAAATAAATTGGGGATTTTTTTGTTTGTTTTTTTAGTTCATAATAAAAAAACAGAAACACCGGACCTCTTTAACCTATTAGGGGTTCTGTTGACAAAATAAGCGAATCACTGGCACACAGGTATGCTAACACCAAGTTTTACCTTGTTATTTTATACTGCTTCAGATCTTTGTAAGTAATTTCCAGAGGAAGTCACTCTAAGAAAAGAACATGTTAAAAAATTACACAGTTTTTTTACATGGCAAAGCCTGCAGACGTGTGGAAAATTTGTCTCTGTTGTTAGACCGCAGAATAAATCTGCCCCTATGTCTGCAAAACACAGAAAGAAATTTTTAGTGTTCAGTCTAACTCACATTGTGGCTTTGACCAGCTGCCGTAGACACCATTGTCTCAGCGCTCAGTCTAACCCATACTCTGGAGTTGACCAGTAAATGATAAAAAGACAATATTTGTACACAAAGAGAAAGAGAAAAATTGCCAGCTCACTGTTTGGTATTAACGCCTAATTTTTGTAATAATTATTTTTAAAGGCACACTTTGGGCAAAATATGTAAGCTCATGTGCCACGTCAAGGCCCCTCATTGTACACAAGTCATACACTGTTTGTGAGCATTATAAGTTTGTAGTACATTTAAAATCAAGTCCCCCAGCAACCAATGTGAGTAGTAAGACCATTGTGCACTTACCCTTAGCTCAGGAGCTCTAGTGGAAAAGTAGGGAGCTTTTAAGCCCCAGCCAACAAACATTCACCTATCAATAATTACCTTCCTACACTATCTATTAGCATTTTAAATTTGTAGTGCATCTAAAATCAAGTCCCCCTGTAAACAATGTGAATGAGTAATAAGACCATGGTGCATTTCCCCTTAACTCAGGGGCTATAGTGAAAAAGCAAGTAGCTTTTAAGCCCCAGCCAATTAACATACATCTATAAGTAATTCCCTGTTTTAAAGGTTAAATGGCAGCCATAGGCAATATTTGGCTACAATTTCTTCACTAAACAAATCGTCAACGATCGGTCTAACTCACACTGTGACGTTGACTAGCTGCCATAGACATCGATGTCTGGTTGGTTCTAGGAAACAGTCAGTACTGAGGCAGAGGTAAACAGGTCAGTTGTATAAATTAAAGGGCAAATTCACAATTTTTACTATGAGTTCGAGGACTGTTCACACTGGATGCTGTGCGTACCAAAAAAAAAAAAAGTACTGCAATCTGCAACTTAAAGGGGAAATATCTTGAAAATGAAAATTATACAAATGAGTCATTGAATCAAGTTATTCAATTCTTGAAATATAATGTATTAAACATTAATACAGTTTTTAAGATATTCCAGTTATTATATTGGCCGCATTGGTAGCTGAATTTCTCCTGCCTGGCTTCTGTGCTGGAGTCAAATGTACTTGACTGACAGGTCTGCTCTCACTTTTTTATTGGCTGTCACTGCTGTTAATCCTCAGTCTTTTGTAACACTTACCCTCCAGAAAAGCAGCTCATGGGCTTCCCCCTACTTCTCCTGAGAGGCACATAAATCTCCTGCTCTTTCTTTTTTCAACCCCCCTCCCCTTTCTTACAGGGAACACTGCAGGACAGAACTGAGCTACCATTTTGTCTTTCTGGGGGGAGCAGGAGTTATGTGCTAGTCGGTTATAGAATGAAGAAGGATGCTTTTGAAGTTACTTCACTAGCGAAGCTATTGGCTTTCTGTGTGCCTTTCTGGAGAGGAGGGAGAGAGCAGGAGTTCTGTGTGTGTAGAAACTGAGAATAAAGTCTTTAACACCACTAAACTAAAAACTAGCAAGCAGGAGATAGGGAACAAAGTTCTATATTGTGTAGTACATATTGTAATACAGTAAGGCTGATGCCATGTGACTGTGTAAGGAAGGAATGCTGGGAAAGAAGAAGTCAAGGCAGGAAGGCAAGGAGAGAGCAGACGCAGATCTGGCAGCAGCAGGGAGACAGAGATCCCTGGGAAGTAAAGTTGTTAAAGTGCAGGGAAAGCTGCACCAACTGCAGATTCCACATAGTGTGTCAGTGAGTGTCAGCCAGGGAAGGACTTTATTCTTCATTAAGGCCCCTCAGGTTCCTGTTTCAATAGGCCTTCACTGTAGATATTGCAGATCTAGGGCCTAGTTAGGGACTTAGGGAATTGTTCCATAAGAACCAGAAGGTTCATCAGTCAGGTCCCTTCTCTGATCATGGTAGGTTAGATCCCAGGTTCCAGCGCCCATTAGGTTTAATTACTTGCTCAGTTCTATCCAAAGGAGAGTCAGGACTAACTACTGGACACTGCACTCTCTGGAAAAACCGTATGGATACACATGAACAGATTACAAATGTACTAAAATTCATGGATGCAACACCAGGGTTACAGATAAGTGCGCACCAACGTAAAGTGTACACAACAAGCAGGCCAGTCTGTTATATGTGGTGCACCACAGGGGTTAATAAATGGTTAATAACAGTATTACATTGTTCTTTACTGATATTCTTTGTATTTGTTTGTTCATGGTTCCATATTCACTCTTATTCACTCTCTTTACTTTGTACCTGACTGTTTAAGGAACCCATATCTTGCCAGGCTAGCCAGAAGGTAACGGGTAATTTGGTACAGATTGGTGGCAGGGTGGTTACTATACACAGAATTGTTTTCTGCTTTACTCGTGCAATCTTCTGTTTTTCAATTTGCGTTATATTATAATATGGAGACAAAAAATAAATAAGCCAATTTATTCTTTGAACCCCAAGTGTTAGTACCTGAAATCCAACCTGCTCAGGTCAGCTCTTAAGGGACTGGGGGTCCAGAGACATAAACCAATTTTTAGGCCTGATCCATTTGATGGTGTTACTAGGGAGTGGAAAGACTGGCTTCAACAGTTCAAGCTCACTGCTGTCAATAGCTGGGATGAAAGTGCCCCGGCTGCAGGTGCTAAACCTTATGTTACACAGGAAAAGCCAGACAAATGTACCAAGGCTTTAATTTTGATATTAAAGGGAACTACCAACTGCTTAAGGCTGCTTTAAAACAAGTTTTTGATCCTGCCTTGGGGATAGAATGGCGTCATCAGAAAAGCAGGAGAAATTGTTGCAGCATTTGGATATGAAGTATGGAAATTGTCAGTTAAAGCTTTCCCTCAGGCTACACAAGAGATGCACGATTCCCTAGCCCAGTTCATCCAGCATGGAGTACATAAAGAATTACGCCTGCAGCTGAGATTGTTTAAGCCAAAAAAAATATCAGATGCCAAACAACATATTGTTGAGCTAGAAATTTTGCAAAAAATAGAGTCAAGATCCTTAGCAGAAAGTAGTAACTGCTCCACAATAACTTCACGACATACTGTAAGTGTTTGATAGCTTCAATTACTTCACAGTTAGAGGTAACTGTGAAATAATGGAAGCTATTGAACACTTATGTCGTGAAGTCTCCGAATTGAAAATAAAAACATTCAATAGGGCTGTAGATGGGCCAGACAGAGGCTACAATAAAAGTAACAAAATGCTGGAACTGTGACAGATTTGGCCATACCAAAAATGAGTATAAAGCACCAAAGAAAACACAATCTGCAAAGTCTTACAATGCTAATGAAAGAGGTACACTCCAAGCTGTAGAATGTAGCTACTTCTTACCTGTCCCATGTCACCTTTTACTCAACTGTGGTGCACAAGTTTCAATTATCCACAAGCGTGTCTGGAATAAGATTAACTCCAGAAACCCTCAAACAATGCAAACGCGCCATACCATAACATACTAACAGTTGCTAATGGCGAAAACATGCATGTAATTGGTAAATGGAAAACTATTGTAACAATTCAGAATTTGCACCTTGCAGTTGAATTTATTGTTGCAGAGGATGCACTTCAAGATGCCTTGGCTGGTACTAACTTTTTACAGCAGTATGCTGGAACTATTAATATAGCTACAGATCTTGCACACTGATGGGCCGAACATTTTCCCTGATATCTTAAGATAATAGGGCTCAGATTCAACGTGTGGTGGTTGATAAAAACAGTTATACCACCCAGAAGTGAAGTCATTTTTCCTGCAAAAGTGGAAGGCCAGCAATACTCTGGGAAGGAAGTAGTTCCTAGAACCTCTCTGTAATGACTGGGTGGCAAATGTAACGTCAGAGCCTCAGGTAATGTATTTTTGTACCTTGTTGGGTGTTCTGCACCATGATATTTCTGTGGCCTCTTCAAATCTTCTAACCACTTCTAAGAGGGCAAAAGTACAGACTGCCAGCTTTAAATCTGGTCACAGCACCCATCACATCTGGACACCTGACCTACTAACAAAAGAACTTGGGCTCGATAATAGAGGATTAGACAATGGGCAGATACAAAATGCTATTAATCTCTTAATGCAATACGAATGACTTAGGATGTACTACAGCCATACAGCATCACATTGACACAAGACAGGCCCCTCCCATTCATATAGGCCCTTGAAGAGTCCCTATCCATTTTCAGAAAGACTTTGATGAACAGCTTCAAGATCTTTGTTCCCGCAGATTAGTGTCACCATCCTCTAGTCCATGGGCAGCACCAGTTGTACTGGTCAAATAAATATGGTTGGGTAAGACTTTGTGTGGACTATAGAAAGCTTAATGATATCACAGTCAAAGATGCTTATCCATTACCCTGAATTGATGATACGCTTGATCTTTTGTCAAATGCCAGGTGTTTTTCTACCCTAGATCATACAAGTGGATACTAGCAAGTGGATGTGCACCCTGCTGACAGACACAAAACAGCATTTGTTACCAGCCATGGACATTTCAAATTCAACGTTATGTTGCTCGGTTTCTGCAATGCTCCAAGCATGATTTGCAAGGGACTGCTTGCCTTGTTTATCTAGATGACATTATTGTGATTGGCAGAACATTGGACTAACACCTGCAGCAGTTGTCCTATGTGTTAAAAAAATTAAAGGAAGCTAACCTGAAAGTAAAGCCATCCAAATGTAAATTAATTAGTATCTGGTATCTGGTCCAGTATCTGGTACATGTTATTTCATCCTTAGGTGTGGAGCCAGACCCAGAAAAAGTTACCACTTTAGCCCAATGGCCTGTTCCACAAAATATCAAGGAACTGTGCAGTTTCCTGGGGCTGGCCTCTTACTTCTGGAAATTTATTTAAGGATTTGCACAAATTGCGGACCCCCTGCACAAACTGGCTGAGAAAGGTGCAAAGTTCATATGGAGCAAAGCCTGTGATGCTGCTTTTTTGGAATTGAAACGTCGCTTACTGTCTACACCAATTATGGCCTACCCAGACCCACAGTTACCTTTTATATCAGACACTGATGCTATAGACACAGGTGTTGGTGCTGTGTTGTCGCAAAAATAGGATGGCCGTGAAAGAGTAATACTATATTATGCTAGCTGTTGTTACATTCACGCGCTACCATAGTCATTATCTGCTAGAAAAACATTTCATTGTCAGGACTGACCATAACTCTCTAAGATGGCTACACAACTTCTATGAACCAGAAGGTCAGTTGGCTCATTGGTTGGAACACCTTTCAATGTTTGACTATGTAGTTGAGCATCGTGCAGGCCATCATCACTGTGGTGTTTATACAAATGGCCTGTAGATGTCACTGTGGTCATACTTATACTGTGCATACTTCCTGTTAGCTTAACAGTGAAAGTTACTGTCGTGTAATGCCTGCATGACTCTGCTAATAAAGCACTGTTATACTCTACTCATCCTCGGCTACCCAAAACATAGTCACCAGAATGCAGATGCTCTGTCCCGCACACCATACTCTGAGATCCAAAGCAGCAACTCACAACCTCATAACACAACCAGTCCATACTATCCCTGTGGATCTAAAATCAGCCCAAGACATAGACAATGACATCTGCTAACTTAAGGAATGGATTATGGCAGGAGAAATTTCTCTTCCTACAGAGTCTCATAGCTCCCCACATCAATAAAATTTTCATAAGCACTGGTCTGACTTGGTCCTCTTCTGACAATGGTATCTTCCCAAACAGATCGCCCCATGCAAAGGGTTGCCCTTGTTATATTGATACCTCTGCCAGAAACCCCCAATGGTAACAAGTACATATTAATAATTGTTGAATATTTCTTGAAATGGGCTGAAGGTTACCCTTTCCCTGACAAGAAGCTAAAACTGTCACAAAAATTTTAGTAGAGGATTTTATATGTCTTTATGGAGAACCAAGGTCCCTCCATACACACCAGGGTAGGAATTTTGAATTAAAAGTCTTTAAAGACAACAAAGACACAAAACAAGAAATACCCCTTATCACCCATAGTCAGATGTGTTTGTGGAGCGGTTCAACCGCACACTGCTTACTATGTTGTCCTCATTTGTGCAGGACCATCAGAAGGATTGGGATGACATTCTCCCATATGTTATGATGGCATACCGTAGCAGTGTACAATCCTCGATAGTATATTCCCCATTCATGGTGATGTTTGGGAGGGAGGTGTGTTTGCCTGTAGACCTTGTTAATGGTGGGGATGTAGATGAAAAATTTTCCAACCTTACCAACTATGTAAGTGAAGTTGTAGACAGGTTGGCAGGCATCAGAAATATGGTTAAATATCACCAGGCCAGGGGGCGTGGTCTGGCCATGACTGGGAACAGTCACAAGTAAGACTAGCTCCGGTGAAAGAGCCAACAAATTCGCTATATTTCCACCGCCCATGGATCCACCCCCCATCTAGACAATACTTCCAATATACTGGAAGCAAATATTGTGGGATCCTTGGAAGCCCTGGACAACCTCCTGTACAGAGGACCCTCGGCAGCATGGATCACTACCACCTCAATGCTAGCAGTGATCAATGCGTTCCAAAAAGCACTTAAGCAGGCACAGGGGCGGGGGTCTGTGTGGTCCAAATGGGAACCTTTATGGGGGAATAGATCCTTCCCGCATCTCTCCTCCCTCCCTGATATTGCTGTATGGGCCTCCCAGGATATTAAGTTTCTGAATGATATTGTGCTGGATGGGGACATAAAGCAATTTTAAGCACTTAAAGAGAGCCACCAATTACCTCAAGGCATGTTCTTTAGATACCTACAGCTCGCACATGCTTTCCGGGCAAAATTCCCTATTAGGCCAATAGAGGTGATGGACACCACCTTGGAGAAGGCCTAGCTAAGCCCCTGTCCCATTCTTATACTATTTTAGGGCAAACAACCCAAGACCCACTTGCTAATGCTATAGGAAAATAGACATCCCTAACTTAACGGAAGAGTTGTGGGTGGAAGCCCTAAAACAAATACCAGACTTAACTATAGCTATTAAAGACAGATACATTCAAATTAAATTTCTTAACCAGGTATATCTCATCCCATACAGGATTTCTAAAATATTCCCCCAGGCGCCTGACAATTGTATAAGATGTGAAGCAGCCATTGGTTCTTACATGCATGAATTTTGGCACTGCCCACTAATACAGGGCTTCTGGAGAGACATTGTGTGTTACATCTCTGATATTCTAGAATTGCCAAGAATATTGTCTCCTCTGATTTGCCTACTTGGAGTTGAGGAAGATATGGACATCAATAACCACACCAGACTGTGTTACCTTCAACTTCTTTATTATGCAAAAAAAGTAATTCTTTTAAATTGGAAGGCAACAGCCCCCCAACAATGCCAACCTGGCGCAACCTGATTAACAACTCTCTGTTCAACCAGAAACTGACATACTTTGGCAGGGGTTGTCAGCAGAAATTTGAAACAGTCTGGGGTACTTGGGTGTTCCTTTCATGACAAAAAAACAAACTCCATTAGAAGTGTGCAAAGATAAGTTGTTCAACTCACTGTTGATTCCTTTCCCCAACTCTCTCCAAACTTTCTCTTTCTGTTTCTCTTCTTTACTTACAACTGTTGTTTAAAATTTAATATGCAAAAATAAAATCTTTAAAAAAAAAAAGATCCAGAAAGCGAAGGAGAGGCCCAGAATTGCAAGAGACATCAAAAAAAATCATGCTAGGAAAGTGGTGATGAGTGGCAGCCATCTTCCTCACCCAGACTGCAACAAAAGTGCAGCTTGTGGAACAGGGGACCTAGAACTGGCGGGTCGGCCCTCTGCTGATGGCGTACAGGATGGCTTCAATGGTGAGTTACATGCATCTGTAGTGTGGAACTTAAACCTTGAGACTTTGCAGGCCCAGAACCCTGCCATCTTGTCCCCACACTACTCCCCATCTAGCGCAACACTAGACCATGACCTGAGAAAGCACATTCTCTCACTACCTTCTTGCACAGACAATGAGACATTAATGCAATCTACTGAAGCTGTGCTTAAAAATGAAAATTACCGCAGTACAAGCACAATTAACCCAAATTAACAAATCTTAAACAAAAGATTATAACCCTTGAATCTCATTTTCAACAACTACAAAAATGCCTAGATGACAAGGAAAATTGCTTAAGGATGAATAACATAAGAATAAAGGCTCTCCCTGAGTTGATTGGGCAGCAAGAACTCCCAACAACATTACGCGAAATATTCAAAACTATGCTGGGAAAACCGCCAGAAATAATCATTGATAGGGAGCTCAGGCCCAGAGACACTAACTCTGACCCTCCAAGAGATATTATTTGTCGCATCAACTTTTACACTACGCATCCACTTTTACACTATTAAAGAGGCCTTAATGTCAAAAGTGAGAGAAAAAGGTGACTTTAACTTAGAGAACTCAAAATGAAAGTGTTTTCAAGATCTCTCAAGAAACACGATACAACATGCAGGACATTGAAACCAATTCTTGATCTGTTACAGGAAAAAGCCATCAGATATAGATGGGGATTTCCTTTTGCACTTCACCTTCAAATCATCAAATCACTGTCAAATCACTGTCACGAATCGGCACCCAGAATCCAGAATCAATGCTAAGCTCCCTGGTCTCATCCTTGCTTCCGCCTTTAACAGCTGCCTTTCACCTTGGGAGGAGCCCTCGGCTAAAAGGATTCTGGACGAGCAGAGGGGCACGATCGTTTAAGCAAAGTCTATGGGCAGAAGGTCACAGTACAAGGATTTAGATGAAAACTTAGTCAAACAGGCCGGGTCGGTGCAGGCAGAATTCAAGCGGAGTCAGGCAAGGGTCAAAGCCGGATGATCAATAAAGAGTGGTCAAAACAGGCTCAGGTCAGGTTACAAAGTGTAGAATAGTCATTTTACCAGGCAGGGGTCAGTATCACAGAAGACAGAATAGTCAATCAGGCAGGGGTCAAAACAGGAATCAGAATATCAGGATAATCAAGAACAGCACCCAAGAACTCACAAAGATGAACCAATAACGGGCAAAGAACAGTAAAAGGAATTCCCTTTAAATAGTGTTTGAAATTCGTGCCATTGCGCGCTGACATCATCACACCAGCGTCAATGCGCCTATAAGAAAAGGAGATGCGCGCCGCGCACGCCCTAAAGGGGCCGGCACTTGAACAGAAGAGGAGCAGCGTGGCTGGCGTCCCCACCGGCCTACTAGACCACCAGGGTAAGCCTTTAAATTACCCCCCCCCCTCGAGGAGGGGCCACCGGACCCCCCAGGTTCCTCAGGAAACTTTTTTTTCCTACTTAATGCCAGTTTCCACCATGTCCCCAAGTAATCAGAATCAGCCAGACTACTATGGGGTATATTTAGGAAAAATGTCTGTCACATTGGCAAGTCTGCTACAGTCAAATTCTGCCTCTCAATTTCTATGGTATTTTTTAAACACTGACTGAAAATGTCAAATAAGGAGTTTGCTTGACTCTGCTGCTGGTTTGAGTCCTGTGTGTTAACTGGTCCTAAGTGAACAAAAATAGAAGTTATATTTTAGCGATGAGCATGTAGCACACATTAGGAGCAGGGTAAAGCAAACAAAATTGTGACATTTACATTAGTAGGACATTTTAAGAAACATTTTTTAAAGATCTGAAAGTAGTAGTCCAACATTTGATCCAAACGCATGTAAAAACTGATCCAAATTAATAAGCGAGTCCATTGTTGTGTGTTTTGCTTTAAGTGGGACATTTCTCTAAGTAGGAGACATAAAAGATCCATACAATTAGCATATATTGCTTTTACCTGTTGCATCGGTGCCAAAACTGCCTTCCATGCCATTATGGTGTCTGGACCAAGCATTTTTGAAATTTCCTCTTCATAATCCCTCAAATCCTGTTCAGTAGGTGGTCCTCCTGTAGTCCTCCTCATATACTTTTATGTTCTGCAAATTTATTTTTCACTTGTCTAGAAAAACATCAAAAGTATGTGGTTAAAATTATAACAGTGAGATTTTATTTCAACATGCCAACATTTGTGACTATACTGAGCCATTTGTATAGTGCAGGGAAAAGGAGTACTTTCAAAAGTGGTGGTTACTATATCACTCATTACATGCTGTAATCACATAATGGCATTCAGGTGGTTACTATATATAGAGCAATTAAATGTTCTAATGAGATAATGGCATTCAGGTGGGAATCACATTATTTACATGTAAAAGCAAAATGTATGTTAGCATATAGTGAAAGCTTACGTAGTTAATATTTATTTTTGAAGTTGCTATGCCACATGTACTATAGCAACTACATTTTAAGCACTTGCAGAAATATACTTAGGTTGCTATGCTACATGTACTATAGCAACTACATTTGAAGCACTTGCAGAAATATACTTAGGTTGCTATGCCACATGTTCTATAGCAACTACATTTGAAACACTTGCAAAACTATACTTAGGTTGCTATGCCACATGTACTATAGCAACTACATTTGAGACACTTGCAAAACTATACTTAGGTTGCTATGCCACATGTACTATAGCAACTACATTTGAAGCACTTGCAAAACTATACTTAGGTAACCATGCTACATTTTCTATAGCAACTACATTTGAAACACTTGCAAAACTATACTTAGGTTGCTATGCCGCATGTACTATAGCAACTGCATTTCAAACATTTGCAAAAGCATGGTTTGGCATGTAATTGCTAAACTAAATGTACCATAGCAACAAAATTATGCTTTTCAAGAGCTGGAATAATAGGATTAGGGATAAACATTTACAGAAATATGTTATGGTACATTAAGTCCTTTACAATAATTGAAACCAAAACAAATTAAACAAGAAATGTTACAACAAAATAACCCTTGCAAATATTTGTAAAAATGTATGTAATAGACCAACCTTTTAATATCAGCCAAACACTTCTGGCAATTCTTGCTGGTTCTATTTTGGCACCCCACAGCATTGACTGCACATACAATTTCTGTCTATAAGACAGTTTTACGAGCCATGGAGGTGCACTGGCAGTGTTTGGTAAACAATTTGGCCCAGTGTCTCACTACATGATGTACTAATGCAGTGTTTTCTGCAAAAGAAAAAGCTACAGCCCTATGGACCTTTTCAGGAAAACATTCACTAAGGTGTACTGGAGGAGGAGGAGATATTGCTGAACTTGGACCCTCACCAGGTTCAGAAGTCTGGTTAAGGTTACATTACTAGTTAAAGAAGAAGATCTTGTCAACTGTGCAGCAGAACCAGCAGCAGCAGGAGTTTGGAAAAGAGAGGATGTGTGTCCTCCTCTTGCTTCCTTGGACATCTTTGGAGAAAGTTGCTAACAGGCAGAAGTCTTCCAGCAAGTTCAGCAGCATCCCAAAATGTAAACTCTCCAGCTGCTCCTTTTAAAAAGATTTCATTGGTTGCTAGCGCAACTACACAAGGAAATTTTCGCACCATAACAAACCCTAGCGTAACTACGTTACTGTTTTCACACCAAAAAAACAAAACTATGCAACAGTGATATGCAAGCGACCATTCACGGAAGTGAACTTGTGCTCCATAGTGAATTGGCGTATGCGGAGCGAATTTTCGCCTGGCAAGGTGTGGCGATGTGAGCGAAGCCGTCGCTGGTGAATTTTCAGTTTATGTATTTGCCCCCCTTAAGTGCCTCTTTTCCAGTGTGAACATCCCCAATTTCGCCAGACTTTCCTCATAGCTAAGATGTTCCATACCTTTTACTAGCTTAGTTGCCCTTCTCTGTACCCTCTCTAATTCAATAATATTCTGTTTGAGCACTGGAGACCAAAACTGTACAGCATTTTCTAGAGAGGGCCTTACCAGTGCTCTATACAGTGGAAGAATTACCCCTTCCTGCCGTAAATCAATGCTCCTTTTAATACAGCTCAAGACCTTATTTGCCGCTTGATGCTGCTGACTGGCATTGCTTGCTACAGCCAAATTTATTATCTACAAGGACTCCAATGTCCTTTTCCATTATGGATTTGCCTAGTGCAGTCCCATTAAGGGTATAAGTGTGTTGGATATTTTTACATCCCAGGTGCATGACTTTATATTTATCAACACTGAATCTCATTTGCCACTTTGCTGCCCAGATTGCCAGTTTGTCAAGATCCTGTTGCATGGATGCCGCATCCTGGATGGAATTAATTGGGCTGCATAGTTTAGTGTCATCTGCAAACACTGATACATAACTTACAATACCCTCCCCTAAGACGTTATTGAACAAGTTAATAAAAGTGGACCGAATACCGAGCCCTGAGGGACCCTACTAAGAACCTTACTCCAAGTAGAGAATGTACCATTAACAACCACCCTCTGTACCCAATCCTGTAGCCAGTTTCCTGTCCATGTGCAAACGACTTCATTAAGCCCTTATTTTAGAAAGCAGTTGTTTGTGGCGCACGTTATCAAACACTTTGGCAATATCCAAATAGATCACATCTACTGCTCCCCCACTGTCCAGCATCTTACTTACCTCATCATAAAAAGCAATCAAATTTGTCTGACATGACCTATCCATCATAAAACCACGTCGATTGCTGCTCATAATGCCATTCACTAGGACAAAATTTTGGTGATCCCTTAACAAGCCTTCAAATAATTTGCCCATATAATTGAAGTCTAGTCTCTGAAGTTTCAGTGGATCCCAGCTAGAACCACAGCAGAAAGTTCCGGGGCCCCAAAAGGGCGTCAGTAAAAACAGGAACTAGTTGGGCTTTTCCACTTCTAAGGAAGAGTTGGATTTGTACCAGCAGCCTACCTCCTTGATTCCCATCTAACTAGTACGTTATATTTTTGTTTTTCAGATATTTAAATCTTTAAATTTGTGGCACTCTAATTTCAGTGCCCAATGTATGTTCTGTTTTGTAAGTTCCTGGGAGTGATTCCTGTATTGATTCTTGTGTCTGACCTCTGCCTGATCCTGACTGTTGCTGCTGTCCTGACATTGTTCCTGTTCTTGACTAGGTTTTCGGTTTCTGAATTGGTACCTTACTGCTCTCTCAGTTATTGATCTTGGCCTATCCTCTTATAATGCTCTGCTTTATTCCCATTCCCTCTGTTTACACTTATACATCCTACATTCCTACTGTGAATTTGATCCTGCTTGGTTTCTTGTTCTTCGAGTCACTGCAGAAGACCTGCCAGAATGGTTTCAGTAGTAGCTGACGTAGAAGCTGCTCCGGCAGGTCTATGTTGTATGGGCCCAACGTACTGTACTGTACTCCAACAACCCGGTCATGGCTCACTCTTCTGCCTATTGCAGCCTCCTTTGGCTTTGGGAGGAGCCCTCCACTACTCAGATGCAACCAGGACTTAATGTGAGAAGACCAGGGAGAGAGTTCTGAGCAGGCTAGGGAACCAAACGTATGTGGAAAGGACGTGGGAGCAGCCATTGAGACATGAATCAGGCAGGGTCAATACCAGACGGGCAATGCAGAATCACTTGACAGAGAGTAGTCGAGGTCTCAGGCCAAGGTCAAACCAACAACAGCGTGTTACAAAATTGGAATCCAGGAGGGAATAGTTAAATACAGGCAGAGGTCGATAGAGGTGGCAGAATGGAAAAGTCAGGAACAGTGGGAGAAAGAAAGAAAGAATGAATTAAAAGTCAGGAACAGGCAAGGGTCATGAACACGAATCAGACAATAGAAGCACACCCAGGAACTATAGGAATAAACCTTTACGTTGGGCAATGAGAATGGAACATTTGCACCTCTAAATATTTGAATTTTCATGCTAAACCGCGACAATGTCATGTGGCTAGCTGAATACAGCTGAGAAAGCATGAGCGGAGCAAACCCGGAAGCACCAGAAGGATGCGTTGTGCCGGAGGACATGAACGCGGCAGGCGTCCCCGTTGCACCCCCACTAGACCACCAGGTACTCTTACAGGTACCAGTATGGTGGTTACAGATACAGAAAAGGCAAATGTGCTAAAGTTCTTTTCTTCAGTGTATACAATAGAGGAGTCAGAGTTCCCAGACCCACCTTATAGTTGCACTGTTGGTTCAGCTCAATCTAGTCAGTGACTGACTCAGGATATGATTCATAAAGCTATAATAAAAATTAATGTCTGGGTTCTACAAGAGCTTAGTTCAGTTTTAGACTGGCCTCTAATTCTGATTTTCTCAGATTCTCTATGGATTGGAGTAAAGAGGATGTCATACCTATATTTGAAAAGCAAAAAACAAAAACTGTGGTAACCAGATGATATTTTAGGCTTTTGTAATATTGTCTACACCATTCTGGACCACTATTCGTGTGCTTCATTCCATGCGGTATACATGATTACATGTACTAGGTGCTCTACAGGAGGCGTATACATTGGTGAAACAGGACAAAAATTCAACACCAAATCATGTGATACACCAGTGGGGCAACACTTCTGCAGTCAAAATCACAGTCTTCAGGACATGCAAGTCTTAATTCTAAAAGGGAACTTTAAAACTGAACGGGAAAGGAAGATTTATGTATTCAAATGTATGGAGTTATTTAACACATTAAGACAGGGCCTTAATTTAGGGTCAGGTTTCATGTCACTCTATGTGACCTGACTGAGTTCAGACTCCTGGACTTTTTAAAACCCACCCTAATTCATTGTTTTATCTCTACAATTAATCTCTATCTATCTGTAACTTCCTAATTTATTGCCCATGAATACCTTTCACTGATCTAACAGTATATATGCTGTGCCTTTCTAGCTTTCATTTGTATTTTGCCCAAGGCCGCCATCAGGGGGGCACAGGGGGTACAAGTGTACCGGACCCGTGACTGAAGGGGGGCCCGGCTGTGCTGCACGTTCCGAAATAGCCGGGCCCCCTTGACAGCGCAGAAGCTGTCCACTAGTTTATAAGTAAAAGGATGATGTGGCGAGTCGGCTATGGTAAGTGGTTGCATGTGGCTGGTGAGCGGCTCCAGGAGGAGACTCAGAGAGTACCAGACAATGAGAAAGCACAGGAGTCGGACAAACCATGGAAGTAGGGAGGGGTGTGTGTATGGATGCTGGGTTTCATTTGGAGGGGTTGAACTTGATGGACTTTGTCTTTTTTCAACCCAATTTAACTATGTAACTATTTGGACGATGAGTGACGGCAAAAGCAAGCGATGCGCCACTCAGAAGGCATAGGACAGGTATCAGCGCAGAATGTCCTAAAATGCGTTCCGTAGGGCTCAGCTGACATTTCTCAGTGTTTGGGGGTAAATTGTAAGTGGACAGGCTGCCTAGAGGGGAATAAGTCTTGAGAGGGTGTCTTCATCTTGGTTATGGAGTATGTCTTTCACATGATACTTAAAATAACTTACCAATAAATGAGCAATACATGCACATCACCTTGTTCTTGTTTTGTCTGTATTCTATACTAAAATTACTCTGCACTTTCCAAACTTTCCAAACACAACTCTGCCTGTGTCAAATACATTTGCTGAAGTAAGAGGATTTTTTTTTTTTAATTACTCTGTAATCATGATGTAAAAACCTGGCAGTCCTTGGATTTATTATTAACCTTCAACTACTGTGTACCTGTGTCAATGAAGGAAAATATATAGTGAATAAAGTACCCCCTCTTTTAAAATATAAGGATATTAAAAGTTACCGAGGAGTTTCATGACCATATAAAAACACGAGGCCGAAGTCGAGTGTTTTTATACAGGTCATGGAACTCCGAGGTAACTTCTAATATCCTCATATTTTGCAACTGGGGGTACTTTATTTATTATAATACACAATTTTCAGTGAGTCGTGACATCAGAACTCACCGTTTATAACTGATGACATCAGAACTCACCATTTATAAGGATATTCATGGCTCTTGTGTATTTTATATATATATATATATATATATATATATATATATATATATATATATATATATATATATATATATATATATATATATATATATATATATATATATATATATATATATATAGACAAATACAAGATTCCTCTGCACTCAACCCATTATCAATATATTTAAGACAGCGACATTTTGTGCATACTGCTACTGAAAAATGCCTTACCCTTTAAACAAAACAGGGATTGTTTGTCCATATATTGCAATATATTTAAGCTGGCCAACTACGTCAAAGTCATCCCATATCTGGCCAGTCCTATGCTCAATTTTCATCTGATTCATTAAGAATTCTATGGTTTAATTATACATTTTATAAAAGGGACGAATACGTTTTACCTGCAACTTACTAGCTGCTTTCAAAGTAAAACTCCCAAACTTGGCTGCCCTTTTATTAGACACCAGTGGGATCACCTGACTATAGTTGGAGGGGGTGGGAGCTACAACATGGAGCTGGTCACTGCTCCTGTATAACTATAACAAACAGGGGAAAGTTGTGCTCACCACTAGTTTTTAAAATCATTAGGCGGGGGTGCAATGAGGGTGTGACCACAAAAAACATATAGACAAATACAAGATTCCTCTGCACTCAACCCATTATCAATATATTTAAGACAGCGACATTTTGTGCATACTGCTACTGAAAAATGCCTTACCCTTTAAACAAAACAGGGATTGTTTGTCCATATATTGCAATATATTTAAGCTGGCCAACTACGTCAAAGTCATCCCATATCTGGCCAGTTCTATGCTCAATTTTCATCTGATTCATTAAGAATTCTATGGTTTAATTATACATTTTATAAAAGGGACGAATACGTTTTACCTGCAACTTACTAGCTGCTTTCAAAGTAAAACTCCCAAACTTGGCTGCCCTTTTATTAGACACCAGTGGGATCTCTACAATTGATCTCTATCTATCTGTAACTTCCTAATTTATTGCCCATGAATACCTTTCACTGATCTAACAGTATATATGCTGTGCCTTTCTAGCTTTCATTTGTATTTTGCCCAAGGCCGCCATCAGGGGGGCACAGGGGGTACAAGTGTACCGGACCCGTGACTGAAGGGGGGCCCGGCTGTGCTGCACGTTCCGAAATAGCCGGGCCCCCTTGACAGCGCAGAAGCTGTCCACTAGTTTATAAGTAAAAGGATGATGTGGCGAGTCGGCTATGGTAAGTGGTTGCATGTGGCTGGTGAGCGGCTCCAGGAGGAGACTCAGAGAGTACCAGACAATGAGAAAGCACAGGAGTCGCACAAACCATGGAAGTAGGGAGGGGTGTGTGTATGGATGCTGGGTTTCATTTGGAGGGGTTGAACTTGATGGACTTTGTCTTTTTTCAACCCAATTTAACTATGTAACTATTTGGACGATGAGTGACGGCAAAAGCAAGCGATGCGCCATTCAGAAGGCATAGGACAGGTATCGGCGCAGAATGTCCTAAAATGCGTTCCGTAGGGCTCAGCTGACATTTCTCAGTGTTTGGGGGTAAATTGTAAGTGGACAGGCTGCCTAGAGGGGAATAAGTCTTGAGAGGGTGTCTTCATCTTGGTTATGGAGTATGTCTTTCACATGATACTTAAAATAACTTACCAATAAATGAGCAATACATGCACATCACCTTGTTCTTGTTTTGTCTGTATTCTATACTAAAATTACTCTGCACTTTCCAAACTTTCCAAACACAACTCTGCCTGTGTCAAATACATTTGCTGAAGTAAGAGGATTTTTTTTTTTAATTACTCTGTAATCATGATGTAAAAACCTGGCAGTCCTTGGATTTATTATTAACCTTCAACTACTGTGTACCTGTGTCAATGAAGGAAAATATATAGTGAATAAAGTACCCCCTCTTTTAAAATATAAGGATATTAAAAGTTACCGAGGAGTTTCATGACCATATAAAAACACGAGGCCGAAGGCGAGTGTTTTTATACAGGTCATGGAACTCCGAGGTAACTTCTAATATCCTCATATTTTGCAACTGGGGGTACTTTATTTATTATAATACACAATTTTCAGTGAGTCGTGACATCAGAACTCACCGTTTATAACTGATGACATCAGAACTCACCATTTATAAGGATATAATTTACAGGATATTCATGGCTCTTGTGTATTTTATATATATATATATATATATATATATATATATATATATATATATATATATATATATATATATATATATATATATATATATATATATATAAAAATACAGGTATGGGATCCGTTATCCAGAAAGTTCCAAATTACGGAAAGGCTGTCTCCCATATAATCAAATAATCCAAAATTTTAAAAATGATTTCCTTTTTCTCTGTAGTAAGAAAACAGTAGCTTGTACTTGATCCCAACTAAGATATAATTAATCCTTATTGGTAAAGTAAAGTAAAACCAGTCTATTTGGTTTATTTAATGTTTACATGATTTTCTAGTAGTCTTAAGGTGTGAAGATCCGAATTACAAAAAGACCCATTATCCGGAAAGCCCCAGGTCCCGATGATTCCGGATAATAGGGCCAATACATGTATATATATCTGTTTGATTTGAGAATTGGAAAGGACTTTGCAGTGGTATTTTTCACTTTTCACATACAGTAAGGGATTTGTGATAATTGTGCAAATATGAGGATATAAAGTAATAATATTAAAAGACAATAGCAGAAGAACTGCCTGTTGGACAATAGTGAATTGTACATGGTTCTCAGATTTAATAGACCGATAATGCCTTGTGTGCATCAATGATTGTCCATGGGGAACTATCTTTGCTTGTACCAGAAAATACCACTTATATGCACACAATGCTGCTAGTACTTAAACTGACCCATTTCCTGTAAAATTGCTATTTAATCTCATTTATACACAAAAGACACACAATACCAGCTACAGGGATTTTTTATGGTTTTGAACAGTAGGGTATTACACATCAGCCAAAAGCAGAATTCCCAGAGTACTGGCCCACATGGAGATTTGTTGTGGTACAAGCTACTGTTTTATTACTACAGGTATGGGACCTGTTATCCAGAATGCTCTGGACCTTTGGCTTTCTAGATAATGGATCTTTCCATAATTTGGATCTTCACACCTTAAGTCTACTAGAAAATCATGTAAACATTAAATAACCCCAATAGGCTGGTTCTGCTTCCAATAAGGATTAATTATATTTTAGTTGGGATCAAGTAAAAGCTACTTTTTTATTATTACAGAGAAAAAGGAAACCATATATGCATATGAGTGATGGGGATTATATATATGAGTGAATGGGATTACATGTATGAGTGGGGTAATGCATATGAGTGAGTGGGGTTACGCATATGATTGAGTGGGATTATGCATATGAGTGAGTGGGTGTAACAAAATCTCACCCTTGTGGTCTAGTGGGGGGGTGGCAGGGACGCCTGCCGCCCCCTCGGGGTGGACGCCTGCCGCATCCAGCTTCTGCGCCGTAGGCTCCCTTTCCCTAGGACGCGCGCGTGCCTCCTTCTAATTTAAAGGCGCAGGCGTGCTCGCGTGATGACGTTTCTTTTTACACATTGGCCGTTATAGGAGTCTATTCTGTTTTTTTAACCTGTTTTGATTCCTGTTGTGAACCCTGCCTGGCTTTTGACTATTCTGACTTCTGGATCCTGACCCCTTCCTGAATACCGACTACCTCTTCTGATTCACCCTCTGATTGCCTTCCTGGTTTGACCCTTGCCTGCCTGACTATGTTTATTCTCTGCCTGCCCCCACCCGGCTTGATCTGACAACTATTTTGCCTGAACGCCTTGTACTACGACCTTCTGCCCAAAGACATTGCTTTACAGTCGTGCCGATCCAGAACCTATAGCCTTGCACCTCTCGTTTAAGTCGTTTAAGTCCTGGTGGCATCCAAGTAGCTGAGGGCTCCTCCCGAGGCCAAAGGTGATCACACTACAGGTGAAGCACGAGCCGAGACGAGGGTGCTTAGCATTTGTTCTGGTGTTGGGTGCCGACCATTACATTATAACGGGCCCAAGATGGACAGAGAAGGTCGCGCTGCTGCTGCCGCTGCTCCTTCCACCACTGAAGCGCTACTCACCACACTGTTACAGCGCCTGGAAGAACATGAACAGAGGCAAGACTACCTGATACAAGGTTTTCACAATTTGACCCGTCGACTGGATGCTTCTGTTCAGTCCCCAGCTCCAGTAGTCACCCCTCCTGTGGCCGCTCCTGTAGGTTCTCCTGCTTTGATGGGTAATGTATCTAAAACCCATGAACCCAAAATTGTCTTCCCCGACAAATTCAATGGGGGCAGGTCTAAATTCTTTGTATTCTAAGAGGCATGCAAATTATACCTCAGCTTTTTTCCCCCACTCTTTCGCTACTGGCGAAGAAAAAGAGGTTAGTAATGACCCTATTACAGGGTGATCCCCAAATTTGGGCTCTCAGATTGTCCCTTTCAGATCCTGCCCGTTTTTCCCTTGATACATTCTTTAAGACCATGGCTGTACTTTCTGATGACCAGGATCGTGCATCTTCTGCCGACTCTGTGATTCGTAAATTGCGCCAGGGGAAACGGGATGCGGAGGTGTATTGCACCGAATTCCACCGGTGGGCAGTGGAAACTGGGTGGAATGACATGGAGCTTCGCAGTCAGTTCCGTATTGGGCTTTCTGATTCAGTCAAAGACAGCCTAGTTAACTACCCTCAATCTACTAATTTGGATGACCTCATGTCTCTTGCCATCCAAGTAGATAGAAGACAGAGGGAGAGAAGGGGTGAGAGGGGTACTTCCTCTCATTTTGGGTTATCAATGTTAAATCTTTTTTTTCAAATGTGGTTACCAATACCAAATCTCGTAATCCCTCTGTGCCTTTACCTCATTAGGAACCCATGCAACTGGGCATATCGCATCTATCTCCTGAGGAAAAGGCCTGCAGGCGATCTTTGGGTCTTTGTATAAACTGTGGGGGAAAAGGTCATTTCTTAAACCAATGTCCTTTGAGGCCGGAAAACTCCCAAGCCTAAATGGAGAAGGGGAGCTCCATTTGGGTGCAGGAGTTTATTCTCCCCCATCTGCCTCCAAAGTGTTGTTACCGGTCAAACTTACCTGGCCTATGGGCTCAATTCTGGTGTCTGCTTTTGTAGACTCAGGGGCTGAGGGGAATTTTTTGGATGCTGCTTTCGCAGCCAAACACGATATTTCCTTGGTTCCCTTATGACCTTCCTTGAGAATATTAGCGGTGGACAAAAGACCCCTAGGGTCGGGTGTAGTGCCTAAGAAGACCGCCTCTTTGTCTATGTGTATTAACAACTCCCATTGTGAGGAAATACCTTTTTACATTGTAGCGCTATAGTAAATTGTGTGTGCTATACACCACTATTGAGCTCCACTCCCAATAAATGTGCCCCGGATGAGACCTGTAATCTTAGGGATTGAGCCCTCGCAACAGTGTGGAGGCAGGGTGTGGTGCAACTGTAACTGGATTCAGGGTATAATAATTGGGCGCCAGTGGTTCTCATAACTTAAACAGGAACGTATTTATTGAACATACACAATCCTCAGTGGAGTATACAATAGAGCATGACAGGATTTGGCATCACATTGAATAGGCAATACTCACAGCACCATATGGTCAGTATTAGTCCCTACAGGCAAAAGGATGTGCTCAGCAGCAATAAAGGTACACCCAGCTTTCAGCCTTTTCCCTAAGTGGAACCTGAGGGGAATCTATCTACCCTGTTCCTATACACTTAGTCCCTACTTCTGGGCTATTAGTACCCGGGATCTTAATCCCTCTGATTACCTGTCTGTCTGTTACTGCTAGAGCAACCTAAAATGGTGAGTAGCCTATTCTGACTAGACCTGAACTGTCTAGGTTCCACAGGGCTCTACCTGCTTGTTCAGGTCAGAGCCAGCACAAAATGGACACTGAAAGCATGGCTTCAGAGCCTTTTATATCCTAGCACAGTGCCATCTGCTGGTCACTGTGAGAAACAGCAAGGGGCCTAGCTTGGAGCAGAAAGAGCAAACAGTACCCCTCCCAACTGTATTTTAGGACCCAGTTAGGTGTCTATAACCATGAGGCAGTATGACTGCCCAATTGATCTAATTCCTGGGTCTACTCCCCCTCGGGGTAGAACATACCCTCTTTCCTTGCCGGAAGCCCAGACAATGAAAGAGTATATAGGATAACCTAGAAAGAGGGTTCATCAGGCCTTCTAATTCCCCTGCGGGGGCGGGCTTCTTTTTTCTTGGGAAAAAAGATGGTGGTCTGCGCCCCTGTATAGATTATAGGGGTCTCAATAAGATCACCATAAAAAAACGCGATCCCCTCCCTTTAATTTCTGAATTATTTGACCAAGTTAAGGGTGCCAAGATCTATTCCAAGCTTGATCTTAGAGGCGCTTATAACCTATAACGTATTAGGGAGGGGGATGAGTGGAAGACTGCATTTAACACCAGGGACGGCAACTACGAATATCTTGTAATGCCCTTTGGTCTCTGTAACGAACCTGCAGTGTTCCAGGAATTTGTCAATGACATCTTTCGGGACCTGCTGGGGATATTCGTAGTGGTCTATCTTGACGATATTTTAATTTTCTCCTCTAACTAGGGTGAACATAGAAATCATGTTCGTGAGGTCTTGTGCAGACTCAGGGAGAAAAATCTTTATGCAAAACTGGAGAAATGTATCTTTGAGGTTACTTCGGTTCAGTTTTTGGGGTTTAATATTTCCAGCAAGGGTCTTGAGATGGATCCAGGCAAAGTGAGAGCTGTACTGGATTGGACCCAACCCCAATCCTTGCGTGCAACCCAAAGGTTCCTAGGGTTTGCAAACTATTATCGTCAGTTTATTAAAAAAATTTCCCTAATTGTGGCCCCCATTACTGATTTGACTAAGAAGGGTGCTGACCCCAGCATTTGGCCTCCCGAAGCTGTACAAGCTTTTGACTTCCTCAAAAAGGAATTCAGTTCTGCCCCCATTCTTCGACACCCCGACACTGCACTTCCTTTTATAGTAGAGGTAGATGCTTCTGAAGTTGGGGCAGGGGCAGTCCTTTCTCAAAGGCATCCGATAACCAACAAAGTGCATCCCTGTGCATTTTTCTCTAAGAAGTTTTCTCCTTCTGAGCTGTGAGGATTCAGTGCGCATGAACGCGCACGCCAAGACGAACGCCGGCGCAAACGCGCGTGCCTCATGTCGCGCGACGAAACGGACGCGGCGCAAAATCGCCCGCTAACGTGAACGTGCACGGCTTGATGACGCGGGACGTAGGTGTCATTACGTTTGGCGCCAAAGTACCCCTTTAAAAGGACGCTCAGGGAAAGGCTCTGTGCTTGTTGATAATTTAACCTGCTCCTGAACTTTTGAACCCTGACATCTTGATTCTGGTTTTGACTCGGCTCTGGATATCGACTTTCGACTGAACTGAACTTATCCGTTACGACTGAACTCTGCCTGCATCTGACCTCGGCTTGCTTTCCTGATTACGACTGAACTCCGCCTGCACCGACCACGGCCTGCCTTCCGACTATTCTTCTGCCTACTCCCTCTGATTACTTGTCTGCTACAGCTGGTGACACTCCTGCTGGACTTCGTTCTCCTCACATCTGGACTCTGGACAGGTGAGGCCTGACAGTATCAAAAGCCAGTCCAAAGAGGAGAAATCCGTTCTTCAGACCATTTCTCGACAGATCGCTGGTCTGGCTCAAGCTGTGCATGAGTTACAAAGCGGTTATCAGGTGATGCAAGATCAGCTACAAGCCTTGCAAGATCCAGTGGTTAATCCTGGTCCCGCTCCTGGTCCTTCTCTGCTGTCTCCTGATGATCCGGTGGCAGGAGCATCCGCATTTCCTGAACCGAAGGTGGCCATGCCTGATAAGTTTTCTGGAGACAGGAGCACCTATAGGACTTTTATCAATGGGTGCAAGCTTCTGTTCACTTTAAAGCCCCGGACGTACGCTACTCAACAAGTTCGAGTGGGCGTAATAATCTCGCTCCTTCAAGGGCAGCCTCAAGCTTGGGCTCACCGTCTTATGGAACAAGTTAGTCCTATTTTGGCATCTACGGAGACTTTTATTCAAGCTCTAGGAGCTATCTATGATGATCCTCATCGTGTTGACACGGCGGAAATCACCTTAGGTGCGCTTCGTCAAAAACAGAGACCAGTGGAGGACTATATTGCCGAATTTAGGAGTTGGGCTCCTGACACAGAATGGAATTACAGAGCTCTGAAACGGCAGTTCTGCATTGGACTCTCTGAACTTCTCAGAGATGAGCTGGCTCCAGTGGGAATTCCGGATACTTTAGAGGAATTGTTTCTGTTGGCAGTTGAAATTGACCGAAGATTAAGAGAGAGATGTCAAGAGAAGGTCTCAGCTACTTCTTCATTCTCTTCTCCTTCGTGGGTCATTCCAAAAGCTCCACCCCCAGTTCATCAATCAGTTACCCCTTCTATGTCTTCTGAACCAGAACCTATGCAGATTGGGGTGGCTCGGGGAGCTTTATCAGCAGAGGAAAGACTCCGACGTAGACGTCTCAATTTATGTCTTTACTGTGGCCAGTCGGGGCACCTTCTCCGTGATTGTCCAATTCGTCCTAAGGGTAATCCGCTTCCTTACTCATCTTTTTCATCTGTTCCGATGAACTCATTTCTGATCATACACCTCTCTTTACAGATGAATTCAAGAAAATTTGAAGTGGATGCCATTGTTGACTCTGGGGCCTGTGGCTGCTTCATGAATAAGACTTTTGCTTTGTCACAAAAGATTCCATTAATTTCCAAGTCTCAGACACTCAGCATCAAGCTTGCGGATGGCACACTGATGTCTTCTGGTTCTATTTCTTTTGAGACTCCGTTTCTTTTTGCCTCTCATGTCAAGCATTATGAAAAAATAAAATTTGATGTGATGGACTCACTACTGTTCCCTGTTATTCTGGGTTTGCCTTGGTTGAAGCTTCATAATCCAACAATCGATTGGCATAAAAGCACCATAGTTTTTAATTCATCCTTTTGTCAACAGAACTGCCACTCGACTCTACGACTAAAGGAGCTTATTCTTCTGAAGAATGAAGAACTTCAAGCAGTACTTGTCTGCTATCATGAATTCCTGGATGTTTTCGATGAAAGAGGGGCTGATTCTCTTCCCCCTCATTGAGACTATGATTGTCCAATTGACCTTCTCCCAGGAGCTCCTATTCCTTTTGGCAGGATTTATCCACTCTCTGAACCCGAACTTCAAACACTCAAGAAATACATTGATAAAAATCTGGAGAAGGGGTTCATCCGGGCTTCCACTTCACCCGCTGGGGCCGGAATTTTCTTTGTCGAAAAGAAAGATCACACATTAAGACCGTGTATTGATTTTAGGGATCTAAACAAGATCACAATTAAGAACCGGTACCCTTTACCACTCATTCCAGAGCTTTTTCAAAGACTGGGTCAAGCCAAGATTTTTTCCAAATTAGATCTCAAAGGGGCTTATAATTTGATAAGAATCCGCAAAGGTGATGAATGGAAGACAGCTTTTCGTTCTCGTTATGGTCACTTCGAATACACAGTTATGCCGTTTGGTCTTTGCAACGCCCCCGCTAAGTTTCAACATTTTGTGAATGATATTTTCCGTGATTTACTTGATCAATTCGTTATTGTGTACCTGGACGATATTTTGATTTTTTCTTCATCTTTGGAACAACATCGAGAACATGTTAAAGAAGTTCTTTGTCGTTTGAGAGAACATCATCTTTATGCAAAGGCCTCTAAATGTGAGTTCGAAAGATCCTCTATTGAATTTTTGGGATTTGTCGTTTCTGCTTCGGGATTTCGGATGGATGGAAGCAAGGTGGATGCAATTCTTAAATGGCCTCCTCCTAAGGATCGGAAAGGAGTTCAAAGATTTGTGGGCTTTGCCAATTTCTATAGAAAATGTATTAAAAATTCTTCTTCAATAATCAAACCAATAACAGATTTAACTAGTCTCAAGAGAAAATTCTGTTGGTCTTCTAGTACTCAGGAAGCATTTGAAAAGCTGAAAGTACTTTTCACCTCTGCTCCAATTCTTATTCATCCGGATCCATCTAGGCCTTTTTTACTCGAAGTGGATGCTTCCAAAGATGCTGTGGGAGCAATTCTTTCCCAGAGAACAGGTGCTAAGGACATTGTTCATCCTGTTGCTTTTTTTTCAAAAAAGCTTAGTGCTACTGAAAGGAATTATGGTGTGGGTGATTGAGAGCTACTGGCTATCAAGTATGCTTTAGAAGAATGGCGGCACTTATTGGAAGGAACACTGCATCCTATCTTAATTTTTACTGATCACAAGAATCTGGAGTACCTAAGATCAGCTAAGCGACTAAATCCTCGTCAAGCCAGATGGGCTCTGTTCTTTTCCCCGTTCCAGTTCCATATCACCTATAAGCCCAGTTCAAAGAATGTGAAAGCTGATGCCCTTTCACGTCAATTTTCTGAAGTGGAGACGACAAGCTTTCCCACGACCATTCTTCATTCAAAGAATTTTCTACTGCTGCAGTCTTCTTTTCTCAAAGAGTTAGAAAAGATTCAGCAATCCATTGAGGACTACCCACATTCTAAGTCCTTACATATAGAAGATGGAACTCTGTTTTATGAACAACGAATTGTTGTTCCTTCTTCGCTTCGAGGTGAAGCTTTGAGACTTATGCATGATCACCCTTTGGCAGGTCACTCAAGAATCAGGAAAACTTTGGATCTGGTGAGGCGTTTTTTCTGGTGACCATCTGTGGTGAAAGATTGCATTTCGTATGTACGCTCCTGTGAAAATTGTGCCAGATCAAAGACATCTCATCTGAAACTGATGGGTCTCTTAAAACCATTACCACCACTTGAAGCACCTTGGAGTTCAATATCTATGGACTTTATTGTGGAATTTCCTCCTTCTAGTAAGTTCAATACTATTTTTGTTGTGGTAGATCGTCTTACAAAATTGGCCCATTTTATACCACTTCCCCATCTTCCTTCAGCGTCTGAGACTGCAGATATCTTCATCAAGGAGATTGTTCGTCTTCATGGTCTGCCCCGAGAGATTATTTCCGATAGAGGCACTCAATTTACCTCCAAATTCTGGTCTACACTTTGTAATTCTCTAGGAATCTCTCTACTCAAATCCTCTGCTTATCATCCTCAGACCAATGGGCAAACGGAGAGGACTAATCAAACACTGGAACAGTACATCCGGTCTTTCTCTACCTATCTACAGAATAATTGGGCCTCGATTCTTCCCCTGGCTGAATTTTCATATAATAATTCCATTCATTCTTCCACAAGACAGACACCCTTTTTCTCCAATTTTGGATTTCATCCCACAATGTTTCCCGGTATCTTTCCTGAAGTCTCGCTTCCTTCGGTTCAAGATAGATTATCATTTCTGAAGGAGAATGTTGAGGTGTTACAACAGTCAATTCACAAGGCTCAACTCCAGTTTAAAGATTTTGCTGACCGAAAACGAGATGCAGATCCTGGTTTTCAAGTAGGAGAGAGGGTTTGGTTAGCTACCACAAACCTTCACCTTCCTCATCCATCAAAGAAGTTGGCTCCTAAGTTTGTGGGTCCCTTTTTAATTAAGAGATGCATTAATTCTGTTACGTTTGAACTGGAACTCCCGGTTTCTATGAAGGTACATCCAGTGTTCCATGCTTCCTTACTAAAGAGGTTCCATCCAAGTGCATTTCCCAGTCAACATCCTGCTCCTCCTATCATTTGCCAAGATGGAATTAAATTTGAAGTAGGACAAGTTTTGGATTCTCGACTCCGTTGGGGGAGATTACAATACCTGATCAAGTGGAAGGGGTTTCCAGATGAGGAGAATTCCTGGGAACCTGTTGGAAATGTTCACGCTCCAAGACTTATCAAGGCCTTTCACAAGAGTCATCCTGAGAAGCCTTACAAGGGTGTCCGGAGGCCACCCCTAAGGGGGGGGCAATGTGCGGATTCAACGCGCATGATCGCGCACGCCAAGACGAATGCCGTGCGTCATGTCACGCGCCGAAATGGACGCGGGCACAAAAACGCCGCTAATGTGAACATGCACGGCGTGATGACGGGGACGCAGGCGTCATTACGTTTGGCGCCAAAGTACCCCTTTAAAAGGACGCTCAGGGAAAGGCTCTGTGCTTGTTGATAATTTAACCTGCTCCTGAACTTTTGAACCCTGACTTCTTGATTCTGGTTTTGACTCGGCTCTGGATATCGACTTTCGACTGAACTCCGCCTGCATTTGACCCCTGCCTGCTTATCCGTTACGACTGAACTCTGCCTGCATCTGACCTCAGCTTGCTTTCCCGATAACGACTGAACTCCGCCTGCACCGACCACGGCCTGCCTTCCGACTATTCTTCTGCCTACTCCCTCTGATTACTTGTCTGCTACAGCTGGTGACACTCCTGCTGGACTTCGTTCTCCTCACATCTGGACTCTGGACAGGTGAGGCCTGACATGAGGTCAACTATGACATCGGAAATAGAGAATTGTTGGCTATTAAATGGGCCTTTGAGGAATGGCGGCATCTGCTGGAGGGAGCAAAACATGTGATCACGGTCTATACTGATCATAAAGATCTTCTGTACATTGAGTTGGCCGGTAGATACTCTCTCTGGGAAGTTGTTCGTTCCACAGTAGTTAAGGGAACACGTGTTAAAGGAGGTTCACGATTCTAAGATGGCGGGGCATCCGGGCATTACTAAGAAGCTGTCTCTGTTATCCCTCTATGTCTGGTGGCCTTCTTTCAAACAGGATGCAAAGTCTTTTGTTAACTCATGACCGATCTGCCAAAATCATCTCATAACTCTTCCCAGGGTCTGTTAATTCCTTTACCTATTCCAGAGAAACCTTGGTCCCGTCTTTTAATGGACTTCATTGTGGATTTGCCCCCTTTCCAAGGGAAGACTGTGATTTGGGTGGTGGATAGGTTCAGTAAGATGGGCCATTTTATTCCCCTTCCACACCTCCCTTCTGCTAAAACCTTGGCTGATCTATTCATTACTCACATTTTTAAGTTACATGGTTTTCCTGAAAATATTGTTTCTGACAGGGAGGTTCAGTTTGTCTCTAAGTTTTGGCGTGCTTTCTGTTCTTTGGTAGAGATTGAGTTATCTTTTTCCACTGCTTATCACCCCCAAACCAATGGTCAAACTGAAAGGGTGAACCAATCTCTTGAGCAGTATCTCAGGTGTTATGTGTCTGATAATCAGTTCTCATGGTCTGAACTGTTACCCTGTACCTACTGCTAACTCTTCTGTAGAACAATTTGCTAAGGTTTGGTCTCAGGTGCATGACTCTCTTGCTGCAGCTACATCTGCTCAAAAGAAAGATAAATCCCGTAGGGAAGCACCCCAGTATAAGACTGGAGACTCAGTGTGGTTATCCACCAAACATATTAAGTTGAAGGTTCCCTCTCCCAAACTCTGTCCCAAGTTCATAGGTCCATACCCCATCACTGCAATAATTAACCCATCCTCTGTTTGTCTTCAGTTACCTGCTAATTTTAAAATTTCTAATTCTTTTCATGTCTCCCTCTTGAAACCTGCCACTCATGTTCGTCATTTGTCTGTTCCTCCCCCAGTATTGGTTGAAGGTCAGCCTGAATTTGAGATCCAAGTGTTCCTCGATTCCTGCCTCATACGAGGTAAGCTTCAATATCTTACAAAGTGGAAGGGCTTTGGTCCTGAGGAGAACTCTTGGCTGACCGCCTCAGGAAGCAATTCCACACCAAATTTCCTGGTAAGCCTGGGGGTCCAGTGGCCCCCCCTAGAGAGGGGGGTATTGTAACAAAATCTAACCCTGGTGGTCTAGTGGGGGGACGGCAGGGATGCCCGCCACGTCCAGCTTCTGCGCCGCAGGCTCAGTTTCCCATGGGCGCGTGTCTCCTTGTGACTTAAAGGCGCAGACGCACTGACGTCAGTGCACAATGGCCCGAAATTTAAAAGGTACTTAAAGTGACAGTTTCTTTTTACACATTGCCCGTTATAGGAGTTTGTTCCTGGTGCTTCTTGCTATTCTGTTTTTTGAACCTGTTTTGATTCCTGTTGTGACCCCTGCCTGGCTTTTGATGATTCTGACTTCTGGATCCTGACCCCTGCCTGAATACTGACTACCTCTTCTGATTCACCCTCTGATTGACTTCCTGGTTTGACCCTTGCCTGCCTGACTACGTTTATTCTCTGCCTGCCCCGACCTGGCCTGATCTGACAACTCTTTTGCCTGAACGCCTTGTACTACGACCTTCTGCCCAAAGCCGTGCCCTCTGCCTATCCAGAATCTATAGCCTTGCACCTCTCATTTAAGTCCTGGTGGCATCCAAGTAGCTAAGGTCTCCTCCCGAGGACAAAGACGGTCACACTACAGGTGAAGCACGAGCCAAGACCAGGGTGCTTAGCATTTGTTCTGGTGTTGGGTGCCGACCGTTACAGTGGGATTACATGTGTAAATGGAATTATGCATATCAGTGAGTGGGATTACATGTATGAGTGGGATTATGCATATGAGTGAGTGGGGTTACATGTAGGAGTGAGTAGGATTACACATACTTAAAGGAGAAGGAAAGGTTAAAACAAAGTAAGCCTTATCAGAAAGGTCCATCTAAATATACCAGTAAACCCCCAAAGTAATGTTGCTCTGAGTCCCCTGTCAAAAGAAACACGGCATTTCTTTCCTTCTATTGTGTACACATGGGCTTCTGTATGAGACTTCCTGCCTTCGCCTTAAACCTCATTGCCCTGGGCAAGAGCATGCTCAGTTTGCTCCTCTCCCCCCACCCCTCCCTTCTCTACTGTAATCTGAGCCAAGAGCAGGGAGAGACTCAGGCAGGAAGTGATGTCACACCACATTAATACTGCAGCTCCTATCCTAAACAAACAGAGTTTCTAGAGCTTTTTACTCAGGTATAGTAAAACATTCTACAGAATAAATATAGCATTCTAGCTTGCACTATTGCAGCTCATCTATTCGCAATAAAATGCCTCCGTAGCTTTCCTTCTCCTTTAATAAAGTTACATTACAAAACAAAACTTCTGTAAGGGAATCTTACCCTGGTGGTATAGTGGGGGGATGGCAGGGATGCCTGCCGACCCCTCGGCGGGGACGCCCGCCGCATCCTTCGGTTCCTCGGTGCACTGCTCTAGGGTGCACGCTCGCACCTCTTCCTGGATTTTGTGCGCATGCGCGCTGACATGATGACGTCAGCGCGCAGTGGCGCGAGATTCAAAATAGTATTTAAAGGGATTCCAGTTTGTATTCAGTGCCCGTGATAGGATTTGCTTCCTGGTACCTTGTACCTTGTGCTGAAAAGCTTCTTGTCTGTTTTGATTCCTGTGTTTGACCTTTGCCTGGCTGTTTGACTACTCTGATCTCTGGAACCCGACCTTTTGCCTGAAACCGACCTTGATTCTGGTTCACCCTCCTGTTTGAAGTTCTGGTTTGACCTCTGCCTGTTATTTGTCTCCGAATCTGCCTCAACCCTTCTGATTGACTACCCGGTTTTGACCCTTTGCCTACCTGACGATCCTAGCTATCTGGCTGCCTCGACCCAGCCAGTCTGACCACGAATCTGCCTTATCCTATTGTACCGCGACCTTCAGCCTCAACTGACTCTAGCAACTGTCGTGCCCCTTTGCTTGCCAGGACTCTTCGCCTTGCTCCTCTAGTAAAGTCCAGGTGGCATCTGAGTACGCTGAGGGCTGGTCACACTACTGGTGAAGCTGAGCCGAGACAAAGGAGCTTGGCACTAGTTCTGGTTTAGGGTGCCGACCGTGACAACTTCTGAGCAAGGTCAGTGGCGTAACTAGATATTACTGGGCCCCACAGCAAATTATTTTTCAGGCCCCCAAAATGTTTAGAGGTTGACTTGTTTCTCCAATATTTATTGAAATTGTATATGAATTAGGGCCTCGTGGGGCCCCTATACCTCCTGGGCCCCCCTGCAGCCGCAGGGTCTGCTTCCTCTATAGTAACGCCCCTGAGCAAGGTCATCAGGCGTGGCTGGATATACAAATATAATACACAAAAGCCATGAATATCTTGTAAATTATATCCTTATAAACAGTGAGTTCTGATGTCATCAGTTATAAACGGTGAGTTCTGATGTCATTTCAGTCACATGACTCATTGAAATTTGTGTATTATAATAAATAAAGTACCCCCAGTTGTAATATATGAGGATATTAGAAGTTACCTCAGAGTTCCATGGCCTTGTGTTTTTATATGGTCATGAAACTCCTCAGTTACTTATAATATCCTTATATTTTACAAGAGGGGGTACTTTATTCACTATATAAATGATGATGTAGTTGATAGAAAATGGCCGCCTGGTTGAAGCAGATTTTGCATTCAGGAAAACACTACAGTGCAGGCTAACAGAGGGGAAAAATACAATGATGACAATGATGTATTTTGTGTGGGGAATATGTGCCCAATGTAATGACATGGTGAGGGTTTATAGAATTTACATGTCCATTAATGTATGTGCTTATTTGCATAGTAAAAATTTGTTAGATTTGGGATATGCTGGGTATTTTTGAGACTCCCAAGTAATGCACACAAGATAGCAGCCAATGCAAGGGAGAAATTAAACAATGGCCTTTGAATTTATGTGACTGCTTACAAGTGCACAAGCAACCAATGAATTACAAGGGGAGGGCAGTATCAATGTCCAATAAGAACCAAGTAAGGGCAAAGCCTGAGAGTGATGATGTAATCATATAGGAAGTGCGGGTTTAAAACAGACCACTCGCATCCTTCAGAAAACTGATCAGAGAGACAGGAGAAGGACAGATTTAAATGGTATATAAACTAGCTTTTACAATTACTTTTTTACATTTGTTGACGGCACCTGGTCTGTCTGACCTTGCTTGAACTGCGCCTGTACCGACCCGGCCTGTTTGACCACGCTATTCCGTTATGGCTTTCTGTCCAAAATCCTTGGTAAACAATCGTGCCCCGTTGCTCGTCAAGAACTGTTGCTAGGCTCCTCCCTTATTAAGACCTGGCGGCATCCGATTAGCGGAGGGCTCCTCCCGAAGTGAAAGGCGGCTGTTACAGGTGGAAGCAGAGCCAAGACAGGGAGCCTAGCACTTATTCTGGATTTTGGGTGCCGATTGTGACAAAACAGATATAGAAAAGGCAAATATGCTAAATCAGTTCTTTTCTTCATTGAATACAATAGCGTAAGAGTTCCCAGACCCACTTCATAGCTGCATTGTTGCCTCAGATCAATCTAGTCAGTGGCTGACTTAGGATATGATTCATAAAACTTTAATAAAAATTAATGTAAACAAGGTGCCAGGGCCAGATGGCATACACCCCGGGTTTTCTCATTTGTTTTAATCTGGTATGGTACCTATGGATTGAAGAAAAGCTGAGGTCATTCCAATATTTAAAAAGGGATTACTATCTCAGCCTGGCAATTATAGGCCAGTAAGTTTGACATCTGTGGTGGCCAAAATATTTGAAGGCTTGTTAAGGGATCACATTCAAAATTTTGTCCTAGTGAATGGCATTATGAGCAGCAATCAGCATGACTTTATGAAGGATAGGTCATGTCAGACAAATTTGATTGCTTTTTATGATGAGGTAGGTAAGATGCTGGACCAGTGGGGGAGCAGTAGATGTGATCTATTTGGATTTTGCCAAAGTGTTTGATACCGTGCTCCACAAATGACAGCTGTTGGGCATAATGAAGACATTTGCACATGGATAGGAAACTGGCTACAGGATCAGGTACAGAGGGTGGTTGTTAATGGTACATTCTCTACTTGGAGTGAGGTTCTTAGTGGGGTCCCTCAGGGCTTGGTATTGGGCCCACTTTTATTTAACTTGTTCATTAATGACTATGGGGAGGGTATTGTAGTTTTGTAGTGTTTGCAGATGACACAAAACTATCCAGTCCAATGAATTCCATCCAGGATGCAGCATCCTTGCAACAGGATATTGACAAACTGGCAATCTGGGCAGCTAAGTGGCAAATGAGATTCAATGTTGATAAATGTAAAGTCATGCACCTGGGATGTAAAAATATCCAAGAAACGTATACCCTTAATGGAACTGCACTAGGCAAATACATAATGGAAAAGAACCTTGGAGTCTTTGTTGATCATAAACTTGGCTGTAGCAAGCAATGTCAGCAGCATCAAGGGCAAATAAGACCTTAAACTGTATTAAAGGGGGCATAGATTCACGGGAGGAGGGGGTCATTCTTCCACTGTATAAAGCACTGGTAAGGCCCCATCTTGAATATACTGTACAGTTCTAATCTCCAGTGGTCAAACAAGACATTACTGAATTAGAGAGGGTCCAGAGAAGGGCAACTAAGCTAGTAAAAGGTATGGAAAATCTTAGCTATGAGGAAAGACTGGCCAAATTGGGGTTGTTCACATTGGAGAAGATGCACTTAAGGTTGATATGATAACTATGTAAAAATATATAAAGGGATCATGTAATAATATCACAAATGCTTTATTTACCAGTAGGTCATTCCAGCTAACGCAAGGTCACCCATTCCAATTAGAAGAAAGGAGGTTTCGCCTAAATATTCAGAATGGCTTTTTATAGTAAGAGCTGTGAAGATGTGGAATTCTCTCCCTGAATCAGTTGTACAGGCTGATAAATAAGATAGCATTAAGAAGGGTTTGATGGCTTTTTAGCAAGTGAGGGAATACAGGGTTATGGAAGATAGCTACAAGATAGTACAAGATAGTACAAGTTGATCCAGGGACTAGTCCGATTGCTATTTTGGAGTCAGGAAGGAATTTTTTCCCCCTCTGAGGTCATTTGGAGAGCCTTCCTCTGGATCAACTAGCAGTTAGGCAGGTTAAAATAGTTGAAAGGTTGGACTTGATGGACGTGTGTCTTTTTTTTAAACCTAACTTACTATGCTACTATGCTATGCTACTTGGAGTAAGGTTCTTAGTGGGGTTCCTTTGGTCAGCTAAGTGGTAGATAAGATTCAATGTTGATGAATGTAAAGTCATGCATCTGGGATGTAAAAATATGCAATTTTGCTACCTGCCCAAATACCTCTCCTGCTGGACAGAGGTGGTTGCTTCCTTATAGCAGGCACATGAACAATGCCTGTTTCTCAAACCAGGGACACGTTGACGCCTTTCACTACCCTCCCTCAGGCAGACTCACCAGGGGGCTCACACAGACCTGGCACAGGTATCCACAGCAATTCAATCCTCAGACTGGGCTCTAAAGCTTTCCTAGCCAAGCACACAAAATGTGCTTAAATCTTCAGGGCATGTTTCCAACACGATCCACAGTCTGAGCACAACAAAGCTCCTGTTACTTGCATCCATCTCCAGGCATTTTTTATTGGGGTCTTGTTATCCGTGCGCCCACACAGGGCATCCCCACCGATGTGGTTTTGCCATTTTTAAGCTCACAAAGCTTGGGTTCCCATACCCCAAGCCCCTCAGGGCCACTCAAATTCCTTAAGCTCCTTGCATCTTAGCTGCAGTCCTGCACTTCTGACTGGCATGAAATCAGGAAGTAGACTAAACTGAGCACTTGGCTGTTCAGCTATATGAATAAGTTACGCAACAGTGATACCTTTTGGCCAAAACCAGGAATCTGCCAGGGCACACTGCATTAGGGACAAAGGGATTCACGCCATCTCCGATATCCGATTTAGGTTCAGCGCTTAGCTGGCCAGACAGTGGATTTCCAACCATGCTGTATTTTTAGGACCATAGGGGAACTTAACCCTATGGGTCCCTACACAAATATTGGCAGTCAGCGGCATTAAGGGCAAACAAGGTCTTGAACTGTATTAAAAGGGGCATGGATTCACAGAAGGATGGGGTTATTCTTCTACTGTACAGTGCACTGTTAAGGCCCTATCTAGAATATGCTGTACAGTTTTGGTCTCCAGGGCTCAAACAGAACATTATTGAATTAGAGAGGGTCCAGGCAACTAAGCTGATAAAAGGTATAGAAAATCTTAGCTATGAGGAAAGACTGGACAAGTTGAGGTTGTTCACGCTGGAGAAGAGGCGCTTAAGAGGGATATGATACCTCTTAAAGGGGATCATAGAATAATCTCTATAATGCTTTATTTACCAGTAACACAAGGTCACCCACTGCGATTAGAAGAAAGGAAGTTCCTATTAAATATTCCAAAGTGTTTTTTACAGTGAGAGCTGTGAAGATGTGGAATTCTCTCCACGATCGGTCAAACAGGCTGATACATTACATAGCTTTAAGAAGGGGTTAGATGTCTTTTTAGCAAGTAAGCAAATACAGGGTTATGGAAGATAGCTCATAGCAGAAGTTGATCCAGTGACTAGTCCGCCATTTTGGAAGGAAATTTTTCCTTCTCTGAGGCAAGTTGAAGAGGCTTTGAATGGGGTCTTTTGCCTTCCTCTGGATCAACTAGCAGTTAGGCATGTTAAAATAGAGTTAAAAGGTTGAACTTGATGAACGTGTGTCTTTTTTTGGTCTAACTTACTATGTTACTATGTTTGTAAATATGCTAAATGACAACTTTTTTATTTCAGTTAGTTTAAGAACCTACTAGGAATGACTCTCTTTTGGACCTGGTAATAACTAATAATACTGAACTCATCTTTAGCATTTGCATGGGTGAGCATTTAGGGATAGTGATAATAACATGGCCTCCTTTGAGATTATGTTGCAGAAACAACTCTATAAGGGAGTAAATAAAACACTAAACGTTGCCAGCATCTCTGCAACATATTTACTGGGTAAGGATTTTCAAAGGGTTAAACACAGACGAAAAATGGGATGTCTTTAAAATGCTGCTTAATAAATATACATGTCAGTATATTTCCCTTGTAAGCAAGGGACATCATCACAAAGCAAACCTTTGTGATTTGACAGAAGTGTTGGTGTTGAGTTTATTTGCAATGTAAACTGTGTAATATAGGAATAAAAACTACACCATAAAAATCATGATAGAATTATTTTAAGTTAAGGCATTTTGGCCTGCAACATAGTATTTGTACTTGGATAGAGAACTGGCTGAACCATAGATTACACAGAGTGGTAGTAAATGAAACATTTTCTAATTAGGCCTTTGTTGTTAGTGGAGTACAGCAGGGGTCTGTGTTTGGTCCTTTGCTTTTCAACTTGTTTATTAATTGTCAAGGCCCGAAGGCTAAGGTTGGAGTTGCAGACCAAGGAGGAAGCTGTAGACTCCAAAACACAGTTCACAGTAACAAGGAGTTTAGAAGAAGAGTAGTCAAATCCAGGCAAAGGTCAGTTCGGGCAGCAAGGTTCTTAGTCAGGATACAGGCCGAAGTCAAGATCAGGAATCACAATAGCAATATAACACACCCAGGAACACAACAAAGTTGAACCTTTAATCAGGCAATGACTGCAGGCCTCTGGCGTCCTTTTATGGCAAGTTATCGCAACTAAACGTGTGCAATAACATCACGCATCACACGCTGAAGTTGCCAGTTGACACCAGACGTTTTGACACTGGTGTCATGACGCTGCACCCGGATTGGCGCGCTGCCATCCGACATCCACGTGGTTCCCCCTGGGAGGCACCATTTTGGGGAAGATGACGACAGGGAAGGAAGTGACGGCGAGGACTCCTTACAGTACCCCCACCTCCGTGGGGGCCTCTGGACCACCAAGACTGGGTTTTAAAGGAAATCTCTTATGGAATCTTCATACAAGAAATGGAGTGTGGATGTCAGAATGTTTAAACAATGGAATTCCTCTGGTCTAAAACCTCTCCACTCCACCAAGTATTGAAGGGAACCTCTGGAAATGAGAGAATCCAAGATCCTCTCCACTTCAAACTCTTTATGACCATCTACGGGGCAGGAAAAGATTAAGAATGACCAAACATTGCAGGCTTAAAGGACCAGTAACATCAGAATTTTTTTTAACAAAAACAAACACCAAGAAAAAAATATACTTTAAAATCACAAGTCTTTATTAAGAAATAACTTACCAAAACTCCACTTCCTGTCCTCTTCAAAAAAGGCGATACGGCGACCATCCATCCTACAGCACTCCACTCGCGGTATCAGCACTAGTCAGAGCGCCCAGTTTGCGCACCGCATTACAGGTGCTACCATACCATCTTAGCAGATGTAAGCGGCAGCAGGAGAAAACTTTTCCCACCGGGATTGGATGGAGTGCGGCTGTATGTGCACTCCACTGGGTGCCAGGTATCTGTCACTATACTCTACTTGGATCCCCTGTATCACTTATCCAGTGCACAGCAGCACCATAAACTATTCACAAGTGGATCCCATCGCGCACACAATAAACTCCATGCATTCCGGCAAGTCTCCGTCTCGCTAGGTCTTCATCCACATGCAGCCCAATAAATCCCACTTATTCGTGCCGTGGCTGCAGCTAAGGGGCATGGATGAAGACATGCCTGTACACAACGTGCCCACTTCACTCTCCCAGAACCTGTCCCAGTGCGGCTGCGATGCTGCTTCAGAAGGTTGAGAGGACTGGGCTGAGCCGGAGCCGCCCCTAGCAATGTCTCCCAGGGAAGAAGCTCATGCCTTGGCCTGTGTGAGCGCTATCCCGGCGGCTTCCCAGCCGCATGGTGTCAGTGAATAGCAAGGGTGGAGAAATCGAGTGCTGCAGAATGGATGGTTGCTGTATCGCCTTTTTTGAAGAGGACAGGAAGTGGAGTTTTGGTAAGTTATTTCTTAATAAAGACTTGTGATTTTAAAGTATATTTTTTTCTTGGTGTTTGTTTTTCTTTGTAAACTAACAAAAAAAATGTTTTCATGTTACTGGTCCTTTAAGAAGGGACACATGAAACACATTCGGTATCCGCATCTCTGATGGTAACTAAAGACGAACTGCTACTGGATTGACGAGTTTGATTATGGGAAAAGGACCAATGAATTTGGGACCCAGTTTAGGGGAGGGAATTTTGAGGTGGGTGTTCTTGGTAGTGTCAGGGGGCCTATCGGGTCCCAGCAGCAGTGTTTCTCCCAAGACCATTCTTGAGGGCCAAAGCCCTTCCACTTAATGAGAAACTGGAGAGAATTCCTGGAGGATCTGGAATCCAAGATTTTTTCCACCTCATACTCCTGTTGACCATCCACAGAGATGGATGTAGGAGGACCTTTTCCGAAGGGCATCACAAAGTATTCATAATGCCCATCCCAAGTGTTGAATGCCGTCTTCCAGTCGTCCCCTTCACGGATGCAGATGAGATTGTATGCCCCGCGTAGATCCAATTTGGTGATAATCTTAGCCCCTTTCAATTGGTCAAACAGTTCTGTGATGAGAGGCAAGGGGTATTGGTTTTTAACTGTAATTTTATTAAGTCCATGGTAGTCAATACAGGGATGTAGACCACAATCCTTCTTCTCCACTAAGAAGAAACCAGCCCCTGCCGGAGAGGTAGAGGGACAAATAAATCCCCGCTGGAGATTTTCTTGGATATAGTCTTTCATGGCGGAAGTTTCCGCAGGAGAGAGGGGATAAGTATGACCTCTAGGGGGCATGGTTTCTGGAAGAAGATTGACGGGACAGTCGTAGTGACGATGAGGAGGGAAGAATTCCTCAGACTTTTCACAAAAGACAACACTGAACTCCCTGTAGAATGTCAGCAGGGACTGAAGATCTGCCGAAGAGATGGTCACGCCATGGAGGGGAGAAGCGGGTGGACAATGTTCTTGACAAAATGGACTCCAACGAGAAATCTGATTGGAGGACCAATCTATGGAAGGATTGTGCAGACGTAACCACGTTAATCCCAACACCACAGGAGAGGAGGGACAGGAAATGATGAGGAATGCCAATTTCTCAGAGTTGTTGATTGCCCACATCATCACATCAGAGAATTTTTTAGAAAAAAAGGCATAAGGGTGAAGTTTCCCATAGTGACATAGTAACATAGTAAGTTAGGTTGAAAAAAGACACACGCCCATCAAGTTCAACCTTTTAACTTTTTTTTAGCCTGCCTAACTGCCAGTTGATCCAAAGGAAGGCAAAAAACCCATCTGAAGCCTCTCCAATTTGCCTCAGAGGGGGAAAAAATTCCTTCCTGACTCCAAAATGACTAGTCCCTGGATCAACTTGTACTATGAGCTATCTTCCTTAACCCTGTAATCCCTCCCTTGCTAAAAAGCCATCCAACTCCTTCTTAAAGCAATCTAATATATCAGTCTGTACAACTGATTCAAGAATCAGCTGTACAGACATCGCTGAGTTGTCTTTGGGAAAGAACTGCACCAGCACCCACATCAGAGGTGTCGACTTCAATGAAGAAAGGGAGAAGAGGATCTGGATTTTTGAGCGCGGAAGAAAAATACTTTTTCAATGACTGAAATGCTTCCCTTGCTTGTGGAGTCTAGCAGTTAGGCTTCCCACCTTTGCAGATGAGGGCCAGGATTGGAGCAATTCTAGAAGAAATGCCTTTGATGAACTGCCTATAATATTTGGCAAAGCCGATGATTCTTTGAATGGTTCTGGTACTCGTAGGAAGTAGCCACTCTGGAATCGCAGAGATTTTTGCTGGATCCATCTCAAAGCCTACTGGGGATATGATGTAACCCAGAAACTGAATCTTAAAGGTTTCAAAAGAGCATTTTTTTAGTTTGGTGAAGAGTGCGTTCTTTCTTAGACAAGATTCTTGGAAAAGATGAGTATATCGTCCAGATAAACTACTACACCGAGTCCAAGTAAGTCTCTGAAAATCTCATTTACAAACTCTTGGAAGACTGCGGGCGCATTGCAGAGTCCAAATGGCATGATAAGATACTCGTAAAGACCATCACGAGTATTGAAAGCAGTCTTCCACTTGTCGCCTTCCCAGATTCGGATTAAGTTGTATGCACCCCTGAGATCCAATTTAGTGAAAAGACAGGCCCCTTTGAGTTGATCAAACAGTTCAGAGATAAGGGGTAGCGGGTCATGATTCTTCGAGGTGATTTTATTAAGACCTCGATCATCGATGCAAGGTCATAAACTGCCATCTTTTTTTCTGCACTAAAAAGAAGCCGGCCGACGCTGGAGAAGAGGAAGAACGAATGAATCCGCGCTGAAGGTTTTCTTGGATGTAGCTCTTGTTTCAGATGGTGAAAGCGGATATGTTGACCACGAGAAGGCATGGTACCGGGAAGTTGACTAATCGGGTAATCGTAGGGTCGATGAGGGGGGAAGGGTCTCTGCAGACTTTTTAAAAAATACATCAGTCCTAATAAGCCAGGGGAAGAGAGTGAAGATTTATTGAAGCACAATACATTTTCTGTAGTACATTAGATGCTAAACAATTCTGATGGCAGTAAGGGCTCCAATGGGATATCTGGCTTTCGGACCAATTGATAGTAGGATTGTAGAGATGAAGCCAGGGCAGCCCCAAGACTACAGGCATAGAAGGACAGTTAATAATGAGAAAAGAAAGTTTTTCTACATGCAGTGCTCCAACCGTAACAGAAAGTTCCTGTGTGGCATGAGATATATAGGCCATGGATATCGGTCTGTCGTCAATCGCCAGGACCCGTAGAGGGATCGACAAGGGGTGCAGAGGAATATTGTGGAGAACAGCAAATGACTGGTCAAGGAAGTTCCCAGCCGCTCCGGAGTCTAGGAAATCTTGAGTCATGATCCTCTTAGACGTGACTTGAAACTGTACAGGGAGCATAAACCGGTGAGAAGATTGGTGGGGAAAGGGATCAATTCCGCCCAGATGAGTCTCCCCAAACTTACCTAGGCATGGAAGTTTCCCTGCTTCACTGGACAATTATAAGCGAAGTGGGCTTTGCCCCCACAATACAAGCACAACCCAGTAGTACGTCTCCACAGTTTCTCTGACAAGTGGGCTCCCCCAATTTGCATGGGTTATTTAGAAGAGGTAGATGGGGAAGGAGCAGGTGTACTGGAGAGAAACAGCCTCTGAAAGCATGGAGCCAACAAGGGTTGAAATTTCCTGATTCTTTCCTTGTCAGACTGGTGCTCCCGCATTTTGATATCTATCTGAAAGGGATACTGTCATGGAAAAACATGTTGTTTTCAAAACGCATCAGTTAATAGTGCTACTCCAGCAGAATTCTGTACTGAAATCCATTTCTCAAAAGAGCAAACAGATTTTTTTATATTCAATTTTGAAATCTGACATGGGGCTAGACATTTTGTCAATTTCTCAGCTGCCCCTGGTCATGTGACTTGTGCCTGCACTTCAGGAGAGAAATGCTTTCTGGCAGGCTGCTGTTTTTCCTTCTCAATGTAACTGAATGTGTCTTAGTGAGACATGTGTTTTTACTATTGAGTGTTGTTCTTAGATCTACCAGCCAGCTGTTATCTTGTGTTAGGGAGCTGCTATCTGGTTATCTTCCCATTGTTCTTTTGTTTGGCTGCTAGGGGGGGGAGGGAGGGGTGATATCACTCCAACTTGAAGTACAGCAGTAAAGAGTAATTGAAGTTTATCAGAACACAAGTCACATGACTTGGGGCAGCTGGGAAATTGACAAAATGTCTAGCCCCATGTCAGATTTCAAAATTGAATATAGAAAAATCTGTTTGCTCTTTTGAGAAATAGATTTCAGTGCAGAATTCTGCTGGAGCAGCACTATTAACTGATTCATTTAGAATTTTTTTTTTCCCATGACAGTATCCCTTTAATGACCAGAGCAATAATCCTTGGTTATTTTCAAAAACGGGCATTGGTTTGGGCAGTCTCTCCCTCTTAAAAACCGCAAAAGCAAGTGGCAGGGAAGGATTTAGCCCACAGGTTGAAACCAAGGCACAGGAGATATTTACTCCAAGTAATGCTATTAAGCAGAGAGGTAAAAGACCTTTTATACTATGACCAGAGGTAAACAAGTTAGGGACCACCGTGTGGGGTTTACCTTGACGTGGTATGGTGGCTTATCAATTTTATGATCATAACTTTGTAACTAAAAAACCCTGTTTTTAAAATACATGCACTTGCATATTTATTGAATTACTTAGACAGGGCATCAGGGAATGTGCATTGATTAACTGGCCAGGTCAGAAGCACTTCCATTGTACCTAAATATATTAAAATTTAGCCTTAGGTGTGCACCCACAATCCCCCTTTTTTGTATTAGAAAGTCCTTGGTAAAAGGTAGCATGGTAGGCCTCATTGTTCAGATTTGTCTCAGCCGCAAGGGTACTGAAGTCTATAGCATATTCGCTGGCACTCCAACTCCCTTGACGAATTTGCAGCAGTAGTAACCCAAACAAGTGCATCAAAGACTGTGTGTAAAGATTGCAGAAAAACGTTGCCATCTTGAATGAGCGGGGAGTTCTTCTCCCACAAGGGGGATGCCCATTCCAGCGCTTTCCCTTCAAGGCGAGTAATTATGTACCCCACTTTGGCTCGTTCGGACACATATTGTTCAGGCTGTAGCTCGAATTGTATCAGGCATTGGTTTACAAATCTGGGGATCTCCACTGTAGCGAGGAGGGGCTGGAACTCTGGGCTCCTGGCCAGGAGATGGAACGACAGGCGGTGTAGCTGATGCAGAGGTTGCCGGTGGGGTATCCAAAAGCTTGTTCAAAATGGCTTCCAAAGCTTGGCCAAAATGGGTCTGCTGTTCCTAATAGGATTCCATACGGGAGGCCAGCCCGCAGAACGCCCTTCCAAAATCTGCGTGAGGTTGAGTTCCTCAGAGGGGTCCGATTATACTGTCAAGCCCCGAAGGCGGCTCAGGTTGGAGTTGTGGACCAAGGAGGAAGCTGTCGACTCCAAAACACAGTTTGCGGTAACAAGGGGTTTAGAAGAAGAGTAGTCAAATCCAGACAAAGGTCAGTTCAGCAAGGTTCTTAGTCAGGATACAGGATCAAGGAATCACAATAGTCAAGATCAGGAATCAAGATCAGGAATCACAATAGCAATATAACACGCCTCTGGCGTCCTATTACAAGTTTTCGCACCAAAACATGCGTGATGATGTCACGCGCCACACGCTGACGTTGCGCGTTGACACCGCATGTTTTGACGCTGGTGTCATGACACTGCGCCCAGATTGGCACGCTGACTTTGCTCATTGACACCGCATGTTTTGACGCTGGTGTCATGACGCTGGGCCCGGATTGGCGCGCTGGCGTCCAACGTCCACGTAGTTCCCCCTGGCCACCACCATTTTGGGGAAGATGCCGGCAGGGAAGGAAGCACCGGCGAATGCTCCTTACATTAATGACCTGGAGGTGGGCATTGAAAGTGATGTTTCTATTGTTGCTGATGATGCTAAATTGTGCAGAATTAGCATGCAGGATGTTGCCACTATGCAGAGTAATTTGACAAGTAAACTTTTATTGTCATCTCAGCAGTATATGAATACACAGTGAGAAGAGTCGACGTGGCTCCAGCTAGTACAGATATCAGAGGTAGTCCAAAGTGTGAAACTGTGAAACAAAGTTCAGTTCAATGTTGATAAATGCAAGGTTATGCACTTTGGCAGAAATAATATCAATGCAAGTTATACGCTAAATGGCAGTGTGTTGGGGATTTCCTTAATTGAGAAGGATCTAGGGGTTTTTATACTGTAGATAACAAGTTCTCTTATTCATTCTGTGGCTACTAAAGCAAATAAAGTACTGTCTTGCATAAAAAATGGTATTAACTAAAAGGGGTTGTTCACCTTTACATGTACTTTTAGTATGATAATAAAGTACTGTCTTGTATAAAAAATAGCATTAACTTAAAGGTGTTGTTTACCTTTAAATTTACTTTCAGTAGAGAGTGATATTCTGAGACAATATGCAATTGGTTTTGTTTTTTTATTATTTGCGGTTTTTGAGTTATTTAGCTTATTATTCAGCAGCTCTCCAGTTTACAATTTCAGCAATCTGGTTGATATGGTCCACATTACCCTAGCAACCATACATTTATTTGAATAAAACACTGGAATATGAATAGGAGAGGGTCTGGATAGAAAGATGGGTAATAAAGCAAACACAATACATTTGTAGTTTTACAGAGCATTTGTTTTTTTAGATGGGGTCAGTGACCCTCTTTTGAAAGCTGGAAAGAGTCAGAAGAAGGCAAATAACTTAAAAACTATAAAAAATAAATAATGAATGCCAATTGAAAAGTTGCTTAGAATAGACCACTGTCTTTTTATAGTTATGAAGCAACATAGGTGTTTTTTTACAGTGAGGACAGTGAGGTTGTGGAATGCTCTGCAGGAGGATATTGTGATGGTTGATACTGTTAATGCCTTTAGAGCAGGGATCCCCAACCTTTAGAACCCGTGAGCAACATTCAGAAGTAAAAGGAGTTGGGGAGCAACACTAGCATGAAAAATGTTCTTTGGGTGCCAAATAAGGGCTGTGATTGGCCATTTAGTATCCCCTATGTGGATTGTCAACCTACATTGAGGCTCTGTTTGGCAGTGCACATAGTTTTTATACAACCAAAACTTGCCTCCAAACCTGGAATTTGAAAATAATCACCTGCTTTGAGGACATGGAGAGCAACATCCAAGGGGTTGGAGAGCAACATGTTGCTCACGAGCTACTTGTTGGGGATCACTGCTTTAGAGGGACTTGGATGATTTCTTGGACAAGCATAATACCCAAGACTACAGTGATACTAAAATCTACAATTAATTTAGATATTGGTAATATATAGTTTCGGTGGTTGTGTGTGACTTTGGTCTTGGTATAAGGCACTAAGTTTGCCCAGGAGCAGTAACTCATGGCAACCAATAAGATGCTTGCATTTAAACAGGTGACAAGTAGATTCTACCTGCTGATTGGTTGCTATGGGTTCCTTTTATAACATAACCCCAGTTGTCTTTTATTTATACTTGTTTGGCTTTACACACATTGTAAGGTCTCTTACCGTACTAATTGCAGCTCCAAGCCCACTACGCATGTGCAAGGTGCACTCCAGCACCGTGTGGAACCCAAATGTCCTTTGTGTTCCATCGCACATCAATTCAGACACGCACATCAAATTTAACGCAATGCTGCATCACAACACCTGCACAAACAATTTTGCTTCAGTGTTCGGTTATCAAGCTCTATACTTGCGCCTTGAGTATCCTTTGTATTTGACTCCTGTTTTGACTTGTGCCTGATTCTTGCTTGTGAACCTTTGGTTGTGGGTAACAAAGGCATCTATCTGGCTCGACTCCTGACACGTCTTCCAGGCTAAAGAGAAGAAGGACCATTCTGCTTTTTATCAGCATACAATTCAAAACCCAGTATCTATGATGGTATGGAGTACATTATAGTGCACATGGCATGGGTAGCTTGCACAGCTGGGATGGTGCTATTAAACCTTTCAATGTCAGATGATTATGTCACTTGTGGTGCTAGACAATATTTAAACATTTTGCCCTCTTTCACTTTAGGGCCCTTTCCTGGAGCGGATTTTGTTTACTTTGTTAAAAAAACATTTGTTAAAATGTTGATATAATTCTACAATTTAATAAAATATAGGCTTCTAAATATCTAAAAATAAAGTAAAATCATATTTTCCATAATTTTATGTACAAAAATACAATTGATTTGGAAAGTCCCCTGTCTCCTGAATGCACCAATACCATATATTTATAGATTTCTCACTTGTATAGAGTATAAGCCGAGTTTTTCAGCATCCAAAATGTGCTGAAAAAGTCTACCTCAGCTTATACTCGGGTCAGCGGTACCCGACCCGAGTAGCTGAGATTGCAGTCACTTTTAATCATTCCTATACCAACAGTTCACTTGGGGAGAGACTGCAATATCCCACAATGCCCTCTGTTGGTTATATGAAAGAATAACAGTGCGCCCTCTGTTGGTTATATGAAAGAATAACAGTGACTGCAATATCACACAGCGCCATCTGTTGGTTATATGAAAGAATAACAGTGACTGCAATATCACACAGCACCCTCTGTTAGTTATATGAAAGAATAACAGTGCGCCCTCTTTTGGTTATATGAAAGAATAACAGTGACTGCAAAATCACACAGCGCCATCTGTTGGTTGTATAAAAGAATAACAGTGCGCCATCTGTTGGTTATATGAAAGATTAACAGTGACTGCAATATCACACAGCGCCCTCTGTGGGTTATATTAAAGAATAACAGTGACTGCAATATCACACAGCACCCTCTGTTGGTTATATGAAAGAATAACAGTGCGCCCTCTGTTGGTTATATGAAAGAATAACAGTGACTGCAATATCACACAGCACCCTCTGTTGGTTATATGAAAGAATAACAGTGACTGCAATATCACACAGCACCCTCTGTTGGTTATATGAAAGAATACCAGTGACTGCAATATCACACAGCACCATCTGTTGGTTATATGGAAGAATAACAGTGACTGCAATATCCCAAAGTGCCCTCTGTTGGTTATATGAAAGATTAACAGTGACTGCAATATCACACAGCGCCCTCTGTTGGTTATACGAAAGATTAACAGTGATGGCAATATCAAACAGCACCCTCTGCACATGGTAGTGGGACAGTGGGACAGTGGGACAATGCACAAAGTAATCCATTTGGCAATTCTCTGTCACCATCAACTTTGCAAAGAAGTCCGGTTGATCGCTGGGGGGTCGCTTTGGCAGAATGTGCGCTGCTGGGAGACAGGGCTGTAGTTGTGTCTAGGCTTATACTAGAGTCAATAAGTTTTCCCAGTTTTCGTAGGTAAAATTAGGTACCTCGGCTTATACTCGGGTCGGCTTATACTCAAGTATATACGGTACTTTACATTTCAAGGCAAAAAAAACCACCAACAATAGGTTTACCCTAGAAAACTAATTTTTGGAAGGAAAGATTTTGGTCCATTTGATTTTGATGTCCAATGTGTATAGCTTTACCTGAGTAAGTGGCATGTAAAGGGCAAAAGCTGAAGATACCCCATATGCATAGCAAGTTACAAAAAAAGTATGATCAACCCAGAAAACCATATATTTTTTGGAAAGTACACATTCCCCTGACTAATAGTGTGACTATTGGATCGGGTATTTTTACTGCTAATCCCACTGTCAGATCAGTTATTTTGTTGTTTCACTGATTTGCGCACTTTTTGTGGTTTTATTACTTTTTATCCATGCATAGTTGTGCATTACATAGTCGTGCAGTTTGATGTAGAAAGCTGTATTTATTCATCAGAATGTGTACTTTCCAAAAATGGATGGTTTCCTGGGAGTGTCTTACAACACATTATATGCTTGCAAGGGGACTCTGTTTGCAGCAGCTGAATTGGCAGCCAAGAAAATAAAAATTTTAAGCCAAGACAAATTTTTACTGCGGAATTGCAATGTTAACGTTGCACTTCCGCAGTAAAATTTGCAAGGGCTTGCCCTGCAATTACAATCCTTGTGTGTCAGTGTGCTTCTTTTCTACTGGGGTTGTGTACCTTTCAGAAATGTATAGCTTTCTGGGGTGAGCGTACCTTTATCCCCTCATAAAATGCTAAAATTACATAAATGATCTTCATTTTGGGGCCCCTATATGCCACGTACTGAGGTAAGCCTATGCATATTGAGCATCAAACTGTTCAGCGGACCACAGGCATTCATATTTTGGGTGTTTTATCTTGGTACAGAATATTATGTGGGAGAAAAGATGCTGCAAATTGGAGGTCATCAATATTGCCAAATTTAGGAATGCTTTGTGGTTTGATACATTGGAGTAGAAAGACATGTCTACCCATTTTGAATTCAGCAAGATGTGTACTTTCCAAAAATATGTGGCTTTCTGGGGTGAGTGTACTTTTTTGTAGCTTTACCCCTCATAAAATGCTGTAAATGTGTTGATTTTGCAGTAGCTGTAATTACAGAAATGATAGCTCGTATGGGGTGTCTTCATTTTGGGGTGACTATATGCCACATAGCTAGGTAAACCTATTCATTTCAGGCATCAAACTGTTCAGCGGACCCTAGGCATTACTGTTTTATCTAGTTAGCTAATTATATGTGGGAGATATGATACTGCAGACTGAAAGCTTTGAGGTAAATTTCATACTTTTATAAAAAAAATAATACGTTTAGGAAAGAAATGCAACTAGGCAGTTTGGAATAGAAAGATATATTCCAAACTGCCAATATTTGGTATTGGTGCATTCAGACATGAACATGGAACTTTCCAAATCTGCTGTGTTTTCATGCATAAAATAAATTATGTTTCTGATATATGTGATTATATTATGGGAAACATGATTTTTTTAAAAAACATTTAGAGGTTTAGAAGCCTATATTTTGTTACAGAAGTGAAATACAATTACAAAAAACTAGCATATTAGGAAAGCTTATGTTGTCCTGAAAAAAAAAAGATTTATTGTTTCCCTGGGTAAACTGGAAGACCCACTCAGGAAAGAGCGCAAAATGTTCAAAAACGGTCTATCAGTAAAATACAAAATCAGCCAAATCTGCTTTCAGTGAAGGGGTTAAACCCCAATGCTAGTGAGGGGTGAAACTGACCCGTTTTGCTTCACCCAAAATGGCGAAAATGTATTGGTCTATTTTGCGGCAAAACTCAGCGAAATATTTCTCTCGTCACTACCTGATGCTGCTTCAAGCCCGAATTATTCAGATTATTGTACGAAACCCAGGGCAGATCATGATATCTTCCAATTGTAAATGGGACATTGCCATTTACTTTTACATGACCTCGGCAGTTTTGAGATGGAGTACTTTTTAATTCTGACTTTTAGCAGCATCTGGGTTTCATAAATCATGAATAAATTGTATTTTTTTTTACCTACGAAAAAATTGTGTTTTCTCTTTTAAAACTACGACCAGAAAAAATTGGTCTTAAATAAATAATCTTCTTAGAAGTTAACAGCAGATCCTAAAATCCAAGTGGATGCACAAGCTCCTAGAGTTTACATCCAAATATTCTGTAAAAGTAATATATGAGAGTGTTAACTGCAAGCTTTAACTCACACAATTTTCACTGTCACCATAAAGTTACAGTACCCCTAGCCCACTGTTTATAGGGTACAGATGGGGTGTTCTCAAGGTTACATTCATGTTACATAGTTACATAGTTAAATTGGGTTGAAAAAAGACAAAGTCCATCAAGTTCAACCACTCCAAATGAAAACCCAGCATCCATACACACACCCCTACCTACTTTCACATAAATTATATATATTGTGGTATGGTGACAAAAAGATCCCCAGTTTCCTGGGGAAAAGTGGTGATTGATGGAATGTATGTTGGCCCACGGATTCTCAGATATTGTTACTGAGGTGAGACCAGTAGTGCTGTTAGCAGAGAAACACTGTGGGGCAAATTTACTTATGGTCCAATATCGAGGGTTAATTAACCCTTGATATTCAACTGCCGAATTGAAATCCTTCGGCAATCCATCAAGAGGCCTTAGGCCCTATTTAGTACACCTGATGCTGAGCAGCAGTGCTGAATGTGTGTGAGACAAACTGCTGGTATTCTCAGCTTCAGGAGAGAAAGCAAAGCATTTGTTTTGTGTTAACCAGAAGGTTGGATTTTTCTGTTGAACTGCTGTTTCTCGGTTACCTTCCCCCTGCGAGGGGAAATTATTGCATCCACTGGAAAATAAACGCGGGCAGGAAGCCCTTAAACGGATCCTGGTGTGTGAAGTCTCCTCATTTGCAGCCTACCAGCGAGTGAACCCCCACAATACCCATACCTATACTAACTATAGAGTTTAGTATTACAATATTCTGTCTGTCCAAAAAATCATCCAAGCCATTCTTAAAGGCATTAACTGAATCAGCCATCACATCACCAGGCAGTGCATTCTACAACCTCACTGCCCTGACTGTGAAGAACCCCCTACGTTGCTTCAAATGAAAGTTCTTTTCTTGTAGGCGTGGCCTCTGGTATGGTGATCCCTGCTATTTGTCTATAATGTCCTCTAATGTACTTGTAAAGTGTAATCATGTCCCCTCGCATTCGCCTTTTTTCCAGAGAAAACAACCCCAACCTTGACCATCTACCCTCATAATTTAAGTCTTCCATCCCCTAACCAATTTAGTTGCACGTCTCTACAGCTCATTTATATCCCTCTTAAGGACTGGAGTCCAAATCTGCACTGCATACTCCAGATGAAGCCTCACCAGGGACCTATAAAGAGGCATAATTATTAATAAAAATGGTCATTAATAAACAAGTTAAAAAGCAAGGGACCTAGTACAGAGCACTGCGGTACTCCACTAACAACACTGGTCCAACTTGAAAATGTACCATTTACCACCACTCTATCTTTTAGCCTGTTCTCTATCCAGGTACAAATACTATGTTTCAGGTCAACATTCCTTAATTTAACCAGTAACCTTTTGTGTGGCACTTTATCAAATGCTTTAGAAAAGTCTAAGTAAATCACATCCACTGCCATCCCAGAATCGAGGTCCCTACTTACCTTCTCATAAAAAGAAATTAAGTTAGTCTGGCAAGATCTATTACACATAAAACCATGCTGGCACAAACTCATAGTTTTGTGATTTGCTATGAAGTCCAGTATCTTATCCTTTATTAACCCTTCGAAAAGCTTTCCTACTACTGACGTCAGACTAACTGGCCTATAGTTTTGAGGCTGAGAACGGGATCCTTTTTTGAATAGAGGCACCACATTAGCAATTCGCCAGTCTCTCGGCACTATGCCAGACCTGAAAAATTAAGTAAAGAGGTTTGGCAATCACAGAGCTAAACTCGCTAAGTACCCTGGGATGAATACCATTTGGCCCTGGACCTTTGTTAATCTAAACATGTTCTAGTCTCTTTTGAATTTCCTCATTTGTGAACCATGCATCATTAGTTGTATTACTAGAATTGGGACTATTAAGAAGAAAATTAACTGGTTCCTCATTTGTTTAGACAGATGAAAAATATGAGTTCAGAATCTGCGCTTTAATTTTGTTTTCATCAACCAGCTGACCCCCTCTGATAGTAAGGGTCCCACCCCTTCCTGCTTCATTTTTTTACTATTAACATATTTAAAAATTATTTTGGATTTTTTTTTCTTTCAATAATTTTTATTAGAATTTCACAGTCAAGAAAAACAAAACAAAACAGATACACAGGCGGCCATATGCAATCAGAGGTAACAGTACAGTGATGTGAAAGTTGCATATACAAAACAGGTTCAAAATCAGGTGATCATGTACATTTAGCAAATACAGTTAGATATGGGAAAAGCAGAAGATGAAAACATTCAGTACTGTTATCTGTTATATCCCAAGCTATGACGAATCCTGCGTAATGTATTCCATATGAGAAAACAGATGAAACATTATAATCACAAAAAAATAAATAAAAAAGACAACACCAACTCTAGTCCCAGCAAATCATATACCTGAGTAAGCGAAATCTCACATCCACAGCGCTTAAATGCTAAGTAATGCCACATGACCATCCGTCCCATATCTATATTCCAGCCATGGTGTCCACGCCAACACAAACTTACTATGTGAGTCTAAAAGAATACTAGTCAATTTCTCTTGTGACATTATCCAGTCTATTTTTTGTTTAGTTATGTCAATAGATAATTGTTTAGTCTTCCAAGCTCCCGCTATAGTTTTCTTAGCAGCAGTCATAATCGCAGTAAACAATTGGAATTGAATCTTTGAAAGTACCTCAGGTTGTTTACCTGAGAGAGCAGTTACTGGATGTTTCGGGATCACCACTTGGAATATAGAATGTAACATGGTGAATATACGAATCCAAAACCTTTGAGCGCATGAACACTCCCACCAGATGTGGAACATAGAACCCACCTGCTCACAACCCCTAAAACAAGCAGGGTCCGCTGCAGGGGCAAATTTGGCAATACGAGCTGGGACCAAATACCATCTAAGTAAAACTTTGTAATTAACCTCCAATAAAGAAACATTTTTGGAAGATTTCATAGTGTTGAACCAAATTGATTGCCATTCTTCACTATCCATTTGACACTTTAAGTCCTTCTGCCAGGAGGCAGTGTATACCAAGTGGGAAGGTTCAACAGCACCGTAGAAATTGTTATACAACAGTGAGATCACTTTCTTTGCTTGGGGATGTTGCAGACACCATTGTTCAAAGAAAGTAGGTGACTTACTAGCCAACTGGCACTGGTCCCACTGTGAATGAGCAAAGTGCAATTATTGCCTCAAATGAAAATGCTCTGCTAGCGGAACCGAGTAATTGTTTATAAGGTCCTGGGGGGGTATAAGGTTTTGTTAAGGTATATAGTTGACCCAAATCCTGTATATTAGCAAGAGACCACCATGCAAAGGCTGTAGTCTGCACGCCCGGGAGAAATAAAGGGTTACCCAATAACGGCATGGCAGGGGAATGAGGTGCTTGTAACTTAAATTTTTTATTAACCGAGTCCCACAATTTCAACGTATGGTGTAAACGCTTCCCGTAAGTACCCGTAATTTAGGAGGGCACCAAATCAAAGCAGTTGGGGAATAGGGAGCGGAATAAGCCTCCTCTAGGGAAACCCAAAGGGGGTATCAGTTTTAGAATGCAATGCTAGAATCTGGGATACTTGGGCCGCTTTATAATAAAATAACCAGTTAGGAAGACCCAGTCCCCCTCTATTCCTAGGGCACGTCAGTATCGACTGGAGAATTCTGGATGGCTTCTGCGCCCATACAAATCGGAGAATTTTAGCGTTAAAACGGGATAAGTCATCTAGAGAGATTTGCACAGGTAGTGCAAAATTTTTGGCAGAATAGTCATCTTAATCGAATGGATTCTGCCTATCCACGAAATATGGTGATGCTTCCATTTATTAAGTAGAGCGAACAGAGCTTTAAATAAGGGGGGGTAATTATACTTGTACAATGTGTCATGGGAAGCAGTCAGTTTAACTCCTAAAATCGAAATAAAGTGCGGATGCCAAGTAAATTCGAAGTTAAACTGCAATAATTTAACCGCTCCAGGGGAAAGATTGATATTTAGAGCTTCAGTCTTATTATGATTAACTTGGAGACCCGATATGGCACCAAAAATATCCAACAGTCTAAACAAGTTTGGGAGGGGGGCTGAGTGGGTTAGAGATCACTAGGGTTAAGTCGTCAGCAAATAAGCTAACTTTGTGCTGAATACCAGCTACCTCAACACCTTTTATATCTATATTGGCCCTAATAGCTGCAGCTAACGGCTCAATAGCTAAATTAAACAGTATCGGGGAGAGGGGGCATCCCTGGCGTGTTCCCCGGTAGATTTGAAAGACAGTTGAAGGAAATCCCATAATATTGACTACCGCTGATGGATTGTGATATAAGGACTTGACCCAAGTTATAAAATTCCCCCCGAAACCCCATCTCCCCAGTGTATAATACAAATAGTCCCAATGGAGGGAGTCGAACGCCTTGCGGATATCCAATTTTAGCAGCATAGTTTTCAGTCCAGATAATTTAGCATGGTGGGCTAACAAGATAAGGCGCCGAATCGCATCAGCAGCTTGACGACTAGGGACAAGCCCACTTGGTCCTTATGGACTATCAGGGGGAGAAATCCTAAAGGCTAGGATTTTACCCAAAAGTTTAACTTCTGTGTTTAAAACTGAAATAGGCCGGTAGTTTTTGCAATCAGACAAATCAGTATCGGGCTTGGGGATAGCAGATATTTGAGCTTTCAATGTTTCCTGTTGTAATACCCCACCTACTTTAAGCTCATTCAGCATAGTAGTTAAATGGGGGCCCAACTCAGTGAGGAATTTTTTATAGTAAACATTGGGGAGGCCGTCAAGTCCTGGAGCTTTACAAGTGTCTAATTGTTTTACGGCCTGTTGGACTTCCTCCAACGTAATATCGTCCTCCATGGACTGGACTTGATCAGGAGTCAAAGATGGAATTGTAAATCCCCTAAAGAATTTGTCATATTTCTCAACTGGTATATGACCAGGATCAGAATACAATTTCTGATAGAAATTTGCAAATTCAGTGGCTATCTTACTCGGATTTCCCGTCAAGGGACCCTGAGAGGACCTAATCCTATGTATCTGAGGGGGGGTATTAGGTTCATTCAACTTGCGGGCTAGCATCTTGCCCGGTTTGTCAATACAACAATACATTTTATTTTTAGCCCATCTCAATTTTTTCTCAGCAGCAGTAGTCATCAGTAAATCCAAATCCTTCCGAAGCTGTTTAATTTGCACTGAGTAGTCTAGCTGGGGGGATTCAGTCTGCTGGGAGATCAATTTATCTAATTCCTGTGTCAAAGATTTTAGTTTAGATTCTCTGTCCCTCTTTCGCCTAGAACCAATCTGGATAAATTTACCTCTGATGACTGGTTTATGAGCTTCCCATAATAGTACACTGGAGGAGACTGAACGCTCATTCTCAATAAAGTATGTACCTAAAGATTCCCGGATGGTAGAGACCACTTCAGGAATACACAATAAAGATTCGTTAAGTCTCCAAAACCTAGATTGTGGTCTCTCTATGATACACGACAAGGTAATCAGAACCGGACAGTGATCAGACCACCCAATATTCAACATTTGGCGGAATGAATAGATGGCACCAAAGTGGAAGAGAGAGAAAAATTTGATCAATTCTAGTTGACACTTTGTGTGGAGCTGAATAGTGGGAAAATTGGAGAACCCTGGATTTCGTTCCCTCCATGCATCAATCAAGTTATGTACATTTAACAGGGATCGAAAAGCTATTGGCTCCTTACTGTACTTAGGACAGTCTGGCTCCTGAGCTCTAGTAATCACAAAGCGATCCCGAGCTTGGTCCCAAATTAAGTTAGAGTCCCCACACAAGATTAATTGCCCTTTCTGCAGCTCCTTACATTTATGAAACAAGTCGTCTAAAAAATCTAATTGGTGAGTATTCGGAGCATAATAGGATACAATAGTAAGCGGGGAATCAGCAATCAAAACCAAGGCAATTATATAGCGGCCATCTGGGTCAACAAATGTCTTCTCATTAGTAACTGCTAGGCTAGAATGGAAAGCAATAGCGACACCTTTAGATTTCGTTTGACTTGTAGCGAGGAGCACCCGTGGGTATCGTTTATGGAAGTATTTAGGGTAGGAGGAGTGAGAAAAATGAGTCTCCTGCAAGCATAAATTATCCACATGTAATGAGGCAAAATATGTAAAGGCTTTGGTCCGTTTAACTGGCGAATTTAACCCCTGAGCATTAACACTAAGAATTTTAGTCGTCATAGTGGGAATTAATAGTGGGCATTAGGTGAAAAACCATAAGGCAGGGAGACTCAGCAGGAACATAAATCGGTGGGACTGTCACAGAGAAAGCAAGCAATTTGCAATCATATGGTAAAAAAGCATACAGCGGGACTATGAGTAGGTTGTCAACAAGATTAAGGACATATAAAAACAAATAAACCAACATTTTACAAAATACCAAAAATTTCCATAATATAAGGAGGATAAGAGAAACCAAGTTAGAAAGTCTCCTGGCCAGCCTGGGAAACTTCTCATGGTTCACTTCCATTGAGGGGGGAAGCAAAAACCAGCTGGCACTTACTGGTAAAACAGAGAAACGGTGATCCAAAATGAGTAGACACCGCAAAAAACACCTGGAATGGTGAAAGGTGTAAAACCGAAGGCTGTATACATCCTTAAGTAGTGTAGGCTCACACTTGAAGTTAAAACCTCACGACGAGCCCGCAATTCTTGAGATCTAGACTTCACTTTTTCCCAGAGAGGGGTTAATTTAGACTGGGATCTCTGAGCTGGCGAAGAGACTGTAGAAGATGCTTCCAAAAGGCCCAGTTTAAGAAGTAAGTTGAGACCCTCTTCCGGGGTGGAAATAGTGTGCTGTTTGTTATGAAAAGTAAATAGCAGGCGGAATGGAAATAACCATCGACAAAAATCTTCGTAGTAGGAGCCATGTTGCGTCTCTTCTGCAAGGTTAGGGGTGAAAGATCGGCGAAGACTTGATAAGGATGGGAACGGAATTCCAACTTACTGGCGTTGCGGGCCGCCACAAGTGTGGCCACTTGCGTTTGATGGAAATGGAACCTCAGAATAATATCCCTGGGGGGATCTTACGGGCGCCGTGGGTGTAAAGCGCGGTGGACCCTGTCCTTTTCCATGCAAGCCACTGGAGTGTCTGGCAATAGGGCCTGGATTAACTCCGTAACAGCCTGTGGAAGATCCGCAATGGACTCTGGTATGCCCCGAATCCGTATGTTATTGCGCCTTGATCTATTATCAGAATCCTCAATCTTGTCCTGTAACTCCTGGACTTGTGATTGTAGCGAGACAATATCTTGCTCATGAGAGTCTACAACTGTGATAAGGTCATCAACCTTAGACTCTATATCCGAAGTGCGTTGGCCTAATACTGCCACCTGCTTTGTGAGGTCTGATGTAATTTTAGCTGCGGTAGCGTCGAGCTCCTGTTGTAATAAGAGCTTAAATTTGCCCAACAGTACCTCATCAGAAGTCCGAGCCGCTTCCTCGCCCTCCTGGGTTAACGTAGGCTGACTGTCAAATAGGCTAGGTTGCGAAGCCATCGGAGAGGCCGGCCAAGTTGTAGCAGGAGGATCAGGCCGCAATAGAAAGTCCGACACAGATCGTGACGCAGCAGGTGATGGGTGAGCTTTAGCACCTTTGCACCTGGATCGTCTGGACCGCTGACTTGCCATATAATAGATCGGTGTCCAGGAGTAAAGAAAAAGGTATTGGTGGCTGTTGTGGTGCGCTGATAACGCTGCCGAATGCTGAAAAGTGCCAAGCTGGCGCGGAGCTGCCTCAAGGTGCGGCCATCTTGGACAGCGCGCGCATGCAACCCCCCGGATTTTTTTTACTGCTTGCTGCAATATAGTTTTCCATATCAATTTTAGCTTGCCTTATAAATTCTTTGCATGATTTATTGGCCTCCTTGTACCTTATAAATGAGTCGGCTATCCCAGCTAACTTGAAAGTTTTAAAGGCACGTCTTTTCTTACCCACCTCAACACCAACGCTTCTATTGAACCAAAAAGGTTTTGCTTTGCAACAACGTTCCTTGCTTACAAGTGGAACAGTGGCGGAACTACTGGGGGAGCAGGGGGTGCGAGCGGGCCAGGGCCAGCACCCCCTCAGGGCCCCCCGGCAGCTCGCGCGCCACTAAATGCGGGCTAAAAATCACGAACGGAGGGGGGCGGGGGCCCGGCTGCACGTCCCGTACTCGACACTTATACATGTTGGTTTATAGCATACACCAATGATAATTATTTTTGCAACCTTTTTCACAGTCAAAATCTCTACCCAGATTCTACACCCTCACCAGTGCCAGCTATGGATATTTCTTTAGTGCATGGCTTTAATTCAGGCTTTACATACAAACAAACTCCTCCACCCTTTTAAATCCCTCTGTCCCTCCTAAAAAGGTTGTAACCATTTAAATTCACAATACAGTCACATGTTTCATCCCACCAGGTCTCAGTGATACCAATTATATAATAATTTTTAGAGCATGCAATTAATTCTAGGTCTCCCATTTTACCTGACAAACTCCATGCATTTGCCAGCATACAGCGGAGGTTACCACTTTTACTTTTGAAATTTGCATTACTTAGTGGAGAATTATAGGATAAGTTAGTATTATTCTGTTTTCCTTGTAACAGAGGGACCTCCTTAGCTGCTAAACTGTATGCCCCCCTCACTCCTTCCCCATGATCCCTTATTAATCCCACTGCCCCGTCTACCCTAGCTTCCCCATAATTCTTTATCTCACCCGCCCCCACTTGCCTAGTTTAAAAACACCTCCAACCTCTTAGCCATTCTTTTCCCTAGCACCATGGACCCCTTTCCATTGAGGTGCAAACCGCCACGACTGTATAGGTTGTACCCCAATGAAAAATCAGCCCAGTGCTCTAGGAACCCAAACTTTCCTAATAATTGAGTACCCTACAACCACAATCTGCTTACGCCTGACTCTACTCTCCTCCCCACCACTACTAGAGAAACTGGTCTCACGGCTGTTAGAGAGATCAGCCCCATCTAGAATTACCAATCCAGAGTTCATACTCCCATCATCATCACACAATCTGGCAAATTTGTTGCGATGTATAAGCTCCGGATCAGCCTCCATTTTCCTTTTGCCCAGCTACCTGCCTCAACATCCTGCTGCTGTTCTGTTCCCCCCAAACTATCTGACCCCGCTAGGTCCTGCTCAGTGAGCAAGAGACTCCTTTCAAGATTGTCAATTGACCGCAGTGTTGCAATTTGTTGCTCTAGTGCTCTAACTCAAGCCTCCAAAGTGGCAATTTGCTCACGACCACCACAGAGCAAAGCATTTTGGATCTTGTTACAAATCTGCAAACATATGTCAGACCTTCAAACTTGCTAGCACTCATTATCCCAGTTACAGATCACAACAGGAATAATAAAAAATAAAAAAAATTAGGGTTTAGAACAAACTTTTGACCTAGTTTGACCCTCCTTTAGTTTGAAACTCCTGTGTTTGTAACTCCTGTGTTTGTAACTCCACTTACAGATCTCCCACTTACAGAGCAAACACTTAAGAGCAGCTAAAAACTGGAGCCCCAGGGGTTCTATTTATACAGTCTGTTCAGGTGCAACTAATCAAACCCCACCCCCTCAAACTGAGGAAAAACTAACTGCAAAGTAAAGCAGGTTGTGACAAACTTGCTGTAAGCACACTAGCACACCAAACTTTGCTATTTAGCACCGAAAACAGAAAAAAATATAAAAAATAAAACCACAGTAGTTAAATATAAAACCTTAATATAAAATAGCAGTTAATAACAAATACTTATCCTTTTCAGTTGATTTGTTTGCTTTTAGTTGCTTTTTTCCAGTCAGCTGCCTGTTTCAACTGGCCCATTCTTGTAAAAAATATGTTAAAAGTGCAGATAAATGTTGTGATTCCCTTTGACAGAAAGCTTTATTGACTTTTGAAGGATGAATCCAAAAGCTACACTATTTGCACATTAATGCAGTAGCACCATATATGCCACGTGTCAGGCAGAAACGTACCATATAGCTAATACAGGAAAAATAGAATGCTATCTTACCTAAAGCAATTATAATTTACTTTAAATGTTCCCACCACATCCACCAGATGGTGCTCATTTACAAACAATGACATTTTAAAAGTAAGTAACAGCAAAATTTCAATATATGGATTAAGTTTTCTAGAGCAACCTGTTATCTATGTTGTTTCATTCGTCAGTTAATTATCTGAGTTAGGGAATCCCTCTGGGACTTAAAGGAGATAATTGTTTTGACACAAATATGTAGAGCAACTTTCACTAAAGTGCAAAAACATATACGGTAGCAGTTTTTACCAACACCACAGAATGTGTTTATTTGTATTTTATTGCCTCTTTCAGATTTAATAAAGCAAAACACAAATAAAGCCATCATGGTGTGTGATGGTAGATACACGGATAAGTGCCCAAAAGTCTTGCAAAAACACTTTTGAAAAGTTTTTTTTGGAGACTATAATTTTCTAAAAACACTTAAAGGACAAACACAGACTAAAATCACTGGGTGGTTTGCAAATTGTACAATTACACAGTCCCCACTGTAGCTCTCCTCTTATCAAAAAAACCCACCAGAGCAGAGTTCATTCTGCAGAATGCACTGCTGCAACATCCTCTTCTTCCCAGCTCTTCTGTCAAGTTTCTTCTGTTCCTGGCCCACACTAACATACTACTTCTCTTGTGCTCCTGCACCAATCTGGGCTTGGATATTTTTCTTGGCTGTTGCATGGTGACATCAGTGCATGTGTGTCCTGAAAATGGCATGCATACACCCCAACGCCGGAATGCCTTGATGCACAGGATTGTTCCCCTTGGTTCACCACATGCACTTTATTTAAATAAACACCAAGTTGCCAATGACCCTTGTAACCTTCACTGTTGTGTGCCACTATGCTACCTATTTTTAATTGACTGATTTGTGTTTGACAAGACAAGACCAGACCATTGGTTGTCTGATGTCTCTGCCTTCTGATGTGTATCAACTGCTTTTGGACTTCTGTGACAAGTACTGCCCTGTAATCACTTCTGGTAGCCATATATTTAGTAAAAAAGTATAGAAGAGGTTTATTCCTTATAGTAAAACAAAAATCAATTATGGGGTAGCTGCTGTCTATACAGCGAGTACTGTGCACAGGTCCAGTTAAACCACAGTAAATATCAAAGACATGCACAGTTTCTCGCTTAAAAACATTTATTGGTGCATATATACCACAAAAAATGACATATCAATGTTCAAATCACACACACCACGAAGCAGTGTCTCCCCCCCAGTCTGCCTACCTGTTGTTAACCACACCCTCCTGACGCGTTTCGCGCTATTGGGCGCTTCATCAGAGGAGGTGTGGCTAATGCTGGTCATGTCCCTTAAGTACCTGCTAGATTACTTAATGCAGGTTCTAGGGTTGGATACGTGCACAATAGTTACCAGCAGAATTATTTTCTACAGGTTCAAGGGTGACATATGTGTTACATACCAATCCAAAAGTCTATTCAATTTGCCACTGTGTGCCCATTAGCCCCAGTTATTCTACTTATATTTCATTTCAATCCACATTGTAACATTATCTTTATACAAATCACTTAACAGTTCACTAATATCGGAGACATGACCATATAATTGCAGTGACTAAGTGAATAAAGTGCAATTGTGCAAAAAATTAATTAATTAATAATAAATCACTAATCAAAATACAATAAAAACATTTTTATATAAAAATTCATTCACTTTAATCCCATACTGATGTAAGAAACGGTTTTAGTTCAAAATGACTATTCATTCCCTCAGGTATAATTGTTCCTAACTTAAAGATCCAGTTAGATTCTAATCTTAGTAATTTTGTAGTTAAATTGCCCCCACTATTTTCATGTATTTTATCTATACCAAACATCCTTATTTTCTGGGGTATGCCATCATGGGCCATTATAAAATGTTTCAGAATGGGATTGTCAACATCTTTATTGTCAATACCTCTTAGATGTTCTCCCAGTCTGACCCGTAGCTGTCTGATTGTGCGACCAATGTATAAAGCACCACATTCACACTGCACTGCATATACTACATATCTAGTACCACAAGTGATCATTTTACCTATTTTTAACTCCTGGCTTTTATTTTTATCACTGAATTCTATAACTTTTTTACTTTTATTGTTTTTACAGACCACACATTTTTTACAAGGAAAAAAACCTTTCAAATCAAGCCACGTCTTTTTCTCTGCTTTTTTATTGTTTAGTCGATTGGGAGCTACTTGATTTGCTATAGACTTGGCTTTCCTACTAATTACCATTGGGGTTAAATTTAATGCTTTTATAGTGGGGTCAGTGTTTAAAATATTCCAATTTTTAACTATACTTTTTTTAACAGCTTTATATTGTAGTCCGTACTCTAAAATGCATCTTACTCCTTTTTCTTGCTTATTCATTATTATCATACTGTCCTTAGTCTTTTTTGAAATTTTCGATTTCTCTAATTTTTCCATTGCTTCTGATATGTCTCTTTTACTATATCCCCTACTTTTTAACCTAATGCATTCTTCCTTAGCCTGTTGAGCAAAGATTTCCTTGTCTGTACAGTTCCGATAGATTCTCACCAATTGAGCATAAGGAATAGATTTAACTGTATGTAAAGGATGATAGGAATCTTTTCTCAAAATAGTGTTTCCTGCTATCTTTTTTCTATATAATTTAGACATTATTGTATTATTTTCTACATAGAAAGTCAGATCAAGGAAATCGATCTGATTGGCATGATATTGCATAGTAAATTTGATATCATATGGATTGTCGTTCACATAATTTAGGAAGCCCTTTAAGTCATCTTCCGGGCCACTCCATACCATGATGACATCGTCTATATAGCGATGCCACCCTACTATGTCATCATCGTATGGATTGTCAGCCCCAAAGATGTACTCATCCTCCCACATTGCCATAAACAGGCCGGCGTATGAGGGCGCAAATTTCGTTCCCATCGCCGTGCCTGTTATTTGGCGAAAAAGCTGACCATTAAAGGACATGGTGTTGTGAGACAGAATAAATTCGATGGCTTCCAGCAAGAAATTGATTTGGACATCTGATTGTAAATATTGTTTTAAAAATTTATTAGTAGCTCTCAATCCATCTACATGGTGTATCCTGGAGTATAAAGATTGAACGTCAAGAGTTACCCAAACATATTGTTTTCTCCATGCAATAGTATGAATTTTGTTCATGGCATCTTGACTATCTCTTAAATATGCTGGCATTTTAACCACTATTTCCTTCAGGAAATAGTCAACATATTCACTCAGACATTCACTCAAACTTCCGATTCCGGAGACTATCGGTCTCCCGGGTGGTTTGAGTGCATCTTTGTGCACTTTTGGTAATGCGTATATATGTGCCATGACAGGATATTCACGCCATATAAAATTGTATTCTGTCTCATCGAGCACCTCGCAATCTTTAGCATACAATAACATTTCTTTCATTTCCTTTTTGTGTTTCTCCAGGGGATTATTCTTTAAACATTCATAGGTACTACCATCTTTTAAAATCTCTTCAACCATGTTAATGTAATAATTTTTATCCAAGATAACCACTTTACCTCCCTTGTCAGCTTTTTTATACATATTTGATCATTTTTTTGTAAATTCAATATTGCTCTTTTTTGTTTATAAGTCATGTTCCCTTTATACCTATAATTTAATGAACTGTGAGAGAAAATCTTAGCTAGATCTTGTTCAACTGCTTTTCTATACATTAAGATACCACTTCCTGGGGGAACATTTGGTTGGAAGGTTGAATTTTGTTTTAAACCACTATGCTTAATGGAGTCTTGGAATTGTATATCCTCTCTATTCAGTTCATTACTTTCTCCTTCCCTCTGACATTGCTCCATAAATTCAATAATCTCCAATTCTTGTGCATTAAAATTCAGCCTTCCAACCTTCGCACAGGATGAGGTATCCGAGCTTAATCCCTCTTTTTTATCTGCAAAAAATTTTTTTTAACGCTATTTTTCTAATAAATTTCTGTACATCCACATAAGCATTAAATTGATTCATTTGCGCAGTTGGACAGAAATTTAGTCCTTTTTTTAAAACTTCAATTTCATCTAGATGCAGCTTATACTTTGATAAATTCAGAATTTGTTCACTATACAAATCACCTTGATCCCCTTTGGAAAATTCATTTTTAAACAGATCATCATCATTACATTTATCACCCTCCAAATCACCCGTACTCAATATTTGTTCAGGTTGCAACAGTTCATTATTTATCATTTCATTGTCGTCATCCATTAAGAATAAACCGATTTCATGTTGGGTTAAAATTGAATTATCGTCCCAATCTGTATCATTTGTCATTTCATTAGAGGCGAATTCAGCGGTAGCCAGTCCTGGTAATTTCAATGGTTTGTTCTCATACTCAATTAATTCAATATTATTAGTGGTTGTATCAGCAGGCATGTGTGTTTCATACTTGTGGTTTGACCAGTTGCCTTTAACTTCTTTGTGCATGGATGTGTCTCTGTGAAAGTCCACTCCATTATGGCCATTCGTAAATAAAGTGTCAGTATCTGCGGATAAACATTCATTAATGCCATTCACATAATTATGTCCGCACGTCAGCTCAGCGAGATCAACAAATTGAGAAGGTAAAATATTTCCTTTCTCATTACTCACCGTGTCGCATTCGGTTTGGGTTGCCGCATTGATCTTCGCGGTTCTCCATAGTTGTTTTCGCCACCTACTGGTCTGTCCCCTTTGTACCGCTGATTCCAGACTGTGCGCTTTTCCGGTTGCCGATATCCCCGATCCTCCGGGTAAGGCATCTCCGTTTGGCGGTATCTCCGGTCCTCCTGATACTGCGCATCCATATTGGCGCTGGTGGCTCCCGGTCCGCCTTGCATTCTGGGTATTGGTTTCCCGCTGGTGCTTGCGGGTCCCTGTTGCGTCACAGTCTCGCGGTCTTTCACTACTTCCACCATCTTTGTTTGTACAGGGGACGCCAGGCCCTCGTGGCTTTCTAAAAAACTCGCTGAGCTGGAAAAAGAAGAATCGCTTTGCACAGTAATCGTATCATCTCTGTAATTGTTATATTTAGCTTTTCCATAGTTGCGATTTTCAAAATTGTTTTATTGTTAAAGTTACTTCGTTCAGTCCGTTCAATTCTCCACCAATAAATATGTCCTGTTTTATAATCCATTTGATCTCTTTCAAATTTATTTTGTCTTTGCACAATCTCTCTCCTTTCAAAGGTTTGTATATATTTCTGCAACTGGTCATTTAAACCATCAAAGAATTCACTGGTTTTAAAGTGGGACAAATCTTTCTGTATTTCATTTATTTCAGCATTGATATTACTCAATTCCTTTTCCTTTTGTTTTACTATCAACTCAATCAGGTTCATGGAGCAATCTTGTAAAATCTTTTTCCATTCTTGCATAAACTCTGCATCATCTCTACTGAAGGTGGGCCACTTTTTCGTAATTCTTAGGCCCCTTGGTACTATCCCTTCAGTTGAGTATTGCAAAAGAGTCTCTTTTTGCCACCATGCTTTAATTTCTTTTTCTCTATAGTTTTGCAGGTTTCGGAAATGGTTTTTAATATCTTCCTCATCTCCAAAATGAACCTTCCCTGGATGCTTAAATAAATTTGTAACTCGTTTTCTTACATCACTTGACATAGGGTCAGACAGACAGAAGGGTTGACTTTCTGCCATTGTGGTGGTGAGCAGGCTTAATTAAACCAGCTATTGTATAATTGAATGACAAATTTAATTTATTTTTTAACCAATTTTGAGTCAAATTTAATATAATTTAAACCTTATATTTCAGTAATAGCACTCCAAATGTTCAGACAGCACAAACCCCTAGCTTGGACCACCAGCTATCACTTATAGTAAAACAAAAATCAATTATGGGGTAGCTGCTGTCTATACAGCGAGTACTGTGCACAGGTCCAGTTAAACCACAGTAAATATCAAAGACATGCACAGTTTCTCGCTTAAAAACATTTATTGGTGCATATATACCACAAAAAATGACATATCAATGTTCAAATCACACACACCACGAAGCAGTGTCTCCCCCCCAGTCTGCCTACCTGTTGTTAACCACACCCTCCTGACGCGTTTCGCGCTATTGGGCGCTTCATCAGAGGAGGTGTGGCTAATGCTGGTCATGTCCCTTAAGTACCTGCTAGATTACTTAATGCAGGTTCTAGGGTTGGATACGTGCACAATAGTTACCAGCAGAATTATTTTCTACAGGTTCAAGGGTGACATATGTGTTACATACCAATCCAAAAGTCTATTCAATTTGCCACTGTGTGCCCATTAGCCCCAGTTATTCTACTTATATTTCATTTCAATCCACATTGTAACATTATCTTTATACAAATCACTTAACAGTTCACTAATATCGGAGACATGACCATATAATTGCAGTGACTAAGTGAATAAAGTGCAATTGTGCAAAAATTGTCCAAGCTAGGGGTTTGTGCTGTCTGAACATTTGGAGTGCTATTACTGAAATATAAGGTTTAAATTATATTAAATTTGACTCAAAATTGGTTAAAAAATAAATTAAATTTGTCATTCAATTATACAATAGCTGGTTTAATTAAGCCTGCTCACCACCACAATGGCAGAAAGTCAACCCTTCTGTCTGTCTGACCCTATGTCAAGTGATGTAAGAAAACGAGTTACAAATTTATTTAAGCATCCAGGGAAGGTTCATTTTGGAGATGAGGAAGATATTAAAAACCATTTCCGAAACCTGCAAAACTATAGAGAAAAAGAAATTAAAGCATGGTGGCAAAAAGAGACTCTTTTGCAATACTCAACTGAAGGGATAGTACCAAGGGGCCTAAGAATTACGAAAAAGTGGCCCACCTTCAGTAGAGATGATGCAGAGTTTATGCAAGAATGGAAAAAGATTTTACAAGATTGCTCCATGAACCTGATTGAGTTGATAGTAAAACAAAAGGAAAAGGAATTGAGTAATATCAATGCTGAAATAAATGAAATACAGAAAGATTTGTCCCACTTTAAAACCAGTGAATTCTTTGATGGTTTAAATGACCAGTTGCAGAAATATATACAAACCTTTGAAAGGAGAGAGATTGTGCAAAGACAAAATAAATTTGAAAGAGATCAAATGGATTATAAAACAGGACATATTTTATTGGTGGAGAATTGAACGGACTGAACGAAGTAACTTTAACAATAAAACAATTTTGAAAAATCGCAACTATGGAAAAGCTAAATATAACAATTACAGAGATGATACGATTACTGTGCAAAGCGATTCTTCTTTTTCCAGCTCAGCGAGTTTTTTAGAAAGCCACGAGGGCCTGGCGTCCCCTGTACAAACAAAGATGGTGGAAGTAGTGAAAGACCGCGAGACTGTGACGCAACAGGGACCCGCAAGCACCAGCGGGAAACCAATACCCAGAATGCAAGGCGGACCGGGAGCCACCAGCGCCAATATGGATGCGCAGTATCAGGAGGACCGGAGATACCGCCAAACGGAGATGCCTTACCCGGAGGATCGGGGATATCGGCAACCGGAAAAGCGCACAGTCTGGAATCAGCGGTACAAAGGGGACAGACCAGTAGGTGGCGAAAACAACTATGGAGAACCGCGAAGATCAATGCGGCAACCCAAACCGAATGCGACACGGTGAGTAATGAGAAAGGAAATATTTTACCTTCTCAATTTGTTGATCTCGCTGAGCTGACGTGCGGACATAATTATGTGAATGGCATTAATGAATGTTTATCCGCAGATACTGACACTTTATTTACGAATGGCCATAATGGAGTGGACTTTCACAGAGACACATCCATGCACAAAGAAGTTAAAGGCAACTGGTCAAACCACAAGTATGAAACACACATGCCTGCTGATACAACCACTAATAATATTGAATTAATTGAGTATGAGAACAAACCATTGAAATTACCAGGACTGGCTACCGCTGAATTCGCCTCTAATGAAATGACAAATGATACAGATTGGGACGATAATTCAATTTTAACCCAACATGAAATCGGTTTATTCTTAATGGATGACGACAATGAAATGATAAATAATGAACTGTTGCAACCTGAACAAATATTGAGTACGGGTGATTTGGAGGGTGATAAATGTAATGATGATGATCTGTTTAAAAATGAATTTTCCAAAGGGGATCAAGGTGATTTGTATAGTGAACAAATTCTGAATTTATCAAAGTATAAGCTGCATCTAGATGAAATTGAAGTTTTAAAAAAAGGACTAAATTTCTGTCCAACTGCGCAAATGAATCAATTTAATGCTTATGTGGATGTACAGAAATTTATTAGAAAAATAGCGTTAAAAAAAATTTTTTGCAGATAAAAAAGAGGGATTAAGCTCGGATACCTCATCCTGTGCGAAGGTTGGAAGGCTGAATTTTAATGCACAAGAATTGGAGATTATTGAATTTATGGAGCAATGTCAGAGGGAAGGAGAAAGTAATGAACTGAATAGAGAGGATATACAATTCCAAGACTCCATTAAGCATAGTGGTTTAAAACAAAATTCAACCTTCCAACCAAATGTTCCCCCAGGAAGTGGTATCTTAATGTATAGAAAAGCAGTTGAACAAGATCTAGCTAAGATTTTCTCTCACAGTTCATTAAATTATAGGTATAAAGGGAACATGACTTATAAACAAAAAAGAGCAATATTGAATTTACAAAAAAATGATCAAATATGTATAAAAAAAGCTGACAAGGGAGGTAAAGTGGTTATCTTGGATAAAAATTATTACATTAACATGGTTGAAGAGATTTTAAAAGATGGTAGTACCTATGAATGTTTAAAGAATAATCCCCTGGAGAAACACAAAAAGGAAATGAAAGAAATGTTATTGTATGCTAAAGATTGCGAGGTGCTCGATGAGACAGAATACAATTTTATATGGCGTGAATATCCTGTCATGGCACATATATACGCATTACCAAAAGTGCACAAAGATGCACTCAAACCACCCGGGAGACCGATAGTCTCCGGAATCGGAAGTTTGAGTGAATGTCTGAGTGAATATGTTGACTATTTCCTGAAGGAAATAGTGGTTAAAATGCCAGCATATTTAAGAGATAGTCAAGATGCCATGAACAAAATTCATACTATTGCATGGAGAAAACAATATGTTTGGGTAACTCTTGACGTTCAATCTTTATACTCCAGGATACACCATGTAGATGGATTGAGAGCTACTAATAAATTTTTAAAACAATATTTACAATCAGATGTCCAAATCAATTTCTTGCTGGAAGCCATCGAATTTATTCTGTCTCACAACACCATGTCCTTTAATGGTCAGCTTTTTCGCCAAATAACAGGCACGGCGATGGGAACGAAATTTGCGCCCTCATACGCCGGCCTGTTTATGGCAATGTGGGAGGATGAGTACATCTTTGGGGCTGACAATCCATACGATGATGACATAGTAGGGTGGCATCGCTATATAGACGATGTCATCATGGTATGGAGTGGCCCGGAAGATGACTTAAAGGGCTTCCTAAATTATGTGAACGACAATCCATATGATATCAAATTTACTATGCAATATCATGCCAATCAGATCGATTTCCTTGATCTGACTTTCTATGTAGAAAATAATACAATAATGTCTAAATTATATAGAAAAAAGATAGCAGGAAACACTATTTTGAGAAAAGATTCCTATCATCCTTTACATACAGTTAAATCTATTCCTTATGCTCAATTGGTGAGAATCTATCGGAACTGTACAGACAAGGAAATCTTTGCTCAACAGGCTAAGGAAGAATGCATTAGGTTAAAAAGTAGGGGATATAGTAAAAGAGACATATCAGAAGCAATGGAAAAATTAGAGAAATCGAAAATTTCAAAAAAGACTAAGGACAGTATGATAATAATGAATAAGCAAGAAAAAGGAGTAAGATGCATTTTAGAGTACGGACTACAATATAAAGCTGTTAAAAAAAGTATAGTTAAAAATTGGAATATTTTAAACACTGACCCCACTATAAAAGCATTAAATTTAACCCCAATGGTAATTAGTAGGAAAGCCAAGTCTATAGCAAATCAAGTAGCTCCCAATCGACTAAACAATAAAAAAGCAGAGAAAAAGACGTGGCTTGATTTGAAAGGTTTTTTTCCTTGTAAAAAATGTGTGGTCTGTAAAAACAATAAAAGTAAAAAAGTTATAGAATTCAGTGATAAAAATAAAAGCCAGGAGTTAAAAATAGGTAAAATGATCACTTGTGGTACTAGATATGTAGTATATGCAGTGCAGTGTGAATGTGGTGCTTTATACATTGGTCGCACAATCAGACAGCTACGGGTCAGACTGGGAGAACATCTAAGAGGTATTGACAATAAAGATGTTGACAATCCCATTCTGAAACATTTTATAATGGCCCATGATGGCATACCCCAGAAAATAAGGATGTTTGGTATAGATAAAATACATGAAAATAGTGGGGGCAATTTAACTACAAAATTACTAAGATTAGAATCTAACTGGATCTTTAAGTTAGGAACAATTATACCTGAGGGAATGAATAGTCATTTTGAACTAAAACCGTTTCTTACATCAGTATGGGATTAAAGTGAATGAATTTTTATATAAAAAATGTTTTTATTGTATTTTGATTAGTGATTTATTATTAATTAATTAATTTTTTGCACAATTGCACTTTATTCACTTAGTCACTGCAATTATATGGTCATGTCTCCGATATTAGTGAACTGTTAAGTGATTTGTATAAAGATAATGTTACAATGTGGATTGAAATGAAATATAAGTAGAATAACTGGGGCTAATGGGCACACAGTGGCAAATTGAATAGACTTTTGGATTGGTATGTAACACATATGTCACCCTTGAACCTGTAGAAAATAATTCTGCTGGTAACTATTGTGCACGTATCCAACCCTAGAACCTGCATTAAGTAATCTAGCAGGTACTTAAGGGACATGACCAGCATTAGCCACACCTCCTCTGATGAAGCGCCCAATAGCGCGAAACGCGTCAGGAGGGTGTGGTTAACAACAGGTAGGCAGACTGGGGGGGAGACACTGCTTCGTGGTGTGTGTGATTTGAACATTGATATGTCATTTTTTGTGGTATATATGCACCAAGAGGTTTATTCCTCCATCAACCCTCCAATCAAGTGAATGATATTATAACTTTGTCAAACATAAAGTATGTGAGAACCTTTCCTGTAAACACACAGTCACAATAGCTTGCTTCTCTTACATTACATGACACATGGTACAAAGTGGTTACCAAGTACAAACCATCTCCGGTGTATGACCACCTCTGGCTGTATTACCATTTATTTAGCTATTACATAGTAACATAGTAACATAATAAGTTAGTTTGAAAAAAAGACACGTCCGTCAAGTTCAACCTTATAACTTTTTTTAACCTGCCTAACTGCCAGTTGATCCAGAGGAAGGCAAAAAAAAAACCCATTTGAAGCCTCTCCAATTTGCCCCAGAGGGGGAAAAAATCCTTCCTGGCTCCCTAAATGGCAATCGGACTAGTCCCTGGATCAACTTGTACTATAAGCTATCTTCCATAACCCTGCATTCCCTCACTTGCTAAAAAGCCATCCAACCCCTTCTTAAAGCCAGTACAAATGGTTCAGGGAGAGAATTCCACATCTTCACAGCTCTCAATGTAAAAGAAACCCTTCCGAATATTTAGGTGGGACCTCTTTTTTTTCTCTAATCGGAATGGGTATTAGAGAGATTCTGGGGCTTGCTCCTAGTATGCCCACAGCACCTATATCCTCTCAATTGAAACACAAGATTTCCTGATCAGAATTCTTCTTCAGGGCTTGTTGCCAAATAAGGGCATTCCTCAACATATGTAGGCTGCTATTCTCTCTCAAGTTAATAGCTATTCCTCTCAGGATGCTATTTTACTCCGGAGTAGGAAACTTCTGGAGCAACAAAATCCTCTTCTTGTCTTGTAAACATTTTTCCAAGCTATGTCTATATAATATTCTGTTAAAGGTGCCCTATGAAGTTTGTGTCAAGGAAGATGAAATGTGGAGGATTCATTCACTGAATATGGATCTGACACTGAATATAATGATACTGTATTGAGGATGAAACACAAAGTGGCTTGTGGTGGCAAACCTGACTCTTTTGCTTTAATGATCAGTTAATAGTTACATAGTTACATAGTTAAATTGGGTTGAAAAAAGACAAAGTCCATCAAGTTCAACCCCTCCAAATGAAAACCCAGCATCCATACACACACCCCTCCCTACTTTTAATTAAAATTCTATATACCCATACCTATATTAACTATAGAGTTTAGTATCACAATAGCCTTTAATATTATGTCTGTCCAAAAAATCATCCAAGCCATTCTTAAAGGCATTAACTGAATCAGCCATCACAACATCACCCGGCAGTGCATTCCACAACCTCACTGTCCTGACTGTGAAGAACCCTCTACGTTGCTTCAAATGAAAGTTCTTTTCTTCTAGTCTAAAGGGGTGGCCTCTGGTACGGTGATCCACTTTATGGGTAAAAAGGTCCCCTGCCATTTGTCTATAATGTCCTCTAATGTACTTGTAAAGTGTAATCATGTCCCCTCGCAAGCGCCTTTTTTCCAGAGAAAACAACCCCAACCTTGACAGTCTACCCTCATAATTTAAGTCTTCCGTCCCTCTAACCAATTTAGTTGCACGTCTCTGCACTCTCTCCAGCTCATTTATATCCCTCTTAAGGACTGGAGTCCAAAACTGAACTGCATACTCCAGATGAGGCCTTACCAGGGACCTATAAAGAGGCATAATTATGTTTTCATCCCTTGAGTTAATGCCCTTTTTTATGCAAGACAGAACTTTATTTGCTTTAGTAGCCACAGAATGACACTGCCCAGAATTAGACAACGTGTTATCTACAAAGACCCCTAGATCCTTTTCATTTAAGGAAACTCCCAACACATTGCCATTTAGTGTATAACTTGCATTTATATTATTTTTGCCAAAGTGCATAACCTTGCATTTATCAACATTGAACCTCATTTTCCAGTTTGCTGCCCAGTTTTCCAGTTTAGACAGATCACTTTGCAAAGTTCCAGCATCCTGCATGGAACCTATAGTTCTGCACAATTTAGTATCATCTGCAAAAATAGAAACAGTACTTTCAATGCCCACCTCCAGGTCATTAATAAACAAGTTGAAAAGCAAGGGACCTAGTACAGAGCCCTGTGGTACTCCACTAACAACACTGGTCCAATTAGAAAATGTTCCATTTACCACCACTCTTTGTAGTCTATCTTTTAGCCAGTTCGCTATCCAGGTACAAATACTATGTTCCAGGCCAACATTCCTTAATTTAACCAGTAAACTTTTGTGTGGCACTGTATCAAATGCTTTAGCAAAGTCTAAGTAAATCACATCCACTGCCATCCCAGAATCGAAGTCTCTACTTACATTAAGTTAGTCTGGCAAGATCTATTCCGCATAAAACCATGCTGGCACAAACTCATAGTATTATGATTTGCTATGAAGTCCAGTATCTTATCCTTTATTAACCCTTCAAAAAGCTTTCCTAATACTGACGTCAGACTAACTGGCCTATAGTTTTGAGGCTGAGAACGGGATCCTTTTTTGAATAGAGGCACCACATTAGCAATTCGCCAGTCTCTCGGCACAATGACAGATCTCAATGAATCCTGAAAAATTAAGTAAAGAGGTTTGGCAATCACAGAGCTAAGCTCGCTAATTACCCTGGGATGAATACCATCTGGCCCTGGACCTTTGTTAATCTTAACCTGTTCAAGTCTCTTTTGAATTTCTTCATGTGTGAACCATGCATCATTAGTTGTATTACTAGAATTGGGAGTGTTAAGAAGGAAACCTTCACTTACTGGTTCTTCATTTGTGTAAACAGATGAAAAATACAAGTTCAGAATCTGCGCTTTTATTTTGTTTTCATCAACCAGCTGACCCCCCTCTGATAGTAAGGGTCCCACCCCTTCCTGCTTCATTTTTTTACTATTGACATATTTAAAAAATAATTTTGGATTTTTTTTACTGCTTGCTGCAATATCCTTTTCTATAGCAATTTTAGCTTGCCTTATAGCTTCTTTGCATGATTTATTGGCCTCCTTGTACCTTATAAATGTTTCGGCTGTACCAGCTAACTTGAAAGCCTTAAAAGCACGTCTTTTCTTACCCACCTCAACACCAACGCTTCTATTGAACCAAAAAGGTTTTGCTTTGCAACGACGTTCCTGGCTTACAAGTGGAATATACTGACAAGTATATTTATTAAGCAGCATTTTAAAGACTTCCCATTTTTGTTCTGTGTTTAACCCTGTGAAAAGCATTTCCCACTTAATATGTTGCAGAGATGCCCTTATACTGTCAAAGTTTGCACGTCTGAAATTTAGTGTTTTAGTTACTCCCTTATAGAATTGCTTCTGCAACAGAATCTCAAAGGAGACCATGTTATGATCACTATTCCCTAAATGCTCACCCACACAAATGTTAGAGATGAGTTCAGTATTGTTAGTTATTACAAGGTCCAAAAGAGAGTTATTCCTAGTAGGTTCTTGAACGAGCTGGAATAAAAAGTTGTCATTCAGCATATTTACAAACCTACTAGCTTTTTCTGTCTTAGCAACCCCATTACCCCAGTCAATGTCTGGATAATTGAAGTCACCCATAGCAACAACTTGACCCAGCTGTGAAGCCGCTTGTATCTGCAAGAGTAGCTGGGCTTCATACTCGACACTTATACGAGGTGGTTTATAGCATACACCAATGATAATTCTTTTTGATACCTTTTGCCCAGTCGAAATCTCTACCCAGAGTGATTCTACACCCTCACCAGTGCCAGCTATTTTTATTTCTTTAGCGCATGGCTTTAATTCAGGCTTTACATACAAACCCACTCCTCCACCCTTTTTAATCCCTCTGTCCCTCCTAAAAAGGGTGTAACCATTTAAATTCACAATCCAGTCACATGTTTCATCCCACCAGGTCTCAGTGATACCAATTATATCATAATTTTTAGAGCATGCAATTAATTCTAGGTCTCCCATTTTACCTGACAAACTCCGTGCATTTGCCAGCATACAGCGGAGGTTACTACTTTTACTTTTGAAATGTGCATTACTTAGTGAAGAATTATACGTTAAGTTAGTATTATTCTGTTTTCCTTGTAACAGAGGGACCTCCTTAGCTGGTAAACTGTATGCCCCCCTCACTCCTCCCCCATGACCCCTTACTAACCCCACTACCCCGTCTACACTAGCTTCCCCATAATCCTTTATCTCACCCACCCCCCCCTTGCCTAGTTTAAACACTCCTCCAACCTCTTAGCCATTCTTTCCCCTAGCACCGCGGACCCCCTTCCATTGAGGTGCAAACCGTCACGGCTGTATAGGTTGTACCCCAACGACAAGTCAGCCCAGTGCTCTAGGAACACAAACCCTTCCTTCCTGCACCAAGACTTGAGCCACGCATTAAGCTCCCTAAACTCCCGCTGTTTTCCTAAACTTGCACGTGGCACAGGCAAAATTTCAGAAAAGATTACATTGGAAGACCTTTCCTTGATCTTAGAGCCTAGATCCCTGAAATCATTCTTTAAGGTCTTCCATCTACCATTTATTTTGTCATTAGTACCGATATGCACTAAGACAGCTGGGTCGTGCCCAGCCCCACCCAATAATTTGTCTATCCGATCAACCACATGCCGAACCCTGGCACCAGGTAGACAGCAAACTGTTCGGTTGTAGCGATCCGGACGACAAATTACCCTATCCACTTTCCTAATAATTGAGTCCCCTACAACCACAATCTGCTTAGGCCTGACTCTACTCTCCCCCCCACCACTACTAGAGAAACTGGTCTCCCGGCTGTTAGAGAGATCAGCCCCATCTAGAATTGCCAATCCAGAGTTCATACTCCCATCATCTTCACACAATCTGGCAAATTTGTTGCGATGTATAATCTCCGGATCAGCCTCCATTTTCCTTTTGCCCACCTTAGATTTTCTAACTGTCACCCAGCTAGCTGCCTCAACATCCTGCTGCTGTTCTGTTCCCCCCAAACTATCTGACCCCGCTAGGTCCTGCTCAGTGAGCAAAAGACTCCTTTCAAGATTGTCAATCGACCGCAGTGTTGCAATTTGTTGCTCTAGTGCTCTAACTTGAGCCTCCAAAGTGGCAATTTGCTCACAACCACCACAGAGGTAAGCATTTTGGATCTCTTGTTCCAAATCTGCATACATATGGCAGACTGTGCACTGAGTCAGACCTTCAATCTTGCTAGCACTCATTATCCCAGTTACAGATCAAAACAGGAAAAAATATAAATAAATATATAGAAAAAAAAATGAGGGTTTAGAACAAACTTTTGACCTAGTTTGAACCTCCTTTAGTTTGAAACTCCGGTGTTTGTAACTCCACTTACAGATCCCCCACTTAACTCTGGTGTTTGTAACTCCACACAGATCCCCCACTTAACTCCGGTGTTTGTAACTCCACTTACAGATCCCCCACTTAACGAGCAAACACTTAAGAGAAGCTAACACTGGAGCAAGCTCCACTGGAGTCCCAGGGGTTGTATTTATACAGTCTGTTCAGGTGCAACTAATCAAACCCCACCCCCTCAAACGGAGGGAAAACTGCAAAGTAAAGCAGGTTGTGACAAACTTGCTGTAAGCACACTAGCACACCAAACTTTGCTGTTTAGCACCCAAGACAGAAAAAAAAAACCTTTTAAAAAAAATTAAACCACAGTAGTTAAATATAAACCTTAATATAAAAAAGCAGTTAAGAAATACTTATCCTTTTCAGATGATTTGTTTGTTTTAAGTTGCTTTAAACCTGTCAGCAGCCTGATTCAAACAGGATGATGTAGAAAGATCAATAACTAAGATATAAAAATCAGAAGAAAATAAGTGGACTCCTGTGTAGCGTGCTTGTACCTAAAGCCCCCTGCATAACTTGCTGCTACTATAGAATGAATGATTATCATGAACCAATGCAGATTTCACTTCTGAGGTTACATTCTCTACCATACAAAGATTCCATAGGTGCCACATGAATCCTTGTATCTATTGTGGTACCTCTGGTCATCTCCACTCCTGCCTGGTAATGATTTTATGTAAATTGTTCATTCCATTTTATCTGTAAATCTTTTTTGCAGTGGCCTGTAAGAATTCTCAAGACCCCAGCCCTGATTGATTGTTTCACTGTGAGTTTTGCCCTTCATATCTTTCATTCACTGCACAACTAAAAAATCGTCTTACCTGAAATTGTCCTTTTCTTTAGTCTGAAAGGCAGCACACCTTTGGGTATTAAAAGACACAGCCTCCGATCCTCTCCTTTAGTGTTGATTTCAAAGCTCATGAAAAAATTGAACACTTATATGATGCAAAAAAACAATTATATTAGGGTAGGAAATTTGTGCTGCCTTTTAGACGAAAGAAAAGGAAAATTCCAGGTAAAACACACTTATGAGATTTAGCAAGCTAAAGGGCCCATTTACTGACAAATTTCTTTTTGTTCATGAATATCTAAAAATGTATAGTTTGCCTATATTTCTTAAAAGCTCTAAAATAACATAACATAGTAAGTTAAGTTAAGAAAAAAGACACACATCCATCAAGTTCAACCTTTTAAGTCTATATATAACCTAACTGTTGTTAGTTCATTCAGAAGAAGGCAAATACCCCATTTGAAGCCTCTCCAAAAATTTGAGATTTAGTAAGTGTAAAAACCATGAAAACTCTAATACAAAAATTTGCCAGGTAAACGTTGTCGAGGTCCACTAGAAGTCAGTGAGAGCATCCGAAGATTTAACCACCAACTGATTCCCTGCTTTAGTCTGCCAATAACTCTGAATCTCTTGTCCATTGACAAAGAACTTCCTCTTGCAGAGGGAGACCTTGTCCAGGGAACCACGTCTATGGCTGCTGTCATAAGACTAAGGACTGTTGTCTTACAGCAGATCTGAGAAGGGACCTCTTATCCTAGTGAATAAACACATTCATTAAATTTGAGTCTAATACGAGACATAGATGGTAGTAAATTAAATTTTCCTTCATATAAATCGAACCAAGACTGCTGCCAGAACTATTATCATTTAAAGAATCATTGGTGCTCATGAAATCCTAGAGGGAAGAGCCCTGTGATGGAGGTTATGAAAATGAGAATCCAGAAAGACAGCTTCCTGCTTGCTGGCTGGCTGGCTAGCTGGCTGGGTATATGCAAATATGCATCATTCAAGTCTATTTGAACCACAAGATCACCTTCCTGGATAATATTCATTGCTAACCAAATAGTCCCCATTCTGAATTTTTCTCTTTGAGGTACTTCAAATCTATTATTAGATGAAACTGACCATCAGCCTTGGGAACAGGGTTGGACTGGCCCGGCGGGAAACCGGGAATCTTCTCGTGCGCGCCAGCACCACACCGTCAGCGCATGTGCGCCAGTGTTGAACACAAGGAAGGGAGTGCATGGCACAATGTGGCGCAGCAAGGGGTCCGACACTGCTTGGGAACAAACGATTCCCTTACTCTATCACTGAACTAAAACTGGTTCCAACACCATTTTTTGCAATAAAATCTTTTATAGGCTTCTTGCTTCATCTACATGTAGTAAGTTAGGTTGATAAGACACATATCCATCAGGTTGAACCTTTAAACTCTATTTTAACCTGCCTAACTGCTAGTTGATCTAGTGGAAATCTAAAACCCCATTTAAAGCCAATTTGCCTCAGAAGGGGGGAAAATTCCTTCCTGACTCTAAAATGGTAATCGGACCGGACTAGTCCCTGGATCAATTCATACTATGAGCTGTCTTCCATAACCCTGTATTCCCTCACTTGCTAAAAAGCTATCCAATCCTTTCTTAAAGCTATCTAATGTATCAGCCTGTATGACTGATTCAGGGAGAGAATTCTAAATCTTCACAGCTCTCACTGTAAAAAAACGCTTTTGAATATTTAGGTGGAACCTCCTTATGAAAGATAGGTCATGTCAGATGAATTTCATTGCTTTTTATGATGAGGTAAGTAAGATGCTGGACTACTCTAAAGTAAGGTCGGTTGGGCTTAATTAAGTCATTTGCACATGGATAGGAAACTGGCTACAGGATCTGGTACAAAGGGTGGTTATTAATGGTACATTCTCTACTTGTAGTAGGGTTCTTAGTGGGGTCCCTCAGGGCTCGGTATTGGGTCCACTTTTATTAACTTGTTCAATAACGACTTAGGGGAGGGTATTGTAAGTAATGTATCAGTGTTTGCAGATGACACTAAACTATGCAGCCCAATTAATTCCATCCAGGATGCAGCATCTTTACAACAGGATCTTGACAAACTGGTAATCTGGGCAACTAAGTGGCAAATGAGATTCAATGTTGATAAATGTAAAGTCATGCACCTGGGATGTAAAAATATCCAAGCTACTTAAACCCTTAATGGGACTGAACTAGGTAATTCTATAATGGAAAAGGACTTTGGAGTCCTTGTAGAAAATAAACGTGGCTGTAGGTAGCAATGCCAGTCTGCAGTTTCAAGGGCAAACAAGGTCTTGAGCTGTATTAAAAGGGGCATAGATTTGAGGGAGGAGTGGGTTATTCTTCCACTGTATAGAGCACTGATAAAGCCCCATCTAGAATATGCCATCCGGTTTTGGTCTACAGCGCTCGAACAGGACATTATTGAATTAGAGAGAGTACTCGAACTGGACATTATTGAATTAAGCTGGTGAAAGGTATGACAAATCTTAGCTATGAGGAAAGACTGGCCAAGCTGGGGTTGTTCACACTGAAGAAGAGGCACTTAAAGGGGTGAAATGACAACTATGTATAAATATATAAGGGGATCATATAATAATCTCTCTAATGTTTTATTTACCAGTAGGTTTTTCCAGCTGACGCGGGGTCACCCATTACAATTACAAGAATGAAGGTTCTGCCTAAATATTTGGAAGGGATGTTTTACAGAGAGTTGTAAAGATGTGGAATTCTCTCCCTGAATCAGTTGTACAGACTGATACAGTAGATAGCTTTAAGAAGGGGTTGGATGGTTTTTTGGCAAGGGAAGAATTAGGGATGCACCGAAACCACTATTTTGGATTCGGCCGAACCCCCGAAATCCTTTGCGAAAGATTCGGCCGAATAACGAACTGAATCTGAACCCTAATTTGCATATGCAAATTAGGGGTGGGAAGATGAAACATTTTTACTTCCTTGTTTTGTGACAAAAAGTCACGCGATTTCCCTCCCCGCCCCTAATTTACATATGCAAATTAGGATTCAGATTTGGTTCGGCCAGGCAGAAGGATTCGGCCGAATCCTGCTGAAAAAGGCCGACTCCCGAACCGAATCCTGGATTCGGTGCATCCCTAGGAGGAATACAGGGTTATGCAAGATAGCTCATAGTACAAGTTGATGCTGAGACTAGTCCGATTGCCACCTCTGAGTCAGGAAGGATTTTCCCCCTCTGAGGCAAATTAGAGAGGCTTCAAATGTTTGTTTTTTGCCTTCCTCTGGATACTCTAGCATTTAGCAGGTTAAAATAGAGTTAAAATGTTGAACTTGATGGATGTGTGTCTTTTTTCAACCTAACTGACTATGTTAATATGAGGAATCGGCCGGGAACGGGAGGAAGAGGACCAGCCAGCAGAGGAGAGATGTGCCGGGAGCTTTAGAGACTGTCAGTTTTGTGTTCCAGCCTGTTGAGTGACCAGGAAGAGAGAGACTGCTTTTAACCTGCAAGAGAAAAACACTGCAGTGTGCATGCTGCTTGTAGCCGTTTCCTGCTGCTGTTCCCTAGTGTGATCCAGGAGTGCAGCCTGCAAGCCATTTTGATAAAGAGAAAGCAAGGTTCCTTCTGAACTGTAAACTATCAAACCTTGTGTTGTAAGTTTAAGGGACATTGGAAGTTATATAAACAGGCAATATCCTGCTAGTCCATAGGAGGGAGAGACATATCGTGCAAGAGAGCTGACAGCATTGCTGCACACCAAACTGCACCAGAGGTAGCACCGTTTATACCCTCATCAATGGACATATCACAATCTTTTGTTGCCTTTACACCCAGAGACAAAATCCAGTTTCCCAGTTCAGTAGAAACCTAAAGTAGAAATTACCTTTGCCTTTCATTTAGGCGGCTGTGTCATTTGCAGGTCGACCATTCTTTTCCACCCTGTAAGGGGGCCCCCCACCAGTACACAATATATCCAGTTAGCAATGTGCTGGGGGACTTAGGTGTGCACATCGGGGATTGAGGGGTTTTGCTGGGGGCTGTTTGTGGTGAATTGTCAGTTACTGCAGTGCTAGCCAAAGCTATTATTGTCCTGCTATTGTTCATTTTCTAAACAATTCTTTCTTACAGCTGCAGCTATTTAATAAAGTCAGGTTGTTCCTGTTGTACTGCCATCTTGTGTGCCTGGTAACTGGGGCCTTGGGTTTCACCAGGTTAGAGAAAATAGACATATATCTACTCTTGCCAACACCTAGGGTTGCGCTACACTGGCACAAATATTAGGCACGCAATCTGGGCACTGTCTGCAAGGAGTTTGTATATTGCCTGCATAGGTTTCCATGTTTTTTCTCTCCTGATAAGATGGCTTGTTGTTTGTAATAGAATGCAAAAGGAAGCGCACACATAGAGTAGTATTGTCTCAATTAAGATAAGCAATTAAGCCCCTAGAGCCACAGAGTGTTTAATGGTGCCTGGAGAGCTATATTGCAGAAGATCCACCAGTGTGATATTCTTCAAGATTCCCCCTTTCGGGTATATACTTACAAGATTTATTGGATTTTTGATGCATATAGTAATGTTCGTTCTTCACCTTATAAGTTTTCTCCAGTCATCCACCAAGTAGTATAATGAAGATATAAAGCAAAATATAGTATGATATTGCTTTAATAAATGTTAAAAATCACCATAAATCAAACGATTTTCTACTCACAAGGATCGCCAGATCATAAAGCACGTAGTACCCAAAAATAAAAGTCCGGAGTTCTCTGGGTCCAGGAAGGTTTCTCCTGTTGAGTCTGTGATCGATGAATAAATCAAACTGCTCCAATATCCGTGATCAATGAATAAATCAAACTGCTCCAATATCCAACGCGTTTCGCAGTCTCCCTTGACCGCTTCCTCAGGGAAGGTGTGATGATCACACAAGTCCTTGTTAATCATGTCGGTGCTGCTTTCTCCCTGTTGCAGACTTGCCCGTTTATATTTATTGTGACATAATTACCCGCCACTTGATGTTCAAATTTTAACATTAGCAGCAAATACCCAATAAACATATAAACATATTCCAAGAAATTCACAGTGTATTGTGATTATGACAGTTAATCAAATAATTTTGTCTAGTTTAGACCATACCCATTAAAAATGCTTATTTATGCATATTTATTCAAGCGTATTCTCTTGAGACTGATGAGCTAAAAACTCATAAATAGTTAGTAATAATAAATTAAGATAAGAACTGAGTAAACTTGTTAAATTAAAAAGCTGCTAAATCCAAGTCTATGTTAAGACCTCTCGGAGTTAGAGAATTCAACCTGTAAATCCAATATGTCTCCCTCTGTCGCAGCTTGATAAGTCTATCACCACCCTTATGTTTGTGGCTTATTTGTTCTAGTACTACATATTTTAATTTATGTGGATCATGTTGATGGATTTCCTTATAATGTTTTGGGACACAGGGTTAGATCTAACTACATGTCAGTGTTTTTTAATAATATTGCTTATTTTATTAGATAGTACACTGTATCTCGTAACAAATGGGACTTTATGATTGATTTCTGAGTTTTCATTTGTACCTTCAGCCTTTTGTTTCATTGCTAATAAACTATCCCTTTCTCTTGTGGCTGCTTTCTCCTTTGCACGTGAAATCACATTTGGTTTATAACCCTTTTCATGAAACCTTTTCTCCAAGACTTGGACCTGATTCTTGTACAAGGTATCAGTGGAACAATTTCTTTTTGCTCTCAATAGCTGGCCATAAGGGATGTATAGAAAAATAGATCAGCGCCCCTGGCATCGGAGACAAATAAACATCAGGAAAAAAGAGAGAGAGAGAAAAAATATATAGTGTAGTATTTTTGTAAATTTATATTTCAACACAACGTGTTATTTTCGGGAAATATTTCTATTGTGTTACTGTGTGGCTGCATCTGTATATAAAAAAGACTTGTATCGTGTAATATTGCTTTACTAAAACATATAAAATTTATTTTAAAAAGATTCACTCACATTTTCAATGTCCTTTATACACATATCCAAAGTAAAAAGGCTGTTTTGCGCAGGTTGCCCAGTTGTTTCCGTAATGGGAGTTGAAGAGCCGGCTTCCCCTTCTCCCTCGTGGCTGTTCCCTTGCAAACTGCCGTTCCGTCCCCACTGCCTGATGCGTTTCGCTGGTCCAATCAGCTTCCTCAGAGGCTCTTTTTTCCTGATGTTTATTTGTCTCCGATGCCAGGGGTGCTGATCTATTTTTCTATACAATGTGAAGTATTCTACAGTTGGGAGGACTGAAGTAGGATCGGCAGGAGCAGATTAAACCAAAAGACTGACTTTTCCATTTATTTTGCAACTTGTTGCGGTTTTGCATCTAGTTGGGAAATTTTTGAACTTTTTCTGGCCATGAGGGATATTGTTGATCCATTTTTTGCAATTTCCACTCCTGGCATGCAATAGGGAATCCTATCAGTGGCTTTCCTATATCAAATCCAAATAGTTGGTTGATACACTGTCAGACTCACTAGTGAACTTAAGGTTATACTCATTAGAATTAATATGTGCAATAAAATCTTCCAAGACATCAATTCCTCCATCCCAAACAAAGATAAGATCATCTATAAAACGTTTATACAAGATTATGTGTGGTAAGTACTTAGTGCATCCCCAGATGAATTTGTCTTCCCATTCGGCCATGTACAAATTTGCATAAGACAGTGCAAATTTAGTACCCATAGCAGTACCTGAAATCTGTAAATAAAATGTATCGGACCATGTGAAATAGTTATGAGTAAGTATGAATTTGATGCCTTCAATAATATAATTAATTTGGGGAGTATTCAGTCTCTTTTCCTCTTTAAGCATTTTTTCAGTAGCCGCTGGGCCTCTATCATGCGGGATACACGTGTAGAGCGATGTAACATCACACGTGACCCACCTGTAACTGTCTAGCCATTGTAGCCCTTTAACTGTATTTAATAGGTCTGTAGCGTCTCATAAGTAAGATTTTTTGTTTGACTACTAATGGTTGCAAGAAGTAGTCAATATACTGTGAGAGTGGGCTTGTAAGGCTGTCAATTCCTGATATAATTGGTCTCCCTGGGGGATTTACCAATTTTTTATGAATTTTGGGAAGGTGGTACATAATGGCTATACGTGGGCTGGTATTAATTTATACTCCTTCTTATCTATAATACCCTCTGACAAAGTTGTCCTCAAGAGCTCATCAAGTTCCTTAACAAACTTATTAGTGGGATCAGTTTTAAGTGGTAAATATGTTGAGGTATCCCCCAAAATCCTTGAGACTTCTGCTCTGTATTCTTCTATGTCCTGTACCACAACTGCTCCTCCTTTATCTGATGGTTTTATTATTACGTCAGTCCGAGATTGAAGGTTTTTAAGGGCTCTCTGTTCCCATTTGTTTAGATTTTGTGTAAAGTTATGAGTATTATTCAATAATTCATCAATATCTTTCTGGATTAGTCTATGGTACACCTTTAGTGTTTCCCCTTGGGATTGACTGGGGTAAAAATTACTTGGATTTTTAACATTAGGAAAATGTAAAACTGAGTTATTGTTAACAATACAGGGTTCAATTTTCATAGTGTTTGTCAACATGAAATGCCGTTTAAGAGTCAAATTTCGTATGTGTTTATTAATATCAATGAATATGGAAAATTTGTTGGGCATGGTGTTGGGTGCAAAATTCAACCAAACTTCCAAACCTGAATCCCCATAATTTACTAATAATACTTCTTCAAAAAATCAGTGCCACAAAAAGTCGTGACAAAAGCATCAATTCGAATCATGCATCTTTTTAGAATTGTTGCTCTGAAAACTCAACTTTATCAAACTGTTGCTCTGAAAACTCAAATTGATCATATTATCAAATGAAAACCAGTGAAAAACAGCCTGAAACTAAAGAGAATTCTGAAGGTAAAAACATGTTCCAGTTGTTAAAGGGACCATCTGTCATTGACTTCATCAAAATTTTGAAAGGTTTCAGATGGAGTATTTTTTGATTTTTAGCAGCTTCAGAGCATAATAAATTTTGAGAAATATGAGTTTTTTTTTCCTATAAAAATTCAATGTTTTCCCTTTTAAAAACTCGATGAGAAAAATTTGAGGTCTAATAAAAAGGCCCCTATGGTTATGAAAGTTAGGCAGCCTGCAAATGAAGATGAGATAAATTGGCTTTAAGGTGGCAGAATATTTAAATAAAAAAACACTTATGTACCTATAACATAAACTATGAATATATAAGATATTACATGGATCTGCACAGCCATTACAAGAAGGGACAAGGATTTCCAATGAAAACTATTGTGTTGTTTATATTCTAGGATATTTTTTATAAGATAAGTTTAATGATGTGGATCCCTAACAAAATCAGAAATCTGAGCATTATAATACTGTTTTCTTTATTTCTTAGTTGGCTCTCCATAGCATGGGGTTATTTTATTGTGTAGACTTACAGTAGGTTACACAAATGCTCTGCATAAAACAATAGCATTGCCTGCACTGAATATTAAAATGTATATGTTTTACTTTAAAGTTTGGCACCAGTGAACTAGAAAAAAATGCTTGCCTGGGGAATGGATCTGAATCACAGAACTGGCCAACTGATTCTTCTCCCAGGAGCCCAGAGAAATTATTCACAGCAATGAGCACAGGCTCCTGATGTTATTACAGTGCTACGCAATATGTTGGCGCTATATAAATACATGTTAATAATAATAATACTGCACATGTGTACTAAAATGAGTTGAAGACAGAGCAGAGGGGGAGCTTGTCTTGTTTTTCTGAGCCCTTTTGCTTCCAAATTAATAAATACAAAATTACTGTTAATAGACCCAAGTGAAACAAATTGACTGAGAGAAAATTTTAATACACGGATACACATATATTTTACTTGGATTCCCAGTTCCCAAGTTCTTTATAGCAGGAAGCGCAGTTTCATAAGTCTCATCAGGTAATGGTAATGTATAGATTATACGCTGTCCCTCTGCTCCCAGACTGAATAAGTAAAGCGCACTTTCTAGCAGCAGAAATCTCCCCTTGGTCAGCAGCAATAATGTAATTTACTTTTCTGTATAGAAAGTATGTACAGTATAAGACTTGAGCACAGTGACATCTACAGGCCATTTGTATAAACACCACATGTACCCCTAGTCTGGGCCCATGTCCCTGATGGTGTTCTGCTCCCCTGTAATACAATTATGCTCATAAGCACCTGCCCACACTTGTGCATGCCAGTGGGAGCCCTAGGCAACCTGGACAGCCTAGCCCGGCACTGCCCAACAATAAAGGTGCCAGTATGCCAACCCATTCTTTTCCCTGGTGATTGTGCATTCAAATACAATGAGATATTCTTCTACATCACCCTGTGGGGCCATTTTTTTTTTTAAAAAAGTGATTTGCATACATAGCTTTTTCAGAGCCTGCCCCCACGTTACCATTGCCACCATCAGAGAGACTCTGTACTGCACCTCACCCCTTAAAAAATTAACACATATGGAATCCATTGCATATTCATTTAGATGCACATAAATCAGTTCAGTCTGCAGCATGCATCTAAATGAATTGCTAATTATCCATGCAGGTTGTGGATTCCATATGTGTTCGGTTTTAAAGGGGTGGGGTGGCAACCCTTACTGCACGAATGAAGAATCAAACAACAGGCTGCCCTCATGTACAAAAAATAAAAGAAGGTATTCACCTGTTTAGTACAATGTGGCTTCACTGAGGAGCTCCCATCTCAAATTAACACAGCAGCTAGGTTAATTGGAAATGCGTTCACATGCTAGCCTGACAGCAGTAACCCTAGAGCTGCTGGGATAAATACTGCTTCTCTTGCATAAAGAATACCTTTTACTCTGTCATAGGACTCAGTAGCTCATAATGGCATGAAAGGCAAGAATTAATATGCGTTGGGCCAAACGTGACCAGAGTGCTGTAAAAAGCCTTTGCATTAAATGGATAAAAGTCCCAATAGGTGCTAGTGGCAGCTTTCAGATAGGAAATTCTTGTCAAGTGCTGTGTAACAGAATGTATTAAATAACATCTATACACAGTGTCGGACTGCCCACCGGGATACCAGGAAAACTCCCGGTGGGCCCAGGTGTCAGTGGGCCCTCTTGCTTCTAACCATTCAGCCTATTTCATGGTCATTCCCTATTTCTTTATGGGGAAAAAATGCTTAATAATGGAAGAATATAGTGTAGAAGTAGAAGTAAGTAATACAACACTAAGAGAATAAAGAGTTTGAGAGAGGAGAGGAGGAATAATAGTTTGAAAAGTGGTCCCACAGTCTACGGTTTTCCAGTGGGCCCAAGATCTAAGGTTTTCTGGTGGGCCTCTGGCATCCCAGTCCGACACTGTCTAAACATTTTTGAGCTTTTTTAATAACTCATTTGAGTTTTTAAAAAATATTCTTGAATATATTAATGATTACATTTTTCCCATGGAAAAATATATTAGTGATAAATCTGGCCCAAGGTTTACATAACTGTTCAGTTATTTTGAAATGATGATGGACTCTTTTAACTTGCATTTAACTGTGCATTTAACATTAGGATGAAGACATAGAAGACACTCTCTCACATACATACACATTAATATACATAATATAAAAACAAATTTTATTTTCCCATAAAAAATATATCATATGCAGGTGTACCGTAAGTTCGGTTGAAAAAAAGACACAAGTCCATCACGTTCAACCTTTCAAGTCTTTATATAACATGCCTAACTGCTAGTTGATCCAGTGGAAGGCAAAAACCCTGTTTGAAGCCTCTCCAATTTGCCTCAGAGGGGAAAAAAGATCATTCCTGACTCTAAGATGGCAATCAGACCAGTCCCTGGATCAACTTGTACCATACCATATCCGATTGCCATCTTAGATGGCTTTTTTGCAGGTGAGGGAATACAGGGTTATGGAAGATAGCTCATAAACTATCTTCCATAACCCTGTATTCCCTCACTTGCTAAAAAGCCATCCAACCACTTTATAAATCAATTTAACGTATCAGTCATCACGACTGATTCAGGGAGAGAATTCCACATCTTGACAGCTTTCACTGTAAAAAACTCCTTCCAAATATTTTAGGGATGCACCAAATCCAGGATTCGGTTTGGGATTCGGCTAGGATTCTGCCTTTTTCAGCATGATTTGGCCGAATACTTCTGCCTGACCGAATACCGAACCAAATCCTGACTTGCATATGCAAATTATTGCCGGGGAGGGAAATCACGTGACTTTTTGTCACAAAACAATGAAGTAAAAAATGTTTCCCCTTCCCACCCCTAATTTGCATATGCAAATTTGGATTTGGTTCGGTATTCTGTCAAATCTTTCTCAAAGGATACGTGAGTTCTGCCAAATCCAAAATAGTGGATTCGGTGCATCCCTAAAATATTTAGACGTAACCTCCTTTCTTCTAATCGCAATGGGTGCCCACGTGTCAGCTGGAAGGACCTACTGGTAAATAAAGAGATTATTATATGATCCCCTTATATATTTATACATATTTATCATATCACCCCTCAAGCTCCTCTTCTCCAGAGTGAACAACCCCAATTTGGCTAGTGTTTCCTCAAAGCTGAGATTTTCCATACCTTTTACCAGTTTAGTTGCCCTTCTCTAGACCCTCTCTAATTCAATAATGTCCCATATGAGCACTGGAGACCATACCTGTACATTGTATACTAGATAGGACCTTAAAAGCACTCTGTACAGTGGAATAATGTGCCTTGTTCACATTCATTTTTAGTAAAGCTTTGGTCAGCTAACGGTGCAGCTATGAGGTGAAGAAAAGAACTGATTTAGTGCATTTGCCTTTTCAGTATCTGTTACAACATTGTTGGTACCATTATTTAAAGGAGCTACAGTCTCACCCCACATCTTTTTTCCAATAATATACTTTAAAAACTTTTTGGGGTTAGATTTAGCCTCTGCCGCAATGCACTATCTTTGCCTTCTGGGTTGCTGTTTTACGACATTTATTCATTAAATGCAGCTTCTGTTCCCACAGACTTTTAGTTTTTAAATTCCTTTCTCTTCTTTCCTGTTAACTTCTTTCCTTCTATATTTCTATATTAAGCCACATAGGGTGCTTCTTTATTTACTTCCTAAGGGAATAAATGGAGATCGGTAACGAGTTAATATAATTTTAAATGACAACCATTTCTGTTCTGTATTTTAGTAGAAATCATAATGCCCCAATCTATGCTCTGAAGGGAAGCCCTTAAGGAGATAAATTAGCTTTTCTGAAATTCAGGGTCCAGTGTACAGTCATATGAAAAAGTTTGGGAACCCCTCTCAGCCTGCATAATAATTTACTCCATTTTCAACAAAAAAGATAACAGTGTTATGTATTTCATTTCCCAGGAGTACTGGAGTGTTTTCTGAACAAAGTTTTTAATGAGCAGTATTTAGTTGTATGAAATTTAATCAAATGTGTCTGTGCAAAAATTTGGGTACTGTTCTAATTTTGCTAATTTGAATGCATGTAACTGCTCAATACTGATTACTGGCAACACCCAATTGGTTGGATTAGCCTTGAACTTCATAGGCAGGTGTGTCTGATAATGAGGAAATTTAGTATTTACAGTAAGATGGCCAATTGCAAGTTGTGCTTCTGTTTGACTCTCCTCTGTAGAGTGACAGCATGGGATCCTCAAAGCAACTCTCAAAAGATCTGAAAACAAAGATGGTGCTAACAAAGGTGTTAGCGACAAGACTGGGACATGCTATCCTAACTCTAGTACATGAAGATCAAACGGGATTTATGCCAGGCAAATCCATTGCTCTTAATATTAGGCACCTATTTGTCAATCGGGTACACGAACATGATAACCCCGGCCAATGTACAGTAGCCTTGGATAATGCGTTTGGCATTTGATACCGTTGAGTGGTCATACATATGGCTAGTATTGGAAAAGATTGAAATAGATAGTTCATTTATAAATATGGAACATTTATTATATTAAGTTCCTAAAGCCTCTGTTAGAATTAATGGAGAATTACTGACTGTTTTCCACTGAAGAGGGGTACTAGACAGGGCTGTCCCCTTTCCCCGCTGTTGTTTGCCTTTGCTATGGAACCCTTGGCACAACATGTCAGACTAAATGCAAACATAGTGGGCTTTAAACTAGGTCCCCCAGAGGAACGCATTCAGATGTATGGGGATGACACACTGTTATATGTAGGAGACAGAGGGAATACTGTTACTAAAGTACAAGAACTGTTACAACGGTTTGGGCAAAATCCTGGGCTGATCACGAACAACTCAAAATCTGTGGCCCTTCTTTTAGACCCTCCAGACGTCTTTGAAAACCTCTCTTCATTTTCCTATAAAATAGTAATGGGTATTGTTGTGGCGTTACCTATAACAGACTTTGTTAATTTAAACATTAGCTAGATTGGCTTCAAGATAAAGTGAGTTTTTGGATGACACTCCCACTGGGACCGATGGGGCGGGTACACCTTGCTAAAATGCTAATACTTCCGATGCTACTCTATTCGTTACAACAAGCTCCTGTGTGGATCCCAAAGTTATTTTCACACAAATCAACACCAAACTTTAAACAACTGACATAGGCTAACTCGAGATGTACAGTGGTGTGAAAAACTATTTGCCCCCTTCCTGATTTCTTATTCTTTTGCATGTTTGTCACACAAAATGTTTCTGATCATCAAACACATTTAACTATTAGTCAAAGATAACACAAGTAAACACAAAATGCAGTTTTTAAATTAGGGTTTTTATTATTTAGGGAGAAAAGAAATCCAAACCTGTGTGAAAAAGTAATTGCCCCCTGAACCTAATAACTGGTTGGGCCACCCTTAGCAGCAATAACTGCAATTAAGCGTTTGCGATAACTTGCAACGAGTCTTTTACAGCGCTCTGGAGGAATTTTGGCCCACTCATCTTTGCAGAATTGTTGTAATTCAGCTTTATTTGAGGGTTTTCTAGCATGAAGCGCCTTTTTAAGGTCATGCCACAACATCTCAATAGGATTCAGGTCAGGACTTTGACTAGGCCACTCCAAAGTCTTCATTTTGTTTTTCTTCAGCCATTCAGAGGTGGATTTGCTGGTGTGTTTTGGGTCATTGTCCTGCTGCAGCACCCAAGATCGCTTCAGCTTAAGTTGACGAACAGATGGCCGGACATTCTCCTTCAGGATTTTTTGTAGACAGTAGAATTCATGGTTCCATCTATCACAGCAAGTCTTCCAGGTCCTGAAGCAGCAAAACAACCCCAGACCATCACACTACCACCACCATATTTTACTGTTGGTATGATGTTCTTTTTCTGAAATGCTGTGTTACTTTTACGCCAGATGTAACGGGACGCGCACCTTCCAAAAAGTTCAACTTTTGTCTCGTCGGTCCACAAGGTATTTTCCCAAAAGTCTTGGCAATCATTGAGATGTTTTTTAGCAAAATTGAGACGAGCCTTAATGTTCTTTTTGCTTAAAAGTGGTTTGCGCCTTGGAAATCTGCCATGCAGGCCGTTTTTGCCCAGTCTCTTTCTTATGGTGGAGTCGTGAACACTGACCTTAATTGAGGCAAGTGAGGCCTGCAGTTCTTTAGATGTTGCCCTGGGGTCTTTTGTGGCCTCTCGGATGAGTAGTCTCTGCGCTCTTGGGGTCATTTTGGTCGGCCGGCCACTCCTGGGAAGGTTCACCACTGTTCCATGTTTTTGCCATTTGTGGATAATGGCTCTCACTGTGGTTCGCTGGAGTCCCAAAGCTTTAGAAATGGCTTTATAACCTTTGAAATTGAACTCTGGTGTGATAAACCACAGTTAAGTTATTTTTTAACAAGGGGGGCAGTCACTTTTTCACACAGGCCCATGTAGATTTGGAGTTTTGTTTCTCCCTTAATAACGTAAACCTTCATTTAAAAACTGCATTTTGTGTTCAATTATGTTATCTTTGACTAATAGTTAATGGTTTTTGATGAGCAGAAACATTTAAGTGTGACAAACATGCAAAAGAATAAGAAATCAGGAAGGGGGCAAATAGTTTTTCACACCACTGTAGATTAAAACTGGAAACTTTAATGTGGTCTAAGGCTAATGCAGGGGCGTCCTTTCCTGACATGTTCCTGTACTTTTTTGTCAGCACCAGTGTCGGACTGGCCCGGCGAGACACCAGGTAAAAACCCGGTGGGCATCGACCCTCATGGGCTGGGCCAGATCCCCTCTCCAAATAAAAAAAACAATTCCGGCGCTGCGCATAGCATCGCCGCCTGTGCATGCGCTACAAACGATGCCGAGCGCTTTCATTGCGCATGCGCACCGAGCGCCACCATTGTGCATGCCCAACAAGCTGTCGCATCACAGTAGGGGGGCCTAGTCCAGCCCTGGGCAGCACAACTATTCCACCTAAGCACTTGCTTGGAAAAGTTGCACTACCAAACCCTGAAAGCCATATGGACACAATTAACTAGTATAGAGGAACAGCCAATAGGTTGGGTGCTGCAAAAACCGAACAAAAACATAAGCAGCACACAGACCCCCTGTACCCCCCTTTGGAATAACATGCTTTTTCATAAAGTGGCCCAAATGGGTAATATGAAATCCTGGTCTGATAGGTATCACATCGATTGGGGACATCTGGTCTGATCAGGGTATATTCTCATTCAGAGAACTGAGACAAACAACAGGATTACCAGCTAGCCAGTGGCTCCAGTACATGGGAGTAAAGCAACGCATAAAATTAAACCCATACTGATACATGAAAACAAGCTGCTTACCTTCCTAAATAGGTCATCCACCAAGGGTTTGATTTCTAGTCTATATGCTGTACTGTTACAGGCTAGAACTGCTCCATTGGATGCTCTTCGGAATAAATGGGAGTCAGCAGTGGACATTATATTCGATGATCATTCGATGATCAAATCTCCACAGGTAGTCTCAGTGTGCTATAGTCTAAGAATGGTTCAATTATTTATACTGCACAGGGCATACCTCACTCCAGCTAGACTCCATCTGATGAACCCTGCTATATCAGAGGTCTGCAATAGATGTGCTGTGGAGAGGGATACATTGGCGAATGTACTATGGGAATGTGATGATATGAAACCTTACTGGGCAGAAGTATTAACTAAACTTGATAGCATCATAGATAGAAAACTAATAACACAAAACTGAAAAAGTAGAACTCCCCCTGAGACCCAAATATGGATAAATACAGTAAATGAAACATGTATCCTGGAACGTATAATCTACCTCAAAAGAGGCTGTATTGCTAAATTTGATAAAATCTGGGATAAATTGCATGACAAAAAAACCCCAGGTTCAGCTTAATAATGATTTACAAGCAGTACTTACCTTACCTTGATAGTCATGTATATTTAAAATGTTGCCAATAAAATAATGCTGTGTTATGTTAATGCCATGCATTGCATGTATGCTCTTGATATGTACATGCAGAATTTTGATAATTTTATTGTAAGTTAACAACTTTTATCCCTCTACATATAAGACAAATGTGTTGTACAAAATGTCAAACATGTCAATGTATAATTCAGAATTTTTTCAATAAATGCATCCTGAATTTAAAAAAAAAAAAGGGTGAAGTTAGAGATCGCCACAGTCCTATAGAGTGAAATGCTGCCACTCTCCATTAATTTCTATGGAATTTTTAAAAGAGTATTTATCAATGGGTGAAAGTGAAAGTTCATCCTTTGATAAATACGCCTTTCAAAATACCATAGAAATGAATGGAGAGTGGTGGAATTTCACTCTAGAAGACTGTGGCGATTTCTAACTTCACTCTTTGATAAATATACCCCAATGACCTTAAACACACTTCAAAATCTACAAAGGCATTTATGCAGAGGGAAAAGTACAATATTTTGGAATGGCCGTCACAGTCCCACTACTTGAATATCATCAAAAATCTATGGGATGATTTGAAGCAGGCTGTCCATGCTTGGCAGCCATCAAATTTAACTGAACTGGAGAGATTTTGTATGGACAAATGGTGAAAAATACCGCCATCCATAATCCAGACACTCATCAAAGGCTATAGGAGGCGTCTAGAGGCTGTTACATTTGCAAAAGGAGGCTCAACTAAGTATTGTGCCCAAATGTATGCACCTGTCTAATTTTGTTATGATGTACATTGCATATATACTGTAAATCCAATCAACTCTATGTCACTGCTGAAATACTACTGTTTCCATAAGGCATGTTATATATTAAAAGGAAGTTGCTACTTTGAAAGCTCAGCCAATGATAAACACAACTCAAAAATTAAGAGGGGTTCCCAAACTTTTTCATATGACTGTATATTTATTTGCTCCAAACACTAAATAAGATCACATTATGGTCACTACCCAGAAGTTCAATTACTTGCACATTTCCTCTACTTTCTGATCTGGTATACCATGGTTTCTGGCTGGTTTATCAACAATCTCTGACATAAAATTGTCAAGCAACACGTTTATAAACTTGTTCCCATTAAAGGAAAATTATACCCCCCGAACAATGTAGGTCTCTATAATTTATATATTGCATAAAACAGCTCATATGTAAACCTCTGCTTCATGTAAATAAACCATTTTAAAAATAATGAACTTTTTAAGCAGTATGTGCCATTGGGTAATCATATATAGAAAATTGCCATTTTAAAAAATAAGGGCTGCCCCCTGGGATAGGAATCACTGTGCACACAAACAAACCAAACAACCATACATGTTAGGTTACAAGCCAATTAATAGGCAGAGTTCTGTCTTTTGCTTCCACACTTCTTCCTGTTACAGTTAGAGCTGAAGTATTTCTGTACAGGTGATCTCTGAGGCAGCACAGAGACCATCACAAAACAGTGGTTCAAGGCAAGAGATGTAACAGGGCAATATTTACTTAAATATATACCAGTTTGGTAAGATTCATGTAATATGCTGCTTAATATGATATAAACTATCTATTGCTTGAGTATTCATTTTGGGGGGTATAGTTTTCCTTTAATGTCCTGGCAGTACTGTTCCTCCAATCAATATCTGGGGTAATAAAAATCACAAATTATTATTACTTTCCCCAAACTAACAGCTTTTCTGTTTACATCAGAAGCTTAGCCTTCTCCTCCTCAATTACATTAGGGGGTCTATAGCATATTCCTATAATTAATTAATTCAGCCCCCACGTTTTCTAACACCACCTCCTCCTTTATAATACATTTTATACTGGCACCAGCATGATAATTTTGTAATTACAATATGTGGTCCTCCCTTTCCTAAACAGTACCCTCAACCAAATCTCCTCTCCCATTTTCCCTTACTATGCCCACTAACCTGTCTTCCACAGAATCCTTTACTGCACCCCCCATACCTAGTTTAAAATCTCCTCCAACCCTCTAGCTATCTTCTCCCCCAAGGCTGTACCATCATCATTGCAGTGCAGTCAATCCCTGGTAAATAGCCTGTAGCTGATTAAGAAATCAACCCAGTTCTCCAGAAACCCAAAGCCCTCCTCCGTACATCAATCTCTCACCCACGTATTAATCTCCCACTGTCTTCTTAATGTTGCTCGAGGCACAGGTAATATCTCTGAGATAATTAGATTGGAAGTCCTTGCCTTCAACTTTTCACCTGTTTAAAAAAAAAAAAAAATAATTCTTGAGGACTTCACCCCCTCTTGTAACTTTGTCATTGGTACATATGTGTACTAAGACTGTTGGGTCTTCCCCAGTGCCTCCCAATAATCTGTCCACTCATTCCACCACATGCCAAACCATAGCACCAGGCAAGAAGCAGACTGTTCTGCATGTAGGGTCCTTGCTGCAGATTACCCTATCCACCTTTCTTATAGTTTAAACCACTATAACTAAAACCTGCCTTTCCTTCCTCGCACTCTCTCCACCACCCGTATTAGAGACCCTGCCTCCAAGGGTGCTCTGAGAGTCAGCCTGCTCCATACAAGCCAGAGATGCTGTCCTCCCCCTAATTTTCACCCAGATGGTGAATCTAGTGCTTGCCCCCTACAATTCCATCCCATACTTCCCCTGTTGACTGGCATAACCCTGTCTGCCTCATTAGTCTCCACTGCCCCTTCTCCACCCCTTACTACACTGGCCCCTGGCAGTGGTTGTTTTGTGAGCCTCCTTTACACTGAGTACTTACAGTCTTCCAAGTGCAATTCCTAAAAAAACCTATTTACTTTTTATATAACATGCAATTGCATTTCACATAGTAAAGATAATTTAATTTATCACCTTGGTGAGGGAGACTTTGACCCTAAGAAAAATTAATGGAATAATTTATTTTTTGTGGTGATCAAGTCTTTCTGATTTAAGTTTATGTGAACAAATAGAAAGCATTTAAGAAATACAAGTCAGACACTTCATTTAGGCCCTAAAAAATACTACAAGGGGACCTATTAACTAACATTAGAATTCCTATTTTTCTTGCTAATCTCTATGTGTTTTTTTTATTTATTTAAAACTCTAAAAATCATTTTTATTTACAATATTTACAATTTATTAAGTGTAAAAACCACGTAATTTGCAAAAGCTGGCAAGATCCTATAGAAGTCAATGGTAGTTGCGCTATTTTTTTTCCTTTCAATACATTTTTATTGATTTCCAAGCTTCTTTCTTTTTTTTTTTTTAAATGTGATAAAAAAAAACTCACCCTGGTGGTCCAGTGGTGCGGCGGGTGATACCCTTGCTTTAAATTTATTTAATGCAGCATGCTGCATTAAATAAATTTAAAGCAAGGGTATCACCCTGCCAGCATTACCCATGTGCCAGTGAATCCTTTGCCGTATACATTTGATAGGTGGCCGATACCTATCTCACCGTGCACCGGGGCTTCGCAATTGGAGGACCAGGGTGTGCGTCTGTATTGAACTGATTCCTGTTGTGACCCCTGCCTGGCTTTTGACGACTCTACTCTCTGTATCCTGACCCCTGCCTGATTACTGACTCTGATTCTGCTTAACCCTCTGATTGACTTCCTGGTTTGACCCTTGCCTGCCTGACTACACTTATTCTCTGCCTGCCTCGACCCAGCCTGATCTGACTACGATTCTACGGTTGGTTTGCCCCATATACGTCATACCGCATGGGCATTTCAGCAAATAAAATACGTTCGCGGTATTACAAGTGCCATAATCATTTAATTTTATGGGGTTACCGTACAGTGGGGGGTTAATCACATTGCCTTTGATAACTGATGGATAGCAAACCCAGTTTAAACAGGGGAATATACCCTTATTGGGATTACCCATAAATCTCTGTGTGTCACTTCTTGGAGGGTCTATTTCTGATGGACACAGGGAGTCACGTAGGCAAGTCCCTCTTTTATAGCTGAAGATAGGGGTGCTAGAGAAACACTTTCCTAATATCTTATCCTGCTGAAAAATAGGCCAATATGTACGGTAGGTTTTCTCTATGGTTTGGCTATGTTTGCTGTAAGTGGATACAAAAGGTAGTCGCTTGTTTTCAGTTGTAGTTCTGTATTTTAGCAGTTCTTTCCTATCAATCTTATTATTTATTTATAGACTTTTTATTATACCCCTGTCTATAAATATATCTTTTAGAATTTGTGTGGCCTTATCGTAGTTATGATTTTCTGGCGAAATTCTGCGGGCCCTTAGGAATTGACCTCGGGGGATGGCTTTGATTATATTAGGGGCATAAAAACTAGTGGCATGTAATACGTTGTTTCTGTCCATATCTTTGCGAAACAAACTTGTGTCTATCTGCCCCTCTAAGATTGTGAGTTATACATCTAGGAAGCTAATTTTATGGTCCCCTATTTCGGACGTAAACTTAATGATCTTATGGGCTCTATTAGCCTCTTCGACCATTTTTGTAAAAGTATCAATAGGGCCTTTCCACAATATCAAAATATCGTCAACATAGCAGTTATACTGGACAATATGTTGTTTATAGCCACTCTCTAAGAACAGAGTACTTTATACCCTGCTTCCAATATTATTGTGTTGATGGTGCTTTGTTTCAAATTTAACCAAAGCTTGTCCAATGGTTGCTCTTCTATATTTGTTCCCAGTTTGTTAGACCAGGCCCTAATGTAAGATAAGTCGGTTAGCTGTTTGATGGAGGTAAAATATTGGTATAGAACTGAAATTGCTCTAGGTGGAGGGTTCCCTGACAGGCACCAGTGCTCAAAAAAGATAGTTTCTTGTGAGTGATGCTCCCCTTGGTCCCAATTTATCTTGGTGAAATGTATAATTTGAGAGGCTCGGTAGAGCTCTGAATCTGGGAGTTGAAAATTCTCTCTCAAAGCGTTTATGTTATATGGGCCTTTAGGAGTTAACATTGGATGTAGACAGTGGATTCTAGTAAGTTTTCAGTTAGTCCACCACTGGAATTATTTGGGTTGGATCTCCGGTGTAAAGAGAGGGTTAGCCAGAATAGGGGCTGCTGGAGTGTGTACTGAAAGGAGGGTATATTTTTTTGACTGCCTGGTCCCATATTTGTAACAGGAGTTTTAGGTAATAACTTCCCAGATTCGGCCTTCACACTCATGGAGTTCAAAACAGGGAGCTAGCTTTGTATGGGTGCATCATGGAATCCTCCAAGTGAGTCTACAAGGGGACATTAATGTTATTGCTACCAAGTAGTATGAGTACAGATTGCAAAAACCCAATTCATGAACGTTCACCATTTCAGACAAAAGAGAGTAACTTTGAATCAAACTGCTTAACGTCTGCCCTATTGATTGGCACTGGAAGGGTTCTAAAATAATAGAGCAGTTTAGGAAGTTGGATCATCTTAAATGCCCATATACGCCCTATCCAAGAGATATGATATTTGCCCCAGTCCTCCAATAATTTGGTTAGAGTTTTGAATAGCTGGGGCTAATTATTGCGATATAATTGCTCTGGGTGTGTGGTGAGTTTGACCCCCAATATGGATATTGAGGTAGGTTGCCATTGAAATTCAAAGTTAAGGGTAAATAATTTCTCTGGTTTCTTTAGAAAGGTTAATGTTGAGGGCCTCTGTCTTGGCATGGTTAACCTGGAGCCCAGAGAGCAAATGTAGTAAGTTTCGTTATCAACAGTGTAACATCGTCTGCAAACATATTGACTTTATGTATCATATTACTGGAGGACATTCTAGAACTATCTGGGTTGTTTCTAATCGACCTAACTAATGGTTCAATTGCTAAATCTAACAAAAGGGGAGATAAGGGGCATTCTTGTCGGGTTCCCCCGGGAGATGGAAAAGGTGGAAGACAAAAATGGGCCTACAGTAACTATTGCTATCGGGTACTTGTATAGGCACTTAATCCATTGTAAAAATTTCTTACCAAATCCCCATTCATTAAGAACAAAGTAGTAATAGACCCAAGATAGGGAGTCTAATGCTTTAATTATGTCAAGTTTCAGCAGCATAGCTGGTGTTGATGTACCTTTAGCCTTAGCTAATTGAATCTGAGGCCTGACAACCCAAAACGAATCTGACCTGATCTCAGTGGATAAGATTAGGCAATTTTTCATTAAGCCTAGAGGCTAATATTTTAACGAGTATTTTAATGTCTACATTCCAGACTGATATAGGCTGGTAGTTCCTGGGGTCTGTATGGTCTCCCTCTGGTTTCAGGATAGGGGATATTTTAGCTGTTAACATATTACTGGATAGTGTGTCTCCATGGATAAGTTGGTTGAACATAGTGGTTAGGTAGGGAGTAACAATATGAGGAAATTTCTTATAGTATGCTGCCGAGGGACCATCAGGCCCCAGTGCCTTGGATATTTTAAGTGTTTTAAGTGCAAGTTGGACCTATTGATATTTGATATCCTCATCTAAATGCGATTGTTGGTGGAAAGATAACTTGGGGAGTGTTACGTTTTTAATAAAGTTTTTGAGACGGTTGTGGAATATAGTCTACGGTAATAAGGCACTGATCCTATTTTTAAATCAATTCAGACTTTTACAGATTTTCTTTTTGCTAATAACTGTCAAAAAAACTTTGAGATTTTCAAATTTTTTTAGTGCATCATTAAGCATTTTTTTTGACTAGAGTGAAAAACCCCCCTCTGGCACGTGTGCCAGAGCATTTATGTATACAGAGAATGAGGCTAGGTGGCAAGCCACCCTAGGCCCAGCCCTTTGTGACCTTGCCACAAATCTGCATTTAAGGATATCCCCAAGGAATTTGAGGCATTCTTGTTGTCAAATATTTTGTCCTCTAGGTGTCATCACAAATGTGAGTTATGTTAGTTGAGAGAAAGGTGGGGAGATAATAGGAAAACAAAAGCTGTTTCAGAGCTGTAGTCTATGCCTGGAATAAAAGCATAGTTGGAAGATTCATCAGGCACTACAGTATATAATATGTAGTGCCGGATTTACATTGTGGGCACCCCTAGGCCAGCTGACGTTCATCGCCCCCGTCCCCTTCCTTTTATACGTGCAAATTTTCATCATTGGGACTGGAGCAATAGGGATTGGCGCATAGGAAATTGAAAAACGATTTTATCTCCTGATCATCCCCAGTGTTTCTGAACCAATGTGGGTGTGGTTGGAATGGTAAATTGAGGAAATACCCATGAGATTCAAGGAATTACAAGAGGGGCGAAGTGTACACGTGGAATATGGCACTTCGGCAACTTTGCAGACGTACACAGTGTAAGGAAAATTAGTGATTCACAGAGCAGAAGATAGAGAAAATAGAGCAACACCTTAAAGATTGCGTTTAGAGCTTTTAGCAATTCAAGGAATGGGACACTGTTTAATGCTTGATTTTAACCATATATAGTATGTTAAAGGGATCCTGTCATCGGAAAACATGTTTTTTTTCAAAACGCATCAGTGCTACTCCAGCAGAATTCTGCACTGAAATCCATTTCTCAAAAGAGCAAACAGATTTTTTTTATATTCAATTTTGAAATCTGACATGGGGCTAGACATTTTGTCAATTTCCCAGCTGCCCCTGGTCATGTGACTTGTGCCTGCACTTTAGGAGAAAAATGCTTTCTGGCAGGCTGCTGTTTTTTATTCTCAATGTAAATGAATGTGTCTCAGTGGGACATGGGTTTTTACTATTGAGTGTTGTTCTTAGATCTACCAGGCAGCTGTTATCTTGTGTTAGGGAGCTGTTATCTGATTACCTTCCCATTGTTCTTTTGTTTGGCTGCTCGGGGGGGGAAGGGTTGGGGTTATATCACTCCAACTTACAGTACAGCAGTAAAGAGTGATTGAAGTTTATCAGAGCACAAGTCACATGACTTGGGGCAGCTGGGAAATTGACAATATGTCTAGCCCCATGTCAGATTTCAAAATTGAATATAAAAAAATCTGTTTGCTCTTTTGAAAAATTGATTTAAGTGCAAAATTCTGCTGGAGCAGCACTATTAACCGATTCACTTTGAACAAAATGTTTTTTCCCATGACAGTATCCCTTTAAGTGCAGTAATGATGTATTTTTACTAAAATGTATATACTTCTTATTTCCTGTGTGGGGGAAACATATATAAAGCTTCATTTGGGGGGAGGCTCTTTGACTACTGCCTGGACTTCAGAGTGCCTGGTAATGTTGGAATTGCTGCTGAGCCATTTTATGGAGGGGTCCCTCAGTTAAGTATCAATAAATCTCTAATGTTTGTTTTACTTGTGTGTGTCAGTTTAATCACTCTTCAGACTGAACAAGAGCCCTTCTCAATACACACAGTCAGCCACTACCTCACATACCTCCTCCAGGCCGCATGCAACAAATGTGGAGAGCTTTTTTATGACCTCCTCACAAGCTGGGTCTTTTTTTTACAGCTAGACCAATGCTGAACACTTACAGTGGTCAGTTACGAGGGGCAAGGAAACAGATGTAAATAACATTTTCAATCTATCTTCTTACTTCCACTCTACCATGGAATTTTCAGTATTAAACAGTGAGGTAGGGGGGCGTGTCCTGTATGGCGACGGAGTAAGACGTGCTGACCGTGAGCTCCGCTATAATCTAATACTGAAACTCTCCTGAGCCCTTCTAAATAGGCAAAATAAGAAAATTTTCGGTCTCCTAAACACTCCAAGAATGGGGAAGCATGGACCAAGGCAGAAAACTATGGAGCACTTTGGCAAAAAAAGTGATCAACCCAGCGGCACTCCCCCGCGGCCTACCAGTGATGATGGTGACGCAGACCCACCCGAGATGCAGCAAATTGATCCAGGGCTCCAAATACTCCTGGCGGCAATTGGCGAATCCCGCGCAGCACTGTCTACACAAATTGAGGAGCTGAAAGTAGACTTCCCGTTGCTGCATGCGAATGTCCAAACGATCCGCGAAAGGCAGAGGGAAATGGAGGGCAGGATCTCCAACCTCCAATCTCCAAAATCATGTTATTCCCGGATTACTCCATGGCTCTACAAAAGAAAAGAAGCACCTTTGTCGCAGTAAAGAGACGGCTGAGAGATTTACAGTACAAGTATGCTGTCTTGTATCCAGCCAAGCTCAAGATTGTAGAGGGCACTCAGTCACATTTTTTCAACTCTCCAGAGGAAGCTGCATCCTGGCTTGACAGTGGACACCAGCCAGACCCATGCAACAGCCCCAGGCATTAACCTCTGAAGGTTTGTCCCTACACATATGGATACGTTTTGGGGCTACTCCAACGCCACTCATTGAGTGGTTGCAATATATCTGGGCTCATAGTACAGATCAAACTGGCAGAGACTTAACTTGGACTCGTGGAAACACCACTTGATCTTCAGGGCTTGGACTACACCCCACAGTTGGTATTTAAGGGTAATAGGTCTACCTACTTTTAAGGATAGACAGAGAGGGAGGGCTAATGTTTGATCTGTATATTGTTATATTATGCAAGTGTACTGTATTAGAAATGGATGGTTAACTTTTCTTTCCCCACCCTCACCCATTGGACCACCTTGGTTTACGTTCATTACACCCTGTATGACTATGCCTATTTACCTTTCCAAATTTAAAATATGGAGTCAGTGGACATAATTTCTTGGAATACCAGAGGCCTCAATTCGAAGATTAAACAGGACCTGGTATTATAATATCTCAAAAAATACCAACCGCACCTGGTTCTCCTTCAGGAGACACACCTTACAGGTGGCCGCATCCTAGCCTTGAAAAAAGCGTGGGTTGCACGAGTGTACTTTGCTGAACTCTCAAATTACTCTAGAGGGGTGGCGAAACTAGTAAGCAAAAAAGCAAATGTCGCTATTATAGAGTTACATAGTGATCGACTTGGTAAATATATTGTTATGCAATGTTCAGTGAGGCAACAGTTACTTAACCTGGTGTGTGTGTATTTGCCTCCACCGGCTGATATCACTGTACTAGATGAGGTCATGGGGAAAATATTGAATATGGATCCGGCCCCCACGCTACTTATGGGTGATCTTAATATGGTTTTGAAACCAGAGCTAGACCGTTGCCTCCCAGGAAACCCGCTGAAGCGTGGGGCTGTTTCACTTGGTTGCTTAACATGATTTTATGATATATTTTCAATAAATTTGGACTTTTTATATGACCCCAAATGCTGCCTGGTGCTCCATGATTTGGTTGCCAACAAGACTGTATTACACCCATGTGGCATCTCAACCCTAAGTGGCTCAATGTAACTGAGGTGAATGAAAGGGTGGCACAGGAGCAGGAGAACTATTGGTAAGAGAATTCTGAGTCAGCCGACCCTCTAATTGTTTGGGAGGCCTCTAAGGCTTGCCTTAGAGGATCCTTTATTGGCAATATAGCGACATATAGACGTCAGTTGGATACAGAATTAAATAATCTGAATGCAGAGAGTCCTAAAGGTGCAAACCCACTTCATGGCAGATCCATCCCCCACTATTTATGCAAAGGTTGCACATGCACAAAGGGATCTACAACTTCACATTCTTGAAAAAAACAAAAAAAAATTGTTGTGTACCTCCCAGACTATATTTGAGAAAGGTAATAAAGCTGGCAAGCTCTTAGCGTATCTCTCAAGAGAACAAAAACCGATAACAATTATCCCCAGGGTTAGACAAGCCAATGGCATTTTTGTTGACTCCCCTACAGGTATCAATGATGCCTTTAGAGAATATTACACTTAACTCTATAACCCAACACTCCCTACATAAACTACCTGCCCAATGCAAATTCTTAACAATGCTAATCTCCCTAACCTCTCAACACCTGAGCAAAAATTTCTGGACAGCCCTATCTCCGTGGAAGAGGTAAAGGCGGCAATCTCTGCATTTCCATCAGGGAAGACTCCAGGGCTAGATGGGATCCCAATAGAACTATATAAAATTCAACAGGATAACATGGCACCCAGATTGCTAAAAATGTACCATGAGGCTCTTCTTAAAGGACACCTCCCACCATCTGCCCAAGAAGCGTTAATTGTTTTAATCCCAAAACCTGGGGGGGATGTAGAGGATTGTGCTGCATATAGGCCTATCTCCTTACTCACGTGTGACAACAAGATATTAGCAAAAATTTTAGCACTAAGATTAGTAAAAGTGATAGAGACATTGATCCATCCAGATCAAACTGGGTTTATGCCCGGGAAAGCCACATCCATCAACATACGTAGGCTCTACACTAATATGGAATATTTAACCCTAAACAAAAATCATGGAGCAATAGCCGCTTTAGATATCAGGAAAGCTTTCAACTATCTGCACTGGTAATTCCTATGGTCAACTATGGAGCGCATGGGCTTCGGGCCCAACTTTATCAAATGGGTCAAACTATTGTATACGAATCCCACAGCTAGAATTCAAACTAATCATAAGATATACCCCTCCCTGACATTGAGCAGAGGTAAGAGGCAGGGTTGTCCCTTGTCCCCATATTTATTTGCCATTGCCATAGAACCATTAGCCGGCTTGATTCGTAATGATTCGGACATCCTTGGCTGGAGAGTGGAGGCATTAGAGGAGAAAATTTCCCCCTACGCAGATGACACCCCAATCTATCTGAAAGATACAAACCAGTCACTCAATAAAATGCTACAGGTTGTCGACCAATTTGGGAAAGCATCGCGTCTCACAGTTAACTGGTCAAAATCCACACTTCTGCATATGGGTACATCCCTGCAAAGACCTCTAAGTCAAACACAGGCATTAGACAGTACTTTTAGTACCAGATTAAACTCAATATTAGACTGGGCTAAGAATGAGTCAATTTTGACGGATAAAGAGGGGCATGTTTACTAACATTGGAGATAAATATATGGAGAGATTTCTGGAGATGTTGCCCATGGCAACCAATCAGCAATTAGATTTAAACAGCCACAGCCAAGTTAGAAAACAAAAGCAAAGATCTGATTGGTTGCTATGGGCAACATCTCCAGAAATCTCTCCATATATTTATCTCCAATGTTAGTAAACATGCCCCTAAGTATTTAAACTGTCTGACTCCTGTTATTCCCATCTTTCATTGGTTGCCCAAAGTTCATAAATCAATCGTTAATGTAAAAGGGAGACCCATAGTCTCTGGTATAGGGTCCTTGAAGAGCACTTGTCGGAGTATGTGGACAGTCTGCTTCTCCCCATGGTCTTTGAACTGCCCATCTTTTTGAGATACAGTCTAGATTGCATTAATAAATTACAGCAGGTAAAATGGAATACTTCCTACATATGGGTCACAATGGACGTAGCCTCACTGTATTCTTCCATTGAACACACGCAAGGCCTGACAGCGATTAAATTCTGGCTAGAGCATGTGAATTTGTACTCAGATATACAAAATGAATTTTTACTAATGGCTTAACAATACATAGTAACATAATAACATAGTAAGTAAGGTTGAAAAAAGACACATGTCCATCGAGTTTTTTTTTTTTTTATTAACTACCTATCTGCCAGTTGATACAGAGGAAGGCAAAAACCCATCTGAAGCCTCTCCAATTTGCCTCAGAGGGGGAAAAATTCCTTCCTGACTCCAAAATGGCAATCGAACTAGTCCCTGGATCAACTTGGACTATGAGCTATTTCCCATAACCCTGTATTCCTTTACTTGCTAAAAAGCTATCCAACCTCTTCTAAAGCTATCTAATGTATCAGCCTGTACAACTGATTCAGGGAGAGAATTCCGCATCTTCACAGCTCTCACTGTAAAAAACCCCTTCCGAATATTACTACATCATTTACAAGCACTCCAAGGTCCTTTTCCATAATGGATTTGCCTATTAAGGGTATAAGTGGCTTGGATATTTTTATATCCCAGGTGCATGACTTTAAATTTATCAACATTGAATCTCATTTGCCACTTAGCTGCCCAGATTGCCAGTTTGTCAAGATCATGTTGCAAGGATGCCACATCCTGGATGGAATTAATTGGGCTGGATAATTTTGTGTCATCTGCAAACACTGATACATTACTTACAACACCCTCCCCTAAGTCATTAATGAACAAGTTAAATAAAAGTGGACCCAATACTGAGCCCTGGGGGACCCCACTAAGAACCTTACTCCAGGTAGAGAATGTCCCATTAACAACCACCCTCTGTACCCGATCCTGTAGCCAGTTTCCTATCCACGTGCAAACGCCTTCATTAAGCCCAACAGACCTTAGTTTAGAAAGCAGTCTTTTGTGGGGCACAGTATCAAACGCTTTGGCAAAATCCAAATAGATCACATCTACTGCCCCCCCACTGTTCAGAATCTTACTTACCACATCATAAAAAGCAATCAAATTTGTCTGACATGACCTATCCTTCATAAAGCCATGCTGATTGTTGCTCATAATGCCATTCATTAGGACAAAATTTTGAATGTGATCCCTTAACAAGCCTTCAAATAATTTGCCTACCACAGATGTCAAGCTTACTGGCCTATAATTGCCAGGCTGAGATCGTAATCCCTTTTTAAATATTGGAATAACATCAGCTTTTCTCCAATCCATAGGCCTATACCAGATGACAGTGAAACTGAGAAAATCAGAAAAAAGGGCTGGTCTAAAACTGAACTAAGCTCTCTTAGAACCCGGGGGTGTATGCCATCAGGCCCTGGTGCCTTGTTAACATTAATTTGTATTAAAGCTTTTTGAATCATATCCTGAGTCAGCCACTGACTAGATTGAGCTGAACCATTTGTGCAGTTATTAAGTGAGCCTGTAAACCCAGACTCCTCTATTGTATACACTGAAGAAAATAACTGATTTAACACATTTGCCTTATCTGTATCTGTTACAACCATACTGGTACCATTATTTAATGGAGCAACACTCTCAACCTTCATCTTTTTACTATTAATATATTTAAAAAACTTTTTAGGGTTAGTTTTCACCTCCACCGCAATTAACTCTTCATTTCTTTTCTTAGCCTTCCAGATTGCTGATTTACAACATTTATTACAGTGTTTATATTCATTAAATGCAGCTTCTGTCCATACAGATTTGTAGTTTTTAAATGCCTTTCTCTTCTTTCCCATTAACTTCTTTACTTCTGTATTAAGCCACACAGGATGATTCTTAGAGCTTCTACGTTTAGTCCTTAAAGGACCAGTAACATCAAAAAAAAATTAAAAAAATTTGTTAGTATACATCAAAAAAAAACCACCAAGGCAAATAAAACTTTAAAATTGCAAAGTCTTTACTAAGAAATAACTTACCAAAACTCCACTTCCGCTCCTCTTCAGAAAAGGCGACACGGCGACCATCCATCTTGCGGCAATGGATTGCTCCTCCCTGGCTATGGACAGCTTGTGAAGCAAGGGAAAGAATGGCATTGAGAGGAGGCGAGTGACGGCGGATCGGGCGTTTGGTGTTTCTTGTGCACCACAGCAGCAGCTTCCACTCATTCCGGGGTGCCATCGTAGCAGCTGCCTGGCTGGGGGCACTTGCGTGTCTTCCTGCCCTGTGGATTGTAAATCCCCCTCCCTCTCTGTTCCCTTTCATACTTTCATTTTCAGCTCACGATGAACTAGCAGCTGCCTGGCGGGGGGCACTTGCGTGTCTTCCTGCCCTGTGGATTGTAAATTCCCCTCCCTCTCTATTCCTTGCCGCCGCAGAGTCGCTGGTAGGAAGGTGCAGCCAGCGCTGTTAGATTTCTACTGCCGCATCCCATTCTTCTGCAAACCGCAAAGTCAAGTAGAAATCAGCCGGCACCAGATATCGCCATTATTCTAAACCTGTTTTTGAAGCAGCGCTGGTGCGCACTGATCCGGGCGGCACAAACCTAACAGTGCCGGCTGATTTCTACTTGACTTTGCGGTTTGCAGAAGAATGGGATGCGGCAGTAGAAATCTAACAGCGCCGGCTGCGCCTTCCTACCAGCGACTCTGCGGCGGCAAGGAATAGAGAGGGAGGGGAATTTACAATCCACAGGGCAGGAAGACACGCAAGTGCCCCCCGCCAGGCAGCTGCTAGTTCATCGTGAGCTGAAAATGAAAGTATGAAAGGGAACAGAGAGGGAGGGGGATTTACAATCCACAGGGCAGGGAGACACGCAAGTGCCCCCAGCCAGGCAGCTGCTACGATGGCACCCCGGAATGAGTGGAAGCTGCTGCTGTGGTGCACAAGAAACACCAAACGCCCGATCCGCTGTCACTCGCCTCCTCTCAATGCCATTCTGTCTCTTGCTTCACAAGCTGTCCATAGCCAGGGAGGAGCAATCCAGTGCCGCAAGATGGATGGTCGCCATGTCGCCTTTTCTGAAGAGGAGCGGAAGTGGAGTTTTGGTAAGTTATTTCTTAATAAAGACTTTGCAATTTTAAAGTTTTATTTGCCTTGGTGTTTTTTTTTTGATGTATACTAACGAATTTTTTTAATTTTTTTTTTGATGTTACTGGTCCTTTAAGGGAATAAATTGAGAACAGTAATGATTTAATATCATTTTAAAGGACAACCATTTCTGTTCTGTGTTTTTAGCTGAAAACCTAATGCCCCAATCAATGCTCTGTAGGGCATCCCTCAAGGCACTAAAATTAGCTTTTCCAAAATTCATGGTTTTTGTTGCCCCAGTATATTTTTGTTTTTTGCACCAGACATTAAAATATATAACATTATGGTCACTATTACCCAGGGGTTCAATGACTTGCACATTTGTTATAAGTTCTGGGTCATTTGAGATCACTAAATCAAGAATATCTAGTATAGGTCAATCTAAAAACAACTGGACTTGCTGAGTAATCAATGAAGACGTTTCACTACTCATCCGTGCAGCTTCTTCAGTTCAACTGACTGGTGTGGGAAGTTCTCGGCATATAAACTCTTCCACTAATCCATTTACAATGGCACATTGTAACTCTTCAAAGAGGTGACATCTGAAGAAACTCACACAGGTGTTGATGTCACCTCTTTGAAGAGTTACAATGTGCCATTGTAAATGGATTAGTGGAAGAGTTTATATGCCGAGAATTTCCCACACCAGTCAGTTGAACTGAAGAAGCTGCTCGGATGAGTAGTGAAACGTCTTCATTGATTACTCAGCAAGTCCAGTTGTTTTTAGATTGACCTATACTAGATATACTATGACCTGGATGAATGAAAATCTTCATAGTCATAAATCAAGAATAGCATTTTTTCTGGTAGGCTCCTCAACAACCTGTGCTAAAAAATTGTCGTGCAATAAGTTTATAAACTTGTTCCCATTAACTGATCTAGCAGTACCGTTGCTCCAGTCAATATCTGGGTAATTAAAATCCCCCATTATCATTATTACTTTACCTAAACTAGCAGCCTTTTCTATTTGCATTAGGAGCTTTGTCTCTTCCTCCTCACTTACATTAGGGGGTCTATAGCATACACCTACGATTAATTTGCTGGATTCTTTACAATTGGTGAAGACCATATGACTTCTGCCCCCTCGTTTTCTAACATAACCTCCTCCTTTATATGAGCTTTTAAATCCTGCCTAACATAAAGACATACCCCTCCTCCTTTTCTATTGCCTCTGTCCCTCCGAAACAAAGTATAGCCACTGATATTTACTGCCCAGTCATGCGACTTATTCAGCCATGTTTCGTCCACACCAATCACATCATATTTTCCTTCCAACACCAGCAGCTCCAGCTCTCCCATTTTACCAGTCAGACTTCTTGCATTTGTAAACATACATTTAATACTGGTACCATATTGAACATATGACATGTGGTCCTCCCTATCCTTAACAGTACCCCCAGCCAAATCTCCTCCCCCATTTTCCCTTTCTTTGCCCACTATCTCATCTAACCTGTCTTCCACTGAATCTTTTACTGAACCCTCCCCCCCCCCACACCTAGTTTAAAATCTCCTCCAACCCTCTAGCCATCTTCTCTCCCAAAACAGCTGCCCCATCATCATTGAGGTGCAGCCCATCCCTAGCAAAGAGCCTGTAGCCGACTGAAAAATCAGCCCAGTTCTCCAAAAACCCAAAACCCTCCTCCCTACACCAATCTTTCAGCCACGCATTAATCTCCCTACGCTCCCGCTGTCTCCTTAGTGTTGCTCGTGGCTCAGGTAATATCTCTGAGAAAATTACCTTGGAAGTCCTCGCCCTCAGCTTTGCACCTAGTTTTTTAAAATCATTTTGAGGACTTCACCACCTCCTCTAACTTATGTGTACCTATGTGTACCAAGACCGCTGGGTCTTCCCCAGCCCCTCCCAATAATCTGTCCACTCGTTCCACCACATGCCGAACCCTAGCACCAGGCAACCAGCAGACTGTTCGGCATGTAGGGGCCTTGCGACAGATTACCCTATCCACCTTTCTAATAATTGAATCCCCTATAACTAGAACCTGCCTTTCCTTCCTTGCACTCACCCCACCACCCGTATTAGAGCCACTGCCTCCCGGGGTGCTCCGAGAGTCAGCCTGCTCCATACACGCCAGTTCAGAGTTTTCCTCCCAATAGTACCTTCTCAATAGTACCTTCTTAATAGTAACTATTTTATGTTCAATGGTTCTTCAGAAATGAGGGGCAGCTATGGGGGCACGTTTTGCACCCTCATATGCCAACCTTTTTATGGGGCATTGGGGGACGTCTTTTCATTTATGGTGACCATAATCCGTTTCGATCCCACATAATCTCTTTTTTTAGATACATCGATGATTTGATTTTGATCTGGGATGGCGATGACACGTCCGTGTGTGAATTTGTGAAGTATTGCAATGAAACTGATTGGGGGATTTCTTTTACCAGCGAACATAATTCCACCTCTATGTCTTTTTTGGACATTAAATTCAGTGTTGAGCATAACAAGATTTTGACAGATTTATTTTGTAAACCGATCACCAGAAATACCCTCTTGCATGCTGCTAGCTGTCACCGGTGGGCCAGTTCCTGCGGTTACGCAGGATCTGTACCACATGGGATTCTTTTCCTCAACAAGCTATGCAACTATGGGATAGGTTCATACAGCGTGGGTACAAATTTTGGGATGTTAAAAACGCCTATGATAGAGCTGTGGGAGCTAATCGCCATGATCTTTTGGTGCCTAGAAGTAAGTATAATACACAGGGCAGATCGGTCGATCAAAGTATAGGGAACACCCAATTCAGGCTAAACGTGATTGCCCACATATCATTACCACATATTCACATAAAAGTCCACAATTACGTAGGATAATCCAGAAGTATTGGAGTATTTTGGGCCAGGATCCCAAGTTGAAATGTATTTTGCCCGCACAACCCAATTTTGCTTACAAGAGGAGACCCAGTCTTGGATCTATTCTGTCTCCTAGCCTTTTTACGGATACTGATGTTTCTGGATCCACACACTGGTTAACAACTAAAGGCTCCTACAGATGTGGTGGAACACGTTGCGGTGCTTGTTGTTATATGAGGCCAACTAAAACTTTTAAAGTCAGACGAGATCCTAAATCATATAATATCCAGTTTTATGCTAATTGTGGTACCAGGAACATTGTTTATCTAATTACCTGTGTTTGTGGTCTCCAGTACGTTGGTAAAGCAACTAGACCTTTTAGGAAGCGCCTCTCGGAACATCTGGGCTGCGTAGCACAACGTGATTGCAGTTCTGCAGTGGCCAAACATCTGATAGAGTGTCATAATAGTGCCCTGTGTGTACATGCCCAGATTATAGATAGAGTGATGTTTGGGGTACGCAAGGGTAACTTGGATTTACCACTTCTTAGAAAAGAAGCAATGTGGATATATAGGTTGGGCACTATTTCTCCAAATGGACTGAACAGTGGGAGTTAAATTGCTTCATTGACCGTTAGTTTTCTCCTTTTTCCGTTTTTGGATCTTTTCTTTTGCTTCCCCTACACATGTATGCATTTATTTATATATATTTTTATATTTAAATATATATATATATTAGAAATTTCTTTGCATATTCATGTTTTGCATATATTTGTATACCTTTTGTATATATTTTTGTCTTGTTTTTCCTATTTTTGAATAATGATTTTTTTTCATTTTTGATAATATTTTGGATTTTTCAGATTTTTTGAATATTTACCATGTAGATTCAATGTGGTATATTGTTATTTTGTTATTTTGTTATTCTCAATCATTTCTGAGTAGCGACTGTAAACAACAAAATTAGGTTGAGCAATAAATCACTTAGGGGTTTGGGTCGCCCCTTCGGAACGAGTCCTGGAGAATCTAAATGTAGCTTAAATTTGAGATTCAAAAACTTCTCCAAGGTGAACCATACCCTGTATACATTAGGACAACTCCAAAAGTAGTGAAATAAGTCTACTTTTTGTTGTTTACATTTCGGACAGAAGGACTGGGAGCCCAAGCTCGATGTCCTTTTATACAATTTACCATAGCCCAAGTGTACCAATTTAAAGTGTTGTATTCTCCAGTTTTCAGACACCAAATATTTGTTATAATTACTAATGGAATGTAAGAGTTGGGAAGGAGTAATTGTTGTTTGTAAATAACCCGACCACTTTTCTGCCACTTTATTAAGAGGATCTTTGTGAGAAATGAGACCAATGCTCATTTAGTCAGGATTTTCAATAAAATCATTAATTGACTTTGCTAACCAGTGTTTCTGAAGAGCAAAAGATTCTTTAGTTTGGACTCCAATCAAACCACTCTTGATGAACATGTACTTGGAGTAGTCACCAAGCTTAAGGTTGTTATGACATCTAAACTCAGGCCAGTTTAATAAGTTGCCGTTAGCAGGATCTACCACATCTTTCATCAGTTGAGGTAAATTATTTCTCTTACAAGAAAGGAAAGAAGGATTGCCAGATTTTGAGTTTCTCCAAAGGAGTTGTAGAGGCATAAAAGGGGTCTGCATATGATTAAAACTGTGGCTAGAAAACAAACTTTTCCAAGTAAAAAGTGAGTCTCTGAATAGGGGATTTGTTTTAAAAACATTGGGTACCTCGTTCCATTTATTATGTTCAATAGCCAAAATGTTGGGGTTATGAAAAATGTCAAGTTTCGGGTTAGTAAATCTTTCTCCTCCAGATATCCACTCTATAAGGTATCTTATAATAGATACCTATTATAGTAATAGAAGCTAGGTTGAAGGTCCGGAAATCAGGAACCTTCAACCCCCCCAATTCTTTAGGACAATGTAACTTTGAAAGAGCAATTTTAGGCTTCTTATTCCCCCAAATAAAGTTGTTCAAAGATGAATCAAGTTTCTTAATATCAGTATGCTTTAATAGAAGTGCCAAGTTAATAAGTGGGTAGATTCGTTTGGGAAAAATTAACATTTCAAAAAAACAGTCTTCCCTTTTAAATTCAGGGGAGCGTTTTTTCCATTTATGACAAAGGGAAAGCACCTTATTAATAGCAGGAGTGAGATTCAAAGCATAGAGTTTCCTCAGATCTGCTGGAATTTAAGCCCTAAGTAAGTTAAATAGGGTTTAAGATTTAACTTTATAAGGAGAGAGCCCGAAATGTTTATATTAATATTGATAGTTTCTGATTTATTGGCATTTATTTTGTAGCCCGAAAAGGACGCAAAATCTTGAAGAAGTTTAAAGATTTCTCCCAGTGAGCCATTGGCATTTTAAGTTATCAGTAGCAGGTCATCTGCAAAAGCTAGCGTTTTTAAATGAACTTTATTGATTCTGATGCCATGGAAGGAGTTCGTTATTTAACGCTCTGATCAAAGGTTTAAGTGAAATATTAAAGAGGGCACCCGTCTTGTTCCTTTGTGAATTTTAAAGGAGGAAGATTTCACTCCGGCTATTACTATCTGGGATTCAGGAGAGGTGTACAAGTATCTGATAAACCTGGAAAAGGGGCCTGTAATCCCAAAAAGATCCAGGCAATTGAAGAGGTGATTCCATATCACGTTATCAAATGCCTTTTCGGCATCAAGACTAACTATAGTGTATGGGAGATTGTGGCTTCTGGCATGGGAAATAGCTAGGAGTACTGCTCTGATATTCTTTATGCCAGACCTCTTCCTTAAGAAACCATTCTGGGTTTCGTAGATAACTGATGGAAGGATTAACGAGAGTCTGTCTGCTAGAATCTTGGATAGCAGTTTGATGTCCCGATTTAATAACGAAATTGGCCTATAAGATGTAGGTAAAGAAAGGTCTTTTCCTTCCTTAGGGAGAACTATCAAATTAGTGTAATTGTTGGGAGCTTCTTGCCCCTAAGTAAAATATCATTAAAGAGCTCTGGGAGAAATGGAGAGATTTGAGTAGTTAATAATTTGTAAAATACTGGGGGTAGACCATCTGGCCCACCTGCTTTTTTCTTCTTAAGACTTTTAATAGCATTTGAGAAGTCCTCAATCGATATAGGTTTATTTAAATTAGATTGTTGTTGGTGTGAAATCTGTAAGATTTGAACATTTTTGAAAAATCTACTGCTTTTATCAAGACTGTAGTCGGGAGAAGAATAAAGTGTTTCGTAAAATTCCTTGTATATATTAACTAGTTTTGAAGGGCTATTGGTCAGGGAGCCAATTTTGTCCTTCACTTTTATCAATTTAGAATTTCTATTCCAGCTCTTGAAAAGGTTACTATCTGTCCTCTTGATCCCATTCCTTCCAAACTTCTCAGCAATGCCAATCCCTGTCTAATTAAATCCTTTCCTTTAATTATGAATCTTTTCTTCTCAACTAAGCACTAGTCCCTCTCATTCTGAAAAAACCTCTAATCTTGATAACCGACCTATCTCTCTGCTACCTTTCATCTCCAAACTAATTGAGCTCCTAGTTTATAACCAACTAACTCTATTCCTCTGACAATAACTTGCTGGACCCCCTACAATCTGGTTTTAGCAACAACACTCCACTTAAGCTGCCCTAACTCAACTAATTAATGAACTCTTAATGGCTAAAGCCAGCAACCACTTCTCGCTACTAATACTGCTTGATCTTTTAGCTGCATTTAACAATGTGGATCCTCCTCTCCTCCTCCAGTCCCTCCATTCACTTGGCCTTCGTGAGATGGCCCAGTCCTAGTTCTCATCTTTCTTCACAAATTGTTCCTTCAGTGTCTCTTACAATGGTGTATCATATTTCCCCCTACCTTTTTCTGTTGGGGTTCCTCAAGGCTCTGTCCAGGGACCTTATTATTTTCTCTCTAGACTTCCTCACTCATCAAACAAATCTCAACTCATATGGTTGCCAATACCACCTTTATGCTAACGATAATCAGATCTATCTCTCCTCTCGTGATATTAACCCAGAGATCTAAACTCGTGTCTCTTCCTGCTTGTCTACTGTCTCCACACCGATGTCATTCTGATTCATTAATTAAACCTCTCTCAAATGGAAATGGGTCTCTTTCCCTCAACTAACAACCATGATATCCCAGAAGTATCTATCATAGTTAACAATTCCACTATCACCCCTTCTCCCCAGGCCGGTCATATAAGGTCTACACTACTATTATTCTGTACTGTAATTGGCCTTCCACGCCAGAAACGTTCACCTCTCCAATCCATATTAAATACTGCTGCCAGGCTTATACACCTCAGCAACTGCTCCTCCTCTACCATGCCACTCTGCAAATCCCTGCACTGGCTTCTGCCACCTTTCAGAATAAAATTCAAACTAATGACCCTGTCATTCAAAGAAGTTCATCAATCTGCCCCACCCTAAATATCTGGACTCATCTTTAGATACTCACCCAATGCTTACTACAACCCTCTACTGACCTACTCCTCAACTCTTCTCTCTTTAACATCTCATTTGCTCGCATTCAAGACGTTGCAAGGGCTGCTCCCCCTCTCTGGAATTCTCTCTGACAGTATGTCCAGTTTCTCCCAATATTTCTGCTTTCAAAAGATCTCTTAATACACATGTATTAAGAGAGGCCTACCCTCATTCAATGTAGCTACTAAATGCAATACCTTACGCTACAATTCTCACCTTGCTTATTCTGATCCTAACCACTCCCACACCTTGTGTCTCAACTCCTTCCCCTTTTAGATTGTAAGCTCTTTTGAGCAGGGCCGTCTTGGCCTTTTGTATCTGTCATGATACAGGCCTGTAATAGTTAATAAAACAGGCCAAGGTATCAGGAGAAATATTTCTGCTAGCATCTAAATCAGACACATAACAGACCTTTTTTCACTATAGTCAGAGGGGTCAGAGCTGTAATGCCCTTCTGTAAGCCCTGGCTGATTCCATGGGGAGGGGGAAGCCCAAGGAGTGAGAACTTCCCAGCTAGACCCTCAAAGGTGAAGTGAAGGTCACATATAATGTATACTCAAATATATTTATCCTTACAGAACCCATACCTGTTGTACCAACAGTATAAAAAAAACTGGAGATGGGTTCAAGGCAATTTTAGCTTTCTGATGAGTCCAAACATGACTAGGTTTGGTACTCTGCGTATTAGATGTGAATATCTGGGCAGGTGCAGGTCACACAGTATTGATGTTTAGTATCTATGGAATCCATGAGAGAATTAATAACCAATGAATATAATATCATCTCTCTCCTATGTTCCAATAAGGCGTTATGGTCATTATATTCTTGGTCCAGTTCCTACTCACAGGAGGTCATAAAAACTCAATCTGTTAGGCCACGCCCCTTGCATTCCTGAGGGAGGGGGGGAGTGTGCAGTTACCTGATGCCCTGAAATCACTAATAAATAGTCAGCTCTTCTGACCAATTGCGATTGGAAGTTATCCCGTTTGTTTCCCCTTGCTTCCAGGACGGAATTCTATACCTTTGGAGTTAAGTATAGGGTTTTCCATGTTTTCCCTTTTATTTTATAAAATGTTTGTAATTGTATTATTGAATGTATGTCTCTTTTTGTAACATATTTTTGTATATTGCCTTTTATAATATTAAAGAGAATTTAATAAGATTGTCTTTGGTGCTCTAAACGAACCTAGCCTGAAAGAGTGTAACTATGAGCCTTAACCTTCTGCATGCTGAAGTACTTGTTGAATCAGTAGGAACTAACTGACTATAAAGTGAGAGTGTTTAATGCATTGGTGTATTGTGAATTATTACCTATTAGAGAGAACGAGGAAATAGTCACATTAGGTTTCTATCACCTGTGAATGATAGATGGTGGCGGCAAATGAGTTTTGTGGGTGTTGGTTGGTGTTTGGGGTGCTTTTGTGTTAGTCTAACCTGTGGGCAAGGTGGGTGAGAGACTGAGTGAGAGAGTCCCTGTGAACTATTACACAATGGCACTATATCAAACTCTGATATTATAGGGATTGTGTGGACTAAGTCCTGTATGGGTTTACAATTTAAGTTACTAAGAGACTAATTATAACAACATAGTTGCCATCTGTCTGTTGCTATAGCATTCAACAAAGACAATGTTATACGTAATAAATTGACCAGTAATTACTCCTATTACAAAGGATAACCCATAGCCTTTGGATTGGATCGACACTTTAAGTCAGCTATGCTCTTTTGAATATTGTGATGTAATATTGATTACACTTTCTAAGTCTCATAAGAATTTTTTTATAACATTTCTTTTTATTGAAGGCGACATTTTGTCATGTCCGGATGGGAATGACAGTGAAGTAGGATCCTTAATCACAGGTCTAACCTTGCATGTAGGAGCTGGTAACTCTTCCTTAACTGTGGTATTTATGAATCCTCTACAGTGGTGTCATGTGTTGAGAGATTGTTCCTTTGATATGTTTGCTCAACTCCCCTCGTTGCTGCTGATTAAGTGTTTTTTTAGCATCCAACCCAACAATATGGCAGTTCGTATATGTCCTCGTGGATGAGCACTTTGCTACAACTCAATGTGGCCATTTGTTAGGTTGCATCATCTCCACTGTGCTCTCTATGAAGATTCTCTGTGAGTCTACACCCAATGTAGATGACCTATGGCAAACCCTGTTTTTTGTCCTTGGTAGTTCTCCAAGGAATCTAAAACCTGTGGTATTGTTCCTCAGCTACAGACTGGTTTTATCCTTGCTTTCTGCAAATTGCACAGTTCCTTATTAATGCTGACAATGTTGTGTTTTCTCTCAAGTCTGGTCACTATGATTTTAAGTTTCTTTGCTTGTTGGGTCACATTGGTGCTTTGTGTACATGAGTTAAAATGGTTATGGTAGCCTTTTGGTGCTATTTCACTGAATTTGGGTGTTTGAGGAGCATATTTTATTCACATTGGAGACAAACATGACCGGTGATGTTGCCCATAGCAACCAATCAAATATTTGCTTTTGTTTTCTTACTTGTAGGTGTAGGTTCAAATCTCATTGCTGATTAGTTGCTATGGGCAACATCACAGGTAATATTTGTCTCAAATGTTAATAAACATGCTCCTGAGTGTTAATGGGCTGCTACTAGAGGTATACTGTTAGGCCGGAACTAGGGATAGGCAGGAGAGGCATGTGCCTAGGGTGCAATGAAGTGGGGGCGCCAAGCACGTACCTCTGCTTTCGTCTACCCCTGGTCCGGACCCTCCCACCAGCATGCACCAGCTCACTTTTGTTTTATCTCTCTCCCCCCTCCACAAACTGACGAGTATGCATGCGCACTCGCGGGCAGGTGTGCGTGCATGCACATTCGCCTCACTCTTCTGTTTTTTTCTCACTCCCCCCTCCACAAACTGACGAGTGTGCATGCACACTCGCGGGCGTGTACGCGCACATGCATCGCGTGTGGGTGTGGGCAAGGGGGCGAAGTTGCTAGCCGGCCTGGGCCTGGTTAGACATAAATGTTTGGTGCTAAACAGCTGTGGCTGCCTTAGTTCTTTATTGCAGTGATCTCTAATAAAGTACATACCTGTACTGATGGTGTGCCGTATATATAGTTCCTGGTGTATGTGTGTGTGTGTGTATATATATATATATATATATATATTTATATATACATACAATCGAAAACATGGACAGCACTCACTGTTAATGCTTAAATTCTGTATTAAAAGATAAAAAACTTTACATCACGATATATGTGCACGTATCAATCAGTGACATTTCGAGCCATCCAGGCCCTTTCTCAAGCCACGTGTGACATTGGAAAAAAGGTATAGTCCGTATCCGTAATGGAATTTAAAGTCCAGAAAAGGAAGTGACATGCTATATATTGTTCTCACATAGTGCAGGGCTTCCACCCCATTCCCTGAATAGATTCAGATATAATTAGTACATAATTGGTATAATTGAAGCTACTTTCACGTTAACACATTGTCTATAAAAAATACAACAAAATAACTATAAGAATAAATACAAATCATAATCTTTGTTAAGACCATGAGGGTGAAGTGTATTTCATTTATTGATCCACCACATTCGCTGTTTCAATCTTAACTCTCGATCCCCCCTCTTTTCAGTGGAGGTACAGTTTCCAATACCATGAATCGTAGCTGGTCACTTGCGTGTCCATGTTCCCGAAAATGCCTAGATAGTGGTAATGCTAGATTCCCTGCTTTAATTATTGATTTATGTTAGGAAATCCGTGACTTTACTTTCTGCACGGTTTCCCCAACATACAATTTATTGTATGGGCATACAATCACGTAGACCACATATTGTGACACAGGTATGGTAGCCCCTGATTTGGATTGTCTCACTGGTATCTGGATGTACAAGACTCTTACCTCGGATTACATGTTTGCATTGTACACAATTTAAACACTGATACATCCCCGTATTTCTAGTCCCCAAAAATGTATTGGTACAAGTGTCTTCCTTAAGTGTCTTGGTTCTAGATAACAATGAACCAATTGTTTTGCCCCTTTTATATGAAGTCAGTGGAGGTAAGGCAAACTCTCTTATTGTGCAATTGTGATCATGGATACTGCTGTAATGGAAGATGGTGAACTTACCCCACGAGATGTCCAAGATGGCGACCTCCTGCTCCACCATGCGGTTCTTCCTGGTCGCAATGTGACTGCGTCAGAAACGAGTCGCCCCCGGATTGGTCGCCGGCGACGGAATGGACGCCGGCGTCAGAATGTGCGTCGGCGTCAGGACGCTAACGTGAGGACGCCGGCGTCGGCGTCATGACGTCATCGCGTCAAGTTTTTGGCGCCAACTTTGGACTATTTATTCCTGACTGCCCTTTACCTCTTTGCCCAATTATAGGTCTATCTTGCATAGTTCCTGGGTGTGATTTACTGCTTTCTGATTATCTGTGTACCGACTTCTTGCCTGTTTTACGACTCTGATCCTTGCTGCCTGTATTTGACCATTTGCCTGTTTACGACCATCCTCTTGATAAATCCTTTTGTACCGCAAACTTGGTGTTATTGCCTCCTCCTTGGTCCACACTACAACGGAGCCTTCGGGCCCTGACAGTATAATTGGGCCATGGACCCCTCGGAGGAGCCTCAAGTTCCAACTGATGTCGGCAGAGCCGTTTGTGGATTGGCTTCTCGCATGCACTCTTATGAAGCCCAGCAAACCCACTTCGGCCAGGCACTAGAAGCAATCTTGGAGAAATTGTCTGCTTTGTCTCCTGTGGCTCCAGTTCCTATACCAGTTCCTGCAACCCCGCTCCAGGTTTCCGAGCCTCGCATCCCTGCACCTACTCTCTACAGCGGTGATCCGGAATTATGCCGTGGTTTCATCAACCAGTGTAAAATCCAATTCACCCTGCTTCCAGGTCAGTTTGTCTCGGAGCGAGCAAAGGTGGGCTATATTATCACCCGCCTGCAAGGGAAAGCTCTGGAGTGGGCTTCTCCTCTTTGGGAGAAGGAGGATCCGGTAATCGATGATGCCAGGGCCTTCATCCGGGACCTTCGCACTGTATTCGATGCTCCTGGTCGGGCTACTTCTGCCTCTGCCCGTTTATTCCAGCTGCAGCAAGGGACTCGTTCAGTTCCTGAATATGCCATTGAGTTCCGAACTCTCGTGGAAGAAACTCCGTGGAATAATGATGGGTACCATGCTGCCTTTTACAACGGTCTGGCGATGCGCATCAAGAACGATCTCGTATCCCGTGAGATTCCTCCTCAATGGGAGGACCTTGTTGCATTGGCTGTAAAGGTTGACACCCAACAGAGGGAGTTCCAAGTCGAACTTGACAAGGATCGTGCTAGGAAGTTTTCCAGGTTCCAACCCACCCTGGCTCCACGCTTCCAAAGACCCCTACTCCCCAGTCCGGCTTCTAATCTTCTTCCTCCTCCTCCTGTGGCACCTGCTACTTCTTCTTTGCCATCTGAAGAACCAATGCAGATCGGTTGGGCACGCCTTTCCGAACAGGAGAAGCTACGGAGAAGGGCTGCTGGGTTATGCCTCTACTGCGGGGGAAAAGCTCACTTCGCCCAAGAATGCCCAGTGAAGCCGGGAAACTCCAAAACCTAGGTAAGCTTGGGGAGACTTAACTGGGTGGAATTTGTTCTTCTCCCCATTCATCTGCTCAACGTTTTCTCCTTCCTGTTCAAATCCAGTTCGGCTCCAAGAAGATTTCTTCTCAGGCATTCCTTGATTCTGGTGCTGCAGGCAACTTCATGGATCGTGCCTTTGCTGATAAACATGTCATTCCGCTTCAACCTTTGGCAACCCCTCTTCGTGTCCTGGCGATTGATGATCGTCCCCTTTCTTCTGCCATCATCTTGCAGTCTACTCAGGAACTTTCCTTCAAGGTGGGCACTATGCATTTGGAAAGACTGTCTTTTCTTCTTATTGATTGCCCTTCAACTCCTGTGGTCTTGGGACTGCCTTGGTTGTGTGTTCATAATCCAGTTATTGACTGGTCCATCTCACAAATATCCCGTTGGAGTCCATTTTGTGTACACAACTGTTTGCCTGCTGCCCCTGTCATCAAAGTTTCTTCAGTGTCTTCGAATTCTTCTCTTCCTCCTGTGTACCAAGCCTTTTCCGATGTCTTTGATAAGAAGTCCGCTGAGACTCTCCCACCTCATCGCCCCTATGATTGTCCTATCGAACTTTTACCCGGCTCAATGCCTCCTCGAGGCCGCACTTATCCGCTTTCTCCCTCCAAAACTTCTGCTATGAAGTCCTACATCCAGGAGAATCTTCAAAGAGGTTTCATTCGTCCTTCTACCTCCCCTGCCGGAGCAGGATTCTTCTTTGTTGAAAAGAAAGACGGAAGTTTGAGGCCCTGCATTGACTACAGGGGGTTAAATAAAATCACCGTAAAGAACAGATATCCCCTTCCTCTCATCTCTGAACTTTTTGATCAGCTCAAGGGGGCTAGTTTCTTTACCAAGTTGGATCTACGTGGGGCCTACAATCTCATTCGGATTCGCGAGGGAGATGAATGTAAGACCGCTTTCAATACTCGTGATGGCCATTACGAGTATCTCGTCATGCCTTTCGGCCTTTGCAATGCTCCTGCGGTCTTCCAAGAATTAGTCAATGATATTTTTCGTGATCTTTTGGGACAGTGTGTGGTCGTGTACCTAGACGACATTCTTATTTTTTCCAAAACCCTCTTCGATCATCGTTGTCAAGTACGTGAAGTTCTTTCCAGATTGAGGAAAAACAATCTCTTCGCCAAGCTGGAAAAATGCACCTTCGAAGTTTCTTCTATTCCTTTTCTTGGCTACATCATTTCTCCTCAAGGTTTTAAGATGGATCCCGCCAAAGTTTCTGCAATTTTGGATAGGCCCCTTCCCACGAGCGTTAAGGCAGTCCAGAGGTTTATCGGCTTCGCCAACTATTAGACAATTTATCAAAAACTTCTCTTCCAAGATCCATCCAATTCTGGCCTTGATCCGTAAAGGGAGTAAACCTCAACTCTGGCCTCCTCTAGCTCTCGAAGCCTTCAAGACCCTCAAGGAAGCCTTTTCTTCTGCTCCTATTCTTCGACACCCTGAACCCTTACAACCCTTCTTCATTGAAGTCGATGCCTCCGATGTGGGAGCCGGTGCAGTCCTGTCCCAAAGATCTTCCTCTGACGGGAAACTCCACCCGTGTGCTTTTTTCTCTAAAAAATTTTCCTCCCCTGAGCAGAACTACGATGTGGGCAATCGGGAGTTACTTGCCGTTAAGTTGGCCTTGGAAGAATGGAGACATTTGCTTGAGGGTTCTTCTATTCCAGTGACTATCTTCACCGACCACAAGAACCTTGAGTTTATTCAATCCCTCAAGCGCCTCAATCCCCGGCAAGCCAGGTGCGCACTTTTCTTCTCTCGTTTTAATTTTATTATTACTTTTCGTCCTGGCTCCAGAAACAGGAAGGCTGACGCTCTGTCCAGAAGCTTTGCCCCTGAAGATTCCTGTCCTGAAGATCCTGTACCCATTGTACCCTCTACCAAGATTATCGCCGCCATATTTCCCTCCTGTGCCTCTCAGTTACTTTCTGCTCAGTCTTCGGCTCCTGCAGAGACCCCTCCTGGTGTTGCCTTTGTCCCTCCGGAATTTCGTCATGACATTTTATCCCAAGCTCACAGTTCCAAACAGGCTGGCCATCCTGGGATTAAGAAGACAACTGAACTCTTGTCCCGTTTGCTCTGGTGGCCGTCCCTAAGGAAAGATGTCAAAGACTTTGTTTTGTCCTGTTCCACCTGTGCTGTTTCCAAGTCCGGACATTCTCCTCCCAAGGGTTTACTCTTGCCACTTCCCATTCCATCTCGACCCTGGACTCACCTTGCGATGGATTTCATTGTCGATCTCCCTGTTTCATCTGGCCACACTGTCATCTGGGTGGTGATCGACAGATTCAGCAAGATGGCTCACTTCATGCCCCTCCGGAAACTGCCTTCTGCTCTTGAACTCTCTGAACTTTTCATCAAACATATATTCCGTCTTCATGGTTTTCCTACCGAGATTGTGTCCGATCGGGGGTCCCAATTTATTTCCAAGTTTTGGAGGTCTCTTTGTAAAGCCCTTAACATTTCTCTTCAATTTTCTTCCGCCTACCACCCACAGTCGAATGGAGCCGCTGAACGGGTCAATCAGGCCTTGGAACAGTTTCTTCGTTGTCATGTGTCCTTGTGCCAGGATGATTGGTCGGATCTTCTTCCCTGGGCTGAATTTGCCCACAACAACGCCCTGCATTCTTCTTCCCAGAACTCTCCTTTTTTCTGTGTTTATGGTCTCAATCCTTTGGCATTTTCTCAGGATCTTCTTCTTACCAATGTACCTGCGGCCAATGATCAAGCTGCTCACATGTTGGCTATTTGGCATGCTACCGCGGCAAACTTGGAGAAGAGTTCCCTGGTGCAGAAAAAGTTTGCTGACAAGAGAAGGATTTCTTCCCCTCCATACATTCCTGGTGATAAAGTTTTTCTTTCCACACCCAATATTCGTCTCAAGATTCCTACACCCAAGCTTGGTCCTAAATTCATCGGGCCCTTCCCTATCATCGAAATCATCAACCCTGTGGCTGTTCGTCTTCAACTCCCTCCTGAACTGCGGATACCCAATGTTTTTCATGTTTCCCTGCTTAAACCTGCTATGTCTTGTCCTTCTTCTTCTTCTTCCCCAGCTCCTGTTTTGGTTGACGATCATATGGAATTTGAAGTCAAAAGAATCCTGGACTCTCGTATTTCCCAGGGCATTCTTCAATATCTCATCGAGTGGAAGGGGTTCGGTCCTGAGGAGTGTTCTTGGGTGAGAAGTTCCGACGTACATGCACCTGTCCTGGTTCGTAAGTTCCACAGACTCTTTCCTTCCTCCCCTAGCCTCGGTGGTCCTGAGGCCCCCCCTAAGGAGGGGGGTACTGTAATGGAAGATGGTGAACTTACCCCACGAGATGTCCAAGATGGCGACCTCCTGCTCCACCATGCGGTTCTTCCTGGTCGCAATGTGACTGCGTCAGAAACGAGTCGCCCCCGGATTGGTCGCCGGCGACGGAATGGACGCCGGCGTCAGAATGTGCGTCGGCGTCAGGACGCTAACGTGAGGACGCCGGCGTCGGCGTCATGACGTCATCGCGTCAAGTTTTTGGCGCCAACTTTGGACTATTTATTCCTGACTGCCCTTTACCTCTTTGCCCAATTATAGGTCTATCTTGCATAGTTCCTGGGTGTGATTTACTGCTTTCTGATTATCTGTGTACTGACTTCTTGCCTGTTTTACGACTCTGATCCTTGCTGCCTGTATTTGACCATTTGCCTGTTTACGACCATCCTCTTGATAAATCCTTTTGTACCGCGAACTTGGTGTTATTGCCTCCTCCTTGGTCCACACTACAACGGAGCCTTCGGGCCCTGACAACTGCGTACCATATAGATGAGATTTTGGGGCAATTATCTGATAAAGCTGTCTATAAGAAACTAGATAGGGTTCCCACCACAGAGATTTCAGAGAGAATTATACACATGTTAACTGTTAAGGTAAATAATAATGTGATTTCTGATAGTCTAAAAACATACCTTACTGTAACTTTTCCACGTATACCAACTTTATATACATTACCCAAGATTCACAAGGATCCTGTCCATCCTCCAGGTCGCCCAATTGTTTCGGGTGTCAATTCTGTATTTTGCCCATTGGCAATATTTTTGGACAGGATCCTTGAACCATTGGTTACCACTACACAATCCTATGTTAAGGATAGTGGGTATTTTTTGGAAAGACTGGATAGTCTAAACATACAGGACAGTGAGGATGTCATGCTGGCCACATCGATGTGTCCAGCCTGTACACCTCCATACCCCATGATGCGTGGTTAAGGGCCTGTGAGTGGTTACTACGTGCTAGTGGACAATATCAAGATGAACAAATTGACTTTTTTCTTGAAGCATTGGAAATCATATTGAGAATAAACTATTTTATTTTTCAGGAGAGTTTCTATTTGCAGTTACATGGAACCACGATGGGATCGAATGTCGCCCCGTCATATGCCAATACCTTCATGGTTTGGCTTGAAGAACTGTTTATATATCGCGATGATCTCTACCAGACACACGCGGTGGCCTGGTGGAGATATATCGATGATATATTTGTGGTATGGCGGGGTGACGTTGGCTCCCTATCGCGGTTCCACAAATGACTCAATGGATTTCATCCTTCTATTAAATTTTCACATGTGTTTAGTTCAATGAAATTTCTTTTTTGGATGTCCTAATATACAGAGACCATGGCTTACAGACTAGGCTATACTCGAAGCCCACTGATCGTAATCAAATATTGCACTTTGGGAGTAATCACCCCATACACACTTAACAGTCTATACCGATCAGTCAAATGATGCGGGTACACAGAGTAGTCAGTAATCCCATAGAGAGGGAGGTACAAGTCGGACAGATGAGAGATAGATTTAGACAGAGGGGTTACCCCTCACAGGTTCTTGAAAGAGCAGAGAAAATAGTCAATTGCAAAAAAGAACTAGGGAACCGAGGACCACTTTTGTTAGCGAATATGGACCAATGAGTAGTAAGATTAATGTGATTTTACGTAAACACTGGTACATAATACGTAGAGCATATCCCACAATAAGAGAGTTTGCCTTACCTCCATTGACTTCATATAAAAGGTTCAAAACAATTGGTTCATTGTTATCTAGAACACTTAAGGAAGACACTTGTACCAATACATTTTTATATATACTATATATATATATATATATATATATATATATATATATATATATATATATATATATATATATATATATATATATATATATATATATATATATATAAAACCAAAGGAATGGTGCACTCCGTAGACAAAATTAATACCTGGGTGCCAGCATGGGAAATAAGCAGTGAAAAAGGATTGCGGCACTCACAGGGTTTTAGTGAAAAAACAAAAAATGTTTTATTATTAAGCCTCAACGTTTCGATCCCCCACAGGGATCTTCGTCAGGAGCAAAAACAAACAAACATTTTGTTTGTTTGTTTTTGCTCCTGACGAAGATCCCTGTGGGGGGATCGAAATGTTGAGGCTTAATAATAAAACATTTTTGTTTTTTCACTAAAACCCTGTGAGTGCCGCAATCCTTTTTCACTATATATATATATATATATATATATATATATATATATATATATATATATATATATATATATATATATATATATATATATATATATATATATATATATATAGTGAATTTTATATATTATATATATATATAGTGAATTTTATATATTGTATATATATATATATATATATATATATATATAGAAAATACTGCTGTTGCACGCACTCCTGCAAAAATCACTATTTATTGATCATATAGCATTAAAATACATCAACGTTTCGGTCCATTGTCTAGGACATATCTCAAGATGTAAACCCATATAAAAACATTGTTACAAAGATACACAATTTAAAACCATTGTTGCTCCTCCCCTGAAATGACCTCATTTCCCCACCTGTCGAGGTAATACACCTCAGCAAGATTCAAGGGAAAATGAAGCAACCTCAAAATATCAAAAAATGCTGGCACAAGTTAAGTTTAAACATATAACTATTCACATTACACACATTATGAAGTATCCAGTGATCAACGTCTCTCAAGGAAACAATTGAACGAACAATATTCGTTCAAGCCCCCTGGTGTTACTGTCCCCAATTTTTTTATCCAAAATGTTTCCCGCTGTAACAATAAGCGAGATCGATCGCATCTTGAGAAAGGTCCTAGACCATGGACCGAAACGTTGATGTATTTTAATGCTATATGATCAATAAATAGTGATTTTTGCAGGAGTGCGTGCAACAGCAGTATTTTCTACATTTTCCAATTGAGCACAGCACCCGCTACAACCGATGTCTAATTAAGCAAAGAAGAGCGTGTGCGGACCTCATTGAATATTTGGATTTTAGTATTATTGGATACTTCTAGTCCAGCACCGCACCAACTTTAATCAAGATTGCCATTCCAATGGAGGACTTTGCTGAGCGTGCGGGATTAAACACTGAATATGCAGAGACATGGCATGTATCCGAATCTGATGCTGATCGGGTTCTATGGACAAGCAGCCAGATTGAATTACCTAGCAGTGATAACATCAGAGACACCGGTAAGGAATTCACACGACTTAAACAGCGTGTGATTGATTTAGATCTACATGGACTGTTTTTGTCTGATTATTATCGTGCAAAAAAGATCCCTCAGGGATTTCGTATACGTAATGTGCCCACTATCGGCCGTACAAACCCAGATTTCTGCAAGAAATGGACGGGTGTCCTTAACCGGTGCTCACTGGATTTACTCGTGTTAGTCATAGAAGAAACTTCAGCTGAATTGATTAAAGCACGTAAAAACCTGCTATCTTTTGAAAATGAGTATCAATCCCTATTGCAGGCGGAGTCCTCCCAAGATATCTTAAAGGCATGTAATGCACAAGTTGACAATTATAAACTTGAACTCTTACGCTTTAAAGGGGTTGTTCACCTTTTCTCACTGCTACCCAAATAATGGTAGATTATGTTCCCCAGAGTATGAAAATATGTGTTATATAATGATTATGTATTTATGTGGCTGAATATTCTGTTTAAAACTCACTGTAATAGCTGCAGTTCTCACAGAGGAATCCAAGAAAGTTTCCAGGGGGGAGGAGCGTTTCTCTTCTCTGCAGTGTGAGTCACATGGGAGCAGGCTGACATCATCGGCAAGATTTTCCCTTCCTTTCACTTATTGGCTAGCAGAAGAAACCTTTTCATTGGCTGTGTGTGTATATATGTGGCTTCAGTTTTTTTTCAATAAACTTTATTGCAACTGCATATTGTTCATGAGTATTTCTTTGCTGGATTTGGTGCACATTTACAATCTTCCTGGTCATTTAGGTAATCTGTCTATAGATACTTAAGGGGATCTCATATAAATAACCATCACCTTTTTGTTCCTTTACCTTAACTATCTTACCATACTATCTTACTTTCAGGCATTTTCATATTTCAATTTATATCTATATATATACACACAAAATAAAAGACTATTGCACACACTTCCATCCGGGTTACATACCCTGGTGCTCCCAGAAGCTCATCGGTATAATCAATTACTGGTGCATACTGGGAATTCTCTTAATCCTAATTCTGAAGAAAATTCCCAGTGTGCACCAGAATTTGCACATATATATATATATATTTAATTATTTTTTTTAAATAACATCGCTGTGGTTTTATTATGCCCAAGTTCAATAGAGTGCAATGTTAAACAGTATATAATATATGTTTCATGTGCAGTTGGTCTTTTTTTCTGTTTGTGAATTATTTTGCTTTTGTCTGTCCACTCCCCAGTGTGGAATTTCAATAGTGAGTTCTTTTGCATCAGTTTACTTACCAAACAACCATTTTTTTTAAAAAAATGTATTAATAATAATAGTATTACTATGATGGCATCAATGACTACTATTTTACAGCTGGAAAGAAGCAGAAGTAAAAATTCAAAAAATGTAAATAAAGACCAATTGAAATTTTCTAATAGGTTATTCTAAAGATACAAATATTTAACTTAAAGGGGCAATACCCTCTTAAAAGTCAATCAGTTTATATGGTCACAGAACAACCCCTCAGTGACTTCTAATATCCTTATCATTTACAGTAGGGGGTACATTAACCCTTATAATACATGGGTGATACTCAGAGTTCCCTGTATAACTCAGCCTGCAGCCTTGTGCCCTTATATGGTCACAGAACAACCCCTCTGTGACTAATAATATCCCTATCGTTTATATTAGGGGGTACGTATCATTTATAATACATGAGTGATGCTCAAAGTCAGTGTCGGAGAGGTGTAGCCCGAGCCCTTTAGGTCTGCAGCATCTGGTCTCACCCCCTCGGGCTCCCCCATCCACCTCCCTCCATGGCCCACTGCCCCATGCACAACTGAGCAGCGATCCGGGCACAGGTTGTGAACAATCTATGCACCTGTGCGTAGTGGGTCTGGGCGAATGGGGCCCACCAGATATCGTCCTGGTTTCCTGCTGGCACAGTCCTATCATGCTTAGAGTTCCCTGTATAACTCAGCCTGCAGTCTTGTGCCCTTATATGGTCTAAGAAACTCTGCAACTTCTAATATCCTTATCATTTACAGAGTTCCCTGTATAACTCAGCCTGCAGCCTTGTGCCCTTATATGGCCACAAAACAACCCCTCTGTGACTTCTAATATCCCTATTGTTTACAGTAGGGGGTACATTATCCCTCATAATACACGAGTGATAGTCAGATTTCCCTGTATAACGCAGCCTGCAGCCTTGTGGCTTTATATGGTCACAAAACAACCCCTCTGTGAATTCTAATATCCCTATCGTTTACAGTAGGGGGTACATTATCCTTCATAATACACGAGTGATAGTCAGATTTCCCTGTATAACGCAGCCTGCAGCCTTGTGGCTTTATATGGTCACAAAACAACCCCTCTGTGAATTCTAATATCCTTATCATTTACAGTAGGGGGTACATTATCCCTTATAATACATGAGTGATACTCAGAGTTCCCTGTATAACTCAGCCTGCAGCCTTGTGGCTTTATATGGTCACAAAACAACCCCTCTGTGAATTCTAATATACCTATCGTTTACAGTAGTGGGTACATTATCCTTCATAATACACGAGTGATAGTCAGAGTTCCCTGTATAACGCAGCCTGCAGCCTTGTGCCCTTATATGGTCACAGAACAACCCCTCAGTGACTTCTAATATCCCTATCGTTTACAGTAGGGGGTGCATTAACCCTTATAATACACGAGTCATACCCAGAGTTCCCTGTATAACTCAGCCTGCAGCCTTGTGCCCTTATATGGCCACAAAACAACCCCTCTGTGACTTCTAATATCCCTATTGTTTACAGTAGGGGGTACATTATCCCTCATAATACACGAGTGATAGTCAGATTTCCCTGTATAACGCAGCCTGCAGCCTTGTGGCTTTATATGGTCACAAAACAACCCCTCTGTGAATTCTAATATCCCTATCGTTTACAGTAGGGGGTACATTATCCTTCATAATACACGAGTGATAGTCAGATTTCCCTGTATAACGCAGCCTGCAGCCTTGTGGATTTATATGGTCACAAAACAACCCCTCTGTGAATTCTAATATCCTTATCATTTACAGTAGGGGGTACATTATCCCTTATAATACATGAGTGATACTCAGAGTTCCCTGTATAACTCAGCCTGCAGCCTTGTGGCTTTATATGGTCACAAAACAACCCCTCTGTGAATTCTAATATCCCTATCGTTTACAGTAGGGGGTACATTATCCTTCATAATACACGAGTGATAGTCAGAGTTCCCTGTATAACTCAGCCTGCAGCCTTGTGCCCTTATATGGTCACAGAACAACCCCTCAGTGACTTCTAATATCCTTATCATTTACAGTAGGGGGTACATTATCCCTTATAATACATGAGTGATACTCAGAGTTCCCTGTATAACTCAGCCTGCAGCCTTGTGGCTTGTGGCTTGAAATGGTCACAGATCATCCCTTCAGTGACTTCTAATATCCTTGTCATTTACAGTAGGGGGTACAATAACCCTTTTAATACACCAGTGATAGTCAGAGTTCCCTGTATAACGCAGCCTGCAGCCTTGTGCCCTTACATGGTCACAGAACAACCCCTCTGTGACTTCTAATATCCCTATCGTTTACAGTAGGGGGTGCATTATCCCTAATAATACATGATTGATACTCAGATTTCCCTGTATAACGCAGCCTGCAGCCTTGTGCCTTTATATGGTCACAGACCCCCTCAGCAACTTCTATTTTGCTAAGAACTTTATTGGGTACATTACTGTACATTACTCTTGATGATAGTTCTAAAGGGTCACCATTTGTGCAAACCCATGTTTATAACCGTTTGTATGTTTATCCTTCACAAGGTGCCTTTGTAATAGCCAAATGTCATCAAGCAGTGGCAGCTCCGTTGCTGAAGGGTCAAGTCTGGAACCTAGGGTTATTGAAATGGTAAGTTTAAATACATACATAAAGCTATGTATTTGTGCGTGCGTGTATATATTTACACTCACAAATGCATATGCATTACAAATAATGTGAGACTGAGATACAGATATTTGTTTTAATTTTAGAGAGAACAGATGTTTGCAGAGATGCGTGCTATAGCAAGAGCCCATATCAGAGGTGCAGATTATTGTTTTCAGAATGACCCTGAAATAGTGCCTGGGGATCCTATCAGAGTTCCAGATGCAGATGTTGAGGGACGTTTGGGTAATACCAACTGGTGCCGATGTGGTAACTGTGTCGACATGCCAACAGTTGATGAATCTCTATGCTGTAGGGAAATTCATAATTTCCAACAATTTTTGGATCAAGAGCGCAAATGCATTACTCATAATCAGGATATGCTCAGGCATTGTTTGGACAGTCATCTCCTGGAATTTATGATAAAGTTTAGAGGCAGAACAAGTGCAAGAACTTTTAGAATTCATTACAATCGGTTAGTAAACTATATCTATATTGTATTTTTACACTAAAACATGTTTTAGTTACAGAATATGGCCATATAGTATTTTTTGTCCATGCATCTGATCTGCATTTAGTATGCACGTCTTTCAGTAATCCAAATCTATTTATGCAGCTATTACATGTGAGATTCCCCTTCATACAAATGGGCAAATATGACCAGCTGATGCCTATAAATTTGCTGTCAAGATATTTAAAAGTAAATTAGTGTATATCTGAATTTTATATCGCTAAAAGTAATTCATAGTTCCCCATGTCATCAAAAAGGAGTGCAGGCATGACGCACTAATGCAAATGCTGCTTTATTTTGGCCACATTTCGTAATACAGGTATGGGACCTGTGCTCGGGACCTGGGTTTTCATGATAATTCTGTAATTTGGATCTTCATACTATAAAAATCTATCAGAAAATAGTGTAAACATTACATAAACCGAATAGGCTGGTTTTGCCTCCCATAGGGATTAATTATATCATAGTTTGAATCTAAACCTAATTAAAACATTCAAAATGAAATTCAAAAATCTTTCATACATACTAATTAATTTTTGCATGCCTCTTCTTTACTTTTATGCTAAATTTCTTTCTAATATTCTCTTACTAAAGGGAGATGCGTAAAGCTGCATATCGGGCTTTCACCACTTGGACTCACGGCTTCCTTGGGGCTAATTTACGTATACCAATTCCTTCATGTGTGGTTCATTTAGTACGCTCCACATTTCCTGATCCTCAAGGCCAATATATGGGATTTTTCTGGGCAGAGGACTACCCAGCTGAACATATGGCACTTCATTAGTTTATTTTGTGTATAATTAACATATTGATTCATATTTTTGTTGTATTTGAATTTCAAAATATTGTTTTTGACAGTTTATTATAGTACTTCATCAATGGAAAAAAAAAATAGAGAATTACAACTGTATTGGTTTCAAAAAGAGAACTTTATATTAACAGAAAAACATTTTATTTTTGAAAAAACAATGTTTTTGAATTATATACATACTTTGCATAAAAAATATTACATTTCTTTGCATTTGCAGTATACTTAAAAAAAGGTTTTCATTATTACTATAGTTCTGTCTGTAAATGACTAATAAATGCAAAGCCATTGCATTCAAATTTACAAAACTAATGTTGATTGTATTTAATAAGGCATAATAAATACAAATGTAAAAAAAAACATTTATTGTAAACTTTAGGGTGAAAGCATTGTCTATAAAGATTACAACGATGGGAAGTTTGTCTACAATAGTGTGCTGCAGTTTAACAAATACTACTGCAAACAGGACCTTGGCTAAGTTAAAACAATAGTCTATATTGTTTGAGAATAGACATTTACATGAAATAACATATTGGGACACGCTTTACGCTTTACGCTTTATTTATAAGCAAAGGTTTAGAAATGCAATCCACCATTACATTACAAAGATAAGCATAAATTATAGTCAATAAAACGAAATTATTGATCAAAACGAGAGGTATGTTTTTCAACCAGTTCTTTTTTAGATGGACTTGGAATTGGAGCTATGTTTCGAGGAAGTTTAGAATTAGCAGATTCCCACTCGAAACACTTCTCACCGGCTAAGTAGGAGAGTACGTCACGCATTATGTCAAAGGCAAAATCAAAGTTTTTGAGCTGGTAAACTGGTTTGATAACCCAGTCTTTTTTTATCTTGCTATACTCCATTCGGTGACGCAAATCACCTTCGGATCCCAAGGACATAGCATTAACTTGTAGACGGGCTTGTTCTCGATGCACATTCCTATTATGATCAATAGCAGCTAATTGTGTCCTTGCAATCATACCATCCATGAAATAGTGGTGTCTCTTTGAACGATATTTAAGCACATTGCTGTGGTATAGTTCCAATTCACCAGTGTGGCAAAATTCCGACAGCTGTTTTATGTCTTTTATCACTGTGCGATTTTCGACAATTTCACATAGCTTGAGGTGTGCAATCGATCCTTTCTTTAGCCAAAGTCGTCGTTTGTCAGCTTCATCTTCTATCTCCTCATGCTCACACTCATGGTATAGCCGTCCAACTTTCCATCGGTGAACACCAGTTACATGATACAAGACGGAACACCATTTTTCAAGGAGGACGTCTACATTGCCATCACAAGTTCTGGCTGCCCACCAAAGATGATTTTTTATTGGAGTAATCCACTGTGCTAATTCTCGACAACTTTTCTTCTTACTTGCAACGCCAATCTTATTGCCAATGGATTTAGCAAAGTGCCATATGTCAAACTGGTGAAGGATTTTTTTAAATTTTTCTCTCATCGCCTTCCTTACAGCACTATGCCTGTCAGTACATACCAACTTAACGTTAACCTTCTTTTTCAACAGTTCTGTGAGTGTTTTTTTAAATGTTTTCTTCTCTAGGGCCACAGAGGATGATGCCGGTGACACTTGGGGGCAGATTTACTAAGGGTCGAATATCGAGGGTTAATTAACCCTCGATATTCGACTAGGAACTAAAATCGTTCGACTTCGAATATCGAAGTCGAACGATTTAGCGCTAATCCTACGATCGAACAATCGAAGGATTATTCGTTCGATCGAACGATTAAATCCTTTGAATCGAACGATTCGAAGGATTTTAATACAAGGAGGAATCGAAGGAATATCCTTCGATCAAAAAAGCACAGGCAAGCCTATGGGGACCTTCCCCATAGGCTAACATTGAGTTCGGTAGCTTTTAGCTGCCGAACTAGGGGGTCGAAGTTTTTCTTAAAGAGACAGTACTTCGATTATCGAACGGTCGAATAGTCGAACGATTTTTAGTTCGAATCGTTCGATTCGTAGTCGAAGTCGTAGTCGAAGGTCGAACTAGCCCATTCGATGGTCGAAGTAGCCCAAAAAACACTTCGAAATTCGAAGTTTTTTTAATTCGAATTTTAATTCGAGCTTTGTAAATGTGCCCCTTGGTCAACATTGAAGTGTACAATTTTCTTTGTTGTAGATTCCAGAAAGGTGTACACACAATATTTTGCACAAAAACCAGGGCTATCGCACTGCCCATCGCCGGACAGCCATACTGGTTTGTCTCCAATTTCTTTCAAAGTTTCTTTTTGCTCCATTTGCCAGTGATGATTGACTGTTGGAAAAAGATATGTGCGTTGGTTTCGATAATGAGTAGTTTTGCCAACATGTTTCAAACCAAGTATCTTGTTCATGTGACTTACTTTACTATAGTTCGAACCACTCAGAAGAATAGCTGCAGACATCATTATATTGCCTACTGGCATTCTGTTTTTTTTGGGTTGACTGTCCCAAAGATGGAATTTATGTCCATCATAACATTTGGCAAACACAATTAAGAAAGAGACAATAATTTTCTTCTTAATGTTTGAGGACAATTGATTCCTCCCTTGCATCTTGAAGACATAAGAAGGGTATCCAGACATGACTCAAAAACCATAAACTTATTTTCTGTTATGAAGTCTGGATTTTTGGATTGGTGGAATACATTTGAGTCAATTGTAGAATCTTTAATAGTTTCCTCTTGCTCCTTCTCCATTAATAATAAGCTTTCCATGGATGGCTTATAAAACTCATCAAGACGATCAGCACCTGTAAGTTCAATGCTTTCTGCAGTTGTCTCTAATGTCTCCACCAAAGGTTGATAATTATATGGATTTTGAGATTCAAAATCCATATCCTTGATCAAAAGCAGTAGATTTAAAGAGGGTTGCAAGCCGGTGTTCCGGAGGTGGGATTTTGATTGGTGTTGACTGAGGTATATTCGGTAATCCTGATTCAAAGTCCAATGTTAAAGAATCTCTCTGTGATGTATTTACAATTTCACATTGTATAGATTTATGCTTCCTGGGATATGTGTTTGAAGGGCTCTATTTTTAGAGAAATGTTTTGGATTGGTATTGATACCGATTGACTTTGTATTAGCAAAATAGATAGGGTGGCTCCCTGTATCAACAAGTAATGGATTTTTTTGTTTGGATTTCTTTGGATACCGTGAAGTGGCAGCCGCGTGAACTGAAATGCTTTGTTGGGCAACCATAGTAATATCTTGAGAGAATGGTGGTAATTGAGTGACACCAGATGTTGATGGTTCAGAGGATAGATTTTTTTCCATAGTAGTGCTCGATGTGCTTTGCACAGAAGTACTTGCACCCAGTTCTGATAAATCGACTGATGTTTTTGAAGATGAAGAGAGTGGTGTAATATCATGAATATCTTCATGAGGCGTTATTTTCTGTCGTTTCCTTGCTCTTAATGTAGATTGTTCTACACTTCCTGTGCTGCCAGATGGTTGTGAAGATTGAGGAAATATAGATGGGACTGCATCTTTTTTCAGTACCCTCTTACTGCCTTGGTATGTATAGCTGTCACCAGTGAAATGTTCGGAACATACCCTGAAGGCATCAGACTTTTTTCCATCCAAAACCTTCTGCGCCATCACATTTATATCACCAAAATCTTGCGGCATGGCGTTAAGCCAATTTTTTATAATATCAATATTTCCCGGGAAAACGTGAAGGACAACATTAGGAAATATTTGTTTCTTCTTAGTATTGTGACTGCATCCATTTACTATACACTTAGGCATAGTTAATCCTGTAAAAACAAATAATGTGTATATTAGAGGTTGTTCAACTTTAAATTAACTTTAAGTATGATACGGGCATTGTTATTCTGCGACAATTAGTTATTTGTCTTCATTTTTTATTATGAATGGTTTTTAAATTGTTTAGCTTTTTGTTCAGCACCTCTCCTGTTTGGTATTTTAGCAGCTATTAGGTTGCTATGACCATATTTACCCTCGCAATCAGGCAGCAGTTTAAACAAAACTCTGTGTTATGAATAGAGGAGGTATACAGGGAACTCTTAGTATCACTCGTGCTCTATAAGGCTTAATGTACCCCTTACTGTAAGTGATAAGGATATTAGACGTCACCAAGGGGATGTTCAGTGGCCATATCAAGGCACAAGGCTGCAGGCTGAGTTATACAAGGAACTCTGAGTATCACCCATGTATTATGAGGGATAATGCACCCCCTACTGTAAACGATAGGGTTATTAGAAGTCACTGAGGGGTTGTTCTGTGACCATATAAGGGCACAAGGCTGCAGGCTGAGTTATACAGGGAACTCTGAGTATCACTCGTGTATTAAAAGGGTTATTGAACCCCCTACTGTAAACGATAGGGATATTAGAAGTCACAGAGGGGTTGTTCTGTGGCCATATAAGGGCACAAGGCAGCAGGCTGAGTTATACAGGGAACTCTGAGTATCACCCGTGTATTATAAGGGTTATTGTACCCCCTACTGTAAATGATAAGGATATTAGAAGTCACTGAAGGGATGTTCTGTAACCATATAAAGGCACAAGCCTGCAGGCTGAGTTATACAGGGAACTCTGACTATCACCATGTATTATAAGGGATAATGCACCCCCTACTGTAAATGTTAAGGATATTAGAAGTCGCTGAAGGGATGTTCTGTGGCCATATAAGGGCACAAGGCTGCAGGCTGAGTTATACAGGGAACTCTGAGTATCACCCGTGTATTATAAGGGTTATTGTACCCCCTACTGTAAATGATTAAGATATTAGAAGTCACTGAAGGGATGTTCTGTGACCATATAAAGGCACAAGCCCGCAGGCTGAGTTATACAGGGAAATCTGACTATCAACCATGTATTATAAGGGATACTGCACCCCCTACTGTAAATAATAAGGTTATTAGAAGTCGCTGAGGGGTTGTTCTGTGACCATATAAGGGCACAAGGCTGCAGGCTGAGTTATACAGGGAACTCTGAGTATCACCCGTGTATTATAAGGGTTATTGCACCCCCTACTGTAAATGATAAGGATATTAGAAGTCACTGAAGGGATGTTCTGTAACCATATAAAGGCACAAGCCTGCAGGCTGAGTTATACAGGGAACTCTGACTATCACCCATGTATTATAAGGGATAATGCACCCCCTACTGTAAATGTTAAGGATATTAGAAGTCGCTGAAGGGATGTTCTGTGGCCATATAAGGGCACAAGGCTGCAGGCTGAGTTATACAGGGAACTCTGAGTATCACCCGTGTATTATAAGGGTTAATGTACCCCCTACTGTAAATGACAAGGATATTAGAAGTCACTGAGTGGTTGTTCTGTGACCATATAAGGGCACAAGGCTGCAGGCTGAGTTATACAGGGAAATCTGACTATCACCCATGTATTATAAGGGATACTGCACCCCCTACTGTAAACTATAGGGTTATTAGAAGTTACTGAGGGGTTGTTCTGTGACCATATAAGGGCACAAGGCTGCAGGCTGAGTTATACAGGGAACTCTGAGTATCACTCGTGTATTAAAAGGGTTATTGTACCCCCTACTGTAAACGATAGGGATATTAGAAGTCACAGAGGGGTTGTTTTGTGGCCATATAAGGGCACAAGGCTGCAGGCTGAGTTATACAGGGAACTCTGGGTATGACTCGTGTATTATAAGGGTTAATGCACCCCCTACTGTAAACGATAGGGATATTAGAAGTCACTGAGGGGTTGTTCTGTGACCATATAAGGGCACAAGCCTGCAGGCTGAGTTATACAGGGAACTCTGAGTATCACTCATGTATTATAAGGGATAATGCACCCCCTACTGTAAATGATAAGGATATTAGAAGTCACTGAGGGGTTGTTCTGTGACCATATAAAGCCACAAGGCTGCAGGCTGAGTTATACAGGGAACTCTGACTATCACCCATGTATTATAAGCGTTATTGTACCCCCTACTGTAAACGATAAGGATATTAGAAGTCACTGAGGGGTTGTTTTGTGGCCATATAAGGGCACAAGGCTGCAGGCTGAGTTATACAGGGAAATCTGACTATCACTCGTGTATTAAAAGGGTTATTGTACCCCCTACTGTAAATCACAAGGTTATTAGAAGTCACTGAGGGGTTGTTCTGTGACCATATAAGGGCACAAGGCTGCAGGCTGAGTTATACAGGGAACTCTGACTATCACCCATGTATTATAAGCGTTATTGAACCCCCTACTGTAAATGATAGGGATATTAGAAGTCACAGAGGGGTTGTTCTGTGGCCATATAAGGGCACAAGGCTGCAGGCTGAGTTATACCGGGAACTCTGAGTATCACCCATGTATTATGAGGGATAATGTACCCCCTACTGTAAACGATAGGGATATTAGAAGTCACAGAGGGGTTGTTTTGTGGCCATATAAGGGCACAAGGCTGCAGGCTGAGTTAAACAGGGAACTCTGGGTATGACTTGTGTATTATAAGGGTTAATGCACCCCCTACTGTAAACGATAGGGATATTAGAAGTCACTGAGGGGTTGTTCTGTGACCATATAAGGGCACAAGGCTGCAGGCTGCGTTATACAGGGAACTCTGACTATCACTCGTGTATTAAAAGGGTTATTGTACCCCCTACTGTAAATGACAAGGATATTAGAAGTCACTGAAGGGATGATCTGTGACCATTTCAAGCCACAAGCCACAAGGCTGCAGGCTGAGTTATACAGGGAACTCTGAGTATCACTCATGTATTATAAGGGATAATGTACCCCCTACTGTAAATGATAAGGATATTAGAAGTCACTGAGGGGTTGTTCTGTGACCATATAAGGGCACAAGGCTGCAAGCTGAGTTATACAGGGAACTCTGAGTATCACCCGTGTATTATAAGCGTTATTGAACCCCCTACTGTAAACGATAGGGATATTAGAAGTCACAGAGGGGTTGTTCTGTGGCCATATAAGGGCACAAGGCTGCAGGCTGAGTTATACAGGGAACTCTGGGTATGACTCGTGTATTATGAGGGATAATGTACCCCCTACTGTAAACGATAGGGATATTAGAAGTCACAGAGGGGTTGTTTTGTGGCCATATAAAGGCACAAGGCTGCAGGCTGAGTTATACAGGGAACTCTGAGTATCACCCATGTATTATGAGGGATCCCCTACTGTAAATGATAAGGATATTAGAAGTCACTGAGGGGTTGTTCTGTGACCATATAAAGGCACAAGGCTGCAGGCTGAGTTATACAAGGAACTCTGAGTATCACCCATGTATTATGAGGGATCCCCTACTGTAAATGATAAGGATATTAGAAGTCACTGAGGGGTTGTTCTGTGACCATATAAAGGCACAAGGCTGCAGGCTGAGTTATACAAGGAACTCTGAGTATCACCCATGTATTATGAGGGATCCCCTACTGTAAATGATAAGGATATTAGAAGTCACTGAAGGGATGTTCTGTGGCCATATAAGGGCACAAGGCTGCAGGCTGAGTTATACTGGGAACTCTGAGTATCACCCGTGTATTATAAGCGTTATTGAACCCCCTACTGTAAACGATAGGGATATTAGAAGTCACAGAAGGGTTGTTTTGTGGACATATAAGGGCACAAGGCTGCAGGCTGAGTTATACAGGGAACTCTGAGTATCACCCATGTATTATGAGGGATCCCCTACTGTAAATGATAAGGATATTAGAAGTCACTGAGGGGTTGTTTTGTGACCATATAAAGGCACAAGGCTGCAGGCTGAGTTATACAAGGAACTCTGAGTATCACCCATGTATTATGAGGGATCCCCTACTGTAAATGATAAGGATATTAGAAGTCACTGAGGGGTTGTTCTGTGACCATATAATGGCACAAGGCTGCAGGCTGAGTTATACAAGGAACTCTGAGTATCACCCATGTATTATGAGGGATCCCCTACTGTAAATGATAAGGATATTAGAAGTCACTGAAGGGATGTTCTGTGGCCATATAAGGGCACAAGGCTGCAGGCTGAGTTATACAGGGAAATCTGACTATCACTCATGTATTATAAGGCTAATGTACCCCCTAGGGCCTACTGTAAATGATAAGGATATTAGAAGTCACTGAGTGGTTGTTTTGTGGCAATATAAGGGCACAAGGCTGCAGGCTGAGTTACACAGGGAAATCTGAGTATCACTCATGTATTATAAGGCTAATGTACCCCCTAGGGCAGGGGTCCTCAAACTACGGCCCGCGGGCCGGATACGGCCCTCCAATGTCATTTACCCGGCCCCCGCCCACGCTGGCAATTGCCCCAAATTTTTTAAAAAAAAATCTGGCCTCCCGCTGCGGCTGGACTAACTATGGGCATTTGAACAAGCGGTGCATGTATGTATGCGCGCATGTTCATGTCGGCCCCCTGATGACGTCACTGAGGCGTGCTACGCGTGGGGCGCAAGAGGCGCATCAGGGAGGGAGCGCTCTGGATTTGGCGCTTTTCCTGACATCCTAGGGCAGGCTGTGGCTGCGCATTTTGGTGGGCTGCAGGCTAAAAAGTAACCTATTGCTCCTCTGCCAACTGATCGGAATCTGCTGCTCCTGTCTCTTCTACTGCGCTGGTGAGCAAAGTGAATTGGGGGAACATGTTGGCCTTAATTATTCCCAAAACCCACACACACACTGTGCCCACCACCAACTTCTTTAATTTAATTTTACAAGGTTTCTTAATTTCTGTTTGCCCTATTTCTCTATTTCTTCCCCATTTTTTTTTTAAATCTTGTTGCATTGCCCATCTCCATACATTCTCCCTTGCATCTCCTCACTGAATTAATTATTTTTACATGATTAATGAAGTGTTTTAATTTAATTTTACAATTAAACCCCAGAGCTCTCTTAATTTCTGTTTGCCCTATTTCTGCCCCATTTTATTTATTTTGCTGCCCATCTCCATATACTACTCCTTTGCCTCATCTTTATATCTCTCTTTATCACTGGGTATGCTATGATTTTCTTACTGGGAGTGCTTACAATGAATGTGTTAAAAATTGATTATATATGCTCACTGAATTATTTTTACATGATTAATGAAATGCATTAATTTTACATTTAAACCCCTGAGTTCTCTTAATTTCTGTTTGCCCTATTTTTTGCCTCATTTTTTTTATTTTGGTGCCCATCTCCATCTCGCTTTATCCCTGGGTATGCTATGATTTTATTACTGGGAGTGCTTACGATGAATGTTTTAAAAATTGATTATATGCTTATTGAATTAATTATTTTTACATGATTAATGAAGTGTAACAATGGATTTGTAGTCAATAAATGTCAATGAATTACAAGTTGATTAAATGGAATGGCAGTTCATAAAGCTATATGTGTGTGTGACTATATATATATATATATATATATATATATATATATATATATATATATATATATATATATATATATATATATATATATATATATATATATATATATATAAATTATCCAAAAAAGAATGAGTGCACACTGGGAGCATTTGATTAGATCATTTTAAAACCATAATTTTATTTAAGTTAATTAAAAACAGGCCCAGGCCGACGTTTCGGTCCACATCTAGGACCTTTTTCAAGACCATGTATGTTTAAAATAAAACCATTAAATAGACCAAAAAGAAGGAAGGAGGAAGGACTCACCCAATCAGGGACCCCAGATCAGAATCAGGTGAAAATTAGACAGGAAGCTAATCACCAACATGTATTATTAACCAAGTGACTAGAATAAAACACTGTGAATCCCTGTAGAAGAGACAATCACAGAAAAAGAGTAATAGTGAATAGAATCCCAGAAAAAAAGGCATAAGTATAAACCTGCACATACAATTTAGTTACAATTTGTGAAAGCATATCACTCAAACAATATACAATGTATCAAAAATGTTTCAACAATGTTTAAGCTAGAATTGATTAAGTATAAGGCACACAATGCAGTATAGTGTCGCTACCTCTGCTGTAAGAAGCACGTTAAAGGGCAATTTTCATTCAGGCCTAAAGGGGCCAAAGTATTTAGTTTTTTTTATCCAATATACCTCTCGCTGGAGTAGAATATTGGACCGATCACCACCCCTCCTGAGCGGTGGAATGTGATCAATACCAATAAATTTAAAAGTGGGCAATCTATGGCCTTTTTCCAAAAAATGTTTGGCTACCGGTTTTGTAGTTCTCCCATCCCTGAAGGCCGTGCTTATTGCGGATCGATGGGATCCATCCGGAGCCGAAGAGTAAGATCCGTTTTTCCAACGTAAGATAGTCCACACGGACAAGTGATAAGATATATCACATGTGTGGTACTGCATGTAATGTGATGTCTAATCTCCAACCGTTTCCCTGTATGTGGATGTGAGAATGATTGACTAGGTGACATGTAGCGGCATGAGGTACAAGTAGGACATCTAAAACACCCAGGTTTATTACCCAGCCATGTCCGTGGTTTCATGGTATAGCACAGAACAGGGTCATTTTTAACCAGTAAATCCCTCAAATTAGTTCCCCTTTTGTAACATACTATTGGGGGGTTTGGGATAGTTCTGGCTAATTCATTATCCGCCCGGATAATGTTCCATTGTTTCTTGACAAACCTACCCATATTCATTGTACCGTGATTGTATCTAGTACTAAACACCATATTGGGTTGTTCAACCCTAGGGGTAGTCCGGACCGCAGAGCGATCCCTCGCTATATTCAAAGCTTCAGTTAGCACTTTATCAGAGTAGCCCCTATCTTTAAAACGATTCCACATCTCAATCAGCTGTAATTCACAATTAGTGGTAGTCGAGTTATTCCGCAAAACCCTGCAGAATTGGGAAATAGGTAAAGATTTTTTCATAGAATTAGGGTGACTACTTGCAAAATGTAATAAGACATTCTTGTCAGTCGGTTTGCGATACAATGTAAAGTCTACTTTAGTGCCGCTTAGAGTAAGAGAAACATCCAAAAAGTTAATTGTATGGGGGTGTATGTCATTGGTAAAACGCACAGGGTTCGCAATCAGATTTAGTTCCGAAACCATCTCAATAAACTGTGCCTCAGTGCCACCCCACACAATTATCAAATCTTCGATATAACGACGAAAAAAGAGGAGCTTATCCCCGTATTTTGGCAAAATGAATTGTTGCTCGTATTGGTGCATAAACAGGTTGGCATAGGCTGGTGCCATTGCCGCACCCATCGCTGTACCTGCCACCTGTAAAAAATATTCATGTTCAAAACGAAAGTAATTGAGCAGGAGAGTTAAATCCAACAGCTGCATAACAAATGAAAATGGTGGGCCATTGTACTGATCAAACTCCTCAAGTGATTTTTTTACCGCCTCCATCCCTAGACTATGAGGGATGATAGTGTATAAGCTGACAACATCCATAGTTGCCAGCATACATTGTCCTCCATCGGGTAATGTCAAATCCCTGAGACACTCAAGTAGATGGGGTGTATCCTTTAAATAAGACGGTGTATTGCACACCACCGGCTGCAAAATGGAATCAATATATATGCCAATGGGATGAAGAAGAGAGTCTCGGCCTGACACTATAGGTCGGCCAGGAGGATTTGTGAGGCTTTTGTGTATTTTAGGGAGGGTGTACAGTACAGGGCACTTGGGATGCTGATGTAACAAAAAATCTTGTATTTGAGAATTGATTAAACCTTCATTAAAGGCATCACTAATCACACTTTGTACTTTGTTTCTAAAGCGTGGTAACGGATCACAAGATAAACGAACATAAACTTCACCATCAGAAAGCAACTTAACAATCTCAGCCTTATAATCACCGTAATTCATTAAAACGATTCCACCACCCTTATCTGCAGGGCGAATGACAATCGTATTGTCACTGGCAAGAGATTTAATCGCCAATCGTTCTTCCTTGGATAGATTGTCATGATATACATTAGAAGCAGCTTGTAACATCCCCTCATTCTCAACCGACTGTTTAAAGAGTCTAATCGCAGGATTAACTGTTGGAGGAGTAAACACACTTTTCAGCTTGAAAGGCTGTATGGTCGAGGTATATATATATAACAAACAAGGGAAAGTTGTGCTCACCACTATTTTTTAAAACCATTAGGCGGGGGTGCAATGAGGCTGTGACCACAAAATACATATAGTCAAATACAAGAGTCCTCTGCACTCAACCCATTATCAATATATTTAAGACAGCGACATTTTGTGCATACTGCTACTAAAAAATGCCTTACCCTTTAAACAAAACAGGGATTGTTTGTCCATATATTGCAATATATTTAAGCTGGCCAACTACGTCAAAGTCATCCCATATCTGGCCAGTCCTATGCTCAATTTTATCTGATTCATTAAGAATTCTGTTGCTTCATTATACATTTTACAAAGGGACTTGGTTTTACCTGCAACTTAACTTGCTGCTTTCAAAGTAAACCTCCATACTTGGCTGCCCTTTTATTAGACACCAGTGGGATCACCTGACTATAGCTGGGAAGGGTGGGAGCTACAACATGGAGCTGGTCACTGCTCCTGTATAAACTATAACAAACAAGGGAAAGTTGTGCTCACCACTATTTTTTAAAACCATTAGGCGGGGGTGCAATGAGGCTGTGACCACAAAATACATATAGTCAAATACAAGAGTCCTCTGCACTCAACCCATTATCAATATATTTAAGACAGCGACATTTTGTGCATACTGCTACTAAAAAATGCCTTACCCTTTAACGTGAAGATGAGCGGGTATTTTTATGCACAATGGATGTATCAAGTTTATATACCTGTATTCCACACACTGAAGGGGTAGAAGCGGTAAGAAAACAGTTACACAGAGAATATGTCCAGGACTCGCCTTTAGTACAATTGATATGCTCCCTGCTAGAGATTGTCCTTACAAGGAATTATTTTCGGTTTGGCACACAATATCACTTACAAAAACAAGGTACCAGTATGGGTGCTAATATGGCACCGAATTACGCCAACATATTTATGTATGATCTAGAGGAGCAAATCATCCTACAGAACATATTGTTTTCTGAATCCATTTTTTGGTACAGCCGCTTTGTGGACGACATTTTTTTTGTGTGGAAAGGTTCAAGAGATAAATTGTTACAATTTGGAGAATATATTAATCGGACACACAATACTATTAAATTTGTACTACATTTTGATGAGACACAAATTGAGTTCCTGGACGTTCAGGTTAGGAGGGTGAAAGATTAACTGTCTACTAACTTATACAGAAAGTCAGTTGACAAAAATAGTATGTTAAGATTTGACAGCTTCCACCCTCCTAACACGATGTCAGGTCTCCCGAAGAGCCAATTGATGCGTTGTAAGCGTATTACCTCAACCACTGAAAATTATCAGGACAGTAAAGAAAAAATGCTAACTGTGTTCAGAAAGAAGGGATACCCCAAATCAATCTTACGGAAGGCAGAAATTGAGGTAGATAAGCTCACAAGAGAAACACTGCTAGACACAAAGAAAAAAGAGGAAAGGGCCCAAAGGATACCTTTTGTGTCCACTTATGACACACACTCAAAACGTGTTAAAAAAGTGGTCAGAAAATACTGGCCTATTCTGATGAATGACCCTACAACCTCAAGGTCTTTCAGTGAATTTCCCTTGTTTGCTTACAAAAGAGGAAAAAATGTGGGTGACTATGTGGTACACACTGATATGCAACCCCCAGTAACAGCTAAACAGAGATTTCTGGGTAAACCAGTAATTGGAACGTTTCCTTGTCTCTCATGCCAGAACTGTAATAGCATTATAAAGGGGGATACTGTTTCACATCCCACACAAGGAACATCAATTAAATTACGGGGGTACCACACCTGTTTATCCAAAAATGTAATCTACTACTTAAAATGCCCTTGTGGAATGGGATATGTAGGGAAGACAAATAGACCAGTGAGATTACGCCTAAATGAACACCGAAGCTCCATTCGAAATGCACATACCAAAGCCACCTCGGTTGGGCAACATTGGTCTGAACACAGACACAGTGTTGCGCAATTGAGATGGCAAGTGCTAGAAGAAATCAATCCCAGGCAAACTAATTCTGATAAAAAATTATTACAGCGGGAGTGTTTCTGGATATGGAAGCTGGGAACCCTAGCCCCTAAGGGGCTGAACGAGAGTTGGGGATTAAATTGTTTTCTTTAAGTCTATACCAACGCGTTTTAGATGTTAATGTGTTCGTGCCATTATTAATTTGTACACATTTTCTTACAGCATTAAAATAAGGAACATCTTCAATAAGAAGTGAGATGTATGCATCATCCAGCTAATTGTACTATAGTCAGTGAGTAACAAATATCAGTATGTTAAACTATGTGTTGTAAAGTGTAAATAGTGTTTTTTTTAAGCATGGAGTATATCACTCAGGTTGAGGATTAATGGGTTAATGTTACCAATTGTTAAATAGAGAATAATAATTCACGATTCACATGATAAAGGAGTATTTTAGTAATTTTAATCCATTTATATGTATCTATAATGATAGTCACATTGAGAAACAGGTTTTGAAAGTGAAATGGATACACTGTGATGCTTTTAACATTGTTACACTGTTATTTAATTGTTTTTAAGTATTTTGTATCGACCACCACAAGAGGTCGCTGTTTGAATGTCTATAAATATGTACACGCTCTATGGTTGGGTATCACTGAGGAAGGGCCATGCGGTCCCGAAACGTTTGATCCATTGTTAAGTGTCTGGAAGCACCTTGAATAAAAGTGGGAGCACCCCGTTGAAATCAAATACAGGTATTGGCAATACTTTCTTTTCTGAGATTTATACTGGCGTGTGGCTAGGCCAGGGCCATATATACCTGCATCCCCTGCTACGATTATTTTCTTACCCTTTAAACAAAACAGGGATTGTTTGTCCATATATTGCAATATATTTAAGCTGGCCAACTACGTCAAAGTCATCCCATATCTGGCCAGTCCTATGCTCAATTTTATCTGATTCATTAAGAATGGTTTTAAAAAATAGTGGTGAGCACAACTTTCCCTTGTTTGTTATAGTTTATACAGGAGCAGTGACCAGCTCCATGTTGTCATTGCGAGCAAGTTTTCAAGTTGCCAAGCTAATAGCCGGCACTGGCAGACCATTTGTGGAGGGAGAATTTGTGAAAGAATGTCTTCTTTCTGTTGCCAAAGAGATGTGTCCAGAGAAGGCTGATTTATTTGGAACAGTGAGTCTTTCAGGACCTACAATTACACGAAGGATTGAAGAAATGGGGGACAATTTGCATCATAATTTGCAAAACTGCTCAAAAAAAATTTGCTATTTTTCATTGGCACTCGACGAAAGCAATGATGTCCGTGATTCTGCACAGCTTCTAATTTTCATTCGTGCGACAAATGATCATTTTGAAGTCACAGAGGAGCTTGCTGCACTGCAAAGCATCAAAGGAACAACAACAGGAGAGGATATCTATGAAAAGGTTTGCCAAACTATGAATGATTTGGAGCTAGACTGGGCTAAACTAGCCAGTGTGACAACTGACGGTGCTCCTAGCATGGTGGGGTCTATGAAAGGAGTGGTGGGACGCATTAACAAAGAAATGGACCAACTCAACCATTCACGTTCAATAGCCATACACTGCCTCATCCACCAACAAGCGCTGTGTTGTAAATCACTGAAGTGGGACTCTGTCATTAAAGTTGTGGTGTCCTGTGTTAACTTCATTAGGGCTCATGCACTAAACCACAGACAGTTTCAGGCATTTCTGTCTGAGCTGAATGTTGCCTATGATGATATTCTGTACCACACAGAAGTACGTTGGCTGAGTCGAGGGAGAGTTTTGAAACGTTTTTATGACTTACTTCCACAGATTTCGGATTTTCTGCTTTCAAAAAACAAAGAAGTACCAGAGCTTAAAGATGAAGAATGGAATGGCACCTTGCTTTTCTGACAGATGTAACAGAGCTACTCAACAGTTTAAATGTGCAACTTCAAGGAAAGGGGAAGCTCATCTGTGATATGCATTCACATGTGAAAGCATTTGAAGTAAAATTGGACCTCCTCATTAAACTAGTGAAGGAGGAAAATTTCTGCCATCTCCCCTCTACTCAAAAGCTGTTAGCTGAGAAACCAACAGTTGCATTCCCAAACAAAACATGTGTGGATTCACTGGAAATGTTGCAAAGGGAGTTTCAAAAGAGATTTAAAGAGCTTCATCTCCATGAACAGGACATACAGCTTTTCCGGAACCCATTTTCTGTTGAAATTGAAATTGTTGATCCGATTTACCAAATGGAACTGGCCGAACTACAGAATTGTGACTCTCTAAAAGACATTTTCAAAGCAAGCAGCCTTACTAATTTCTATGCATCTCTCCCCTCTGAGACATATCTTAATCTCAGGAACCATGCACTCAAAATGGCAACCATCTTTGGCAGCACCTATGTCTGTGAACAGACTTTTTCCCGAATGAAAAATCTGAAATCTCCAACCAGATCCACACTTACTGATGCACACTTGCATCACTTGTTACGACTTGCAGTGACAAACATGGAACCGGATATTGATTATCTCATCAGCAAAAAGCAGGCCCACACTTCCCATTGAAATACTGGTAAGTTTATGTTAGTTAATATTGTTCTTCATTGTACATTTTTTAAATAGTGTATTGTTTCTTCATGATTTTTTTTGCACTACCTGTACTACAAATAAGATATATGCAGTGTGCATGGGAATTTGTTCATTTTTTTTTTTTAAACTATAGTCCGGCCCCCCAACAGTCTGAGGAACCGTGAACTGGCCCTCTGCTTAAAAAGTTTGAGGACCCCTGCCCTAGGGCCTACTGTAAATGATAAGTATATTAGAAGTCACTGAAGGGTTGTTCTGTGACCATATAAAAAACTTGTAAAGCCATATACAGATCTTTTCATTTTAACTGTGGTTATTACCGAGCTGGTGATTTTAGTAGTAGGAGGGATATTTTCTTCTAAAAAATTCCTTGAGCGCTTCTCTGGTCGGCGTGCACCTGAACAAAGATCGAAATGCGCACTTCAGACCTCACGCCTGCGCATTAGTGGCTTAGTGGCTTGCGCATATATTCCTGTTTGGCCGCTGCTCGAGGCGCTGATGTCTGCGCATGCGCAAGTAAACGGCTGCCCAAAGCCGCTCCTGCCCAAAGCCGCACCTCAAGCGCTGATGTCATCATTTTCAGCACATACGCATAATCTTCAAAAGCTGCTCCTGCCCTCAAAGTGACGCTGTGTAGAGGCGGGCTTGAACAGAGCAGAGGGGATCGCCAACACCGTCTAGCACTAGCTGTTTGCAAGACTGGGGACGTACAAATCAGAAGCGTTCACAGCGTTTGTAAGCCTGTATTGAAGAAAATATACATTACAGGTAATAAAAGCATATTACATTTATGTTCATTTTAGCTCATTTAACCTATTTAAATGTAGTTGTTTTCAAGGTGAACAACCCCTTTAAAAGAGAAAAACTCAAGAAAGTTAATGATGATTATGCAACACACCGTGTATACCGCTGGCTCAGCGGGGAAAAGCCGCAGACTTTTCGGCCTTATAATAGACGTTATAAAGACAAGCGTCTGCATCCACGGACTCTCCAAACTGTGGACACTAGTTCTGGTGATTCGGAACCGGATGAAAGTAATGCTACCAGTGCATCTGATGCGTCTAATACACAGACTGCCTCAGTGAATCAGGAGACATTGCGTGTTTTTTTAGGAACCGAAGCGGTCGGCACACGGCCGCCTATACCCCCACAAGACAACCGAGGAAAAGGTACCCAACGAGGAGGGGTACGAAGAGGAAGATCCAAACAACGATAACCTCCATATTTAACCTGTCTGCACATAATCTAACTGAAGCGGAAACAGCACTACTTCAGAAGGGTCTCACCTTTGTGCCTTACGGTAAAGTTTGACAGGTTCAAGTGGGACATTGATTTTTTTCGGTTTACACGGGTACTTAATTTGAAGGAACATTTTGGTGTAAACTCTAACCATGATGTAGATTTGTGTGATTTAAAACTGAAAAGTAAGTACTGTCCGCCGACTCAAAATACTGCAATTAAATTATTTAAGCAGGCCATTGAACAAGAAGTAGATCTTTTATCTTTAAGACCAGACCATATGAGTAAAAATTTGACAAAGGCTGAATCACAAGCCATTATAACCTTGCAAAATGATACTTCATTAGTAATTCGCCCGGCAGACAAAGGAGGTGGTATTGTTCTTATGAACTACAGTGATTATCGTTCTGAAATTCTTTCTCAGCTAGCTGATACTGCAATCTATAAAATTTTAGATCATGATCCGGTTTGGTCATTCAAATCCAAGGTTGATTCTTTATTACAATTGGCATTATCAAATAACTGGATTACACAATCGCTTTTTGAATTTCTTTGTCAGAACCACCCTCGCTGCCCAATATTGTACACACTACCTAAGGTGCATAAAAGCTTAATAGCGCCCCCTGGTAGACCTATTGTGTCAGCGAGGGACAGCTTACTACATCCTGTGGGTATATATATTGATAAGCTACTACAACCAGTAGTTACTTCGACTAAATCGTATATACGTGACTCTCCTGATTTTCTATCTAGCATTAAAAGCCTCAAATTACCCATCGATGAACCGCTAATATTAGCAACTGTTGATGTTACCAGTTTGTATACAAGCATTCCCCATTTAGAGGGTCTACAAGCAGTAGAAAGGTCACTGTTGGAAAAGACTGATTTCATTGGTCCACCTATAAAATTTATTATTGAACTTTTAAACTTATGTTTGAGTTTGAATTACTTTCGTTTTGAAAACAGTTTTTACCAACAAGTATCAGGGACGGCGATGGGGGCTCCAATGGCGCCCTCTTATGCCAACCTTTTTATGCATCAATTTGAATCAACCTACATTTTACCTAAATATGGCAGCAACATTTTGCTTTATAGACGTTTTATCGATGATATCATCATCATTTGGAGAGGTGATAGACATAGTTTCTTGTCTATGGTGGAAACACTTAATACGTGTCATGAGACCATTAAATTCACGGCCAAATGTGGCATTGAATTGGAGTTCTTAGATATTCATCTAAAGTTGAATGTACCGACCATTAACTTTTCACTCTATCGTAAGTCCACAGATAGAAATACATTACTACATGCTAGAAGTTGTCATGCACCTGCCTTAAAACGATCTCTGCCTTTTTCACAATTTTTACAAGTATTACGGAATAATTCAGAATCAACTATATGCGAGACTCAATTGTTGCATATGAAAGACAGGTTTATACAACGTGGATACTCTAGCAAGGACCTTGATAAGGCCCTTTTAAAGGCTAGAAATAAAATTGATGTAGGGCTTATCGCTCAAAAAAATAATAATCCTTTAATTCTCTCAACTTGTTACAACACTTTGGCTCCCTCTATTGGCCAAGCTATTCGCAACAACTGGCGTATTATTAAAGCAGATGAAACTATTGGTAAATTGTGTCCAGAGCCGCCAATTATTGGATATAGAAGGGGCCAAAATCTTAGAGATTTGCTTGTTAAGAGCGATCCAGTGAAAAGCTATACTCCAATAAACTTGTCCCCGATGTGGTTGCCGGCTAATAAAGTCGGATGCTTTAAGTGTCCCTCATGTCTGTCTTGCCGCCACATGACACCGGGCACAACATTTGTCCATCCACATACAGGACACAGGTTCAACATAAGACAACATATCACTTGTACCACAACACACGTTGTCTATCTAATCACGTGCCCTTGTGGGCTTTCATATGTCGGCAAGACAGACTTAACACTTAGATTACGGATGGATGGCCATAGATCGGCCATCAATACTGCTTTCCGTGACCAGAAAACCACCAAACCGGTGGCGAAGCATTTTTTGGAGATGGGGCACAGGTTGCCTACCTTTAAATATATTGCAATCGACCACATCCCTATGCCCAAACGAGGTGGCGATCGATCTCGCTTATTGTTACAGCGGGAAACATTTTGGATAAAAAAATTGGGGACAGTAACACCAGGGGGCTTGAACGAATATTGTTCGTTCAATTGTTTCCTTGAGAGACGTTGATCACTGGATACTTTATAATGTGTGTAATGTGAATATCTATATGTTTAAACTTAACTTGTGCCAGCATTTTTTGATATTTTGAGGTTGCTTCATTTTCCCTTGAATCTTGCTGAGGTGTATTACCTCGACAGGTGGGGAAATGAGGTCATTTCAGGGGAGGAGCAACAATGGTTTTAAATTGTGTATCTTTGTAACAATGTTTTTATATGGGTTTACATCTTGAGAAAGGTCCTAGACCATGGACCGAAACATTGATGTATTTTAATGCTATATGATCAATAAATAGTGATTTTTGCAGGAGTGCGTGCAACAGCAGTATTTTCTACATTTTCCAATTGAGCACAGCACCCGCTACAACCGATGTCTAATTAAGCAAAGGAGAGCGTGTGCGGACCTCATTGAATATTTATATTTATATATATATATATATATATATATATTGTGAATAAAGTACCCCCTATTGCATAATATGAGGATATTAGAAGTTACCTCGGAGTTCCATGACTTGTATAAAAACACTCGTTGTGTTTTTATATGGTCATGAAACTCCTCGGTAACTTATAATATCCTTATATTTTACAAGAGGGGGTACTTTATTCATTATATATATATATATATATATATATATATATATATATATATATATATATATATATATATATATATATATATATACACAGACAGCTCTTATTATGCTCTACTAGTTGATTTTCAGTACCATGTCTATAGGGTAAAGGGGTGTTCCCCCAAATGTATGTTTGTGCATAAAAACAAACAAACTGGTCCACACTGCAGTCTGTGGTTGTTAGTCAACCTAAACATCTGATTTATCAGGTCTTGTATCAAGAATTAAAATATATATATATATATGGATTACGGAAAGGCAAACTTCCATTTTAAGAAAATAATTCTAATTGTTATAAATGATTTCCCTTTTCTCTGTAGGGGCTTGTACAGATGAGCAGTTCTTCTTGCATTCCCCTGTGGTCAGTTTTAAAGTGTTCAGATGCAGGGGAATGCAGGAAGAAACACAGCCTATTGATTTAAAGGGGCCCATACTCACAGGCACATGTAAGTGCCGAATACAGGTGGAAGGCAACATCAATAGGTTACATTTTTCCTGCAGTCCTCTGCAGCTGAAAACTTCAAAATTAACCACAGGTGAACAGGAGAAGCTTCCTGAACCCAAAAACATGTGTGTTTATTTAATTATTTTTTTTTACCAATCAAGGTATGGTAATCTAAATTACAGAAAGATTCTTTACCTGGAAAATCCCAGGTCCCAAGCATTCTAGACTTATACCTGTACCAGTACTGATTTAAATATTCATGGCAACACTGCAACTCCTTTCAGCCTTAGAATCTGAACATATAATATGAACAAATTAATATTAATAATATTAGTAATAGGGTTTAAAAACTGTTTGAAGTCAGAAGCACAATTCCATTTAACAGATAAAAGATGCTTACATACACTAGAAAAAAATACATAATTCATATACACACTACTGTATTTTTACATGTAACATATAAATAGTTGAAACATTTTGTTAGCTCAAAATCCAGTTGCAAAAGTCCAAAAAATGCAGAAACCAATATAAGAATTCACCTTATTTCCCTTTATTGAACTGCAAATCAGATAAAGTCACATTTAAACTAAATGTCTGTATGTTCGCACACTCAAAACAAAATGCAATTTAGAGAGAGAGTGGTTTGAAAAAATAATTTTTACTTTTATGCAGAAAAAGGCATTTTACATAAACAACGCCATACAACACATGGCACAATTTATACAGTATTAAAAAAATCGCATAGAATATAACCCACTCATTAGTTATACATAGCAAGCAAGAAACCAGCAAGGAGCGGATACACCTACCAGAAAAATGAGAATGGCCCCAACGTTTCGGCACCAAGGCCTTTGTCAAGGGGATTCTGATGCTTACCAGGTTTGGTAGAGGTATAAATACCCTAATCAATCACTAACTGGGCGCTTAGTTCGCCCGCTTCCTATACTTCCGGGTATGTGACGTCACTTCCGCCGATGTATCATCTGACTTGGTGACGTGGCGCTATATTCTCATTGATACTGCGCGCATTCAAATAGGAAGCACGTGTATCTGTTTACCTCGTTGCTAAGCAACTCCTGCCGCATGTAGCGCTATTGTTTACATCATCCCAACAGATACCATAATATAGCGACCCAGAAGATCAACAGACCAAGGACAATATCGTTCGATATATTTCATAAAGATATAATTTATATGGCTCAAAAAGTGCTATAGTGCAATATTAAAACACAGGCAATGTGGAATTAAAAGTCATGTGACCAATATTAAAGATATATACACAGAGTCATGTGACACATCCATATCATTTCTTATCCCATAATACATCTGATAACCATACACATAGGTGAAGTTTTAAAATGAAAATAGTGAACAATTAATAATATGCTATAATGCATAGGCCAATCATATGTATGTATTAAAGTGACTACGTGCTCAACATCATGTGTTATATCGTACCAAATCCTACCTCATAGTTCATATGATGGCCATATTCATGAATATCTTAGTGAGTGCAAAATATAAATAACAACATCAAAATATATATATAAATAAATATATATATAAATATGATATACTTAAAGTGACAGTGCCCATATTATTCATATAGTAAAATCATCATGCCATATTTATAGAGATTAACATCTGTGTATGTATAAAATTATTTCAAGGAATAACTTCCATCAATATTGTCCCATAGTATCTGTAAAAATAGTGACATAAAGAAAAGATTAAAAACTTATTTAAAAACATCAGACAAAACAAAACACATACTCATTTCACCACAGGCCAGATCCCTAAGTATCAGAATTGGGGAGCATAGAAGTGATGTGAGACTTGGGAAAATTGCGTCTCCCTTAGCGAGACACTTCATGGAAGCACACCACCAAGTGAACCAACTGAAATTCATGGGGATTGAGAGAGTGAAAACGCCAATTCGGGGGGGCAATAGAGAAACGTTACTTAAACAGCGGGAATTGAAGTGGATATACAAGTTGCAGGCCCTTTCTCCCAATGGTCTTAATGAGGACAGGGAGCTATCCTTATTTTTTTGACACTAATTGCACACAATAATCTTTTTTACGAATGACTAGAGACAATAGAGAACATTTTGACATTATTTTTTTCAAAGATTACTATTTTGGTACTGAATGACCTCAGCCTGTGGTGAAATGAGTATGTGTTTTGTTTTGTCTGATGTTTTTAAATAAGTTTTTAATCTTTTCTTTATGTCACTATTTTTACAGATACTATGGGACAATATTGATGGAAGTTATTCCTTGAAATTATTTTATACATACACAGATGTTAATCTCTATAAATATGGCATGATGATTTTACTATATGAATAATATGGGCACTGTCACTTTAAGTATATAATATTTATATATATTTATTTATATATATATTTTGATGTTGTTATTTATATTTTGCATTCACTAAAATATTCATGAATATGGCCATCATATGAACTATGAGGTAGGATTTGGTACGATATAACACATGATGTTGAGCACGTAGTCACTTTAATACATACATATGATTGGCCTATGCATTATAGCATATTATTAATTGTTCACTATTTTCATTTTAAAACTTCACCTATGTGTATGGTTATCAGATGTATTATGGGATAAGAAATTATATGGATGTGTCACATGACTCTGTGTATATATCTTTAATATTGGTCACATGACTTTTAATTGCACATTGCCTGTGTTTTAATATTGCACTATAGCACTTTTTGAGCCATATAAATTATATCTTTATGAAATATATCGAACGATATTGTCCTTGGTCTGTTGATCTTCTGGGTCGCTATATTATGGTATCTGTTGGGATGATGTAAACAATAGCGCTACATGCGGCAGGAGTTGCTTAGCAACGAGGTAAACAGATACGCGTGCTTCCTATTTGAATGCGCGCAGTATCAATGAGAATATAGCGCCACGTCACCAAGTCAGATGATACATCGGCGGAAGTGACGTAGGCGGAAGTGCCGTCACATACCCGGAAGTATATGAAGCGCGCGAACGAAGTGCCCAGTTAGTGATTGATTAGGGTATTTATACCTAGCATCAGAATCCCCTTGACAAAGGCCTTGGTGCCGAAACGTTGGGGCCATTCTCATTTTTCTGGTAGGTGTATCCGCTCCTTGCTGGTTTCTTGCTTGCTATGTATAACTAATGAGTGGGTTATATTCTATGCGATTTTTTTAATACTGTATAAATTGTGCCATGTGTTGTATGGCGTTGTTTATGTAAAATGCCTTTTTCTGCATAAAAGTAAAAATTATTTTTTCAAACCACTCTCTCTCTAAATTGCATTTTGTTTTGAGTGTGCGAACATACAGACATTTAGTATTGTTACAGGTTACCTGCAGTAGGGGTAACATTTGTTTCTGCACCTCTTATCATTTTCTGAAAATTTTGGTGTGCCCTCCATCCATTATAAAGTCACATTTAAAAACAGAAAATCCATTTGCTAATTATATTTATTAGACTGTCCTGTGTGAATTGACAAATCCAATCAAAGCATTTTTTTCAGCTGCGTCCATCACATAACAAAGACACACAACTAAAAAATAGCATTTAAATGATGCTGAAAATAAACAATCAATATACAAGAACTATCATTGTACAAGAAGCAACAAAAAACTATTTTTGAACAAATTGTTCTAACACTATAAATTCAGTCAGAAGCAGAAGCTCTATAGTACACTAGTAAGAAGCAGCACAATAAAAAATACTGAGCATGGAATACTTTTAATCTCCTCCATTAATATTCATTTCCAGCTGCTTATAATAGCAGCGCCTCAATTGTGTATCTTTGTAACAATGTTTTTATATGGGTTTACATCTTGAGAAAGGTCCTAGACCATGGACCGAAACATTGATGTATTTTAATGCTATATGATCAATAAATAGTGATTTTTGCAGGAGTGCGTGCAACAGCAGTATTTTCTACATTTTCCAATTGAGCACAGCACCCGCTACAACCGATGTCTAATTAAGCAAAGGAGAGCGTGTGCGGACCTCATTGAATATTTATATTTATATATATATATATATATATATATTGTGAATAAAGTACCCCCTATTGCATAATATGAGGATATTAGAAGTTACCTCGGAGTTCCATGACTTGTATAAAAACACTCGTTGTGTTTTTATATGGTCATGAAACTCCTCGGTAACTTATAATATCCTTATATTTTACAAGAGGGGGTACTTTATTCATTATATATATATATATATATATATATATATATATATATATATATATATATATATATATATATATATATATATATATACACAGACAGCTCTTATTATGCTCTACTAGTTGATTTTCAGTACCATGTCTATAGGGTAAAGGGGTGTTCCCCCAAATGTATGTTTGTGCATAAAAACAAACAAACTGGTCCACACTGCAGTCTGTGGTTGTTAGTCAACCTAAACATCTGATTTATCAGGTCTTGTATCAAGAATTAAAATATATATATATATATGGATTACGGAAAGGCAAACTTCCATTTTAAGAAAATAATTCTAATTGTTATAAATGATTTCCCTTTTCTCTGTAGGGGCTTGTACAGATGAGCAGTTCTTCTTGCATTCCCCTGTGGTCAGTTTTAAAGTGTTCAGATGCAGGGGAATGCAGGAAGAAACACAGCCTATTGATTTAAAGGGGCCCATACTCACAGGCACATGTAAGTGCCGAATACAGGTGGAAGGCAACATCAATAGGTTACATTTTTCCTGCAGTCCTCTGCAGCTGAAAACTTCAAAATTAACCACAGGTGAACAGGAGAAGCTTCCTGAACCCAAAAACATGTGTGTTTATTTAATTATTTTTTTTTACCAATCAAGGTATGGTAATCTAAATTACAGAAAGATTCTTTACCTGGAAAATCCCAGGTCCCAAGCATTCTAGACTTATACCTGTACCAGTACTGATTTAAATATTCATGGCAACACTGCAACTCCTTTCAGCCTTAGAATCTGAACATATAATATGAACAAATTAATATTAATAATATTAGTAATAGGGTTTAAAAACTGTTTGAAGTCAGAAGCACAATTCCATTTAACAGATAAAAGATGCTTACATACACTAGAAAAAAATACATAATTCATATACACACTACTGTATTTTTACATGTAACATATAAATAGTTGAAACATTTTGTTAGCTCAAAATCCAGTTGCAAAAGTCCAAAAAATGCAGAAACCAATATAAGAATTCACCTTATTTCCCTTTATTGAACTGCAAATCAGATAAAGTCACATTTAAACTAAATGTCTGTATGTTCGCACACTCAAAACAAAATGCAATTTAGAGAGAGAGTGGTTTGAAAAAATAATTTTTACTTTTATGCAGAAAAAGGCATTTTACATAAACAACGCCATACAACACATGGCACAATTTATACAGTATTAAAAAAATCGCATAGAATATAACCCACTCATTAGTTATACATAGCAAGCAAGAAACCAGCAAGGAGCGGATACACCTACCAGAAAAATGAGAATGGCCCCAACGTTTCGGCACCAAGGCCTTTGTCAAGGGGATTCTGATGCTTACCAGGTTTGGTAGAGGTATAAATACCCTAATCAATCACTAACTGGGCGCTTAGTTCGCCCGCTTCCTATACTTCCGGGTATGTGACGTCACTTCCGCCGATGTATCATCTGACTTGGTGACGTGGCGCTATATTCTCATTGATACTGCGCGCATTCAAATAGGAAGCACGTGTATCTGTTTACCTCGTTGCTAAGCAACTCCTGCCGCATGTAGCGCTATTGTTTACATCATCCCAACAGATACCATAATATAGCGACCCAGAAGATCAACAGACCAAGGACAATATCGTTCGATATATTTCATAAAGATATAATTTATATGGCTCAAAAAGTGCTATAGTGCAATATTAAAACACAGGCAATGTGGAATTAAAAGTCATGTGACCAATATTAACCCTTTAAGTGCCAGCAGAATTTCACATTTTGGTTACGCGAAATGCCAGCCGTTTTTAAGCATTTTGTACTTGTTCAGATTAACACGGTTTTATTGTAGGAAAACCTCGACGAAACTAGGAAAATTATATATTGTTTTTTTCGTTACAAACATGCAAGTGGAATTTTGTGACTTTTCAGGAGATTTAATGTATATTTTGGGTGAAATATGTAAAAAAAAAAAAAAATTGTTAAAAAATTGTGTATATCTTGAGTTTTTTTTCCACAGAAAAGTTAATTTTACATGAATTTTTTTCCTGTTTCTAAAAGCCCAGATCCTGCCAAGTCCAACGATACCAAATATGTATCAGTAACCCACTTTCTTTGTCCAGGAGTAACCCCCAAACTAAAACAGCAGTTTGTATAATTTTACACCAGAACAAACTAGATAAACACACGTGACAGTTGATGCTGCATAACTTATATGTAAATCTAACTTATCCCTTCATGTTTGGTATTTATAAAAACTACAGACCTTCAGGTTTCTAGGGGTGCTGTAGTTTTCACTCAAAATTCAAACACGTTTTACAAGTGCATCATGATATTTAGAGCTTTTTTGTTGCATTTTTAGTTTTTTTCTAAAATGCAAACTAAGACGCAGGCACAAATGTAAATTTGACAAAATAACACCGTTCTAAATGCTATAACTACAGACAATTTGAAAGACAAACTTCTCTTGAATAAAACGATACCCCATATGTATGGATACACATAGAGACGCAGCCCCCAAACACCCCAAAACAGGAGCAATGCATAAGGGCAATTGCAGTTGAAAATCTGGGGGCTGCTTTCTATGTGTACTACTTGCAGTTCTTCAGTCTAAACACCCCCAAACTGTGAAATAACCCCCACAAACCATATATTTCCGAAAGGTGCACTTCTTCAGCTATTCAAAGATGCCATTCTTGCTTTTCTACATGGAAAACTGTGGGCGCAGTCATTCATAGAAGTCAGCGATTTGGTCTGAAATAAATTAAAAAAGAGTTCCAAAGTTAGATTTCTCCCTAATTTTCCATGGCAACTAACAAAAACCTGCTCAATTACAATCTGCAGGTTCCCCTGAATAGAACGATACCCCATATGTATGGATAAACATAGAGACGCAGCCCCCAAACACCCCAAAACAGGAGCAACGCATAAGGGCAATTGCAGTTGAAAATCTGGGGGCTGCGTTCTATGTGTACTACTTGTAGTTTTTCAATCTAAACACCCCCCAAACTGTAAAATAACCCCCACAAACCATATATGTCCGAAAAGTACACTTCTTCACCTATTCAAAGATGCCATTCTTGCTTTTCTACATGGAGGATTGTGTCCGCAGTCGTTCGTAGAAGTCAGCGATTTGGTCTGAAATAAAGGAAAAAAGAGTTACAAAGTTTAATTTCTCCCTAAGTTTCCATGGCAACTAAAAAAAACCTGCTCAATGACAATCTGCAAGTTCTCCTGAATAGAACAATACCCCATATGTATGGATAAACATAGAGACGCAGCCCCCAAACACCCCAAAACAGGAGCAACGCATAAGGGCAAATGCAGTTGAAAATCTGGGGGCTGCGCTCTATGTGTACTACTTGTAGTTTTTCAGTCTAAACACCCCCCAAACTGTAAAATAACCCCCACAAACCATATATGTCCGAAAAGTACACTTCTTCACCTATTCAAAGATGCCATTCTTGCTTTTCTACATGGAGGATTGTGTCCGCAGTCGTTCGTAGAAGTCAACGATTTGGTCTGAAATAAAGGAAAAAAGAGTTACAAAGTTCAATTTCTCCCTAAGTTTCCATGGCAACTAAAAAAAACCTGCTCAATGACAATCTGCAAGTTCCCCTGAATAGAACAATACCCCATATGTATGGATAAACATAGAGACGCAGCCCCCAAACACCCCAAAACAGGAGCAACGCATAAGGGCAATTGCAGTTGAAAATCTGGGGGCTGCGCTCTATGTGTACTACTTGTAGTTTTTCAGTCTAAACACCCCCCAAACTGTAAAATAACCCCCACAAACCATATATGTCCGAAAAGTACACTTCTTCACCTATTCAAAGATGCCATTCTTGTTTTTCTACATGGAGGATTGTGTCCGCAGTCGTTCGTAGAAGTCAGCGATTTGGTCTGAAATAAAGGAAAAAAGAGTTACAAAGTTCAATTTCTCCCTAAGTTTCCATGGCAACTAAAAAAAACCTGCTCAATGACAATCTGCAAGTTCTCCTGAATAGAACAATACCCCATATGTATGGATAAACATAGAGACGCAGCCCCCAAACACCCCAAAACAGGAGCAACGCATAAGGGCAAATGCAGTTGAAAATCTGGGGGCTGCGCTCTATGTGTACTACTTGTAGTTTTTCAGTCTAAACACCCCCCAAACTGTAAAATAACCCCCACAAACCATATATGTCCGAAAAGTACACTTCTTCACCTATTCAAAGATGCCATTCTTGCTTTTCTACATGGAGGATTGTGTCCGCAGTCATTCGTAGAAGTCAGCGATTTGGTCTGAAATAAAGGAAAAAAGAGTTACAAAGTTCAATTTCTCCCTAAGTTTCCATGGCAACTAAAAAAAACCTGCTCAATGACAATCTGCAGGTTCCCCTGAATAGAACGATACCCCATATGTATGGATAAACATAGAGACGCAGCCCCCAAACACCCCAAAACAGGAGCAACGCATAAGGGCAATTGCAGTTGAAAATCTGGGGGCTGCGCTCTATGTGTACTACTTGTAGTTTTTCAGTCTAAACACCCCCCAAACTGTAAAATAACCCCCACAAACCATATATGTCCGAAAAGTACACTTCTTCACCTATTCAAAGATGCCATTCTTGCTTTTCTACATGGAGGATTGTGTCCGCAGTCGTTCGTAGAAGTCAGCGATTTGGTCTGAAATAAAGGAAAAAAGAGTTACAAAGTTCGATTTCTCCCTAAGTTTCCATGGCAACTAAAAAAAACCTGCTCAATGACAATCTGCAAGTTCTCCTGAATAGAACAATACCCCATATGTATGGATAAACAGAGAGACGCAGCCCCCAAACACCCCAAAACAGGAGCAACGCATAAGGGCAAATGCAGTTGAAAATCTGGGGGCTGCGCTCTATGTGTACTACTTGTAGTTTTTCAGTCTAAACACCCCCCAAACTGTAAAATAACCCCCACAAACCATATATGTCCGAAAAGTACACTTCTTCACCTATTCAAAGATGCCATTCTTGCTTTTCTTCATGGAGGATTGTGTCCGCAGTCGTTCGTAGAAGTCAGCGATTTGGTCTGAAATAAAGGAAAAAAGAGTTACAAAGTTCAATTTCTCCCTAAGTTTCCATGGCAACTAAAAAAAACCTGCTCAATGACAATCTGCAAGTTCTCCTGAATAGAACAATACCCCATATGTATGGATAAACGTAGAGACGCAGCCCCCAAACACCCCAAAACAGGAGCAACGCATAAGGGCAATTGCAGTTGAAAATCTGGGGGCTGCGCTCTATGTGTACTACTTGTAGTTTTTCAGTCTAAACACCCCCCAAACTGTAAAATAACCCCCACAAACCATATATGTCCGAAAAGTACACTTCTTCACCTATTCAAAGATGCCATTCTTGCTTTTCTACATGGAGGATTGTGTCTGCAGTCGTTCGTAGAAGTCAGCGATTTGGTCTGAAATAAAGGAAAAAAGAGTTACAAAGTTCGATTTCTCCCTAAGTTTCCATGGCAACTAAAAAAAACCTGCTCAATGACAATCTGCAAGTTCTCCTGAATAGAACGATACCCCATATGTATGGATAAACAGAGAGACGCAGCCCCCAAACACCCCAAAACAGGAGCAACGCATAAGGGCAAATGCAGTTAAAAATCTGGGGGCTGCGCTCTATGTGTACTACTTTTAGTTTTTCAGTCTAAACACCCCCCAAACTGTAAAATAACCCCCACAAACCATATATGTCCGAAAAGTACACTTCTTCACCTATTCAAAGATGCCATTCTTGCTTTTCTACATGGAGGATTGTGTCCGCAGTCGTTCGTAGAAGTCAGCGATTTGGTCTGAAATAAAGGAAAAAAGAGTTACAAAGTTCGATTTCTCCCTAAGTTTCCATGGCAACTAAAAAAAACCTGCTCAATGAGAATCTGCAAGTTCTCCTGAATAGAACAATACCCCATATGTATGGATAAACATAGAGACGCAGCCCCCAAACACCCCAAAACAGGAGCAACGCATAAGGGCAATTGCAGTTGAAAATCTGGGGGCTGCGCTCTATGTGTACTACTTGTAGTTTTTCAGTCTAAACACCCCCCAAACTGTAAAATAACCCCCACAAACCATATATGTCTGAAAAGTACACTTCTTCACCTATTCAAAGATGCCATTCTTGCTTTTCTACATGGAGGATTGTGTCCGCAGTCGTTCGTAGAAGTCAGCGATTTGGTCTGAAATAAAGGAAAAAAGAGTTACAAAGTTCGATTTCTCCCTAAGTTTCCATGGCAACTAAAAAAAACCTGCTCAATGACAATCTGCAGGTTCCCCTGAATAGAACGATACTCCATATGTATGGATACACATAGAGACGCAGCCACCGAACACCTCAAAACAGGCACAATGCATAATATTGGGGCTGCGAATTTATGTGCAGTTCTCAACTCTTTTCATTCTAAACTGCCCCTTACCTGTGAAATAACCCCCACAAGCCATCTATTTCCTAAAAGTACACTTCTTCAGCTTTTCAAAGATGCCATTCTTTCTTTTCTACACAGAGAATTGTGGCCGCAGTTCTTTGTAGAAGACAGCGATTTGGTCTGAAATAAAGGAAAAAAGAGTTACAAAGTTCGATTTCTCCCTAAGTTTCCATGGCAACTAAAAAAAACCTGCTCAATGACAATCTGCAGGTTCCCCTGAATAGAACGATACTCCATATGTATGGATACACATAGAGACGCAGCCACCGAACACCTCAAAACAGGCACAATGCATAATATTGGGGCTGCGAATTTATGTGCAGTTCTCAACTCTTTTTATTCTAAACTGCCCCTTACCTGTGAAATAACCCCCACAAGCCATCTATTTCCTAAAAGTACACTTCTTCAGCTTTTCAAAGATGCCATTCTTTCTTTTCTACACAGAGAATTGTGGCCGCAGTTCTTTGTAGAAGACAGCGATTTGGTCTGAAATAAAGGAAAAAAAGAGTTCCAAAATTAGATTTCTCCCTAAGTTTCCATGACAACTAACAAAAACCTGCTCAATGACAATCTGCAAGTTCCCCTGAATAAAACGATACCCCATATGTATGGATACACATAGAGACACAGCCACCCAACACCCCAACACAGGCACAATGCATAATATTGGGGCTGTGAAGTTATGTGCATGCATCCATATTTTATCCTAAACTGTCCCTTACCAATAAAATAACCCCCACAAACTATAGATTTCTTGAAAATAAACACCTTCAACTATTCAGAGATGCCATTCCTGCTTTACTACGCGGATAATTGTGGCCACAATCCTTTGTAGAACTCAGTGCTTTGGTCTGAAATAAAGGAAAAGACAATTTACAAAGTTAGATTTATACCCAATAATTTTGGGACCAGGCCCGGACTGGCAATCTGTGGGTTCTGGCAAATGCCAGAGGGGCTGCTGTATGGTTCCATAGAAAGTTACCATATAGTGGGCTGGTAGGAGGCTGTGTGGGCTGGTAGGGGGCTGTTTGGGCCTCTGTGTACTTGGAATGGCAGGGCCTATTTTGACTCCCAGTCCAGGCCTGTTTGGGACTACTCTTATGGATCTGCATCTGGGCCCCACTACCCCAAAAATATATTTCACTCACCCTTTTCGATTTAGTGGAGCGTCCGAGTTTCATCTGTCCTGTTGTGCAACGATACCAATTTATTTGCTTCTTCCTACACTTTCACCAATGACAAAATCTGTACCAAATATATTTACCAACAGAATCCATAGTACATTTGACCCATAAAATTATGCAAGTGTCCTAAGAAGTGCACACCAGAAGTTTGTAAAAAAGCTGGTGCCCTACTGGTGGCAGACATGGCACGTGATAAAAGTACTATTCCTATTCAGAGAGCCACTGCAACTTGTCTAACCTAAATACTGCATAAATATTCAATGTGCGCTACAAGTACAAAAAAAATGAATTGTTCCAACCACAACTTTTCGGGAAAAAAATTCTGAATGCCTACACTATAAACAATTCTAAATGGAAGACCATAGTGTTCCGCCACCCTGTGCTCAAAAACCTTTACTATACAAGAAAACTGAAGACATGCTACCCACAAATCCAGAGATGCCTAAATCTACAAAAACAAATGCAAATGTTGCCCAGAAATACAGACAAAACTATAGATAAATGCGCTGATAGAGGAGCTTTTGAGGTGCCAGTAAAAAAAAAAAAAAGACTTGTGGCATCAGCATTAGAGATGCACATCATCCCATGTATTCATCACGCACCACAAGTTCTATCGTGCGCCCTCTCGACCAACCAGCACCTCAGTTTGCTATAGCACCAGCGCAATACAAATGCTATCCATAAAACTACAACTGGCCTAAAGCACCGTAGCTCAACACAAAAGCTGAATGCATAGACTAAGAACAAACCTACATACAAAACACAAAAAAGCGCATCATTCTGCCAGCACACCTAACCAGTTATCGCTAGCGTGTGCATAAAAACCTAGAGCGTAAAATGTTAGATCTCAATAAGGGGCTTGAACCTGAAAATAAAGAACAAAGAAGGACCGCTACTGCTCACCGCTCTTGCCTATATCCAGGTGCTCAGTCAAACAGTGTCCCCATTGTGGACGCTACAAAACTCGACAGACAGACGGCACTTCTGGAATAGGTTTATTGGGGTTGGCTGTAAAAACCTAACGCGTTTCGGGAGTAGATCCCTTAGTCATAGGACCTATGACTAAGGGATCTACTCCCGAAACACGTTAGGTTTTTTACAGCAGCAACCCCAATAAACCTATTCCAGAAGTGCCGTCTGTCTGCCGAGTCTTGAACCTGAAAAACCACTGCACAAAATACAAAAGAAAAAGCACATTGTTTTGCCAGCACACCTAACCAGTTATTGCTAGCATGTGAATAGACACCTAGCGTGTGAAAT